>NW_027507758.1:264744082-265344082 GCF_037356315.1 Lithobates pipiens
GGGTACACTCTTTTCCCATTGGCTGAGGAGGCAGTGGAGAGGCGGGGCAACTACAATCTTGGGATTTTTACATTAAAAGTATGTCGGTAAGGGACATTTCAGGGACAGAAGTAAAAAAAAAACACAGATTTTTTACATACTGTCCCTGGTTTTTATTATGGCTGACAACCCTGATGGGGCCCCCTAGTGGCCGGGTGACCGAATGGTCAGTCCACCCCTGTCTATATTATTTTTCCTGGCTAGGCAGGATTCATACTGTCAAAATGACCTAACTCCCGAGACTCCTCTACTTTTTTTAGTTCACTGTCAATTCCTGTACCTCGTTCAGAAGACCACCTATTTTAGGACCCAGCCTCTCTTATTTTTTCGCATTGTAGGAAAAGCTCCGTGACAAAACTGATTTTGTTTCTCTGTTTTGCCTGCTAGCACATTTTTTTAACAACACTTTTTTCCTCCAAGACTGGACATTAAGGTTTTTCGATCGTGCTTTGATAAAGGCTTTCCAGAATTGGGCAGAATTGAGCTCTGTCATTTCAAGGTCATGGATTCTAATATTTAGGGACTCGTTAATGACTGGAATGGTACCACTGGATTGGTGCACAACCAATGTAAATCCCATATTTAGGAAGGGATCAAAATCTTTATCAAATAACTATAGACCTGTTAGTCTAACTTCTATAGTCAGATACCGTATATACTCGAGTATAAGCCGAGATTTTCAGCCCTTTTTTTTAGGCTGAAAGTGCCCCCCTCGGCTTATACTCGAGTCACCGCCGTCTGCCTACCTGATCAGGCATGTCATGTAGACAGACGGTGGCCAGCTTGTCATAAAAACAAGCAGCGGTCATTCCAGTATTTAAAAGCCGCGCCTCCTCCTCGTCTGATAGGCAGACCACTCAATTTCCCAGCAGTCAGTTTTCAGCTTATCACAGACATCCCCTCATCCTCATACCTCAGACGAGGATGAGGGGATGTCCGTGATAGGCTGAAAACTGACTGCTGGGAAATTGAGTGGTCTGCCTATCACAGACAAAGAGGAGGCGCGGCTTTTGAATACTGGAATGGCCGTTGTATGTTTTTATGACACGCTGATCGGCGGCTGCAGATGGGCACACGGAGGCATGCACAGGACACAAAGGATGAAGATTAGCACAGGTAGGCTGCAATGGACACAGTGAGGTATACACAGGACACAGTGAGGTATACACAGGACACAGTGAGGTAGGCAGATCTGCACAGGACACAGGGAGGCATACACAGGACACAGTGAGGTAGGCAGATCTGCACAGGACACAGGGAGGCATGCAATAGACACAGTGAGACATGCAGCTGCAGATGGGCATTGTTGACCCTCTTTGCCACTTACAGTAGCTGCTGCATTTCCCACCCCCGACTTATACTCGAGTCAATACGTTTTCCCAGTTTTTTGTGGTAAATTAGGGGCCTCGGCTTATATTCGGATCGACCTATACTCGAGTATATACGGTAGTTTAATAAACGTTTAATAAAAGTTTAATAAAAGACCACATAGACAAGTTCTTACTGGAAAAAAAAATATTTTAAGCAACAGACAGCATGGATTCATGAAAGACAGGAGTTGTCAAACAAATTGGATTTCTTTTTATGAGGAGGAAAGTAAAGCATCGGACAGAGGGATGGCTGTGGACGTGGTATACCTGGATTGACACAGTTTCCCACACACGGCTCATGTGTAAGGTAAAGTCTACAGACTTGGAAAGATCAATTTGTAAAAGGATAAAAAAAATAAAAAATAAATAAGACTAAAAGACAGAATTCAGAGAGTAGTGGTTTATGATTCTTACTCTAAATGGTCTAAGGTTAACAGTAGTGTACTCCAAGGTTCAGTGCTGGGACTCTTGCTTTTTAATATTTTATAAATTAAATAGGGTCTGGGATTACAAGTAACATTTCTGTCTTTTCAGATGACACTAAGCTATGCAGTAGAATAATTTCCTTACAGGATGTCTCCAATTTCCAAGCCGGCCTCAATGCACTCTCTAATTGGGCAATTAAGTTGCAAATAGGGTTTAATGTTGATAAATGTATAGTTATGCACTTGGGGGGGGTAAGAATATGCATGCATCATACATACTAGGAGGAGTACAACTGGGGGTATTCATAGTGGAGAAGGATCTGGGTCTTTTGGTAGATCATAAGCTCAATAATCGCATGCAATGCCAAGCTGCGGTTTCAAAAGCTAGCAAAGTTCTTTCTTGTATTAAGAGAGTTATGGATCCAGAGAGAGAGCGATATAATTGTGTCCCTGTAAAAATCATTAGTAAGACTTCATCTGGAATATGCAGTTCAGTTTGGGCTTCAGTTCTCAAAATGGATATCAGGGAACTGTAGAAAGTGCAGAGAAGGGCAACCAAACTAAGAGGCATGGAGGAACTCAGCTATGCGGAAAGATTGGAGGAACTGAATTTATTCACTTTTGAAAAGAGGAGATTAAGTGGGGATATCATCAACGTGTACAAATACATAAGTGGTCCATATAGTGAACTTGGTATTGCGTTATTCACGTTAAGGTCTTCACAGAGGACAAGGTGGCACTCTTTACGTCTAGAGTCAAAAAGATTTAATCTCCAAATACGGAAAGGTTTCTTCACAGTATGTTTCGTGAAAATGTGGACTAGACTCCCTCCAAGCTCAGTAGATTGCTTTAAAAAAGACTTGGATTCTTTCCTAAACGTACATAATATAACTGGGTACTAGGGATGAGCCGAACACCCCCCTGTTCGGTTCGCACCAGAATCTGCGAACAGACCTAAACTTCGTGTGAACTTTAGAACCCTATTAAAGTCTATGGGACTCGAACGTTCACAATCTAAAGTGCTCATTTTAAAAGGTAATATGCAGGTTACTGTCCTAAAAAGTGTTTGGGGACCTGGGTCCTGCCCCAGGGGACATGGATCAATGCAAAAAAAAGTTTTAAAAACGGCCGTTTTTTCAGGAGCAGTGATTTTAATAATGATTAAAGTGAAACAATAAAAGTGTAATATTCCTTTAAATTTCGTAGCTGGGGGGTATCTATAGTATGCCTGTGAAGGGGCGCATGTTTCTGGTGCTTAGAACTGTCCCTGCACAAAGTGTCATTTGTGCAGGAAAAAAAGTCTTTTAAAATCACTTGCGGCTATTGTCGGGTCCCGTAATACAGAGAACACTCAATGAGTGTTCTCTGCATTAGCCCACAATTCATTCATTCATTGATAAAAAAAAAAAGCGTGGGGGTTCCCCTAAATTCAATTACCAGGCCCTTCAGGTCAGGTCATGACATGGATATTAAGGGGAACCCTGTGTCAAATTAAAAAAAAAAAAGGACGTGGGGGTCCCCCTAAATATCCATAACCAGACCCTTCAGGTCTGATATGGATATTAAGGGGAACCCCGCATCAAATTTAAAAAAAAATTGACGTGGGGGTCCCCCTAAAAATCCATATCAGACCCTTTATCCGAGCACGCAACCTGGCAGGCCGCAGGAAAAGAGGGGGGGACGAGAACCGTACCAGGCCACATACCCTCAACATTAGGAGGATGCTTTGGGGGTCTGTGACCCCTCAAAGCACCTTGTCCCCATGTTGATGAGGACAAGGGCCTCATCCTCACAACCCTGGCCGTTGGTTGTGAGGGTCTGCGGGCGGGGGGCTTATCAGAATCTGGAAGCCCCCTTTAACAAGGGGACCCCCAGATCCCGCCCCCCCCCTGTTTGAAATGGTAAGGGGGTACAAAAGTACCCCTACCATTTCACAAAGAAAGTGTCAAAATGGTTAAATAAGACAAACACACTTTTGAAAAATTCCTTTATTAAAAATAAAAAAAATAAAAAAAAGATTCCAGCGGTGCTAATCCACTCTTGCTATCCAGCGACGGGTCTCCGGGGTCCAGCGATGGATGATCATATCCGTTACATCAGAGGGGGCGGGGTCACCCACACGTCACTGGGGAAACCCTGGCTTCCCTCTCCAGCGTCAGAGGGGCGGGGTCAGGTGACGGGTGGCCCCGCCCTCCTAATATAAGAAACGTCAGCGCTGGGATCTCTGCAGTGTCTCCGGAGTGGAGACAGAAGAAGGATGTATGGACAGCGCTGGACTGAGAGATCCCCCCGTCGCTGGATATGATCATCCATCGCTGGACCCCGGAGACCCGTCGCTGGATAGCAAGAGTGGATTAGCACCGCTGGAATCTTTTTTTTATTTTTATTTTTTTTAATAAAGGAATTTTTCAAAAGTGTGTTTGTCTTATTTAACCATTTTGACACTTTCTTTGTGAAATGGTAGGGGTACTTTTGTACCCCCTTACCATTTCAAACAGGGGGGGGGCGGGATCTGGGGGTCCCCTTGTTAAAGGGGGCTTCCAGATTCTGATAAGCCCCCCGCCCGCAGACCCTCACAACCAACGGCCAGGGTTGTGAGGATGAGGCCCTTGTCCTCATCAACATGGGGACAAGGTGCTTTGAGGGGTCACAGACCCCCAAAGCATCATCCCAATGTTGAGGGTATGTGGCCTGGTACGGTACGGCCGCTCTCTCGTCCCCCCCCTCTTTTCCTGCGGCCTGCCAGGTTGCGTGCTCGGATAAAGGGTCTGATATGGATTTTTAGGGGGACCCCCACGTCAATTTTTTTTTAAATTTGATGCGGGGTTCCCCTTAATATCCATATCAGACCTGAAGGGTCTGGTTATGGATATTTAGGGGGACCCCCATGTCAATTTTTTTTTTAATTTGACACGGGGTTCCCCTTAATATCCATGTCAGACCTGAAGGGCCTGTTAATTGAATTTAGGGGAACCCCCACGCTTTTTTTTTTTATCAATGAATGAATGAATTGTGGGCTAATGCAGAGAACACTCATTGAGTGTTCTCTGTATTACGGGACCCGACAATAGCCGCAAGTGATTTTAAAAGACTTTTTTTCCTGCACAAATGACACTTTGTGCAGGGACAGTTCTAAGCACCAGAAACATGCGCCCCTTCACAGGCATACTATAGATACCCCCCCCCCCCCCCAGCTACGAAATTTAAAGGAATATTACACTTTTATTGTTTCACTTTAATCATTATTAAAATCACTGCTCCTGAAAAAAACGGCCGTTTTTAAAACTTTTTTTTGCATTGATCCATGTCCCCTGGGGCAGGACCCGGGTCCCCAAACACTTTTTAGGACAGTAACCTGCATATTACCCTTTAAAATTAGCACTTTAGATTTCTCCCATAGACTTGTATAGGGTGTTCCGGCTTTTCGAATTTGCTGCGAACAGCCCAAATTGTTCACTGTTCGCTGAACAGGCAATGTTCGAGTGGAACATGAGTTCGACTCGAACTCGAAGCTCATCCCTACTGGGTACTAGGGATGAGCTTCGTGTTCGAGTCGAACGCATGTTCGACTCGAACATCGGTCGTTCGTGCGTTCGCCGAATTCCGAACGTTTGGGCCGTTCGCGGCAAAATTCGTGTGGCCCACAATGCACTGCGATGGCACAATGCATTGCTGTCTCACGATTGGCCAAGCATGCACTGTGACCCCGCATGCTTGGCCAATCGCAGCGCCAGTAGCGGGAAGAGCAATGGTTGGCCACAGGCATCCTGCCTGTGGCCAATCATAGCTCAGACTGTGTAGTGCACGCCCCACACTATATAAAGCTGCCTTTCAGGCGGCCTCGTGTAGTGTTTGTTAGCATCTGAAGCAGTGGGTGTTCTGTGTACCTTCAACACAGTTACACACCAATCGTTTTTGGCTGATTTACTATTTTGCTCTTGTGTAGTGGTTACTGTCTGTGCCCTGACCGCAGTATACACCACTATATTCACCTCACCTATATAGCTAGTGATCTAGCTTTAATAATAGAGCTTGCAGTCAGTAGTGTTAGTGCGTGCTGTCTGCGTGCTCTGTACCCAGTACATACCACTATATACACCTACATAGCTGTTCTCTATTTGAGCCCGATTGTCATTTGCTGGAGTTATTGGAAGTTGTGTGTGCCTCCAGCACAGCACAGTATACATCTGTATATACCCCTTTAACTCTGCTGTTTTCTTGTTATTGTCTGCGTGCCCTGACCGCAGTATACACCGTGATATTCACCTCACCTATATAGCTAGTGGTCCATCTTTAACAATAGAGCTTGCAGTCAGCAGTGTCACTCAGGAGATAGTGCGTGCTGTGTGCCTGCTCTGTACCCAGTACATACCGCTATTATCCACCTACATAGCTGTTCTCTATTTGGGCCTGATTGGCATCTGCTGGAGTTATTGGAAGTTGTGTGTGCTTCCAGCACAGCACAGTATACATCTGTATATACCCCTTTAACTCTGCTGTTTTCTGGTTATTGTCTGCGTGCCCTGACCGCAGTATACACCGTGATATTCACCTCACCTATATAGCTAGTGGTCCATCTTTAACAATAGAGCTTGCAGTCAGCAGTGTCACTCAGGAGATAGTGCGTGCTGTGTGCCTGCTCTGTACCTAGTACATACCGCTATTATCCACCTACATAGCTGTTCTCTATTTGGGCCCGATTGACATCTGCTGGAGTTATTGGAAGTTGTGTGTGCTTCCAGCACAGCACAGTATACATCTGTATATACCCCTTTAACTCTGCTGTTTTCTGGTTATTGTCTGAGTGCCCTGACCGCAGTATACACCGTGATATTCACCTCACCTATATAGCTAGTGGTCCATCTTTAACAATAGAGCTTGCAGTCAGCAGTGTCACTCAGGAGATAGTGCGTGCTGTGTGCCTGCTCTGTACCCAGTACATACCGCTATTATCCACCTACATAGCTGTTCTCTATTTGGGCCCGATTGACATCTGCTGGAGTTATTGGAAGTTGTGTGTGCTTCCAGCACAGCACAGTATACATCTGTATATACCCCTTTAACTCTGCTGTTCTATAAAAAAGGCATCTGCAGGAGTTAGTGGGTGTTGTGTGCCTCCAGCACAATATAAACTACCCAACTACTGTTTTACCCAACTCCCTTCAGGCCATTACCATGTCTGGAAGGCCAGCAAGGAGAGGCAGACAGGCGCGAGCCGATAAAAGAGGGCAAGCAGGCTCTGTGTCTAGAGACAACAGTGCTGGTCGGGGACGCGGTGCATTGTCATCAGCACGTGGCCATGGGACATGCTTGTCCTTCTTTTCTGCAGCTGGACATGTTGAACCGCAACATGCCAACGACTTGGTAGAGTGGATGACCAAGCCCTCTTCATCCTCCTCATCCTCTCTCACCCAGTCTCAGGGTAGTAGAAAAGCAGCTGCTAACACATCGTCGTCCCTCCTCTCAATGTCATCATCAGTGACTCCTTCAATAGACCCACCACGTCCTCCTGAGGAGTCTCCTGAACTCTTTGAGCACAGTGTTGGGTACATGCTCCAGGAGGATGCCCAGTGTTTGGTGGGCTCTGATGATGACACTCAGCTAGAGGAAGGCAGTAGCGTGAGCACAGAGAGAGGGGATGCTCAAGAAGGACAGCAATCTGGCAGTCATGTTCCACAAGCTGCAGCATACTGCCAGGTTTGCTACAGCGATGAAGAGGGAGGGGATGATGAGGGCACTGACTCCACGTGGGTGCCTGGAAGGAGGGAGGAGGAGGAGGAGGAGGAGGAGGCACATGTCCAACGAGGCAGGATGCCCTCCGGGGGCCAGCTTAGGGGCAGCACACCGACTGAATCACACCGCAGAGCTCCGCCTGCGCAGAGCGCTTCCTCTGCGCGTTATTCTAAAAGTTCTTTGGTGTGGGCCTTTTTTGAGACGAGTGCATCAGATCGCACCGCTGCTATTTGCAACATATGTCTCAAGCGTATCTCACGTGGCCAAAACATCAGCCGCTTGGGCACCACATGCTTGACCAGACATATGTTGACCTGCCATGCAGCTCGTTGGCAAGCATACCTCAAAGACCCACACCAAAGAACAAAGCGGACCTCTCCTTGCTCCTCATCAGCTGGCATCTCCAACCCCACTAGACCTTCAGTCCTCTCTGAAACCTGCTCTGAGAGGAATGAAGGTGTAGAATTAGGTGTGTCACAGCCAAGTGCTTCCGGGAACTCTGCTAGTGGTACATCCACGTCCGATTATAGCAGACAAATGTCCCTGCCCCAGCTGCTGGACCGGCGGAAGAAATTTACTCCCAGCCATCCACATGCCCAGCGGTTGAATGCTAGCTTGGCTAAATTGCTAGCACTTCAACTGCTGCCTTTTCAGTTGGTAGACTCGGCCCCCTTCCGTGAGTTTGTACAATGTGCGGTTCCTCAGTGGCAGGTCCCCAAACGCCACTTTTTCTCACGGAAGGCGATTCCGGCTCTCTACCGGCATGTGGAAGGCAATGTCCTTGCCTCGCTGGACAGGGCGGTCAGCGGTAAGGTGCATATTACAGCTGACTCATGGTCCAGCAGGCATGGACAGGAACGTTACCTGTCTTTCACGGCCCATTGGGTCACTCTTCTGGCTGCTGGGAAGGATGCAGGACAAGGTGCAGTAGTATTGGAGGTTGTTCCGCCACCACGCCTCCAAAATGCTACTATTGGTTGTGACACACCTCTCTCCTCCACCCCCTCCTCTTCTTCTTCCTCCATGGCCTCTTCCAGTGCTCTGTCCTCAGAACCAGCGGTGCTCCGTAGGCGTTGCAGGGGCTACGCAAGTACGCAGGCAAAACGATGCCATGCCGTGCTTGCGCTGGTTTGTTTGGGGGCAGGAGCCACACTGGGGCGGATGTTTTGTCAGCTCTGCAGGGGCAGGCCGAGAGGTGGTTGACGCCACGCCAGCTTAAGCCAGGAATGGTGGTTTGCGACAATGGCACCAACCTCCTCTCCGCCCTCCGACAGGGACAACTGACCCATGTGCCCTGTGTAGCTCACGTCCTTAACCTGGTGGTGCAGCGGTTCTTGGGCAGGTACCCCGGCTTACAGGATGTCCTGAAACAGGCCAGGAGAGTCTGTGTGCATTTCCGCCGATCATTTAATGCCTGTGCTCGGCTGGCTGAGCTCCAAAAGGAGTTGAACCTGCCCAAGAACCGCCTTATATGTGACATGCCCACCAGATGGAACTCAACATTGGCCATGCTGCAGCGGCTGCACACGCAGCAGAGGGCCATCAATGAGTACCTGTGCGACTACGGCACCAGGACAGGGTCAGGAGAGCTTGTTTTTTTCTCACCACGCCAGTGGGGCATGATCAGGGATGCATGCACTGTCCTGTCACCGTTTGAGGAGGCCACAAGGATGGTGAGCAGTGACAGTGCATGCATCAGTGACACTATACCTCTTGTCCACCTCTTGGAGCATACGCTGCGTGGAATAATGGACAGGGCACTTGAGGCAGAACAGAGGCAGGAAGAGGAGGACTTCCTTGCCTCTCAAGGCCCCCTTTATCCAGACAGTGTTCCTGCTGTGCCACCCATCACACAGGAAGAGGGTGAGGAGGAGGAAGAGGAGGAGGAGGATGATTGTGTCAGCATGGAGGTGGAGGCTGGCACTCAGCATCAGCAGCAGCAGTCTTATAGGGATGATTTACAGTCCCAAGAAACACGTGGACTTGTACGTGGCTGGGAGGAGGTAGCTGCGGATCATGTTGTCCTTAGTGACCCAGAGGACTCCGGACCGAATGCCTCAGCTAACCTACGCTGCATGGCCTCCCTGATCCTGCAAAGCCTGCGGAAGGATCCTCGTATTCTTCGGATCAAGGAGAGGGACCATTACTGGCTGGCCACTCTCCTTGATCCACGGTACAAGGGTAAGGTTGCCGACCTTATCTTCCCATCGCAGAGGGAGCAGAGGATGAGACATCTCCGGGAGGCCTTGCAGAAAGCTCTGTGCAACGCGTTCCCAGAGACTGGGAGGTCACAAACTCCTGGTCCTGGACAACGTGTTGCTGAGGCATCAGTCAGAAGGAGCGGTGGAGAAGGTGGCCGTCTGACTGATGCTTTCAGACAATTTTTTAGTCCGCAGCCCCAAGGTATGATTGGTTCCAGCACCCATCGCCAGCGTCTAATTTACATGGTGCAGGAATACCTAGGGGCAAGGTCAGACTTGGACACCTTTCCCACTGAAAATCCTCTGGCTTACTGGGTCTTGAGGATGGATCACTGGCCAGAGCTTGCACAGTATGCAATTGAGCTACTGGCCTGTCCTGCATCCAGCGTTCTTTCGGAACGCACCTTCAGTGCTGCTGGTGGCTTCGTTACCGATCACAGGGTGCGCCTGTCCACCGAATCAGTTGATCGACTGACCTTCATCAAGATGAATCAGTCTTGGATCACCCACAGCTACCAAGCACCTGAAGCTGATGTAACCGAATAATTTTTTTTGAAATACCACATCCCTTCAAGACTGCCTATGCTGATGCTGAGTGGCTGTCCTGTTATGTTGATTGTCTATCCTCTTCCTCCTCCGCTGATATGTTGGAAGAACATTTTTGGTTCTGGGTGATGCCAGCAGCCCAATTTTTCTGCCCCTGTTTAACAGGGGCGTTTAAGTACAATTTTTGATGCAATGCTTTGCAGCAGGGCTAATTCCTGCAAAAAAACTAGAGTATATGGCAGAGGTTGCAGTGTGATGGCACCAGTGCCTAAGGCCCAATTTTTCTGCCCCTGTTTAACAGGGGCGTTTAAGTAAAATTTTTGATGCAATGCTTTGCAGCAGGGCTAATTCCTGCAATAAAACTAGAGTGTATGGCAGAGGTTGCAGTGTGATGGCACCAGTGCCTAAGGCCCAATTTTTCTGCCCCTGTTTAACAGGGGCGTTTAAGTACAATTTTTGATGCAATGCTTTGCAGCAGGGCTAATTCCTGCAATAAAACTAGAGTGTATGGCAGAGGTTGCAGTGTGATGGCACCAGTGCCTAAGGCCCAATTTTTCTGCCCCTGTTTAACAGGGGCGTTTAAGTACAATTTTTGATGCAATGCTTTGCAGCAGGGCTAATTCCTGCAATAAAACTAGAGTGTATGGCAGAGGTTGCAGTGTGATGGCACCAGTGCCTAAGGCCCAATTTTTCTGCCCCTGTTTAACAGGGGCGTTTAAGTAAAATTTTTGATGCAATGCTTTGCAGCAGGGCTAATTCCTGCAAAAAAACTAGAGTGTATGGCAGAGGTTGCAGTGTGATGGCACCAGTGCCTAAGGCCCAATTTTTCTGCCCCTGTTTAACAGGGACATGTAATTACAATTCTTGATATAATATTTCACAGGAGGGCCCCTTCCTGTGCCCACCCAGAGTAACTGTGAGGACTTATAGTGTTGTGGCACCAGCACCACAACCACCAAAGGTCAATTTTTCTACCACTGTTCAACAATGGCATGTAATTACAATTCTTGATATAATCGTTCACAGCAGGGCGCTCCAGCGCCCACCAAGAGTCACTTTGAGGGCTTACAATGTTGTTGCAAAACCAACACCTTGTTCCGCCATTTCTGCAGAGCATATAGGGCAGGCCCCTACTTTCAAACATCCAATTTACAAACATCTCCTACTTGCAAACGGAAGGAGACAACAGCAAGTGAGATGAAAAAAGATGGACGACAAAACAAATTATACAGGGGTGATAACCCTTCCCTATGTTTTCCAAAAAGCTTAAAGATATTTTTTTTGACTGGAGCTACACTTTAAAAATGTACCGGTTGAAAATGACAAACAGATTCAACTTAACACAACAAACCTACACAGTCCCTGTCTTGTTTGCACCGCCTGTATACTGCTGTTCTGAGTATATAGGGCCTGGGGGCCACACGCATTTCCTTTTTTTTAATATGGGTACAGGGTTCCCCTTAATGTGCGTACAAGACCCAAATAGGCTGGTAATGGGCAGGGAGGGCTACCCATGCCATTTTTCTGAATGATTTTCAACCATATTGCAGGAACCAGATATAACATTAAAACCGCAAGCAGTTTTAAATGGTGTTATTTCCGTTTAATGTCATTTTGTGCAGGGACTGTTCTAAACACGGGAAACACGTGGCACTTCACAGGCATACTATATAGACACCCCCCAGGCACCATATTTAAAGGAATATTTCACTTTTTTTTTTCACTTTAATCGTCATTAAAATCAGTGCTCCCGCCAAAACGGTAGTTTTTAAAACTTTTTTTTGCAGTGACCCATGTCCCCTGAGGCAGGAGGCAGATCGCCAAACCCTTTTTAGCATACTATCTTGCATATTAGCCGTTAAAATTAGCACTTTCCAATTCGAACGTTCGAGTCCCATAGACTTCAATGGGGTTCTAACGTTCGTGCTGAACGCGGGGGTCGTTCGCAAGTTCTGGTGCGAACCGAACCGGGGGGTGTTCGGCTCATCCCTACTGGGTACTAGGGATGAGCCGAACACCCCCCGGTTCGGTTCGCACCAGAACTTTCGAACGGACCCCAAATTCGTACGAACTTTAGAACCCTATTGAAGTCTATGGGACTCGAACGTTCGAAATTAAAAGTGCTAATTTTAATGGCTAATATGCAAGATACTGTCCTAAAAAGGGTTTGGGGACCTGGCTCCTGCCCCAGGGGACATGGGTCAATGCCTAAAATGTTTTTAAAAATGGCCGTTTTGGCGGGAGCATTGATTTTAATGACGATTAAAGTGAAAAAAAAAAGTGAAATATTCCTTTAAATATGGTGCCTGGGGGGTGTCTGTAGTATGCCTGTGAAGTGCCACGTGTTTCCCGTGTTTAGAACAGTCCCTGCACAAAATGACATTAAACGGAAATAACATCATTTAAAACTGCTTGCGATTTTAATGTTATATCTGGTTCCTGCAATATGGTTGAAAATCATTGAGAAAAATGGCATGGTTAGCCCTCCCTGCCCATTACCAGCCCCTTTGGTAATCCCGAGTCTGGCTCGGGTTGGGATTTTAATTACAGGAGCGGTAACCCCCGAGCCAGACTCGGGATCGCATGGCTCGATGCAGGGGAGGACGCAGTGAGACTTACTTACCTTGTCCCCTGGATCCAGCAATGTCCGCCGCGCTGTGTGATCGAGCTGTCCTCCGCTCGATTCACAGTGCCGAATGCCGCCGAGCTCCGTTCCCTGCGACGTTACGGCGCATGGGAGCGGAGAACGGCGGCAAATTCAAAAAAGTAAAAGTACATAAAACACACACAGCACTGTATTCTTACAGATTACAGTGCCGTATTAAAAAATACACACCCCTTTGTCCCTAGTGGTCTGTGCAGTGCCCTGCATGCACTTTTATATTATAAATACTGTTTTTTCTGCCTGAAAATTGGAGATTGTCCATAGCAACCAAAACGTGTCCCTTTTTCAGTGTTTTAGGATTTGATTACATTATTGAATATTTTTTATTATTCTTTATTATATTATAAACGTTATCATACCCGGGATGTCTGCTGGACTCTAGTTTGAACAGATTTAAGAGCGTTATTCCTAAGAATTACAGGACTACAAAATAAAACGCCAGATTTCCATGCAAAATAATTGTACCGCTTTCAGCACCTTATTCCAGACTGAATCATACCGCCAGGGAGGTTAAGGGGAACCCAGTACCCATATTAAAAAAAGAAAATGCGTGTGGCCCCCAGGCCCTATATACTCAGAACAGCAGTATACAGGCGGTGCAAACAAGACAGGGACTGTGTAGGTTTGTTGTGTTAAGTTGAATCTGTTTGTAATTTTCAACTGGTACATTTTTAAAGTGTAGCTCCAGTCAAAAAAACTATTTTTAAGCTTTTTGGAAAACACAGGGAAGGGTTATCACCCCTGTATAATTTGTTTTGCCGTCTGTCTTTTTTCATCTCACTTGCTGTTGTCTCCTTCCATTTGCAGTAGGAGATGTTTGTAAGTTGGATGTTTGAAAGTAGGGGCCTGCCCTATATGCTCTGCAGAAATGGCGGAACAAGGTGTTGGTTTTGCCACAACATTGTAAGCCCTCAAAGTGACTCTTGGTGGGCGCTGGAGCGCCCTGCTGTGAACAATTATATCAAGAATTGTAATTACATGCCATTGTTGAACAGTGGTAGAAAAATTGACCTTTGGTGGTTGTGGTGCTGGTGCCACAACACTATAAGTCCTCACAGTTACTCTGGGTGGGCACAGGAATGGGCCCTCCTGTGAAATATTATATCAAGAATTGTAATTACATGTCCCTGTTAAATAGGGGCAGAAAAATTGGGCCTTAGGCACTGGTGCTGGTGCCACGACACTGCACCCTCTCCCATATACTCTAGTTTTATTGCAGGAATTAGCCCTGCTGCAAAGCATTGCATCAAAAATTGTAATTAAACGCCCCTGTTAAACAGGGGCAGAAAAATTGGGCTGATGGCATCACCCAGAACCAGAAATATTTTTCCAACATATCAGCGGAGGAGGAAGAGGATAGACAATCAACATAACAGGACAGTCACTCAGCTTTAGCATAGGCAGTCTTGAAGGGATGTGATATTTCCCAAAAAATTATTCGGTTACATCAGCTTCAGGTGCTTGGTAGCTGTGGGTGATCCAAGACTGATTCATCTTGATGAAGGTCAGTCGATCAACTGATTCAGTGGACAGGCGCACCCTGTGATCGGTAACAAAACCACCAGCAGCACTGAAGGTGCGTTCCGAAAGAACTCTGGATGCAGGACAGGCCAGTAGCTCAATTGCATACTGTGCAAGCTCTGGCCAGTGATCCATCCTCAAGACCCAGGAAGCCAGAGGATTTTCGGTGGGAAAGGTGTCCAAGTATGACCTTGCCCCTAGGTATTCCTGCACCATGTAAATCAGACGCTGGCGATGGTTGCTGGAACCGATCATACCTTGGGGCTGTGGACTAAAAAATTGTCTGAAAGCATCAGTCAGACGGCCACCTTCTCCACCGCTCCTTCTGACCGATGCCTCAGCAAAACGTTGTCCAGGACCAGGAGTTTGTAACCTCCCAGTCTCTGGGAACGCGTTGCACAGACCTTTCTGCAAGGCCTCCCGGAGATGTCTCATCCTCTGCTCCCTTGCGATGGCAAGATAAGGTCGGCAACCTTACCCTTGTACCGTGGATCAAGGAGAGTGGCCAGCCAGTAATGGTCCCTCTCCTTGATCCAAAGAATACGAGGATCCTTCCGCAGGCTTTGCAGGATCGGGGAGGCCATACAGCGTAGGTTAGCTGAGGCATTCAGTCCGGAGTCTGGGTCACTAAGGACAACATGATCCGCAGCTACCTCCTCCCAGCCACGTTCAAGTTCACGTGTTTCTTGGGACTGTAAATCATCCCTACAAGACTGCTGCTGCTGATGCTCAGTGCCAGCCTCCACCTCCATGCTGACACAATCATCCTCCTCCTCCTCTTCCTCCTCCCCATCCTCTTCCTGTGTGATGGGTGGCACAGCAGGAACACTGTCTGGATAAAGGGGGCCTTGAGAGGCAAGGAAATCCTCCTCTTCCTGCCTCTGTTCTGCCTCAAGTGCCCTGTCCATTATTCCACGCAGCGTATGCTCCAAGAGGTGGACATAAGGTACAGTGTCATTGATGCATGCACTGTCACTGCTCACCATCCTTGTGGCCTCCTCAAACGGTGACAGGACAGTGCATGCATCCCTGATCATGCCCCACTGGCGTGGTGAGAAAAAACCAAGCTCCCCTGACCCTGTCCTGGTGCCGTAGTCGCACAGGTACTCATTGATGGCCCTCTGCTGCGTGTGCAGCCGCTACAGCATGACCAACGTTGAGTTCCACCTGGTGGGCATGTCACATATAAGGCGGTTCTTGGGCAGGTTCAACTCCTTTTGGAGCTCAGCCAGCCGAGCACAGGAATTAAATGATCGGCGGAAATGCACACAGACTTTCCTGGCCTGCTTCAGGACATCCTGTAAGCTGGGGTACCTGCCCAAGAACCGCTGCACCACCAGGTTAAGGACGTGAGCTACACAGGACACATGGGTCAGTTGTCCCTGTCGGAGGGCGGAGAGGAGGTTGGTGCCATTTGTCGCAAACCACCATTCCTGGCTTAAGCTGGCGTGGCATCAACCACCTCTCAGCCTGCCCCTGCAGAGCTGACAAAACATCCGCCCCAGTGTGGCTCCTGTCCCCCAAACAAACCAGCGCAAGCACGGCATGGCATCGTTTTGCCTGCGTACTTGTGTAGCCCCTGGAACGCCTACGGAGCACCGCTGGTTCTGAGGACAGAGCACTGGAAGAGGCCATGGAGGAAGAAGAGGGGGGGGTGGAGGAGAGAGGTGTGTCACAACCAATAGTAGCATTTTGGAGGCGTGGTGGCGGAACAACCTCCAACACTACTGCACCTTGTCCTGCATCCTTCCCAGCTGCCAGAAGAGTGACCCAATGGGCCGTGAAAGACAGGTAACGTCCCTGTCCATGACTGCTGGACCATGAGTCAGCGGTAATATGCACCTTACTGCTGACCGTCCTGTCCAGCGAGGCAAGGACATTGCCTTCCACATGCCGGTAGAGAGCCGGAATCGCCTTCCGTGAGAAAAAGTGGCGTTTGGGGACCTGCCACTGAGGAACCGCACATTGTACAAACTCACGGAAGGGGGCCGAGTCTACCAACTGAAAGGCAGCAGTTGAAGTGCTAGCAATTTAGCCAAGCTAGCATTCAACCGCTGGGCATGTGGATGGCTGGGAGTGAACTTCTTTCACCGGTCCAGCAGCTGGGGCAGGGACATTTGCCTGCTATAATTGGACGTGGGTGTACTGCTAGCAGAGTGCCCGGAAGCACTTGGCTGTGACACACCTAATTCTACACCTTCATTCCTCTCAGAGCAGGTTTCAGAGAGGACTGAAGGTCTAGTGGGGTTGGAGATGCCAGCTGATGAGGAGCAAGGAGAGGTCCGCTTTGTTCTTTGGTGTGGGTCTTTGAGGTACGCTTGCCAACGAGCTGCATGGCAGGTCAACATATGTCTGGTCAAGCATGTGGTGCCCAAGCGGCTGATGTTTTGGCCACGCGAGATATGCTTGAGACATATGTTGCAAATAGCAGCGGTGCGATCTGATGCACTCGTCTCAAAAAAGGCTCACACCAAAGAACTTTTAGAATAACGCACAGAGGTAGCGCCCTGCACAGGCGGAGCTCTGCGGTGTGATTCAGTCGGTGTGCTGCCCCTAAGCTGGCCCCCGGAGGGCATCCTGCCTCGTTGGACATGTGCCTCCTCCTCCTCCTCCTCTCTCCTACCAGGCACCCACGTGGAGTCAGTGCCCTCATCATCCCCTCCCTCTTCATCGCTGTAGCAAACCTGGCAATATGCTGCAGCTTGTGGAACATGACTGCCAGATTGCTGTCCTTCTTGAGCATCCCCTCTCTCTGCATTCATGCTACTGCCTTCCTCTAGCTGAGTGTCATCATCAGAGCCTACAAAACACTGGGCATCCTCCTGGAGCATGTACCCAACACTGTGCTCAAAGAGTTCAGGAGACTCCTCAGGAGGACGTGGTGGGTCTAGGGAAGGAGTCACTGATGATGACATTGAGACGAGGGAAGACGATGCGTTTGCAGCTGCTTTGCTAGTACCCTGAGACTGGGTGAGAGAGGATGAGGAGGATGAAGAGGGCTTGGTCATCCACTCTACCAAGTCGTTGGCATGTTGCGGTTCAACATGTCCAGCTGCAGAAAAGAAGGACAAGCGTGTCCCATGGCCACGTGCTGATGACAATGCACCGCGTCCACGACCAGCACTGTTGTCTATAGACACAGAGCCTGCTTGCCCTCTTTTATCGGCTCGTGCCTGTCTACCTCTCCTTGCTGGCCTTCCAGACATGGTAATGGCCTGAAGGGAGTTGGGGAAAACAGCAGTTGGGTAGTGTGTATTGTACTGGAGGCACACAACACCCACTAACTCCTGCAGATGCCTTTATTATAGAACACCAGAAATAAAGGGGTATACTGTAATGGAGTCACACAACACCCACTAAGTCCTGCAGATGGCTCTATTAGAGAACAGCAATAAAGGGTAGATACAGGTGTATATTGTGCTGGAGGCACACAACACCCACTAACTCCTGCAGATGCCTTTATTATAGAACACCAGAGATAAAGGGGTATACTGTAATGGAGTCACACAACACCCACTAAGCCCTACAGATGGCTCTATTAGAGAACAGCAATAAAGGGTAGATACAGGTGTATATTGTGCTGGAGGCACAAAACACCCACTAACTCCTGCAGATGCCTTTATTATAGAACACCAGAGATAAAGGGGTATATACAGATGTATACTGTGCTGTGCTGGAGGCACACACAACTTCCAATAACTCCTGCAGATGGCAGATGGCTCAAATAGAGAAGAGCTATGTAGGTGGATATAGCGGTGTGTACTGGGTACAGAGCACACAGACAGCACGCACAAGCTCCTAACACTGCTGACTGCAAGCTCTATTATAAAAGATAGATTACTAGCTATATAGGTGAGGTGAATATAGCGGTGTATACTGCGGTCAGGGCACGCAGACAACAACCACTACAGAAGAGCAAGATCGAAAATCGGCCGATAACGATCAGTGTATACTGTGTTGAAGGTACACAGAACACCCACTAACTGCTTCAGACGCCAACACACTACACAAGGCCGCCACGCTGGCGGCCTTATATAGTGTGGGGCGTGTACTACACAGCCTGAGCTATGATTGGCCACAGGCATCCTGCCTGTGGCCAATCATGGCTCTCCTCGCTGCTGGCGCTGTGATTGGCCAAGCATGCGGGGTCACAGTGCATGCTTGGCCAATCATGAGCCAGCAATGCACTGCGATGACGCAGTGCATTGTGGGCCGTGAGCGCCACACGAATTTGGCGCGAGCAGCCCATAACGTTCGGAATTCGCCAAACGGGCGAACAGCCGATGTTCGATTAGAACGTATGTTCGACTCGAACACGAAGCTCATCCCTACTGGGTACTAACATTTATAGGTAAAGTTGATCCAGGGACAATTCAATTGCCTCTCGGTGGATCAGGAAGGGATTTTTTTCCTGCTGTAGAAAATTGGAGCATCCTTTGCTGGGGTTTTTTGCCTTCCTCTGGATCAACTGTGGGTGAAGGGTTATGTATATGAGATTGTATTTTTTTTTTGGTTGAACTAGATGGACTTGTGTCTTTTATCAACCTGATTAACTATGTAACTATATAATTATTTTACACATAGGGGGCCTTTTACTTTTTGGTTCTGTGAAGAAACTCTTGAAATGCCAAAGAAGAATGGGCAAAAATGTCACTCTCTAGATGTGCAAAGCATGTAGAGCAGGGATCTCAAACTGGCGGCCTTCCAGCAGTTGCAGAAATACAAGTCCCTTGTGCTTCTGCACCATGCTTATAACTGTCAGCCTTGCAATGCCTCTTGGGACTTGTAGTTTTGCAACAGCTGGAGGGCCGCCAGTTTGAGACCCCTGTTGTAGAGACATTCCCAAAAAGACTTGCAGTTGTAATTGCAGCGAAAAGGTGGTTCTACAAAGTATTGACTCAGGGTGGCTGAATACAAATGCACACCATACTTTTCACATATTTATTTGTAAAAAAAAAATTAAAACCATTTATCATTTTCCTTCCACATCACAAGTAGGTGTCACTTTTTGTTGGTCTATCACATAAAATCCCAATAAAATACATTTATGTTTTTGGTTGTAACATGACAAAATGTGGAAAATTTCAAGGGGTGTGAATACTTTTTCAAGGCACTGTACATATGATCACAACACAGTGTGAATGTGCCCTAAAGGTATTACGATAAAACAAAAGACAATGTGGATTATTTACGAAAGGCAAATCCTTTCGTAAGTCACTGTAGATCTAAGGACAACATCTGAAATAAGGGGAAGCTCTGCTGATTTTATCATCCAATCATGTGCAAGTTAAAATGCTGTTTTTTCTTTTCCTTGCATGTCCCCCTTCCATCTACAGCAACTGAACTTCCAAGTGCACTTTTAGTGCACTTATAGTGCAAAGTGGATTTGCCTTTCATAAATAAACCCCAATGTTTCTGCTGCAATTTTATAACACAACTGTGTCCTATATAATTATAAAATATAATTCACAAAGATATGTGCACAGAAAATGATTCACTACTTTCTGAAAGTTTTAGTAAATTACAGTACCATTTTTAAAAAAGTACATTCTTTTCATACTTAAAAAAATACATTTAATATAGGACATCTGATGGACAACATCATCATTAGGTACAGCATTTCCAAAGATCACGCATTATAACATCAGCACTGTAACAGCAGCTAGTTTATCTTTGACACCTTCAGCACTAATAATGGTCATCTTCAGAGCTAAGCTGATTTAATAAATAGGCCGCAATGATAAATCTTGGATGGGCTTGGAAATCAGAGTATTAAGTGTGTTATTAAGAACTCTCAAGCCAGCACTCCCTCTAAATGTCAACATATTTGCTCAGCACATTTCACTTGGCATAATTGTACATTTTGTAAGACTGCCAGCAATTCTGATGTCCTTTACTATTGGCTACAACTAAAATGAAAAGGTTAAATATACTGCACAAAATAGAATTTTCTCTGCCGTTTGTTCCTATTAACTAACTTCCCTGATTAATGGCATTTGTTATAAGTCAGGATACAGGAACAAGTTCACATTCTTTAGGTTGCCTATAGTTTAACATAAACAAAAAAAAGACAAATGTAAAATTCTTATATTTTAAAAGTGCATATTTATGAAGGAGGAGATTCGAGATTGTATATAAACCAATCCTATTCAGTGGGTACTGTATTAGAAATAACTGACTTAAACCTGAATTGTGGGGTGGTGATTAAATCTATACAATAGTTCTGTTGTGTATAAATGGTAAGCAAAACTGATAATGTACTTTGTTTGAAAAGGACACATTTTTCACTGTTTTAAAAATGTACATAGTCTCTTTACAGTTACACTGAATAGTCATCAACTCCTGGGCTTGAAGCATCCCTTTACAAGGGACCACAGTTGGGAATGTACCAGTGACCAATAGAATGGCATGCATATCATGCTTTTTGTAGAGCAAAACGGACTGCGTTTCTTACAGCTAAGAGGACTGTGCACTCTAAGGCTGGCTAAAACATTATACAATCTTTTTCTAGAATTTTCCTTTAGATTTACCAAAATCATACAATATGAAGTCAAACCTAGACACTTCTAAATTGTATGCAATCAGGCAGGCCCTTGCAGTACATAGTTAAAGCAGTGGCATCGCTGGGGGGGCAGGGGGTGCGACACCTGGGTGAAACCTGCCAGAGGATGACACCAGGCTCAGACAAGTACCGGTACTGCAGCTCCCTGCTTCCCTATTGGGAACTCTTCAGCTGCACGTGATGTGCAGGGAGAGTGGGGGAAGAGGAAGTGAGGCAGAGAGAGACAGGGTGCCCGGGATCCGACCATCCCACACACTACAGTGACATTTCTGCACTAACTGTAGACTGGACTATAGCTGCCTCCTCCTCCTTACAAGTACACAGACCTGGAGGAGGAGGAGGACCACCAGTCTACAGCATCTGCCCGGGGCTAAGGTACTGTAATTAACAACAGAAATATTGCAGGGGAGAGGAACATGGTGATTGGGGGAGCATTGACAGTTAACATATATGCTGCTAGGAGTGATTTTAGGGAGGGGGTAGGGGTTAGAGGATATGTGCTGGGGGAGGGGCTTTAATATGGGTTAGAACCAGTGTTAGAAGTAGAAGAAGGGGGAAGATTTGAAGTTTGACCCCCCAGCACAATTCCTCTTGCTTCCCAAAGCACACCCTAGAACATATCCTCTATTCCCCCCATCAAAGATCTCACCTCAGCTTCATCCATTACCCCCAAACCCATCCCAGCTCCATTCACCCCCTCCAATCACATACCGGCACCATCCACCCCCTCCAATCCCATCTCGGCTCCATCCACCCCCTCTGATCCCACGCCGGCTCCATCCACCCCATCCAATCCCATCCCAGCTCCATCCAACCCCCTCCAATCCCATCCTAGCTCTATCCACCCCCTCCAATCCCATCCTAGCTCCATCCACCCCCTTCAATCCCATCCCAGCTCAATCCACCCCCCCAAACCCAACCCGGCTCCATCCACCCCCTCCAATCTCAATTCTGGCTCCATCAACCCCAATCCCATTGTGGCTCCATCCACCCCTTCCGATCCCATTCCGGCTCCATCCACCCCTTCCGATCCCATTCCAGCTCCATCCACCTTCCCAATCCCATCCCGGCTCCATCCACCCCCTCCGATCCAATCCTGGCTCTATCCACCTCGTCCGATCCCATTCCAGCTCCATCCACCCCCCAATCCCAGCTTGACTCCATCCATCCTCGATCCCTCACATCCCGGCTCCATCCAGGGGGGGGGTGACACCATTTTTTACTGCACCAGGTGACACAAACATAGTGACACCAATGAGTTAAAGCTAAATTTAAAGGAAATTGAACAAAAAAAAAATTGTATAATATGTAGCTAGCTTAACACCATGCTTAAGGTATTGTATGTCATAAACTTTCTGCCTGGAGCTCAGCTTTAAAATGGAACTCTAGGTGAAATATAAAGTTTAACTATTTAACGGCCTTCGCCAATCGTTATTCAGCTACAGTGCAGGGCATACATTGACATCCTCGCAGAATCTTGCTCCCGCACGCCCCCTGCGGCGCTCACCTGGGAACATCTATGACCGTCAGGCGTTTATCACGTGATCGCTCCACGGAGTGATCACTTGTACACAAACTGGCATCACGCCCGGTTCCTCTCTCCCTCTCTGTACAGATCGGTACAGAGAGGGGAGAAATCAGATGCTGCTGCAGCGCTGTGGGCTGGATGTGTAGTGCCCACAGTGCTGATTTGTGTCCACTTCAGCCAGGCACCCATCCATACTGAGGCATCCAACCATCCATACTGAGCTACCCATACTGAGCCCATCCATACTGAGCCCATCCATACTGAGCCATCCATACTGCGCCATCCATCCATACTCAGCCAGCCACCCATGCTCAGCCAGCCATACATCCATCCATGCTCAGCCAGCCATCCATGCTCAGCCATCCATCCCTCCATACTCAGCCAGCCATCCCTCCATACTCAGCCAACCATCCCTCCATACTCAGCCAGCCATCCATCCATACTCAGCCAGCCATTCATCCATGCTCAGCCAGCCATCCATACTCAGCCAGCCACCCATACTCAGCAATGCTTATACATGCTCAGCCATCTATCCATACTCAGAAATACTCATCCATCCATCCATGCTAAGCCATCCATCCATACTCAGCAATATTCACCCATGCTCATCCATCCATCCATACTCAGCAGTACTCATCCATGCTTAGCCATCCATCCATACTCAGCAATACTCATCCATCCATCCATACTCATCCATCCATCCATGCTCAGCCACCCCATCCATACTCAGCAATACCCATCCATACCCAGCCATACCCAGCTGTACCCAGCCGTACTCAGTCGTACCCAGCCATCCCATCCATACTCAGCCATACTCAGCCGTACCCAGACATCCCATCCACACTCAGCCATAGTCAGCCATACTCAGCCGTACCCAGCCATCCCATCCATACTTAGCCATACCCAGCCATCCCAGCCATCCCAGCCGTAGCCAGCCATACTCAGCCATACTCAGCCATACTCAGTCATCCCATCCATACTCAGTTATCCCCATCCATGGCTCATCCATCCCCATTCATGCTCATTCTTGCCACATCAGTTCTCATCCATGTCACATCCATGCCACTAGAGTGCCTCACAAAAGCGTAATAGGTAGTCACATTAGATTTGACATTTATGCCCCAGAACGCTTGATGATGCTCCCTGCATGTCGAGCCTCTCTATGTGGCCAGGCTGTGTAAAAGTCTCACACATGTGGTATCGCTGTACTCGGGAGGAGTAGGAGAATCTATTTTGGGGTGTAATTCTTGGTATGTACATGCTATGTGTTCGAATTATTGTATAAATGGACAATTTTGTGTAAAAAAAAAAAATCAGTTTTCATTTTCTTTACAAATTTTCCAGAAACTTGTAGAAAAAAAATGAAATGTTCAAAAGACTTTTTTTTCAAAATTGTTGGTCTTTTTTTGTTTATAGCGCAAAAAAAAATAAACTGTAGAGGTGATAAAATACCACCAAAAGAAATCTGTGGGAAAAAAAGGATGCCAATTTTGTTTGGGTACAGTGTTGCACGACCATGCAATTGTCAGTTAAAGAGATGCAGTGATGTATCGCAAAAAATGGCCTGATCAATAAGGGGGTTAAAATGGTTGCAACATCATCCAGGCCTCTACAGGTCTATTTCAATCACAAGCAGACTCCCAACCTTCCACCCAAATAGACTGGCTCTCCATTTTAGCCCTCACACAACACTGTAAGTCACTTCATTTCTCTGGACAGGTCCATAGACCTCTTACAACCTTTGAGGATATGTGTGGTCTCTCTCGAATGCCTAAATATTCGCTATCGCTGGTTTATAAAGACATACAACTACATACATGCAACACGCCACTGAACTTTAAACAAAAATGGTCGAGAGACCTCGGAATGGACATATCTCCGGCACAATAGAATACCTCGTTCATACTAACTCACAAATCTTCCATATCTGGATTTTCACAAGAAAAAAATTATAAACTGCTGGCAAGATGGTACAGGGATCCAGTCACGGTGAGCAAAATGTATCCGGGAGCTTCGGACAGATTCTGGCGCTGCCACGGAGGAGAGGGCACATATAAACATGTGTGGTGGGACTGCGACCGAGTTCGTCCATTTTGGGACAAGGTATTTAGTATTCACAATATTCTGTATAATGTCTCTCTATTACCGTCACCACAAATAGCATTACTATCCATTCTCCCAGGACCGCAAAGCTCACACAGAAAGAGCCTATTTTGGTTCTTTCTGTCCGCAGCTCGACATGTTATCTCACAATTCTGGAAGGCAGATACCATCCCCCCAATCACGAGGTGGGCAGAAACCATGAATGATATTATGCTCATGGAAGAATTGCAAGCTAAACAAAACGATATGTGGGATAAATATACATCTCTTTGGTATCCTTGGCTTCATCACTCTTCATTGGTCCCCTTTCTCAACAGCATAGCTGTGTGAGAGAGGGGCCCTACAATTATGGTACACCGGTGGACTGTAAAACATGATCCCCCCAACCTAGGGGTCCTGCACATGTTCCACGGTGGAACGTACTAAGTATAAGGCTACGAGAACCTCACTGCTGAGTTCCCCCTTTCCCCTACCCTTCCCCACCCAATACCCTTGACCCGCAAGGTCACACGCACAGTTGACCTAACTCATATCTGTTTGATACCCTTCTAGGCTTGAAAACTAGTCCAGGGAGCAAATATCCCAGGCGGTGTCCATAGATAGATGACACTGTGTGGGGGGACCTCACACGTATCACCTTTTTTAACAGTTAAGACTGGACGAATATGCTTAGATGATGTCATGTATACAATGCATTCCCCACCTTGTTCCCCCCTCCTCAACTCTCTTTATTCTGTACCCCCCTCCCTCCCTCATTTCCTACTATGTTAAATGTTACCTGAACTGTAATAATAAACAAATATTCAACCTCAAACTGGTTGCAACAGAGTTTGCAACCAATGTCCACTCCAAACCTCAACAACTTGCACCTATACCTAAAATGATCCCGTTCCTGAACAGGGATACAGGGGTCCACCCTTCTGTTGCAGCCATTACCATGGCATTTTTTTTTGTCTGCTAAAATTTCTGTTACACCGTATTTGCACAGCAGTTTTACAAGCGCACTTTTTTGTAAAAAAAATACACTTTTTTAATGAAAAAATAAGACAACAGTAAAGTTAGCCCAATTATTTTTATATTGTGAAAGATAATGTTACACTGAGTAAATTAATACCCAACATGTCACACTTCAAAATTGCACCCACTCGTGGAATGGCGACAAACCCTTAAAAATCTCCATAGGCGACGTTTAAAAAATTCTACAGGTTGCATGTTTTGCGTTACAGAGGAAGTCTAGGGCTAGAATTATTTCTCTCACTCTACTGATCGTGATAATATCTCACGCATGTGGTTTGAACACCATTTTCATATGCAGGAGCTACTCATGTATGTGTTTGCTTCTGCACGCAAGCTCGGCGGGATGGGAAGCGTTTAAAAAGTGTATTTATTTTTTTCTATTTATTTTACCTTTTATTTTTACACTGTTCTTTAAAAAAATAAATCTGTGACTTTTATTCCTATTACAAGGAATGTAAACTTCCCTTGTAATAGAAAAAAAATCATGAAAGGACCTCCTAAATATGAGATCTGGGGTCAAAAAGATCTGGGGTCTCATATTTACACTAAAATGCAATAAAAAAAGTCCCTTTAAGACCTATGGGTGGAAGTGAAGTTTTCACTTTTTCCCAGCAATGGTATGGAAACGGGTGGGGGCCATCTTCTCCTCAGTCATCTCCATACCCAGGAAGGAGAAGGAATCGATCGCCTCCAGTACTACCGATGGCTTTAGTAAGCGGTGGAGTGCACCGGAGAATGGCGGGAGGCCCCTCTCCCACCGCCGACAAAAGTGATGTCGCGGCGGAAACTGGACTGGACTGAAGAAGAGGATACCGGGGTTATGGCAGCCAGTTGCTGCTGCCATAACAAAGATGTCCCTCTTCAAACTTAGGATGTATATCAGCATGTGGCAGTCTGGAAGTGCTTAAGAGCAGCTCCCTTATTGGCTCCTGCTGCTGTCAGCCAAAACCATTGAGCAGAGATTGGGGACAGGGCCATGTTGAGCTGTGTGTTTGAATAGATACAAGCAGTTCTGCTCAGGAAGCGGCTTCCTATGGTAGGCACTTTGGCCAGGGGAGGAACCAGAAGCACTGGCGGGGGACCCAAAAATAAGAGGATTAGGGCTGTTCTGTGCAAAACAATTGCACAGAGCAGGTAAGTATGACATGTTTGTTATTTTAATAATTAAAAAAAATGAAGCTTTAACCACTTCAGCCCTGGAAGAATTTATCCCCTTCCTGACCAGAACACCTTTTGCGATTCGTCACTGCGTCGCTTTAACTGACAATTGTGCGGTCATGCAATGTGGCTCCCAAACAAAATTGACATGCTTTTTTTCCCACAAATAGAGCTTTCTTTTTGGTGGTATTTGATCACCCCTGCAGTTTTTATTTTTTCGCTATAAACAAAAAGAGAGCGTCAATTTTGAAAAAATGCATTATTTTTTACATTTTGCTATAATAAATATCCCCCAAAAATATATAAAAAAAGTTTTTTTTTCTCTCAGTTTAGGCCGATAGGTATTCTTCTACATATTTTTGGTAAAAAAAAAAAAAATCGCAATAAGCATTTATTGATTGGTTTGCGCAAAAGTTATAGCGTTTACAAAATAGGGGATAGTTTTATGGCATTTTTATTAATATATATTTTTTTTACTTATAATGGCTGCGATCAGTGATTTTTAGCATGACTGCGACATTATGGCGGACACATTGGACATTTTTGGGACCATTGTCATTTATACAGCAATCAGTGCTATACAAATACACTGATTCCTGTGTAAATGACACTGGCAGTGAAGAGGTTAACCACTAGGGGGCAGTGTAGGGGTTAAGTGTGTCCTGGGGAGTGTCTCTAACTGTGGGGGGCATGGCCACATGTGACACGTCACTGATCTCTGCTCCCGATCACAGGGAGCTGTGATCAGTGACACTGTCACTAGGCAGAATGGGGGAAATGCTTGTTTACATTAGCATCTCCCCGTTCTTCTTCTCCCAACTCACGTAGCTTGCCGTGGGCGTGCGCATACAGGCTGCGTACATGTACGTTAGTTTGCCTGTATGATCCCTTCTGCCGACATTTATTGGTGTGAGGTGGTCGGCAAGCGGTTAAAGTGGTTGTAAAGGCAGAAGATTTTTTATCCTAATGCATTCTATGCATTAAGATAAAAAGCCTTCTGTGTACAGCAGCCCCCCATCCCCCCTAATACTTACATTAGCCTATCCCTATCCAGTGAAGTTGCTTAAGAGACTCAGATGCCTGGGACTCTCCCTTTCTGATTTGCCCAGGTGCCCCCATAGCAAGCTGCTTGCTGTGGGGGTACTCAGTAACAGGGAGGAGCCAAGAGCCCTGAAGAGGAGTAGCCGGGCTGCTCTGTGCAAAACCACTACACAGAGCAGGTAAGTATGACATGTTTGTTATTTTGAACAAAAACAAGACTTTACAATCACTTTATTGTCATTTTAAAGCGGAGGTCCGCCCCCAAAAAAATACTTAAAAGCCAGTAGTTGCACATACTGCAGCTGCTGGATTTTAATAATAGGACTCATACCTGTCCTGGAGTCAAACTATGTTGGCACAGTAGCTGATGTTTCCATCAGCTGTCGGGTGCTGCCACTGCCATTGCATGAGCGTAAGTTTCACTTTTGGGTGGAACTCCGCTTTAAGCCTGGAATGACTGCATATAGAAATAACATTAAAGCATAGTTAAGCCCAGCTTATCTGTCTTTAGTTGTGGTGGCTGCATTTGTTTTCTCTGTACATTGCATAACCTTTGAGCTATGACCAACAGGCTTAGACAGGGTTAGAAGTCCCCTCACAGTGAGTTGGAAGTTGTTGTAGGGAAAGCATGAGGAAAGCTGACAAAATGCATAAGGAGAGATTAGGGTTAGTTATGAACTAATCATTTCTGATTACTAGTTCTTTGTGCAATCAACCCTTTTGCTGCTTTTTTGTGTTCTTGTTATTGGGTTTTTGTTTTTATTTTTTAATTTTATTTTCTGGTTGCTTTGATATCAGTGGTTATTTTTGCTGTTGTCAATCCATATCATACATTTTATTTTACTGCAGGGCTCCCCTTTAAAAAAGGATTTGTTTTGTTTCAGGAATGGATTTAAAATTTCAGGGTATATTATTTATTATTTTATGTTGATAGGGCCTTTATTTTAGGCTAAACTGCTTTTTTTTTTTTTTTTTAAATAGGCTTTTCTTTCAGGGAGGTACTTTTGGGTTTTCATTTCTTTTCAGGATCTTTCATTTATAACTTTATGTTAAGAAATTGAGAGAGTGAGGGGCAGGGCTGAGCCGTGCAATGGACACACAGAGCCCAGGTTGGGAGCGAGTCTGAATGAGTGCCCCCAGTGCAAGTAGCTTGCCATGGGGCACTTAGCGGGGGAAGGGGATCAGGAGCGCCAGAGAGGGACCCCAGAAAAGGAGAATCAGGGCTGCTCTGTGCAAAACCATTGCACACAGCAGGCAAGTATGACATGTTTGTCATTCAATTCTTCAAGATTAAAGGAAATAGTGACATGGTTATTAATTTATGCGTAATGCATGTCTTACTAAATATAAAATAAGGTGCTAAATGAGCTGTTATTGCTAATAAGGTTACCTAGATCATCATTTAAAGTTTGGTTGTACTTTAAATGTTCCATCCCAATATGTTGTTTTCATGTCAATATCCCAGGTGCAGCTGAAGAACTTTAACATTCTAGGTACAGCTAAACATTATTCATACTGAAGGAAAGATTGATGGTTACTGATAGCTTTTATCTGTGATTGGCATAACTCATTTCATTATTCTGCAAAACTTCACTGGGTCAATCATGGGGAAACCAATTGTGATCTCATCATATTGATTGTAAATTAAGCTCAACGCCAATCATTCTTTACTACAAGCCCCTCTGTGAACACCTTTCATAGAAGAACAAAGGAGAATAAAGAATAGACGTTAAAATGATCCTAAAAACAAGAGATACAATATTTGGGTATAAAGCTGAAGTAACAGAACATAAAGAAAAAAACAAAAAAAAAAAACACTAATCTAAGCAGCACCCACACTAATGGATAACTTAATATATAAAAAAAGTGTAACAAAATAATGTTAGAATTTAAGAGTGATTCTAAAGTCTAGGCATTTTTTACCTTAATGCATTCTATGCATAAAGATTAAAAAACTGCCCCATTACCTGTCCCCCCATCTCTAAACACTTACCTGACTCCACTAGCTGATCCAGCACAGTCCCAGCTGCATTACCAATGCTTCTCTACCTGGTATCAGAGGAGACACAGGAAGCAGTGAGCTCCTGCTGCTGTCAGTTAGATCATGTAAGGAGGGAGTAAGGGTATGGCTGAGCTACGCTGTGTGTGTCTATGGCTGCACACAGCCCAGCTCTGGAGTGTACCCCCTCAGCGCATGACTTGTTGCTTTTTGTATTTTTTTTCCCATAAACTAGGAGGTTAATAGCTTTAACCCCTCCCTGTAATCGTCCACTTGTTTGCAGTTCCTAAGGTGCATAAACTGTCACTTAGGGATGTCCATTACCATCTGTATAGATGACAATGTGTAGTAAAGTGTTACTAAACCCAGGTGCCTGCATTCACTATATTTGGTCTTCAAGTACACAGAAAATGGAAATGCAATTAGTTTAGTAATTATAAACTGCCAAATACCATTTCTCATCAGCAGTATATAACAGTCTTATGACTTATATGAGTGTCCGGCTTGAGTACTGGTTAAGGCTCAGGGGTAGTATCAGGGGAAAAAGTTTGGTACAGAGTCCGTTGCAGTTTCTATTCTGGTGATAACTCACTATCAATGTTTGTTTAAAAAAAGATGCCTTTAAGTACCTTTTCCAGTTATCTTCAGGCCAGTTACGTGACTCCTAGCCGACGTCCGAGGGAGATCTTGGCTCCTCCCGCTGTAGCCCTGAATCATAGTAGCAGAGCAGCCCGGGAGTCACGTGACCGGCCTAAAGATAACTGGAAAATAATATTTAGAGGCTTCTTTTTAAACAAACACTTATAGAATGGGTTATCGCCAGATAAAGGAGAGGGGCTGCCAGTGAAAGTGTTTTTTAGGGTTACAACCACTTTAAGGATGTAGCTTTTACAGTCAACTTTTTTTCCTAAAGGTTTTTGAGTCGATCTTTATGTTTATCAGCATTATGCTCTTGGGATAAGTTTTGTCACAGTCTCACCCTGCAACATATTATGTTATATACACATGTTTGTGTAATTTTTTTGTATAAATAAAATTAATATTTTTTAACTACTACCCACCCACCATATAGTGAATGTACGGCCTCAGGGTGGTTTTCCAGTTCTGGGTGGAATCTATGTATGTGTTCCCATACCGTATTCTCCCTACCACAATTAGCAAGTAAGTACACTGTAAACAGGAAAAAAAATTAAAAATCACCTTCCCAGATTACTACAATGTCACTATGGTGACACTGGACTATTTACATTTTGGCATGGGGTTCCCCTTAAAACCCATATCTGACCCGAAGGGCCTGGTATGGACTGGGGGGGACCCATCCCATTTTTTTCAAAAAAATTCTATTGGCAGGCAATGCCGGCATTCTTTCTTTACATTTATCTGTCAGTGGGTCCCGGTTGTCATAGTTGTTAAGGACGGGGCGGCCAGCTTCTTCACACAGAATTAGAATCAGTCGATCATTTTTCGACTGATCCAAATTCCAATCATTTGAAAAGTTGGAATTTGTTACAAAATGAATAAATTAAACAAATTTTAATAAAAATGAAATTAATTTTAATGAAAACTAAACTAAATGAATTCTAAAACCAAACTAAACTAATTCCATAACGAAACTAAATTAGTAACATAACAAATCTATCCGACACAAAACAAAACACTTTTTTCTATTCTGCACATGACTATTGACCACATTTCTATCTGTTGCCTGAACTGATCCTTTGCCCATATGTTGACTATATATCTGCCTGTGCCTGCACTGACCCATCTGCACGTCCGAATGACATTCCTGCGAGACACCAGTCCCGGCTATCCCCTGTGGACAACAGCACTCCTGGATCCAAATAAACTCTTTTCTTCTTCCTTTCTTTAGCTTCCTTTACTTCATAGCTAGTGAACATGGCATTCCTGGGGGCAGCCCTGTACCAGTTGGCTAGGCTTTCTTGGCCTATAGGAAATGGGTTTGCCATAGGTGATAATAACACTGAGCTATATTTCCTGCCCACTCATATAGAGGCAATCATTACAGTAAATTAGAAAAAAAAAAGGTTTAGATACCGCGCTAAAAACTAAATAAATAAATCACAAAAAATATAGCTGTAGCTAAAATTTGTAAGATATCTACAAACACCATAACCAAAACATAGAATATAGCTGCGCATTAAGTTAAGCTAAAATAATGTAATAATATATGACAATAAATGACACCAAAAAATCACCATAATAAATATTAAATCATACTCATGAATGAACATGTGATTAAATAAATGTGTAATACGTGATCACAATAATAAATCCTAAAATAAAAGAAATAAAGTAATTATATCAAAAGTCCAATGAATGAACTGAAAATGGTGACTTAATCAAATTTTTCTGTGCAAACAGGAAACCAGTGCTTGTGAACCTCCACCACACAACATATGCGCTTAACAGAGGGTAAGCGATACAGGGCCTGTAGTATTAAATCTGTGACATCAAATCAACCTCCAGACATCCATGGCAGGAATCAGCTGTGGTTAAAATGAGGACAAGCCAAACGATCCAAACTCAAAGGGCAGACCAGTAAGCAGCAATCACGATCCCAATGAAAAAGGAAAACTCACCATAGTGAAAGTCCATAAAACACAGTTTATTTTATAAGCAAAAATATTGCACTTACATTTGTAGTAATATTAAAAGCTCGTAAAGAAATGCCGGCCGGCTGGCACACACCCATCCTAGACAGCGATGACGTCAAACGGCATGGGATTTGCCCACAGTCCATTACCAGGCTCTTTGGGTCTGGTTTGAATATTAAGGGGAACCCCAAAACTAATTTTTTAAAAAAAAGGCGTGGGGTCCCCCTCAAAATCCATACCAGACCCTTCAGGTTCAAATTGGGCCCAAAGTGTCAAAATTTTGTGTGGCCACCATTATTTTTCAGCACTGCCTTACCCCTCTTGGGCATGGAGTTCACCAGAGATTCACAGGTTGCCACTGGAGTCCTCTTCCACTCCTCTATGACGACATCACAGAGCTGGTGGATGTTAGAGACCTTGCGCTCCTCTACCTTCTGTTTGAGGATGCCCCACAGATGCTTAATAGGGATTAGGTCTGGAGACATGCTTGGCCATTCCATCACCTTTACCATCAGCTTTTTTAGCAAGAAAGTGGTCGTCTTAGAGGTATGTTTGGAGTCGTTATGTTGGAATACTGCCCTGCGGCTCAGTCTCTGAAGGGAGGGGATCATGCTCTGTCCCCCAGGGTTCTGTGCTGGGACCAATCCTGTTGAATTTTTTCATAAACGACCTGGAGGATGGGGTAAACAGCTCAATCTTTGTATTTGCGGATGACACTAAGCTAAGCAGGGCAATATAAAAGAAGGGTGTAGTGCTTACTGAGAACTATACGCTAGTCCAAAGTGAACATTCAGTGTGTTAAATGGTTTATACATCAACTTGACTCTTAAAGTCCATAATAACAATAGTACATCTTGAAAAATCCATTTGTAAGGACACCGCCACCAACACCCAAACACACTGCCTCTTACCCTTAGGTAGATTAAACAAGCCTAGGTATTTTCTAATAACCGCTCCTCAGCAGCATGGGGGGCAGAAAACCTCAGCTCCTCCAGATAGATAACAGCAAGCCTAGATATCTCTCAATGTCAGCTCCACAATCACATGGAAATAAGTAAAACAGCTTCTCCACCACATGTAGTACCCAATAGAGAGAAAGAACATTCCATAGTGCAGACATCCTAATCATCTTTTTATTGTAAAGCTTAAAAATTGTTGCACTCACATTTCAGTAGTTGACAACAGGCAAAAGATGGAAACGACCAGAGTTTCCAACCAACAAAATGGCCGCTGTGTCCCAGCACACAAGTCGTATCACACAGCACTGGCTCCTTCCTATGCATTTCGTCATCACTGACATGGTCAGGGGCGTGGCCGAACAGGTGCTGTACTTGAGATATATATATATATATATATATATATATATATATATATATATATATATATATATATATATATATATATATATATATATATGGGACGACATAACATTGGGCACGTTAGTCTCTGCATTCCAATAAAGGAAACAGGAAGTTTATATGAGCGCCAAAGACAGGAAGAGATCATAGGTGTTCACCCAAACTGATCCAATGGAGGAAACAGGACGGGATATGTGTGTTCCGGATAATGGCAACACATTAAAATAACACAAAAAGAAATAAAAAACCGTCATGAGCCAAGACCACAAAAATTTGGTAAAAACCCAACTTAGTATTAATCAAGGCTCAGAAGGTATAAATCTAACATGTTTACAGCAACCGCACCAGGAAACAGCTCCATCTTGTGGTTAACAGAATTATACATATTAGTTAATTTTAAAACAACAGAACATTAATATTAATATAAGCAGTGCAATAACTTCTTCGCAAGATGTGGAAACCTTGCAAGAAGATCTGAACAAATGAATGTGGTGGGCAACTACATGGCAAGTGAGGTTTAATGTAGAAAAATGTAAAATAATGCATTTGGGTGGCAACAATAAGAATGCAATCTACTCACTAAGGGTTGAACCTCTTGGGGAATCTAGGATGGAAAAGGACCTGGGGATCCTAGTAGATGATTGGCTCAGCAATAGCATGTGATGCCAAGCTGCTGCTAACAAAGCAAACAGAATATTGCCATGCATTAAAAAGGGGATTAGCTCCAGGGATAAAGTGATAACTCTCCCACTCTACAAGACTCTTTTCTGGCTTCACTTGGAGTATGCTGTCCAGTTCCGGGCACCAGTCCCCAGGAAGGATGTACTGGAAATGGAGCGAGTACAAAGAAGGGCAGCAAAGCTAATAGAGGGTCTGGAGGATATTAGTTATGAACAAAGGTTGCGAGCACTGAACGTATTCTCTCTGGAGAAGGGATATGATTTCAATTTACAAATACCGTACTGGGGACCCCATAATAGGGATAAAACATATTTGCGGAAGGGAGTTTAACAAGACACGTGTCCGCTCACTAAAATTAAAAGAAAAGGGTTTTAACCTTAATCTGCATAGAGGGTTCTTTACTGTAAGAGCAGCAATGATGTGAAATTCCCTTTCACAGGTGGTGGTTTCAGCGGGGGGCATTGATAGTTTAAAAAAACTATTAAATAAGCACCTGAATGACTGCAACATCCAAGGATATACAATGTAATACTGACATATAATCACACACATGGACGTGGGTCTTTTTTCAACCTCACCTACTATGTAACTATGCTCTTCTCCATTATGTCACAGTACATGTTGGCATTCATGGTTCCCTCAATGAACTGTAGCTCCCCAGTGCTGGCTGCACTCAGACCATGACACTCCCACCACCATGCTTGACTGTAGGCAAGACACACTTGTCTTTGTACTGCTCACCTGGTTGCCACCACACACGCTTGACATCATTTGAACCAAATAAGTTTATCTTGGTCTCATCAGACCACAGGACATGGTTCCAGTAATCCATGTCCTTAGTCTGCTTGTCTTTAGCAAACTGTTTGTGGGCTTTCTTGTGCATCATCTTTAGAAGAGGCTTCCTTCTGAGATGACAGCTATGCAGACCAATTTGATGCAGCATGCAGCGTATGGTCTGAGCACTGACAGGCTGACCCCCACCCTTTCAACCTCTGCAGAAATGTTGGCAGATCTCATACATCAATTTCCCAAAGACAACCTCTGGATATGACGCTGAGCGCGTACATTCAACTTCTTTGGTCGATCATGGCGGGGCCTGTTCTGAGTGGAACCTGTCCTGTTAAACCCCTGTATGGTCTTGGCCACCATGCTGCAGCTCAGTTTCAGGGTCTTGGTAATCTTCCTATAGCCTAGGCCATCTTTATGTAGAGCAACATTTTTTTTTTTCTTCAGATCCTCAGAGTTTTTTGCCATGAGGTGCCATGTTGAACTTTTAGTGACCAGTATGAAAGAGTGAGAGTGATAACACCAAATTTAACACACCTGCTCCCCATTCACACACTTGTGTGAGATTATATATACAATGGTTATATACAATATATTATCGGCACATGGGCTCATTTACATTTTTGCTTTACTATTTTTTTTTCTTAAAAGCATGGTTGGCTGGCCATGCCTTAATGAAGAAATACAGGGGTTTATTTACTAAAGGCAAATTCACTTTGCACTACAAGTGCACTGCAAGTGCAATTGGAAGTGCACTTGAAAGTGCAGTCACTGTAGATCTGAGGTGGTCATGCAAGGAAAATAAAAAACAGCATTTTTGCTTGTAGATGATTGGATGATAAAATCAGCAGAGCTTCCCCTCATTTCAGATCTTCCCCTCAGATCTACAGTGACTGCACCTCCAAGTGCACTTATAGTGCAAAGTAGATTTACCTTTTGTAAATCAACCCCTGTATTTCACAAAATCACATGGACTGCACCTATATACTGTATCTATATTTTTTATGTCGATCTTTTTTTAGCCATTCATTGTCTTTTACACAGTGTCATGTTTTGCACAGGTATAGTGTATTGGTATCATTAAATATGCATATTTTGCATATGCAATGATTTGTTTGCATCAATTTGCAGAAGTTTTGATTTTTAAGGATAGTTCATTTATATGATTATATCAAGGTGGATTTTATTTTATTCATTATAATTAGGGCAGCACACTGAATGGTTATGGTATGAAAAATTGCTGTAGCCAGACCAACCTGCTAACATTCTGTGAGGAAGTGACCGGTAATCTGGATAGAGGAAGCCTTGTACAGGTGGTTTATCTGGATTTTGCCAAATTATTGAATACATTACCTTATAAATGTTTACTTTAAATTGAGGTCTATTGGTATAAGTAGTTCAATCTCAGTGTCTACTGAGGACACAAAGCTAATCAGCATAATAGCTTCACAACAGTATATAGCAACTTTACAAAAATACTTTGATAAAATAAAGAGAACTGCTGCATGGCAAATGAGGTTTAATATTAAAAAATTTAAATTGATGCACTTGGGGGTTGAAATAATGAATTCAAGTTACTCGCTAGGATGAGAACCTCTGGCAAATCAAGCATGGAAAAAGATCTGGGGGTCCTAGTAAATCACAGGCTCATCAATAGTATGCAATGCCAAGTCGGCAGTAAGTAAGGTTCACAGACTATTAGCATGCATTAACCATTTGCTTACTGGGCACTTAAACCCCCCTCCTATCCAGACCAATTTCAGCGCTTTGAATGACAATAGCGCGGTCATACAACACTGTGCCCAAATTACATTTTTATCATTTTTTCCCCCAAATAGAGCTTTCTTTTGGTGGTATTTGATCACCTGAGCGATTTTTTTTTTTTTATGTAAAAAAATAATTTTATATTTTGTTTTAAAATTGTATAACGGTAATTTTTGTCTGTCATTGATGTACGCTGATGAGGCGGCACTGATGGGCACTGATAGGTGGCAGTGATGGGCACTGATGGGTGGCAGTGATGGGCACTGATCGTTTACAGTGATAGGCAGCACTTCTAGGTGGCACTGATTGTCACCACTGGTGGGCATTGATAGGTGGCACTGGTGGGCATTGATAGGTGGCACTTGTGGGCATTGATAGGTGGCACTTGTGGGCACTGTTAGACTCTATAAATGAGGCATAACTGCCTCTTCCTTTTCGGGACAGATGTCCCTTTAAGATAAGCCGGTGATCGGATTTTTTTTTCTCCGCTGTCAGCGCGAGGAGAGAAAAAAAACGATCACTGAGCTTTTGTTTTGATCATGTGATCAGCTGTTATTGGCTGACAGCTGATCACATGGTGAGAGGCCAGGACCGGCCCCTTACTTGGATCGGTGATCACCCGAGTCTGATTGACTCAGTGGTCACAGTGCACTCCTGTAGGGCACGTGCAGGGAGCGTGCACAGGGGAGGCCGTCATATGATGGCCACCCAGGAATTCACATCCACGCTGTGGCCGTCATTTGGCCATAGCGTGGATGTCAGGTGGTTAAAAAAGGTATCTACTCAAAAGATAAAACTATAATCCTACCACTTTACAGAACTCTGGTTCGGCCACAAATTGGGCATGCCAACCAGTTCTGGTTACCAGTCCTCAGAAAGAATGTGCTGTAACTGGAGAAAGTCCTGGAAAGGGCAACAAGACTAATAAGTGGCTGGAGGATCTCAGTTATGAGGAATGATTGCAAGAATTAAATATTTTCACTGGAGAAGGGACCCTTAAGAGGAAATATGATTGTAATATACAAATATTTGAATTGTGATTCTAGCATAGGAATAAAACTATTCAGTCTTGGGTCGCTTAAAGTGTTTCTAAAGGCTTATAGTTTTTTACATTTGTAGTGTTGCGTAAAATGTCAGTGCTGTATATACTAGAAATAATTCTATTATAGTTTAATACTGATAAAAGTTGAACACTGACATTACAGATTTAGAGAACTCGTGGTCAAATTATACGTTTTGTTGTTTTTTTTTAAGTGAAAAAATAACATAGCTTATGCACAGAGCAAATTTAAGCATTTGTAATGCACAAATATAAAAATAAGAATATATTCTATAACAAAGAGTGAGAAAAAGTTGCTAAAATATGAATATCACATACAAGAAGGCATGCTTATGGCATATCATTTATATCAGATGTGGTGGTAGTAGGTACTGACTCGCATAGTGCCCATACTTTCCCATGTGTTGTCTAATATGTTACATTTAAAAAAATAGGTAGTAAATGTGCATTTACATTTTGAATATGTTCATTGATATAAGTGGTGGTAAACCTCAAACATAAAATATGAACACAGCATATCCCTCTATAGTGTGTATTTGTCCCAATCCAAAGTACTAAGTGTAATTTTTGTATACTGCTCTGTTCATCTGCTATACTGTAAGTGTGAATCACTTCTGACAAGTTTTCCTGACACCACGAGCAAAAAGGGGACAGGGGAGGGATCTCCAGTTGATTGAAAGCCTCAGCTCTTTTCCTGTGTACTGTGTTAAGGGGGGGGGGGGGGTTTCCCTTCCCTTCATTCAGATCTCAGAGCTCTCCTCACTGAGCTCTGCAGAGTGTAATTTCAGCTTTCTGCACCCTGTTTTATGACTGCTCAGTCAAACTCTATAAACTCAGAATTTTGAGCGGATTTTGAGAATAGAATACTGCAGATAAACAGGTACAACTTATGGAGGATTATGTGTTTCACCTCTGTGTATCTTCTGAAGCCAGTCATTTCACTGGGCATATGGAATGGTTTATAACCACTATGACATTGGGGGATGTCTAGCTCAGTGGTAGATGCCTTTTCAGTAAGTTCACAGCGAACAGGAACTTTAGTTTAAAGGCATGGTAGCCCATTTTTATTGAAAGGAACAAAATAAAGTTCATACATGCACTTGGATGCCCACACAGGGGTTCTTTTCCCAAAAACAATAAATGAAAAATGCAGAGCCACCTGGCTCTCTTCAGCTGTACTGCCACCTAGGCTTTACGCTTCAGTCCTCTTGACCATATAACAGGGTTCCCGTACAACTACTGTACTTCTTTTCAGCTTCCTTGCTGCTCAGGCCTTCCACTTCAGGCTCTCATCTGTCTCCTTAGATACACACCGCTTCAACGCACACAGCATCTATCTAGAAAGCAGCCCCTTACTGCTCTGATCCTCAGACCTGGGTCTCTGGCTTTCACTAGTGTACACCTGCACTCTCTGGACTCCTGGAGATTTCCTGTCTCCCTGGGTAGAGTCCAGAACCCTAATCCTGACTCTGCTATAAGCCCAGGACCCACCTGCTCAATCAACCAGCCAGACTCCTGGCTGTTCCCAAAACCCAGTCCCAGGATTGGAGATTCCGTCCCACCCATAACGCTATGGAATCTCAGGGCTCCAGGTCCCCAACTGGATTTTGCAAACTTTGGAGGAAACTGATAAAACAGATTCCTCCATATTAAATACCCCTGGAGCCCCTCAACCTGCCTATTTGAGAAACCTGGGTGAAAATTACTAGGACGGGGAACTGTACTGTCACACCACTTTAAAAGGGAAAACGTTTTTTTTGGTTTGGAGTAGAATGGTTTAAAACCCAGTCAGGTTTTTTTTGCTGTCCCATGAAGAGTTGCACTCTCTCCTAGCAAAATTGTCACTGGGACTAAAAGTGAGGGCAGAAGTCTTCTAATGGTGACACTAGCTGTGAGAGATTTCTCATCTATATACTGTATGAGAGAGGAAGGGAAGGGAAATCTACCAAAAGTAACTTAAGCAGCATACAAAAAAACTGATAAGGTTTTCAGCCCTTTCCTACTTTATCTAAACCCAAAAAAAAAGGCTTTAGATTTAGATACCCTTTATGTTTGTTCTTTAGGTTAAATGAATAAATTAGGCGTGCCTTAGCTTTATCATGTACCTGTAACTCAGTGCCTAATTGTATCACTATGAAGATTTTGCATAATTGATTAGTAAAGCACAAAATAATTTTGGTATGTTTTTAGAGCATGACCATTTAAAGGGTAGGTCCACATTTCCCTTGTAGTGGATTTGTAAGTTACAATTCAGAGCTGAAATACAAATCTGTGGAATAGCTATATAAGTTGTAGGCGTGTGAAACCATTTTTTATAGACAGCTGCCTGAAAACCTAGGCATTGGTTGTTATTTATGTAAGAATTTCGAGTTTAGGAATCACATGGGACCTTTTTTATAGAGCAGTGAATGTGACAATCACCAAATATTCGCTGCAGATTAATCATCTTTGTGCTTCTACTTTAATGTGTTTGAAAGTACAAGCAATAAATAACCATCAGTAAATGATTGGTGAAAGTAACATTCACTGCTTTATAAATATGCCCCATAGTGAAAATACAAATAATGAAGTTTAACAATACACATGTGAGTATGATTTAGTGTCACTCTCTTTCCAAAGAAAACTACAAGTAAATGAGCATTGCACTTGCCTTCACTACTACAATCTAGCATCAACTTGCTTTGACGTAGCATTTGATCTGCTCAAGGCCAATTTGCATTCTGAATAGCAGCCTTTAGAAATATAAGTCAAGTAACTTTTCTCTATCCTGTAATAACTCATGTTATGGATCTTCACTTGGCAATAACCTTTAAACCAGTTTAAAAAAGGTTGGATATGTTCATATGCACTGATAGACATGAACATGAAAGTTTGGTTATACAGAAAAAAGGGATGTAATTTAAAGCAGTATTAAACCCAAAAGCAAACATTAATTATATTGCAGCTTACCAATTCTTAGATGTGAAGGTTGCATTGTTTCTTTTGTAGGATTTCTTTTATTGTCATCTGGTGATCTATTCAATAAGTCTGTTGTTTTTCAACAAAACAAGTGTGAGACAAACCATTTACCACAGACAGGGGTGCTTTCAATGATCAGCTTTAATTTATTCATGTAAAACCTTTAACCCAAAGGGAACAAAACTGTTGCTGTAACTACTTGTGTAACTGCAGTGTCAGCTTGAATTGTTTAGTGTATCTAAATCTGCTAGTGCAGCTAACGCCCAACACAGTCTTCACAGTGTAAACAGAGACGCAGGCAAAAGCGAGTACACATACATCCCCTTTAAGAAGCGGTGTCGTAGACGTGGGTGCGCGGCCGTGGGTGCGCGGCCGTGGGTGCGCGGCCAGAAGTGTGCAAGCGCGCACACCTCAGTCTCCATGACCGCGGGTCCTGAAGGCTTGATGTCAGCCAGGTGCCCATGATCATGCCACAGAGAGGACGAATTGGGAGATGCTTTTGTAAAGAAAGCATTTCTCCATTCTGCCTATTGACAGGACCGAGAGCAATGATCACTGTCCTGTGTGTTGAAGCCCAGTCCCCTCACAGTTAAAATCACTCCCTAGGACACACTTAACCCCTTCACTACCCCTAGTGGTTAACCCCTTCACTGCCAGTGTCATTTACACAGTAATAAATGCATTTTAATAGCACTGATCACTGTATAAATGACAGTGGTCCAAAAATAGTGTCAAAAATGTCCGATGTGTCCACCATAATGTTGCAGTCCTGATAAAAATCGCAGATCATCGCCATTACTAATAAAAAAAAATTAAAAAATGGCATAAGACTATCGCCTATTTTGTAGACACTATAAATTTTGCGCAAACTAATCAATATATGCTCATTGGGATTTTTCTTTACCAAAAATATGTACAAGAATACATCGGCCTTGACAATTATTTTAATTTTATTGTTTCATTTGTATCACAAAAAATAAAAACCCCAGTGGTGATTAAATATCACAAAAAAAGCTCTATTTGTGTGAAAAAAAACTACAAAAATGGAATTTGGGTACAGTGTTGCATGACTTAGTAATATTCAAAGGGTGAGAGCACTGAAAGATAAAAATTGGCCTGGGTAGGAAGGGAATTCAAGTGCCCAGTATTGAGGTGGTTAAAGTTAAAGAGTTTTTTTTTTCCCACTTGACTATCACTTGGGTTTGTTTGATTCAACATCTTTAGCCATAATGCTAATTTGTGAATATGTTTTTGACATTTGTTTTTTTTTAAATGAATTGGGTGATACACTAGGTGGCATAGTTTGGTCTATAGCAAAGTCACATGACTATGGCTTTACCCTTCAGAAGGACCATGTGCAAGTCAACCAGACATTCATACAAAATGTGTAGGTTGTGCACAGGATGGGGAGAAAAAACTAAAATTAAGTAACCTAGGTTTACAGCCTGAAGTGAGGTTTTATTTTTAATAATACGTTCATGGATTACATTTCTTAAAGCCCAACTCAATACTTCACAAATCCTCACAAGTGGCATTTCTTTATTACCTCCCTGGAGGCTTCCCCGATCTATGTTTATTTTTTCCTTTTTTTAATAAACTTGCATTTTTCCTCAGAGATGGAGAGAGATGTGCTAATGTAATGATGTCGGTGCTGCTCTCTGCATCAATACAATAGGAATGAAGGGTGTAGCGGTGACACTCCCTCAGGGTTGAATGAACCTGCGTGTTATTCAATCCAGAAGGCTGAGAACATTTTATGACAAAAAATAAGTACTGCAGGGCACAGCTCCAGACTGAAGGTAAAGGCTGCCTTTTTGTTTTATTACTGTTAGGAGTTCATTTAATTTATGTTTTTAAATGTCCAACATTAGGCTTTACAGCTTTAAAGTATAACTGAAAATAAAACATTTCTTCTAGTTGTGGATAGAGCAGAGAGAATTAGAACACTTGTCAGTTTTTATTGCTGTCTGTGCCCCCATTAGGGAGATCCCTCTCTCTTTTTGTCCTGTATACCATTATCATTGAAAGTAAAAGAAAATCCCAAATTTTGGGTTGTCCCCAGAAAAGTAATAGAGGGGAAATCTTCCAACTAGTTCTGGTGACCTGGTGGTCCCCAAGAATTCCCTTAATTTGCAGGGATTTCCTCTAACTTTTGGTTTGGGTATGGAACAGGATGTAAAAGGAAATATCTGCAATGGAACAAAGATGGTGAAAAAAAAGGACAGGGATTGTAACCCTCCCTTACTTTATCCAAGATGAATAACATATCTTAACTTTTTTTAGTGACTGCATTTTGCAGACTGTGTGTGCTCATGACACACATTTTAACATTTTTATATCTCCTCACCTGTCTTTCACGCTTTGTTATTTGTATTTTTTTTATTAACCAATAAAAGGTTTTTTTGAGCATAGTAAAGTAACATGTCAAATGATTAAATCGCTAAAAAAATACAACTGTAAAGTTGGTTAGAATTTGAACATAATATCGATAAAAGATGTAGCAAGAAATTATCAAAAATAACAATCTTTTCACATGTTTAGGATTTACAATTCTTTGTTAAATGAAATTAAGTCCACCTCCTCCAGACATTATGAAGGGAGCAGAGGACTAGAATTTTATTTTTCAAAGAAGAATAGTATGAGATGAGATTGAAAATAAACAGAAAAATAAAGGGTCCAAATTACCCCAATAGGGGCCACAGGTACAAACATGTTCTACTAATGGTGACTCATGCATAACATAGGTAGGGTGGTCAGGCTCCTAAATGGTACACCAAATGTTCAGGAGCTCATGCACCCTGTAGTCAGTCTATCATAAGCTTCAGAATATTTGAATTGAAACCATGTTTTGTGAAACTTGTCGGAAGTTTCATTGGCTATGGCAAGCGTTTCTTCCATTTCGTAAATACAGTATATTTTATTGGTGTATTTTTTTATTTATTAATGTTACAAGAGAGGGACAGAAAACAAAAAAATACATATTCACATAATGTGTGGCTTTTCTAAAATACTAAACAGAGAATAAGCATTGTAAAAGCTTTGAATGTATTGTATATTTATACTTTATATGTTTGGGATTCATTTCATGCGTAATTTTAGTAAGTAAAATGTTATTTAAGAGTGTTATATAGTGTGTACATGTACACACACACACACACACACACACACACAAATATATTTAACATTTTAAAATGTTAACTTTTCACAATCTGTTTTAGAGAACGTTCCTTACTTTTAATGACTGTTTTTTCTTTAACGTCAAAACTTGAAGATGAAAGAGATTACTGTGGATTCATATTCTGCATAACAAGCGCAAATTGACAGATAATAGAATTCAATTCTTCTTTTACATATTTTAATTCTTTTCAAATCTGCATCAAAACATATATTCACAAGTCTATCATTGTTAAAGAAAATTTTAATTAACTGGAAGCACAATACTGTGGTACCACTGAGCTGATTTCCTACATGCCACTTTCAAGTCTGCTTTTAAAAGACCTGTATTTAATAGACTCACTTTTAGATGCAAGATGAACACGGTTTAGAAGATAGTCAATCAAATTTGTAGACGAGTTTACTTCCAGATGAGTGATAACTATGACCCGTGTGATTTTCATTGCAAATAGATTGTTCATCCTTTGACCTTCCAGATACATTGCTACAGAACTGAATTTGAAATGTAGTGATTCAGCAGCTTAATTTTAATAATTATCTTGGTATTATAGCTTTCCCAAGTCAAAAAAGCACTGTATTTCTTTTAACACCTTCCTTTCAGAAACAATTACTGCACCACTTTGTGCAATATACATGTTTTATTAGTCATATGATGATAAAAAAAAATTCAGTCACCATATAGTAAATTATTATATGAACACATCAACATGAATATAAAATGCACTTGTCTGTAGAAATGAATTGGTCATGAATAGCTAGTATTTTGAAAACATACTGGAAAAGGAAAACAGGCTGATCATAATGATAACTGCCTATTGTACCTGTGCATTTTTAACATTTTGAAAAATTGTGATGTCAGAACAAAATGTGATTCTCCCTTGTAATAAATAGAGGTTTATTTGGTATTATGACTTGGCTGATGTAATTAAGATGTAGTGGTACCCCCAGGCAAGCCACTGGTTATATTGGATCTTTCTGTCCTTTGAGAGGATGAGCTGCTGTGCTTACCGACACACCTTTGGTTTGATATCATTTTGACTGAGCAAGAATGCCTTGCATGACAGAACAGTTTGATACAGTAGCAAACTAATCCATGGTATAAGTGACCACTATGCTAAATCAGAGAAATATCAGGTTTTGATCAAACACAGGAGTTTTAGGATTTACTGTCCACAGATATACAATACTGCAAGCAGACTCTTGGAAAAAATTCTCAGAAAAATTCTAAACAGTAATGATATAACTAATTTACAATGCCAGGCTAATGCTAGCCATACATGAGTATTTTTTTTTCATTCAACAAGTGGGTTGAAAGAAAAAGACTTGATTCCCCATCTACTCACTTGATGTGGATGGGGGAATCCCTCTAACTACGCTATTGTATTCCAAGAGTGGAGATACTTTCTTGCAGTCAGAATGCACTGTATATCCAGCAGCACTAATCGAAAGAACATTTTCCAACAGTCTGTCTGCCCATACATGGATCGAAATTTGGCTGGTCTTTGCTGATCTGGTTGAATTTTGATCCATGTATGGCTGGCTTAAAGGCTAAGTTGGTTACCTCCTGTGTTGGGGACACTTCCAGTTCAGCACTGTCCACTAGTGCAAGAAGGGAACAGCAAACTTATAATAAGTAGAAATATTCTGCAAGCAAATTTAAATGGCCAGCCACAAATTAAATCAAATTATAAAGACAATCTAATATTTCATAGATGTGTGGGCAGTTCGTGCCACACAAAGTAGTACTGTGGCCAGACTATGTACACATATGTATATGTAATATGTAAGAGTTACATATTCTTAGCTAGGAATAATTCAACTTTAAAACAAGGCATCTCTGACCTCTGTAGCTGCAACCACTCTAGTGTAGTTCACCTTTAAAGTATACATGTGCACAGACTGTACATTAAAATATTTATTATTAACAATCATTAATAGAACTTTAAAATGGACTATCAATGACTTCTTTAACAGAGTGTTGTCAACTTCTATACCTACAGACTTAAAGCTCTATATCTGCAGTGTGTCTGCAGTGTTGGCTCTAAGGTGCTGCTGCCACTGAATGCTTGTCTCTGAAGATTTGAAGTGCTATTTATTGTTTGTAACGCTATCTCTGTAGAAGCCACTGATTAGAATGAGTACTCTATTCTTTGCCTCAAACCTTTTCAGGAACCTCAACCCCTCTAACACATTAGGTTAAGTGTACAAACATAAAACATCACAGGAAATCTGTGAAAGTAACACTTAGTACCCAGTAGTAGTGCTATATCAAAGAAAACAGACACAACCCAGGTACTACTGGCAAGCTTAATATATTGTCAATATGGTTGGTAACTAAGAAGGCATAAAATGGATTAACAATGGTAATTACACAATTTAGCAGACAATGTGATTAACAGAAAGGGCTAGGCATAAGATGCCATTTGGCACCCAGATCAGCATAAACAGTAGCAAGGCCACCTCAAGTGCAGCAGTGAGCAGTAGTAAGGTTTAATCTACCAAGTGCTGGAACTATTCTGCCAGAGGGCATTTATGGTGGTGATGCTAGTCCTAGACCAACTGGGTATGCAATGTCCAAAAGAAAAGGAAAATGGTAGTGGAACGGCAGAGCAAAATATGGACTAATTATTACAGAAGGGGCGGTCCTTCTGATGGCTAAGGTTAGGGCCCTTTAAGAGCGTTGGTGCACCTGCATGCGGTTAACCTGCATTACAGTATAAGTATGGTATAATCTTGGTACAGATGCAAGATGCATGTGGTTCACATGCAGTAAAGGTTTGGTATAATGTGGTATAGGATTGATATAGGTACAGTCTAGGTTTGGAATAAGTGCAATATACAGAACTGTATAGGTGTGATATGGATGGGGTTTACTTGGTGTCTTGTTCTCATTTGCTGAGTTTCTGCTAGCAGTATCAGCAATGAGCGTTCTTATCAGATTCTGCGGTGACCTCTCTCTGTAGAAAGGGGATCCTCTCAGTCTCTCCACAAAATGCCGCTTGTGATCAGCGGTGGGAACTAGAGGATGAGAGGAGTTCTGTTTCAATGGTGCAGATGTGATCACTGTGGTCTGTGCTGTCTCCAACCCAGGTCTCAGTCTCTGGCTCTGGTCGCTAATAACGAATAATGAACAATTTTTGCGTACCAGAGCCAATGTGCACACCTCAGCTCCCTTGCTGCAACAGGTTTCCAGTTCCACACCCTCAAATTGTCAAAGACAGTGAGAGAAAACATGTTCCTTTCTCCTCTTAAGATGAATGACAGTTCATACACTATCTATTTTGTGATGTCACAAGGTACCTCAAGAATTAGTTCCTCTTTGATCTTAGCTATCCATTTGCTCGCTATACCAATGCTTTGTAGGGACCATAGCTATGTGCTTGATTTTTTCACAAAGTAGGCTAAGTTTCTGGCCATTCAACATCACAAGGGTTTAATCTTAACACGATGGTAGTGGGTTCAGTTTTTGCATCAATGTGTAGTTAATTAACTGTCACATAATACATTAGCCTTCACCATAGTATCTATCTTGGATTTGAATGTGAATCTTTAATAGAGTAAGCAACCACCCAAAATAATCAGACAGAAAGTAATTGATACTTGCAGTTTACTAAAAGGGACCACGGTTTGAATTAATTATGAAAAACAACTTCTGAGAATCCAAGAATCACTACTTCAGTAAAAAAGTCCAGATCAGAATTTGTGATTATCCTCATAAAATGTTTCTCGCAGTGAAGGCTAGGGAAGCTCTGGTAACACAGGTGAATAACTGGAGGGAACCAAAGGTCCACAGGTTCTGACAGTGGAAGACTTCTCAGCTGACTGTAGATTTCCCAAATACCTCTACCTCCTCAGATGTAGCTTATATGAGCTATTGAGGGACAGAAATATAGAAAATTATCATTTCTGGACATGTCTGGGAACCCAGGAAGTTTTTGGACACTCCTGCATCTGGACTGAATCTAAAACACTGCACCTGCATCTGAGCATAGTAAGTAAATAGACACTCCTCTGCTAATCTAATTTCAAGAATAAAAGCACAATGATTTAAAGCTTGGCTGTCTATAGATGTGGTGGTTGCATTTGTTTTCTTGTTTAAGCTTCTTCCTTTATTTTCACCTGGTGATCCACCAAGTAACACACTTCCTTCCTAGGGTGATAACATTACCTCACTGTGTTGTATGAAGAAGCAGTGTTGTCACCTTAGACCAAGACATTTGCTATAATTGCAGAATGCCTCCCTATTTTATTGTCTCCATAACATACAGTAGTGGGGTGGTGTGTTGCCTAATACACATGATGACAACACTGCTTGAAAAAAGACTGCAGAGTGCACCACAGGATTTCTAGCAGTGTCAACAGGGGTGTTTTGCAATTCATTCAACAGAAAAAACAAACAAAAACAAAACGCTTTTAATAGTATATTTATCAGGTCAAATGAAAACCAAATAGGAGAAAGGAATTGTTATGGTTTGCATAACACTTACACTTTAAAGTGGACATAAACCCTCACATATACCCAGTGAAGTGAACAGCCTCAGATGATATACAGGGATGAAACCAATCTCCCTAACTAAGCTTTAAATGCATATTTGCTGTCTTTCTCTTTGCATATGCTTTAGAAAGTTCAGATCATGTTAGGAGATTTTCTCTTCCTGTTCAACACTGCAGTGAAGCCTTGCACACAGAGAAGACAGCTGATTGGAGGAAAGGCACACGCTCAATCTCCAATATAGGAGGCAGGACCTTGCTACATCAGCCCCTGGAGGTGGAGGACTGAGGGAGGGGAGGACAGGCGCCATCCAGACACCGATCAGGCTGCATTGCTGGGCACTGGTACGGCTGCATTGCTGGGCACTGGTAAGGCTGCATTGCTGGGCACTGGTAAGGCGGCATTGTGGGGCACTGGTAAGGCTGCATTGATGGGCACTGGTAAGGTCGCATTGATGGGCACTGGTAAGGCCGCATTGATGGACACTGGTAAGGCTGCATTGATGGGCATGAATCAGGCTGCATTGGTGGGCACTGGTAAGGCTGCATTTCTGGGCACTGGTAAGGCCGCATTGCTGGGTACTGGTAAGGCTTCATTGCTGGGTACTGGTAAGGCTGCAATACTGGGCACTAGTAAGGGGCACTAATAAGGCTGCATTACTGGGCGTTGATCAGGCTGCATTGCTGCACACCGGTAAGGCTGCATTGCTGGGTACTGGTAAGGCTGCATTGCTGGGTACTGGTAAGGCTGCATTGCTGGGCACTGGTAAGGCTGCATTCCTGGGCACTGACCAGGCTGCATTGCTGGGCATTGATCAGGTTGCATTGCTGCACACTGGTAAGGCTGCATTGCTGGGTACTGATAGGGGTGCATTGCTGGGCACTGGTAAGGCTGTATTGATGGACACTGGTAAGGCTGCATTGATGTGCACTGGTAAGGCTACATTCCTGGGCACTGACCAGGCTGCATTGCTGGGCATTGACCAGGCTGTATTGCTGGGCACTGGTAAGGCTGCATTTCTGGGCACTGATCAGGCTGCACTGATGGGCACTGGTAAGGCTGCATTGATGGACACTGATCAGGCTGCATTGCTTCTCACTGGTAAGGCTGCATTTCTGGGCACTGGTAAGTAGACTTGTGCACAAAGGAAAAATTAGTTTCGTTTTGGTTCGTTGTCATTCTTAAAATACATAATTTCGCTCTGTTATATTCATTATGTTATGTTAATACATTTTCGAATAATTCGTTATTTCTGTAGAGTGTCGATATTTGTTATACTGAATTTAGAATCATGTCGAATTCATTCATTGTAAGCGCTATAATTTCATTTGTATTCAATGAAATTCGATATATATATATATATATATATATATATATATATATATATATATATGTATATATATTCGTGATAATGATTCGTAGTTTATAAAGTTGTTTGTTTATTGAATATTTTAACAAACACAATGACAATATCTTTTCTCCTCTGCTCAAATACAATATAGCACCCTTCTCACTGAGTTCTCAGGAATGCACTTTGCTAGTAATCCAACCTCCAGTACAAAATGAATCAGCTGATTGGACTGTAAGATTTACTTTAAGTTGACCTTTTGTTTCATTAGATCTTTAACGAATTACCGAATCATGTCAAATGCATTCATTATATCCGCTATAATTTCATTCGTATTCGTTGAAATTTGTATTTTTTTTATTCAAATGTAAAATTCAGCCGAATTTTTCGATTCGTTACGAAACAAATTACACAAGCCTACTGGTAAGGCTACATTGCTGGGCACTGGTAAGGCCACATTGCTGGGCACTGATAAGGCTGCATTTGATACGCACTGATCAGGCTGTATTTGATGGGCACTGGCAAGTCTGCATTTGATGAGCACTGATCAGGCTGCATTGCTGGGCACTGGTAAGGCTGCATTGCTGGGAACTGGTAAGGCTGCATTTGATGGGCACTGATTAGGCTGCATTGCTGGGCACTGGTAAGGCTGCAATGCTGGGCACCGGTAAGGTTGCATTTTATGGGCACTGGTAAGGCTGCATTTCATGGGCACTGATCAGGCTGCATTTCATGGGCACTGACAAGGCTGCATTTGATGAGCACTGATCAGGCTGAAATGATGGGCTATGATCAGGCTGCATTTGATGCGCACTGGTAAGTTCACATTCCTGGGCACTGATCAGGCTGCATTGCTGGGCACTGGTAATGCTTCATTGCTGGGGACTCATCAGGCTGCATTGCTGGGCACTAGTAAGGCTGCATTGCTACAGGCACTCATCAGACTGAATTACTGGGCACTGGTAAGGCTGCAATGGTGGGCACTGATAAGGCCACATTGCTGGGCACTGGTAAGGTTGCATTTGATGGGCACTGGTAAGACTGCATTTGATGGGCACTGATCAGGCTGCATTTGATGGGCACTGACCAGGCTGCATTTGGTGGGCATATGTTCTATATTTATTTGTTCAATGCATGTGAAGTTTGTTGGTGTCCTCGTAAACTTGCACGTCACAATACATTTTGCACTTTATTTGTTAAAAAAGGAGTATCTCTCTCTCTCTCTCTCTGTGTATATATATATATATATATATATATATATATATATATATATATATATGTATATATATATATATATATATATATGTATATATATATATATATATATATACATATATATACACACACAGTGGGGACGGAAAGTATTCAGACCCCCTTAAATTTTTCACTCTGTTATATTGTAGCTATTTGCTAAAATAATTTAAGTACATTTTTTTCCATTTCCATTTCTTTTGATCATCCTTGAGATGGTTCTACACCTTCATTTGAGTCCAGCTGCCTTGATTATACCGATTGGACTTGGTTAGGAAAGCCACACACCTGTCTATATAAGACCTTACAGCTCACAGTGCATATCAGAGCAAATGAGAATCATGAGGTGAAAGAAACTGCCTGAAGAGCTCAGAGACAGAATTGTGGCAAGGCACAGATCTGGCCAAGGTTACAAACAAATTCTGCTGCACTTAAGGTTCCTACGAGCACAGTGGCCTCCATAATCCTTAAATGGAAGATGTTTGGGGTGACCAGAACCCTACCTAGAGCTGGCCGTCCGGCCAAACTGAGCTATTGGGGGAGAAGAGCCTTGGTGAGAGAGGTAAAGAAGAACCCAAAGATCACTGTGGCTGAGCTCCAGAGATGCAGTCGGGAGATGGGAGAAAGTTGTAGAAAGTCAACCATCACTGCAGCCCTCCACCAGTCGGGGCTTTATGGCCCGACGGAAGCCTCTCCTTAGTGCAAGACACATGAAAGCCTGCATGGAGTTTGCTATAAAACACCAGAAGGGCTCCAAGATGGTGAGAAATAAGATTCTTTGGTCTGAAGAGACCCAGATAGAACTTTTTGGCCTTAATTCTAAGCGGTATGTGGGAAAAAAACAGGCACTGCTCATCACCTGTCCAATACAGTCCCAACAGTGAAGCATGGTGGTGGCAGCATCATGCTGTGGGGGTGTTTTTCAGCTGCAGGGACAGGAAGACTGGTTGCAATCGAGGGAAAGATGCATGCGGCCAAGTACAGGGATATTCTGGAAAAAAACCTTCTCCACAGTGCTCAGGACCTCAGACTGGATCAAAGGTTTACCTTCCACCAAGACAATGACCCCAAGCACATAGCTAAAATAATGAAGGAGTGGCTTCACAACAACTTTGTGACTGTTCTTGAATGGCCCAGCCAGAGCCCTGACTTAAACCCAATAGCATTAATATGTGCTTTCATGCTTTCATGACCATTCTGCACATCTATACAGTTTTAACTAATGTTAAATCAGGACCAGCTAGCAGCTTTTCATTCAAAGTAGAGTTGGTATTGCTGAACAGCATTTTATCAATACACAGTCTTTAGCTTTCAACTGCAGCTAAATCAGAAATGTGTTTATGCAGGTGTCTGACATTGACTGGTATTTTGCAAACAGAGTTGTTGTTTTTTGTGTTTGTTAGTCATGTTTGTTAACCTCTTGAAGACCCCAATAGCAGATTTACTGCAATAGGGCGGCCAAGCTGTGCAGAATCACGTATATATACACGCCGCTTCTGCTGTAATTTGTCATAGAAGAAGTCAATCAGCAGTTGCTGACACACGGATATCCGCTGGCACTCACCATTCACATGGAAGAGACACAGGACAGAGCTTTGCATATGTAAACAAGGCAGAGTTTTGACAGGGGAAAAGTGATGGAATACAGGGAAAGGAAGTTATACAATCCAACACTTCCCTTTGTAAAAATGGAAATCACAGTACACAAAAAAACTGTCTACACAAACATTTAACGCTTTGATCGCACTAGATGTTTTTCCCCTGGGAGCCAGTGTCATTAGTACAGTGACCGTGCATATTTTTAGCAATGATCACTCTATTAGTTTCACTGGTTCACACAAAGTGTCAAAAGTGTCAGAATAGTCTAGGAAGTCTTAAGCCTTTGAGCCTGACAGCATAGGTATGCAGTCGCCCCTCCTCTTAATAAACCAAAAAAAGATTAAGACTATGTAGGGTTATTTACATTTTCTTTATTAGGGACAAGGTCCCTTTAAGAAAATTTTAAATAGGATTGGGGGCGGGAAACATGGTCACATGACATTTGGGAATGTTCCAGTATGTCATGTGACCCCTGGGAATGTTATGGAAATGGGCTTATATATAGGACCCTCTCACAGGAGCATCCCTGTCAGTTCTCAGCTAGTCAGCGCCTGTGTATCAAGTTCCTCAGAAGGGCTATAATACTTTTAAGTTGCAGCCAATCTGACTATGAAATCCCCAATGAGGCAAGTGATGGAACGAGCAGGGAACTGCTGGAGGGAAGACTGGCTCAGGAGGTGCCACGCCATGGCTGAAGAGGATAACGAGCGGAGGGGAGTAGAAAGGAACGAAAAAAAAATCTGATGAAAAATCTGAGGATGATAAGCGAAGGCCAGTGGTGAGATCCTTTAATAGTTGGCTTCAGGCATTTTCTATATACGCTAGTGTGTTAGGTGAAAAACACCCAGAATATTGCAGTGGGCTTTTTAACATATGGAACGTGCTAGAGGCCTATAAAAGTTTTGGAGGACTAGGATGGTTCCAATATGATGAAACATTTAGACAAAAGCCATCTATATACCCATCATTGAGGTGGGGCAATAAAGATGTTGGGTTGTTGCTTAACCTGATAGTGTCACAGCAAAACTGCATTGGAAGGGCCGTGGTTGTGGGGTAGGCCGGGCTTGAGATTTCAAACCCGCCGTGTGGGGACTTTGGTTATAAATATTCTGTATGCTCGAGTCCTTTAAGACTGAGCTGTTTTAAGTTTATTGTTTGAAATTTAAGAATGCTATGAATAAAATTATCAAGTTATTATTATTTATTGATTTGAATACACCAATAAACGTGCCGTGGCCAATTTTTTGCCAACAAGTGGTCTTGTGTTATTATTTAAATAGGTATTTGACTTTGTGGTATTCGGGGAGGGTAGGTGCGGCTTGCATTCCATGGGAAAAATAACTAAAATAAAGAAAAATTCCAGTATATATCCCATAGTTTGAAGACACTATCATTTTTGAGCAAACCAATCAATATACGCTTATGGGGAATATATAGCATAATACATATTGGCCTAAATTTATAAAGAAATTTGATTTTTACATTTTTAGATTGGATATGTTCTATAGTAGAAAGTATAATATAGTGTTTTTTTTCCCAAAATTATCGGTATTCTTTTGTTTATAGCGCAAAAAATAAAAAACGCAGTAGTGATCAAATATCACCAAAAGAAAGCTCTATTTGTGGGAAAAAAATACATAAATGTTTTTTGGGTACAGTGTTGCATGACCGTGCAATTGTCAGTTAAATTAATGCAGTGCCGTATCACAAAAAATTACGTGGTCATGAAGGGGAAAAATGTTCTGGAGGTCAAGTGGTTAATTACATATACTGTAATTCTGAATGTTAGTAGCAATACATTGTCAGTGTTTTTACACTATATTATGTTATACAAATGTAAACAGGCTTCGCCTATTGTACTGTACAAAATGACTGATCGATTCTCGTTATTTGCAGACACTGGATACAGTCAAGTACAGCTTTCCATTTCAAACAGGAACACATTTTCCATCTGTTTAAATGCCCATACTGATTTTAGCCTTTTTGGTTATTATCAGTACAGTTGTCTACTGATATGTGTTTGGCTGCAGATTTAAGACCGCATCTGACCAGCATATACATTACTATACTATAGACAATGGCAAGGGGCAAGAATATACACTAAACACTATGGTATTAAAGTGGTTGTAAACCCTTACAACACACTTTGACCTACAGGTAAGCCTAGATTAAGGCTTACCTAAGGTCCAAGAAATATCTTTTGCCACAACGGCGATATGCTGCGAGTGGCGGCTCCCGTGCGCATGCGCGGGAGTGACATCATCGCGGCTTCGCCGAATGACAGCGGCGGAGCAGCGAGACCCACCGAGAAGATGGGCGCTCTGGACTACAGGGGACAGCGGTGACTTCGCTGGCTCCTGTGTCAGGTAAGTGACACATAATGGACTACTATGCGATGCATAGTAGTCCATTATGCTTTACCTTTGCAGGGAATGAAAGAGGAAGTAAACTCATCAGGGTTTACTTCCTCTTTAAGAAAGGGAAGGGGGGAGAGGGACAGATGGGTGATAAGTATAAGTATGTATATGTGTGTGTATTTAATCTTTCTTGTTTAAGTATTTTATTAAAGATTATCAGAAAACATTTAATGTAATGTGTAAAGAGAATTTTTACATTGTTTCGTTAAGATAATCTTATTACAGGAAAGTATATTACTAGTCGTATATGACATCATAAAATTGTTTAGTATTAATTTACTGTATGGATATGTTTTTGTTTTAAACCTTAACTAATCTACTGCTCACACAGTAACCCCAGTGCTGTGTGAGCAGGAACAACCAAGTGAGTAGATTGTCTCTGAGTATATGCAACTGACCTTCTTAAATGTGATCTTATTGTGGGGCATGTGTGAGTGCAACTGTGTTTTATTACCCACATGTCGTTTTTAGTTTATTTATTTGCGCAATGCAGTATGTCCTTTTTTTTGTTTGAGCAATAACGGTCTATGAAGGATTGAAAGCAATGAAGGTTTAAAAGCAATCCACCACATGTGAACATCATCTAGACATGTGCGATTCGTTTCGTACAAATCAAAAATTCGTACGAATTTCCCTAAATTCGTACATTCGTGAGGATCCGAAATACAAATTGCCATGCTTCTGAATTTTGTACGAAATACGAACTTTCGTTTATGAATTTCGTATTGTTGGGTTCGTTAGCTTTTCGTAACAATTACGAACATTCGTTATGATGAATTTAAAATGCAAAAAATACCTTTCTCAATATGGCAGTCGTCGTCGTTGACTCATTATGCTTATTATGAGGGGCTCCCACCATCCCTGTGCTATGCTGACTTCCTCTTTGGGCTGTACCCCTGCTGTGCTCATTATGAAGGGCTTCCACCATCCCTGTGCTGTGCTGACATACTGAGCACAGCAGGGGTACAGCCCCAGGAGGTAGTCGGCACAGCACAGGGATGGTGGGAGCCCCTCATAATGAGCACATGGCTGCCATGCACAGCTGCTCCAGTTTTGATAGATCCCCCGCACTGTGCGGGGTCTCCGGGCATGTGCAGGGTCACTGAAAATTGTTTGGTGTTACCATGCATGTGCTCTCTGCACATCCTCGTGATCCCAAACAGTGCATGAGATCTATCGAAACTGGAGCAGGCGAAAACTGGACCAGTGGTGCATGGCAGACAATCAGCTTCTCTCTTTCCTTTTTTATATCTTAATGGAACAAACTGAAGAGAGCTGATTGGTTGCCATGGGCAACTGCTCCAGATTCTGTTCATTCCAATTTTGATCAATTTACTTAAATGTCTTTTTATGTGTTCTAGCAGTCATATGTATAAATGAGAAGAATTGTGGGGGCACATCAGGGCACATTAAGACACATCGGAGCACATCAGGGCACATTGGGACACTTCAGGGCATATTGGGGCACATCAGGGCGCATTGGGGAACATCAGAGCATATTGGAGCACATTGGGGCACATCAGGGCATATTGGAGCACATTGGGGCAAATCAGGGCATATTGGAGCAGATTGGGGCACATCGGGGCACATCAGGGCATATTGGTCATATTGAGGTATATAGATTTTTGCCTTTAAATTCATCATAACGAATGTTCGTATTTGTTACGAAAAGTTAACGAACCTAATAAAAATTTGTATTTTGACGAATCGAAATTGAATTTAGGACACGAATTACGAATTAATTCTAATACGAACTGTAACGGAACGAAACAAAATAAATTTATTGACGGCGCACATGTCTAACATCATCAGAGACTACACCCCTGATCATTTGGATATCATTGTTCTTTTGTATTTTATCTTAAAAATTAGCGGTATTTGACTTTTTTCCCAGTATCTCCAGAAATCTACAAGCATTTTGGAAGAACAGCAATTTATATCTAGTGTGGCCTACTGGACACATATATATGATTAGTTTATTTATTTAATATTTTTTTGTAGGATCACATCCTTTTTTGGATCACTGTGCTATATTAAGGTTGATGGTAGCGCTTTATTAATTTTTTATATATATATATATATTTTGTGATATCAGAACATAACACAATAATAGCAGTCACTATCATTTGTTCATCTTAATATCATTTTTGGTTCACAATTTGATATAATCATTCAAGTCAAGTAGAGTATAATTTTGTCTTAGACTCCTTTTTTATATAGAGGGTGATGTTTTGGGGGGGGGGGGGGCGGGAGATTTATGATTTGCAGGTAGTCTTTTATTTATTCTTTTTATTCTTTTATACCAATATGAAATGGAGGGGACTCTGGGTGTACCCCACAGTGCGGGTATGCACATTTTAGCTGTGTTTACTAGCATTATGGCCAATGACTTCTAGTATGGTGTGTCATTTGATTCATGGCGATGAAGTAAGAACTGTGCAGGTGTAAATTCCAGAGAGTATGTGGTTATTTTTTTTATTAGTTCAATAGGCACGAATAGTTGGGCAGTTCCGCCATATGTGTACAAGATCTCCTGGTGCTTGTCCGCATCTCCAGCATTTATCTGAGGTGGATGCATTAAATCTGTGTAAAATAGAGGGGGTGCGGTACCATTGTGAAATCATTTTATAATTGTTCTCTTGGATAAAGACATTTATGGAGCCCTTGTGTACGTTTCTGTATATTTTTTCGCAGGTGGTGTTTGTCAGTTTTGTGTCTAAATCTTTAGCCCAGGACAAGGAAACAAGGAAACTACTGCACACATATAACAAAAGTTATAAATGCTAACACAATCGCAAAGTCAATTTTTTATAAAATGACCTCTTGACGTATCTGAGTACTAAATACTATGTGTAGAGTATTTTTAGGAAAATAGGTGCTGAAAAGCTTTTTTTTTTTCAAGGGTTATTTATTTTATGTTGTCTATTTCCACAGTATTTTGTGCAAAAATCAGCAGTTACATTGCTAGAAATAAGTTGTGATGGTAATCTCCACTAAGAAAATTATTTTCAGTGGACTAGCAATGTTGGACACTGCTGCTGCATACTTTGTTTTCCAGTGTTTCATACGGAGATTGCACCATATTACTAAAGAGACAGGAGCCTACTTAACAACAGGGCTTTATCAACTCCCTTGATTATTTAGCTTTTTTTTCCTTCTTTCTTTTATAGGTTTCTCTTTAAGCAGAAGGTTGAGAAAAAAAGGTGATCTTTTTTGGAGAGGTTTGTTGTTGTAAGACAGCTGGGTGACAGTCTGTCCTCCTCATTTACTATCCCCACAGGTTTTTCATGATTGTTGAAATGTTTCCATTGGATATTGTACCAGATTACTGACAGGGAAAAGTCTCTTTTCATCAAAAAGTAAGTAAAAAGTGTGACAAAAAAGTTTATCATATATTCATTGTTATTTCACTAGCTGTCGTCTTCATACCACCAATAAAGTGCAATACCCGATGTAGGGCAGTGTACACAGAGGTCAATAGTATGTAGGGCAGTGTACAGAGGTCAGTTGTCTGTAGGGTCGTCTCCAGGGATCAGTAGTATTCAGGGCGGTATACAGAGCTCCGTAGTATGTAGGGCAATGTAGAGAGGTCAGTAATACATAGGGCAGTGTACAGAGGTCAATAGGATGAAGAGAAATGTACAGAGGTCAGCAATATGAAGAGCGGTGTAGAGAGACCAGTAGGGAACAGAAAGGCGCAAAAGTTCTTTACTTATGCAGAGTGGCGCAGGGAAGCTGTCATGGCAGAGCTGTATGTTCTGATCCCCACCTGCCCTCCGCTCACATGTCTCCTGCAAGTGCCTTGGATGGTCAGTGGAAGAGCATGGGCATGATCGGTCACCAGCCCAAACTCTCCAGAGCTATTTCTAAAGCTTTCCCCACCCCGCAGCTGCACATATGCAAGGGGCGGGACTGTCTCTACAGATTGGGATTGGTCGAGCATGCGTCTGCATGCACTGAAATTGTCGGGAAAAAAACTGTCGGTAACCTGGGGATCTGTTCGTGATCAACCAATCACCTACTCACAGTCCACAGGTGGATCGCGATACATGGGTTGCCGACCACAGCTCTATATCACCCAGAGGGTTTTAACTCTGTAGCATGGCCATCCATGCATTAGAAAACTAGCATATATCTTTATTTTGAAAGTTATCTGGGTGGTAAAAAATGCTTACAATAACTAAATAAATAACCTGACATGATTTATACTTTCCCTATATTAGCCACAAATTGTTGAATCACTCAGTGATATGCTGAGAGTACACATAATTTTGTAGTTTAAGCATTGACTATTGTAATCATTGGTCATTGTCAATCTTGTGGACTGATGTAATTTTGCTGTAGACTGCTAGCCTAAACTAGTGCTGATTTAACCACTTCCGGACCAGCGACATACCCATGTGTAGCTGGAATTTGGGTGGGTATACCGGGATGATGCCTGCATCTGCGATCGGCAGTCAGCTCTCTTATAAAAGCAACCGTAACAGCTAAATACCAGCTGGACTTATTTTACAAGCAGCGGGAAGGGACCCCCCCCCCCAGCTGCCTTCCGCGGCTTGTCCAGGCTCTCCCGTCTTCTGTCCCACCAGGATCGGCTTTGATCGGCTCTTCGCTATGGTAACCTAGAAGCGATGACCTGACATTACTTCTGTTTCCTCAGATGTCATCAGCGTCATTTAGAAAAATCTATTTGATCTTGGTGTTTTGAATACTTGTAAGGGCAGAGAGGGGATTTGGGGGTCTTATAAACCCCAGATCCCTCCATAAAGAGTACCTGTCACATGCATATTGCTGTCACAAGGATGTTACATTCCTTGTGACAGCAATAAAAGTAATACAAAAAAAAGAATTAAAGAAACAGAGTAAAAATAAAAGAATAAAATAAATTAATAATTTAAGTACATTTAAAATGCCCCCATCTCCCGTGCTCACACATAAAGGCGAGTGCATGCTTTGGTCCCACACACACGCAAACAGCGATCGTCCCACACATGTGAGGTACCACTACGACTGTCAGATTATGGGCAGTAAGTCTAGTACTGGAACTCTGTAAATCTAAAGTGGTAACCTGTAAAGACTTTTAAATCATCACTTGTGGATTGTAAAGATGACGTTGTTTGTTGCAGTTGCATGGGTGTGTGCAATTTTAAAGCATGCAATGTTCGTTATCTATTTACTTGGCATAACACCACCTTTTATATTTTACAAAAAATTGGGTTATGTATTATGTTTTTTGCATTAACCTCCCTAGCGGTAATCCCGAGTCTGGCTCGGATTGGGATTTTAGCAACATAAGCGGTAACCCCTAGCCAGACTCGGGATTGCATCGCTAGATACAGGGAGGACACAGGGAAAAGTTACTTATCTTGTCCCCTGGATCCAGCGATGTCCTCCACGCTGTGTATGCGAGCTGTCCTCCGCTCGATTCACACAGTGACCGAGTGCTGCCGAGCTCCGTTCCCTGCGACGTTACGGCGCACGGGAGCCGAGATCGGCGCCAAATTCAAAAAAGTAAAAACACACAAAACACACACAGTACTGTAATATTACACATTACAGTACTGTATAAAAAAAAATACACACCCCCTTTGTCCCAAGTGGTCTGTCCAGTGCCCTGCATGCACTTTTATATTATAAATACTGTTTTTTCTGCCTGGAATTTGGAGATTGTCCATAGCAAACAAAAACTGTCCCTTTATGTCAAAAGTGATTTTAGACCAACTAGAAACCAGTGATAATAAATTATAATCACAGAATTGAGCGATAGCGATAGCGATTTGTGGGGAAATTCGTCATCAAACACTAAATTTAATGACGGCAAAAATTCTGCAAATGAGCAAATTTTAGTGTTTTTGGATTTGATTACATTATTGAATAATTTTTATTGTTATTTATTATATTATAAACTTTATCATACCCGGGATGTCTGCTAGACTCTGGTTTGAACAGATTTAAGAGAGTTATTCCTAAGAATTACAGGACTACAATATAAAACGCCAAATTTCCATGCAAAATAATTGTACTGCTTTCAGCACCTAAAACCAGAACTAATCATACCACCAGGAAGGTTAAAGTTCAAAAAGTATATCTTTTCCCAAAAAATTGCATTTGAAAAACAGCTACGTAAATACCGTGTGACATAAAAAATGTTTGGGGAGTTTTAAGTAATTTTCTAGCAAAAAATACTGATTGTTAAATGTAAACAAATAGTGCCAGAAAAGGCCTGGTCTGGTTAAGAACATCATAATGTATGTTTTCATACTTTTACATACTATATTTTAGTAACATAGAAATTGCATTTTTCGCCTATATTATGTATCTGATTTTTGCCAGAGCTCACTGCAAATATATGTAACTCAGTCACCTAAAACTTGCATAGCATTTTGCTATGGGGACACTCTTGCAGGCTCTAATTTGAAAGTTCCTATACTGTAGCTTTACATTACATTTATTATAGCTGTAAATTGACTGTATGTGATTTCTATGAATGGATGATCCCAAGGTCAGACAGAATTCATCAAGGTTGTGCTTTTATTCCATGTACGCTTCCATAGACACTTTAATAAAGGAAGATAACATCACATTTTTTTTTCTATAACACACATCTCTGAGGCAGCTAAAAATATATAAGGGATAATAAGTCACTTTGAGATAAAGAAACCTCCCAGGAGCAGATGTGTCTGGGTCCCCTGCAGACGCTCTCAGCTCCTCCTCTCTTTTGAGTGCCCGATTGGCAAGCCATTTGTTACGAGTGCACTCATGCGGGCTCAATCCCTAGCTGAACTGTGTGCATTTATAGCAGGGGCAAATGGCTCTCAAGCTTGTGAGAGCACAGAAAGGGGAGAGAAGACCTGTAGCTGGGCAAAGCACTGGAAAGATATAGAATTCAGGTAAATGTTAGGGAGGGGGCTGGAAGAGAATGGTATTGGAAGGTTTTTAACCTTAATGCTGAGAACACATAAGGTAAACAACCTTTTGCCTTTACAACCACTATAATCATTCTGGTTATAAAACCTACCAAAATAGCTATTGTTTCCCAAAATGAGATGTGTATCTACCTAATACTACATGAACAGGAAAGTTTACTTGATGTTCCCATTTATAGAATTTCTAGTGTGTGATGATCTAACTTTAGGTCCAACCACCCATGAAGTTCTGTGGGAAACCGTAGAAGAAAATATTCACATAGAGAATACTTCCCATAGATCCCCAAGAGTTTTTTGGGTGTGCATAACCAATTTAACCATCCTCAGGCACCCTTATCACCTAGCTCAGCCAAATATTTCTGAGGGGGTGGAGATTGCTCTACCAGTACTGCTTAAAGCAAGGAATATCAGTAGCAAATGGGACAGCTCCTTGTTTTCTAAACTCCTCAATAAACCCAATTCTCCTAACAGTGAGTGGCACTGTGAGGGTTTCTTATAGACGCAAGCTCATTGCAACTCTCATTTTATGTCTATGGGTAGTGTAGAACCTCATCTTGATTCAGCCTTCTGTTCAAGTCTGACATAAAATTTTCTTGGTTCTTTCAGATTTTAGTTTGATAATAAAAAGATTATCATCACAATGCATTTCACATTCCACATTAGTTAGAAGTCATTGTTATAGGAAGCAATCTTGCTAAAGCTCTTTAATGAATACATATAAGCTTATTATTCTAAATCTGTTAGGTTAGCTAATTAAAGTAATTATTTGCAATGAAAGAAATCTTAATTTTTATTATCGACTGCTTTTGCTTTTCTTTTGCTCTAGGGGATTCAGGTTTAAAATATTTGATGTTTTCAGATTAAAACTGAGATATGTTGTTTTGTACATGTATACAAAACATGGACATGGTTTCATATCACTGGTATTACATTCATCAAGACTTCCTGTACAGGCTAATACACACGAATTTGAATTGAGTTGCAGTCAGCTGTAGGAGATTGTGTGTGCTGTCTGCGTGCTCTGAACCCAGTATACACCGCTATATCCACCTATATAGCTAACTATCTTGCTTGTTTTAAATAGAGCTTTCAGTCAGTGTTAGGAGATTGTGCGTGCTGTCTGCGTGCTCTGAACGCAGTATACACCTCTATATCCACCTATATAGCTAACTATCTTGCTCGTTTTAAATAGAGCTTTCAGTCAGTGTTAGGAGATTGTGCGTGCTGTCTGCGTGCTCTGAACCCACTATACACCGCTATATCCACCTATATAGCTAACTATCTTGCTCGTTTTAAATAGAGCTTTCAGTCAGTGTTAGGAGATTGTGCATGCTGGCTGCGTGCTCTGACCTGTCCTGAGAGTGTGAGAGCTTCCAGAGAGTTGGAGGAGGAGAGGGAGCTGATGGCGTCAGCCAGCCCAGGTCCGGGGCCCTCTTCCCAGCCTGGGCCCACGGTTCATCCCCCTGGAGTGAAAGACCTCTCCAGGGAGGAGAGATTGTTCCTGCAGACACAGTTTGAACTACTGGACTGGACCCGGGCCCAGCTGGGAGAGGACCCGGGGAGGATGCAGAAGCGCCGGACTAGGATTAAAGTCCTTATACAGAAGGCCACGTTGGCCTACGTGCTGAAATCCGAGAGACTAGCAGACCTGCGGAATCGCAGAGACCGCTCAGCCAGTAGCAGAAGGGAGGAATACCGGGAGGCCATTGAAGGCCTGAAGCATGAATGCAGAGACCTATGGCGGTTGCTGGGCGGTCTTTGCGAACGTGGTGTCGGTGAGAGGGGTTTCCTCTCTGAGGTAAAGAAAGAACTCCTGAGGGCAAGCCAGGAAGGATCCCAGGCGGCCAGGAGAAAGAGCTCTTCCCAGAAAGTGTTGTCGGGATCGGAGGAGAAGCTACAAACCCCGGTGGAGGAAGCAGCCTCAATGGGTGAGGAAGACCAGCGCCCCGAGGTGGAGACCAGTCAGGTGAGCATGGCCCCCGGAGCCGTAAGTGCGGAGGGTCCCCGGATCCCTGTTGTCTCACTTTCTCAGCCAGAGGCTGTGGAGCAGATAGATCGGTAGGGTAGGTAGGGTACCCCATGATGCACAGGGAAGCTCCGGGGGAGAGGCAAGTTGGATGGAACAGGATGGAAGGAAGCTGGTGGTGGTCCTTGCTAGAGGCCCCCCGGAGGGACCTGTGAAGACCGTTGACCGGAGGTTGGTGGACAGTGATGCTGTGCGGGCCCCCCCAGTGGCCCTGGTCGAGCCCGCAGCATCTGGGACAGTGTGAGGGGTGCCGGCCGTAATAGCGCCCCCCGCTGCGGCCGCATGTGGTGAGGGGGAGGTGCTGGCAAGCACGGACCATGTTCGGGAAAACATCTTGGACAAACATCCTCTGCAGACACCAGGGAGGGTGGGGGCGGGGAGATGGATGTGTCACTTCCTGTTTCCGGGGGTGCGGTCAGAAGTGACCTCCGTGAACTGGAAGTACCACTTGCAGTGACCCCGGAGGTTGTGAAAAAATGTACTGAGGAGGTGGGGACACCCCAGGCCTCGTGACCAAGTCTCCTGCTCCTCTGGGTCAGGTAGGGGCTTTGGGGGTCTCGGAGGCTCCTCTGGTGGCTACTGCCATGGGTACCCCAGAATCCTCAAGTGGAGCTTTACCCGGTGGACAGACAAGTTGGGGGGAGTCCCTTATGGGGGAACTAAGGGGGGAGTGCCCAGTCCTGAATTTCATCAGGGAGCTGGAGGGGTCCCAACAGCAGGAGCAGGATATGGCACAGGGGATGGAAGTGGGTTCCTCTCAAGCCCCCGCTGCTGTGGGGGGTGTGGCTACGTCCCCATCTACGGTGGTGGTTGAGAACAAGTCACCTGTTGGGGGGTGATAGAGGGTGGGAGTGGGGGGGTGTGTGCTGCTCCGTTAGAGCCCATGGGCTCGTCTCAGCGGGGGTCTGGCCCTTCCCTCACAGTCCCGAATCCCATCTTGGGCACGCAGGAAGAGGCAAACCTCTTAGGTGCCCTGAAAGCTGGGCGCTCATTTGCCCAGGTGGCAGATTCCTCTGTTCCTCTGGGCCCCCTGTATGGCCAGTTTGGTGCCCAGAACTTCAGGGCCCCCCCTGAGGAACAGCTCCAGGGGGCACAGGCGTGGTAAAGGGGTACGGGGGGTCCGGAGAAATGCAGGCGAATGTGGTGCAGCTCAGGTGGGAGGGGACGGCCGCGTGTCCCAGTAGGGGTCAAGTAATTGACTACCTGCTGGGATTACGCTTCAAGGTTTCTGACTTGTTCGCGGTCATACATCCTGCGATCAGCAAGGAGTTCGATGTGAGGTTCGTCTCCGTGGTCTCTATGGAACTTTTCCTGACCCTGTACGAGATTGTGAGGAAGTCAGATCCGTGGAAAGGTTTCCGTGTAGTACCTCTCTCGAGGCAGGAGGAGATAAAGAACGTGACCGTCTTGGTTAGAAACGAGTCCCTTCCTCCTGAGGACATCGCAACCTGGCTGGCGCGGTATGGGCAGCTCCAGACAGGGTTGAGGAAGAATTTGGACGAGCGCTGGGTTTGGACAGGTGCTTGGTTGGTCAGGATCCGGCTCAAGCGCCACAACACCGTGGCGCATGTACCCGGGAGTGCGTTTATAGGGAGAGACCGGATCCTGGTCTTCTACCCTGGCCAGCCCCATCGCTGTTTCAAATGTGGCAGTCCCACGCACCTTAGCGCGGACTGCACTATGCCTCGCTGCATGAGGTGTAATGGTTTCGGCCACTCACCTGAGGGTTGCAGACTTATAGTCTGCAACCTCTGTGGGGAAATGGGGCACCCCTTCAGCCGTTGCCCCAAAGCTTTTAGGGGGTGCCAGACTTAGGAGAGTGCTCCAGGCCCGGAGGGTGGGCAGGTCCCTCCCTCAAAGGGTCAGACCCCCCAGGCGTGAGCAGGGGGTGGGTACTGCAGGGGTGGGTATGTCAGCAGGTTCCCCGGCCGGTACTGTGCCCGATGGGGCGACGGTATGAATGAATGAATGAATGAAATACTTGTATAGCGCACAATACGAACTGAATCGCCTCTAGGTAGGGAATCCAGCAGAGGTTCAGGCTAAACCAAAAAAGCCCTCTGTCAAGAAGCATCCTCCCCCCCTCCACCAGTTCCCCAGCCCCCCCTTCCCCCCCTTGTTTCCCCTCTCCCTGCCTCCCCTTCCAGTCCCCCGCCACCTTCCCTTCCCCCCCCTTCTTCTCCTTCCCCGTCCGCCTCTCCCCCCCCCCAGATGTACCATGTCTGCCTCCAGATGCGGCGGTCCTTCTCATGCCTCCTCCGGCCTCCACGGAGGTGGTGGGTGGTCGGCGGGTTGACCTGGAGGGTGGTATCCCAATGGACACCTCTGAGGTGGGTAAGGGGGTGAATAAGCGCCCCAAGGAGGTGTCTAGTGGGAGGTCGGACGGCGAGAGTGGGAGAGAGCCCCCCAAGTCGGGCTGGGTTAAGAAAAAAACAAAAAAACGGAAGAGGAAGGGCCTGGGGAAGGAGGGTGGCGAGGACCCTCAGCCCAGCACCAGTCTGGGGGCGGGTGGGGGACCTTCGCTCGCCCTCTGGAACCGTTTTGGGGGTCCTGTCCTCCGATTCCGAGGAGGATTAACTTAGGTTTGTAATATAGAGAGGAACGTAAACTTTAATCACTAAGGATGACGGTACCCGCTCCAATACGCCTTGCGACGATTAATGTCGCAAGTGTGCGTTCTGTGGCGGCTAGGTTTTCAGCCTTTGATTTTCTCGGTCGCGTTGAAGCCGACATTTTGTTTTTGCAAGAGACCTGGCTGGCATCTGTTGCAGAGATGCACCTAGCAAAGAGGGAGTGGAGACATGGGCCCTCCCTCTGGTCTCTTGCGGCTAAGCCCTGCAGTGGTGTTGCGGTCCTTTTTAAGACCGGTTCGGTGGCTTGTCGATGAGTGATTGAATTAGAAATCGGTAGGTGTTTGATTGTGGATGCAGTCGTGAGAGGGGAATTTCTCTGCCTCATAAATTTCTATGGTCCCCAGTCAAGGAGAAGGAGGAAGGACCTTCTTGCGCTGCTGAAACCATACCTGTTTACATCCCAGCAGGTGGTCTTTGGTGGTGACTTTAACCTAGTCACCAGGTCAAAGGACCGGGCAGGCACCTCAGGCCCTCTGGGATATGATAGTATCTTTTTGAATCGCATAGTGAGGGAGGCCGGGTTGGTGGATGTGCACGTTCACCACTTCCCCAACCTCACTGGTTTCACATACTCCAGAGGTAGTAGTAAGAGTAGACTAGATAGGTTTTTTTTTAAGGGGGACTCGTCCTTTGCGGCTCCTGTGCTGCATGCGGTCGAGTTTTCTGATCACTGTATGGTGTCGGTCACTCTGAATGTGGCGGACACCCCTCAGAAGGGTAGGGGCCTGTGGCGACTAAATGGGTCGCTACTTGAGGACCCTGAAGTCAGGTCGGCCTATGAAGACTTCTTTATGGAACAAGCTTCACTCCTTGAGAGCGGCTGCTCTCGCCTGGAATGGTGGGAAGTAGTGAAGAAGAGGTCGGAAGGCTTCTTCCATGAAGTCTCTGGTCGTCGGGCAGCTTCCCGGTACCAGGCCTACCAGAAGTTGCGCAGGCGGCTTGACCGCTTGGTTTCTGATGGTGGCCCTCAGGACCAGATTTCAGGTCTGAAGCTTCAGATGAAGGAGTGTCAGTATGACCGTCTCGCCTCCCTGGTTCTTGAGAGGGATTACGGGAAGTTCACCAACCCGGACCCCTACAAGAGCTGTGGTGACGCGGTGAGTGGGAAGGTCATACACGGACTGAGGGATCCCTCGGGTTCTTTGGCGAGGTCCAGGCCGGGAATCCTGGGGATCGTCAGAGCCCATTTTTTGGACCTCCTGAAGAAGAAGCCTTTGGACCTGAGAAAAGCCAAGAAATTTCTTGATGAGACTCCACTTGAGGTGGGGTCTGACCCCCTTGGCTCTTTGACAGAGGAGATCTCTGTGGCCGAAGTTGAACAGGCCATAGACTCTTTGTCTCTAAAGAAGTCGCCGGGACCCGATGGTTTCACGGCGGAGTTCTACAGGACCTTGTCTCCTTGTCTGAGGGAGGTGTTCGGTGAGTGTTTGGCGTCTGGCCTGCTTCCTCCCTCGATGAGAAGGTCGGCCTTGATCCTTCTGTCAAAGGGGAAAGATCCGTCCCTGGTGGAGAATTGGCGCCCTATCGCCCTTCTCTCCACGGATAGAAAGATCCTGGCGAAAATACTGTTTGTGCGTATGTCTGCAGTCGCGGGCAAGCTACTGTCTGTTTCCCAGCACTGCACAGTTCCTGGCCGCAGCACCTTTAGTGCTGTCCTTAATGTCTGGGAGGCTGTGGAAAGGGGCAGGGCAACGGGTGACGGGCGGTATCTGTTGGCATTAGACCAGGCGAAAGCTTTTGACCGGGTGAACCATGAGTATCTCTGGCTTCTCTTGGGGAGATACGGTCTGCCTGATCAATTCATCGATTGGCTCAGAGTTTTGTACAGGGGGGCTGAAAGCTTCCCTCTTGTCAATGGTTGGGTGGGTCCTACCTTTCCAGTGGACTCTGGTGTTAGGCAAGGCTGCCCGCTGAGTCCCCTGCTCTACGTCTTTGCGGTTGACCCCTTCGTAAGGAGGCTAGACTGCGGACGCCTGAGGGGGGTCCAGGTGGAGCCCTGCAGTGGCACGGATAAGGCGGTAAGGGTGGTGGCCTATGCGGACGACGTCTCGGTAGTAGTGGCTAGCCGAAAGGAGGCCCAGTTTGTGGAAACACAGATTGGAGATTATTCCGAGGCGTCCGGTTCGCTGGTCAACTGGACTAAGAGTGAAGTTCTCTGGTTGGGGAGGGAGGGTGAGCAGTTTGCCCTCCTGGACGTGTTCCCCACGCCCCGGCCAGAAATAAGAATTCTGGGCATCCTTTTTGGCCAGGGTGACTATCCCAAACTAAATTGGGAGCGCAGGCTGATGAGTGCCACCCAAAAGGTTAATGCCTGGAAAGTCTGGAAGCTGTCACTGAGGGAAAGGGTGAGTCTGGTCAAAACCTATTTGCTTCCCAAATTCCTCTTTGGACACTTCAATGGGGTTCTAACATTCGTACGAATTTGGGGTCCATTCGAAAGTTCTGGTGCGAACCGAACTCGGGGGGTGTTCGGCTCATCCCTATCTGTGGACATCCTCTGCTTGTCCTGCCTAGGAAACCCTCCGGAATACTCCTACTCCCCCCTGGGCATCCTGCATCACAGCCCCAATAGCCATCTCGGAGTCTGGCTGAATAATTTGATAACAGGCACACAACCATGCCACTGAGGCCCCCCTCGCCATCTTGAAGCCTACGAGGCCTCCTGCATCCTACACCTCTAGCTGCCGGGACCTGCAAGGTGAGCAGACACTACACCCTCACCCACCTACCGCAGAGCCTCCGATTTAAGAAAACAGCCGGCACATCACTTGGGGCTAAACTCCGCGGCATTTCCCAGCATCCGTAGCCGCCCGGAGGATAGGCCGCGGCTTCGGCCTAGCCTCGGAAGCGGTGACCATTTTTCTATACCCGGCTGCCAAAAAAACACTCAATCCTGATCCCCCAGGCTAGCCTAGACATCCCACACCCTCCGGAGCCTATCCCTTTGCCGCTCACCTCCTGTTCCATCCATTGACCCCTCTCCACAGTGGCCTGCAGGAAGAGTACCAGCTCGGGCCTAGTATTCGGCGGCCATATTAACAAAACGGTGCCATCACTGAAGCCTGGCTCCCCAGACCAATTTTCACACCACCCTTCCTATGTATAGCCCCTGGAGCTTATCCATCTGCTAGCAGCTGCTTGTATCATTCACTGGCTCTTCCTCATAGCGACCAGTAGGAAGAATATCAGCCTGGTACACGGCGGCCATCTTGGTACTCACATCCGGTGCTCTCCTTCTGCATTCTCTATGACTGGTAAGCCACTCTAGGAGGTCAGAGCACTTTGGCTGGCTGGATCATGACCCCCCCAGTAATGGACAGATAATTTCTTTAAATTGGGTGCATGTGTGGCTTCTGGAAATGACAGACGAGTGAGCTTAAGTTCCGCCCCCGCCGCCTTCCCGGAACTCCCGCCGACTAATCTGAAGATCCGCTAGACTCGGGAGTTACCTCCTCAGACTCCTGAAATGGGTGCGCATCCCATGGGCAAGACTGGACACCAAAGACACACCTACACATCAACACTTCAGCATCGGGCTCCCTCCACCATGGACCGCTTCGTACATGGGCCCTCATCCACAATCCCGAGTAGCCCGAATGTAGTGCCGGACCCTCCAGAATGCTCTGAGCTTGTGACAGGTACTCTCTTTGATTCCGTTCCTATACATATACAGGGGCTGCCTCCCCCACTGATGGCAGACATACTTGATGCCAAACTACAATTGTTACTCCAGGCCATCACACATAACATTGCCCAGGAGGTGGGTAAACTTGCCAAACAACTAAGGGGAGAAATAGGCCAATTGGGAGAATGCACAGACACCTTGGAATCGAAATTTGACGAGTTAGTACAGTATGTTCAAGTCCTTAAGGAGGACAATGCCACCATGAAACACTCAATCACACAGCTCTAAGCTCAACAGGAAGACCTTGAAAATAGGGAACGCAGACAGAATTTGCGAATCAGAGGTATCCCTGAAGCAGTGGAAGACAGAGAGCTCCACTCCTATCTTTTCAGCTTGTTTAATGTGGTGGCCCCCAACATCCCTGACATTGACTGGTGCCTAGACAGGACCCACAGATCCCTTGCCCCTAAACCCCCAAATGGAGCCAACCCAATGGATGTGATTGCCAGATTTCACTACTACGAAAGTAAAGAGGCACTTATTATCGCCACCTGCAGCCAATCTAGGCTAGATTTTAAAGGATCCAAGATCCAGATCTTTAGTAATCTCTTGCCTATCACCCTAGCTAGACAAAGAAATCTACGTCCACTGACACTTCACCTTCAGGCCCATAACATCATGTATTGCTGGGGGTTCCCATTCCGTCTCTCTGCATCTCGTGAAGGAATACAGTACGCTCTACGTGACCTCCATGAAAGTGACAGCTTCCTGCGTAACTTAGGGCTGCCACCTCTCCCGATGAAGATCCTGTACCGCTTCCTGCGACTCCTAAGCCACCGACAGTCCCAGGCCGCATCCGGACCCCGGCGCGGCAGAAGTCATCTAAATCCAACTTCACACCCCGGAGGCACCCTTCTTCCAGATTCCGACCTGAAGATGCGTACACATGGCTGCAGCCTTGATTACTAACTTTTTAAGGCTCTTTGATGTTCCTGTCTAGCCCATCTCTCCCCGAGTGGGTCTTTTTGCCCCCTTGCCTGTGGGGTGTATTACCTGTTGTTTTTATGGCACCCTGGACCGAGAATGTGTTTGTTCTCACAGTTTTTTTTGTGGTCCAGACCTTGATGCTTTGGAAGGCAAAAGGGGATCATCCCGTCCATTTTTGGTGGCCCTCATGCTCCCCTTCCCAGTCCCAGGCTTAGACCTGGGTTCCCTGGAGGCGCTTGGCCTTCCAGGCTTCCTTTTGAATACAGCACAGTTTTTTTCCTTTTTCTCGTATTTTCTTTTAGTTTTTTTCCCCAATGTTCATTTTTGTTTTTTGTTTTCCTCTGGTCTTTTTTTTCTTGACCTGCAGCTGCTGCACGTTCTAGACTGGTTATTTTCCAGCTACAATACTACTGTTATACTAACTGTTATTGTGTTCTCTTTTGCTTATCATATGACCTTTGCACCATGGAATTTCTCATTTACAGTAATGTATATTTGGCAGCTTATATTATGCTTATCCACCAGGTTGAAATGTTATGGCGTTAAAGTTCTTAATTAGTAATGTGAAGGGTTTAAACTCTATTCAAAATAGATGGTTGGCTTTGAAAGAGTTTAAAGCCTCCAAGGCTGATGTAATCTTGGTCCAGGAGACACACTTTCGTCGAGGGGGATCTCTTAATTTTGCTAGTAAACAAGTCCCGATATCCTTCATGGCCTCTGACACATCTGGGAGAGCAGGTGTAGCGATTTTAATTAGACACTCCTGCCCTTTAAGAGTTAAATCCTCTCACCTAGACCCCCAGGGTAGATTTATTATCAAGGACTGCTCGCTTTTCACAAAATCCCTTACTATAGTTAATGTCTATGCTCCTAATTCTGGTCAGGTCGAGTTCCTCACCAATATGTTTGATACACTTTTTCACAACCTTTCCTGGTAGTAGGTGGAGATTTCAATATGACCATGTCACCCAGTAAAGACACGTATTATTCCCATCCACAATGTCATCCACATCTGACCGCCTCTCCAAATCTTTCCGCAAACTCATCAGAGCTAAAAATCTCCTGGACATTTGGAGGGTTAAACACCCCACACACAGACAATACACCTTTTATTCACACCCCCACAAGCTTTACTCTAGATTGGACCATTTCTTTGTCTATATACCCTTATTGACATCCACGGTCTCCTCTGAAATCAACCCTATAACCTGGTCAGATCACTCCTCTATACATCTAGATATTTACCTTTCCTCTTCCTCTCCCAGAGTTTGTCATTGGCGCGTTAATGAGACCTTCCTTCATATCCCTGAAACTACAGATCTTCTGTCTGGTGGCCTGGTTGAATACTTTCAGCTCAATGAGAATATGGTCTCGGGGGCCCTCCACCCATGAGGCCATTTCCGGGTACATTGCATTGCTAATGGTTCTCCTCTGAAAAAAGTTGCAGCATTTCAATGCTCCTCTATCCTATCCAAACTCTGTAGGGCCGAGAGCCTCTTGCTGTCTTCCCCACGGTGGCTGGGCTCCGGGCCATTACTTTCCTGCAAAATCAACTCAGGTCATTAGATATGAATATGATTGATAAATCCCTTTTGTGGTCCAAACAGAAATTCTATGAATACTCAAATAAACCCCAAAGAATGTTAGTGAATAAGCTGAAACCCCATCCTTTTCTCTCATCCCCAGATTTTCTCAGACAAAATGGCAGTACTCCCACCTATTGCCCTCTAACCATTTCCAAAGTTTTTGGAGAATTTTATCGCAAATTATATAACTGTTTACAAATGGACCCTAACTACAATTTTACACAGGAGAAATTTGACTCTTTCTTTAGCTCACTACACTTACCCACACTCTCTTCTGACCACCTCTCTTCTCTGAACTCTGCAATCACCCCTGAGGAACTGGCTGAAGTGGTCAAAAACCTCCCTACTCAAAAATCTCCTGGCCTGCCTTAGGCCGCGTACACACGCGGGGACTGTTCGCCCAACTTTGTCCGCTGAACAGTGTTTCGGCAAACAGTCCGCTCGTGTGTGGGCTTTCAGCGGACAGTTTCAGCGAACAGTCCGCTGAACAAGGTTTTTCGGAAATTCCGAAAAACTGTCCGCTGAAACTTTGTTTCAGCGAACAGTCCCCTCGTGTGTAGGCTTGTTCGTCAAACTAAGTTCCGCGCATGCTCAGAAAGGATTTACACGCCGAAAGTTATAATGCAGTGTATAGGACGTCATATTTTTCGTCCCGTCGTACGTGCCGTTCACGTCATCGCGCACGGTTTCAGCAAACTGTTCGTTCGTCGTGTGTGGCCATGTCCGTCCATGCTAATTTTGAGCGGACTGTTTGCCGAAACTGTTTGACGGACAAAGTTGGGCGAACAGTCCCCGCGTGTGTACGCGGCCTTACTCATATTATAAAACCTTTTTGCCAATTTTGAGCCCACATTTGCTTTCTCTTTTCACTTCCCTCCTTCAAGGTACTGTCCCCCACCCTCAATTCCTTCATGCACATATTTCCGTAATTCCGAAACCTGGTAAAGACCCCTCCCTCCCTGACAACTATAGGCCCATTGCTTTACTTAACTCTGATTATTAGATATTTACAAAAGTTCTAGCAAACCGACTCTCACAATTCATACCTAGACTCGTGCATAAAGACCAAGTAGGCTTTGTAACTGCCAGACACGCGGGCACCATAGACCTCATAGATTTATTGAACAGAACAAATTGACCGGCTCTGATATTGAGCCTTGATGCACAGAAAGCCTTTGATAGGCTCATCTGGCCCTTTATGCTTGCCACACTTAATAATTATGGTTTCAGCGGCCCCTTTATGGCAGCACTGCGTGCTCTATATTCCCACCCCTCCTCACAAGTCCAACTGTCTTCCTATTTATCCCCATCCTTTTCTCTGAGTAACGGAACCAGACAGGGATGCCCGTTATCCCCTTTACTTTTTATTCTTTGTCTCGAACCCCTAGCTGCAGCCATTCACATCCACCCTGACAACCGGGGGGTATCCCTGCGTCTTATCGAGTACAAACTATCATTGTTTGCAGACGATATTCTATTGACTCTGACCAGACCTCACATCTCTCTCCCAAGTTTACATGCCTTGCCTGCATGAAGCTTCTTCACTCACTGACACATTTCACTCCTACATGCAGAAATGGTCTCAGATTATTATAAGACCTATCCAAATCCCTCAGTGGCAGAAGATCTGGGAGACCACTTCCAAGTCTTCAAGGTGTGTGGAACAGAGGGAGATGACCTATAAGATACTACTTTTTTGGTATAGGACCCCAGAGATCTTACATAGATACGACCCCAAAACTCCCCGCATGTGCTGGAGGTGACATTGGCTCCCATTTCCACATTTTCTGGGACTGCCCCATTATTCAGCCTTTTTGGTCCTCCATCCAAACCCACCTACAAGAGCTCTTTGAAACTACTCTCCCTCTGGTCTCGATCCAATATCTTTTGGGCTTGCCGTTCCCTGGTATCTGCAGACATGCCCAAAAGTTAGCCTCCATTTTTCTCCTGGCAGCAAAGAGGGCGATACCTCTGAGATGGTTGTCACCCTCCCCACCCACCCTTGCACAGGTTCTGCAAATAATGGAACAAATTCGCAGGATGGGACATATGACTGCAACAGTCCATGATACACTCCCTCAATTTTCCAAGATTTGGGATTTATGGGATCAGTTGAAGCTTAACCCAGGTCTCGTTTCACTATCCTCCCAGTAGTGCAGTATACTTTTAAGCATAAGTGCTAAATTTAATGTTTTAATCCTGTCAGCTTGTTCTTTTTGCAATTCCGTTGTGCTCCCCCCTCTCTTCCCACCCTCCCAGGTGGGTTCTCCCTGGGACATCCTGGTTTCTCAGTCTGGATGCCCTGGGACCCCACTGACCCTAAATCCAAAGAACAACAATTACTTGTATGTGAAATATTGTTTCTGTTTATGCTGCATGTTCCCTGAGTCCACCCCCCCCCCCCCCTTTCCACCTTCCCTGGCCTTTACAGTTGAACTATCTTGCTCTTGTGAATTTTGCAGCATTGTAGCAATATATTTCTGGTTTTAACATCTGTTATATACCTTTTCAATCAACATTCTTTTAAGTCGTACTACATGTTTGCCATTTATTTTCTGTTTTGTACTTTTTTCTTGAAAAATGTAATAAAAAACATAATAAAAAAAAATACCATTGTGCTATCTCTGCTGTAAATATGAGACACTGGGGTTAATTTACTAAAGCTGAAGAGTACAAAATCTGGTGCAGTTATCATGTACAGCTGCACCAGATTTTGCACTTTCCAGTTTTAGTAAATCAACCCCAGTGTCTTGGAACAGGCATTCAGACTCAGAAAGAGTGAGGTCAGACCAGTTTCACTTGCACATTTGTTCATATCTGTGCTTCAGGAAGTTTTGGTGCCACTGGATCAACATGAAAGCAATGTGGTTGACATTTTCAACAGAGACCTGTTGTGCATTTTGTTCTGTGTATTGTCCTTTTGAGAAAATGTTATGTGTTTTATTACTTTAAGAGACAGTAAGAGGAGATTGAGCAAAAAGTTTCTTTGATTACCTGTTAACAGTAGAGCTAGATGAACAGTTCGGCCCGAGCATAAGTTCAGGCCAAACTTTCGCTGTTCGGACCAACAGCCAAACAAACAGGTCATTCGACTGTTTGTTCGGCCCCTTGAACCAACCACAATGCATTGCTATGCTTATGTACGGTGTTTAAATAAAGGTGGAGTGAAGTGTTCCCAAAGTAAAGCTGTCTGTGCACAGTGTCCTATTGAAACAACAAAGAAAAGGTTTGCAAAGATGGACAGTGGCCCTATCACCAATGACCGGACCAATTCAATGCGTTCCAGCTAGCGAATCACGGATGGACATTCTGTCTGCAGACCCGCTTGTGATGATCACCTGTTGCAGAGTACAAGGCGTGGGTTGCTGCACTGTAGGTGGTGCTGTTCAGACCTCCAATGAACAGCAGGCAATACTGGATCCCTTCTCGGTCCGCTCAGATGACTGTAGACCGTGTGGTAGGCCACAATCTCTCTTCCCTTGCACAGATGGATCCTTCACACACGAAGCACGGGAAGAAGAGAGCATGGGATGGATCTCTGGTCTCTTTTATAGCTCTTCCAAGCAATTTGTCTGGTGATAGCAAGGATCCCTAGGATATGTAGTCTGAGTGTAAAGTCATGCAGGAGGATAGCCATCTGCTGGAACTACTAGTCCCATAATCCCTTTGGTTTGGCTCAGGAATATGATGTCAGTCTAGTAGCTCTGGGCACTAGAGGGACAATATGATATGTACAGGCAGGGAATAGATGTCCATTAGGGGTGCAGGGGCACTGCACCCCTAAGGGACAGCTATTCTACAAGCGGGCCCCGGAAACATGGATTCCAATGGGTTTTCTTGAGACCCGTTTCCTGATTGGCCGAAAGGATAAGCAATCCTATTGGCTGTGGAGGAGGGAGGAGGAGGGAGGGAGAGCACAGCCACCATGATGCAAGGGAAGCCACCGCACATTGCCCAGAGGGAACCACGGGCCACTCTATAGATGGGGTGGTTGTGTGATTGACCTGACCGACCGACCCCCGGGGGCCACCCCCTCAAAAGAAAAAAATTACCAGCCGCCACTGGTCTCAATGATACTCACTCTAGATTTTCTTTATTATCAAACCCACTCTTCCAATTAGCAAAGATTCAGATTTTCTTATTTACCTACAGGTTTAACTCAATATCTTGTTTGGGGAGGGCTAGTTCTCATAACCCCCCCCCCCCCCCAAAATTGACCCTAGTATATGAATGTAAGTTGGGGACCTTGGATTGTGGGCTCCTTAAGGGTAGGGACCAATGTTTGTGTGGAGCACTGCGTAAATTGACAGCACTATATGGGTACTTTAAATAAATAGGGATAATTGTAGACACACACCCACACTCACTCAGGTTGAACTGGATGGACTGGTGTCTTTATTGAACCTTACTGACTATGACTTCATTACAGGAAGCTCCTGCACATAGGCAAAGTGCCATGTTTGACCGCTGCACATATCTGGAATAAATACACAAAGTGCATCAATATTCAAGTAGGTGTTTATGTGATTCTTCTTTCGACAATATTTTTTTTTATTCTGGAGTTCCTCTTTCATTCTTAAACACATATTCACCATTTTGAAAAAGTGAAAATGAGCTATACAATAAGATGGAGAGAGAACCAATATTCCATTCCCCATTGGACCTCGGTCCAATATGATAGATGAATTAAAGTTGAAAAGACAAAAAGTTTTTTCTCTTTCTATGCATTAAGATGAAAAACCTTCAGTGTATAGCAGCCCCCATCAGCCCTCCTAATACCTGAGCCCCATCTTTATCCAATGATGTCCATGAGTATCTCAGCCATACAAGACTTTCCCTCCTGCCATAGGCTCTCACTGCTGCCAAAGTCAGTTAGCCAATCAGGAGAGAAGGGGTGCAGCTCGGTGCCCCCAAAGCAAGCTACATGAAGCATGAAATAAATACACTTGGCAGTTCAGACGGGGCTTTTGAACTGCTTTGCATTGTGCTGCATTTCTTTGGATGGTATCTTATTAACCACTTCCCGCACACGGCCGTCATATAACGTCCTAGACTTTCAGTGGGAATATCTGAATGATGCTAGCAGCCACAGGCATCATTCAGATATCTTTGTTTTCAGCCAGTGATTTTGTGCACCATAAGAATGATCATAGCGGCAGTTGTGCCGCTTGATCGTTCTTACAGGCGATGGGAGGGGGACAGCCCCCCTCCTGCCACCATCCGGTGCTTCTCCTGGCTCTCCCGTGCCATCGGGGACCCGGAGAAAGCATCGCCCGGTGCCGGATGATGACGATAGAGATTTACGGTGACCAGATGTCGGAGGCCCGTTATGACGTCACGCCCGGGTTCCCGGAAGTAAACAAAGCCGTGATCGCGGCTGTCAGCATGGGATCGGTAAAAAAAAATTTCATGATCTCATGCTTTCCAGCCTGGAGGAGAGATGTGGGGTCTTATTGACCCAATATTTCTCCATAAAGAGGACCTGTCATGAATGATTCCAATTACAAGGGATGTTTACATTCCTTGTAATAGGAATAAAAGTGATCAAAAAAAAAAAAGCTGTAAAAATAAAGTACAAATAAAAAAATAAAGTAAAATAAAAAATAAAATAAAAAATGTTTTTTAAAACGCCCCTGTACTACAGTAGCTCGCGCTCATAAGCGAACGCACACGTTAGTTCCGCCCACATATGTAAACGCCATTCAAACTACACATGTGAGGTATCGCTATGTGCGTTAGAGTGCAAGCAACAATTCTAGACCTCCTCTGTAACTCTCAATATATTACCTGTAAAAAAAATGTAAAGCATCGCCTATGGATATTTTTAAGTACTGAAGTTTGGCGCCATTCCATGAGTGTGCGCAATTTTAAAGCCTAACATGTTGGGTATCTATTTACTTGGCATAAGATCATCTTTCACATTATACAAAACAATTGGGATAACTTTACTGTTTTGTTATTTTTTAAATCATTAAACTTTTTTTTTCCCCAAAAAATGCGTTTGAAAAATTGTTGCGCAAATACTGTGCGAGATAAAAAGTTGCAATGACCACCATTTTATTCCCTAGGGTGTCTGCTAAAAAAATATATAATGTTTGGGGGTTATGAGTAATTTTCTAGCAAACAAATTATGATTTTTACGTGTAGGAGAGGAGTGCCAGAATAGGCCCGGTATTGAAGTGGTTAAGGTGTATTTGAACTGCAGGCAAAGCAAATCAAACATAATTTTTTGTCAAACATTGTTTTCTATTGAAACATGGCTGCATGTGTCTGAATGGAAAAAAGCTGCACTTGACCAGAATATCCATTTACATGAACCCTAACTTACATCATCAGTTTTTGTAAATAGGTAAGTTTTTATGTAGATAGCCTGTTTGATATAATATATTTGGATTTTAATTAGATACTTTATACTGTTCCTAATAATAGTGATGAGCTTTAGGTTTGGGTTGAATGTGAGTTTGACCCAAACCCAGCCTGTTTGCATCTCAGTGAACAGGTGAGCAATTTGGCCATATTTTGCCAATTCGCCTAGCCACCCAAAACCCTGGCTGATACACTCAGAAATCTTTTGTTAGTAGTGGTATCACTACTGATGGTAAGGCTTCTTTCACACGGGCTGTCCAATGAGTTCCGCCTGTCAGTTTTTCAGATGGACCTGATCAGAACCTACAGTGTCTTATATGGAGCGGTGGGCGCCAGTGGACAGATCTCTGCTGGCACCCATTGCAATCCGATCCAAACCTGTCTACCAAAGATGGATGGTGGTCCTATTCCTCATCCGTCTGGCAGATCGGATGACATCCAATTGCCCCAAAGAGAAGACAAGATTAGCAAAATAATGACATAATTCAGCTCCTATACATACACTTCTAAGTGTTCGCCACTATGTTTAGGTTTAGTAGATTTCAAGTGGTCAGCAATAGTCCAGCAAACTGAATTTTGCTCGGCTCACTCATCACTACCTATAAACAATTTTGTACAGAATTTAGGAAGTGAGTTTTAGGGGAGAATGTTCTTAAATGGATAAAGACTCAGTTAAAAAAAAAAAAGTTAGATGTTTGAAAGGGACACAGTTTAGCTGTAGTGTACAACAGGGGTCTGTGCTGGGCCCTGTTCTTTTTAGGTAATTTATTAATGATCTGGGGGATGAAGCAGAAAGTTATATTTTCATTTTTTTCTCATGACAAAAAATTATGTAGAATTAAAAAAAATCTGCATAATGTTCTGGACAAAATGGCAACATGCACAGATAATGAGTATTAAAAATTTAAGATATTTATAAATAAATACAAATAAAATAAAAATAAGAAAAGCATTACTCTCCTATACATTAAATGAAATACAATTGGATAAAACAGAAATGGAGAAAGACTTGGGAAAACTAGTTAATAATAAGCTTGCAAGCACCCCTCAATACTAAACTCCATCTGAAAACAGCTGCACTAGTGTTTCTTTTTGCCCATTATCTAAACCAACAGTATAAGAGATGTAAGGGGCTGAACTTGATATAGCACAACCTTTTAGCCTACTTTATAAACTATTTTACTATGTACCTTTCATACATGTACTTGTTTTAACTATTTTCTCTTCAGATAGGTATGTGACCACAAAATAAAGTGTAACTTTTTTCTTCTTCATTATCACATGGAGTTACATTGCTGGATTTACTTATAGTTAAGAAGTTTCATTACAAAAACTGCCCTCAAGGGATCACTGCTTCATTTTCACACCATTCATTGTACATATTCATTATATTTTGGTCATTATGTCAATGCGTGTGAAAATAAACAATATTTTATGAAAATTTCCATTTATTATAAATAAACACTGGCTTAAAATAAATTGTCAGACGCTCAATGTTAAGTGCTTTTACGTGATAATAAGTACCTGTAGTATTCACAGAGACAAGAGACAGAAAGCATGCACATTAGCACAGGAGGTGATTTGGGGTGGGGGGGGGGGGGGTCTTCCACACACAAAAACAAAAACAAAAAACACTAAAGCTGTTCGGCACTAGGCTATTTACGCATTGCAGTGTTCCTGATCCGGGAACTGTTTTTAAAGTGATTTTATTTCAAATAATTTTATTGTTTTAGACAAAATGTGAACAACAAAAAAAAAACAGATAACAAATGACATGTATTTTCAGCATGTTACATAGCTCCAAGTTACATTACATTTCCACAAGCATAGTACAAGTAGGTAGACATAACCCCAAAGATGATTGCACTTGAGCTATTCTGGATAAATTGTGGGGAGCCAGTTGCTGGGCGGAAATCTTATCCGTGAAAAGGTTGATTGTGCTGTGTCGGATGTTTATGGCCCTTGTCAAGGACCTAAGGTGATACACAGTGAATGCAGTAAGGCCATCTAGGTCTAGGATGACCTCTAGCGTGGTCCTTCTCGAACAACTCCTTCAGACTAGGGGTTTTAATATTCCTGAATCAGGACTTGGGGGGTGCAAGAGTAATGCTAGTCCAAAATGGTCCATTATTGAAGGATGGAATGTGATACGACTGAGGGCATAGACGAGCCCATGGGGAGTATGGTTAGCTAGGGTCATTTTAGAGTTGTGCATCAGACTATGAGTGCGAAAGTTGAGGATAGATCAACCTAAGATAACCTAGTGTTCTGAATAGGAGGTTTAACTTGTGGAAAAGCTGAACATACAAGTCGTAGTAAGGAAGTTGCGTGAGAGTGAGACTGTAGTTGTCAGTAGAAGTTAGGGGGTGGAAGGACGGGAGGGTTAAGGGAACAAAGAAGAGAGGGAAGGGGGGGAGGGGAGAGGGAAGGTGAGGTGGGAAAGGGCAGGAAGGATGTGGGTGTAGGATAAGGATGGGAAGAAGAATGGAAAGAGAGAAAGAAGGGGGGGGGGGAGGAGAAGGAGAGGAGATGGGAAGGGGCTAGAAAGAAAAAAAAAGGGAGGGCGGTCTCTGGCTTGCCCCCGCTGTTAGGTGAGGGAGAGATAAAACCTAATCAAGGAGTTAGATGGAAGATTTCTAGTAGGATGACATAAGGGATAAATATTCTTGTGTGGTCTGGAAATTTAACCAGCAGGCCCATTTCATACTGAACTTAGAGGGGGTGTCATGAGAAATGTTAATGAGTTTCTCCATGTCAGCAACTTTTTGGATTCTGGAAAACCAGTCTTTGATGGTAGGAACTCGGGAGGATTGCCAGTGGATAGGTACGCATTGCTTCGCCGCGTTTATTAAATGCATCCCAAGAGATTTATGATAAGTGGAATGTGGTAAACTGGAATGGTGTAAGAGGAACAGGGCAGGAGTAAATTCCAGTGTGTAAGAGGAAATTTGTTCCGTCAGCAATGTACTTCCGTCCAAAAATTTTGGATCAATGGGCAGGACCACCATATGTGTAATAAAGTTCCCTTGTCCTGAGAACATCTCCAACAGGACTCTGGGACAGTAGGTTTGTATTTATGTATAACCTCTGGAGTGTGGTACCACCTAGATTGAATCTTGAAACCATTTTCTTGGGTGTAGACGTTAGAGGACCCCTTGTGGATATTAGCAAATATTCTCTCCCACTGGTCTTCTGAGAGTGAGATGGACAAGTCCCTTTCCCATTTTGCACAAGCAGGAGTATCATTTGCTCTGTGCTTCGCGAAGAGCAGGGTATGTGTGTATGAAATAAGGCGTGATTGGGGAGAGGTTTGGGTGCATAACTTTTCAAAAGGGGAAAGTTGTCGGGAGCAACAGTGGTCTTTATCTATGCTCTGCAAGTATGAGGCCGCCATGAGATATTGCCAAGGAGGGATGGTTACGTCTCCATTCCTGGTCGCTATTTAAAGTGATTTTAAACAATCACCTTGTAAAAGCACCCATTCAATTTAAAATAGAAATGAAAGGCAAAACTTGTGTATGGATATATAAAAAAAACACTTTTGGTAGTCCCTTGAGCCAGGAGGCCACTCTTATCACATCCACACTAGATCCAGCTGGGTGACTGCACAGTACAACATGAGATCGAGCTCTGAACCTTGAGCCAGACTCTACAGAGGCTTGCTGCAGAGCCCTCATGCCACTCTTCAATACTGAAGGTCGCTGGGATTGGTGGCCGGCCACTTGCGCATCTTCCTATAACATGGGACAATGCATGCAGACACCATTTTCTTGTCTCTCTCTCTCTCTGTCTAAACTTGTAGGAGAACTTTGTGCTACACTTAGGCCGCGTACACACGGGCGGACTGTTCGCTCAACTTTGTCCGCTGAACAGTGTTTCAGCGGACAGTCCGCTCGTGTGTGGGCTTCAGCGGACAGTTTCAGCGGACAGTCTGACGAACAAAGTTTTTCGGAATTTCCGTAAAACTGTCCGCTGAAACTTGGTTTGAGCGGACAGTCCGCTCGTGTGTAGGCTTGTTCGTCAAACGAAGTCTCGCGCATGCTCAGAAAGAATTTACACGCCGAAGGTTGCATTGCAGTGTATAGGACGTCGTTTTTCTAGTCCCGTCGTACGTGCCGTTCACGTCATCGCGCACGGTTTCAGCGGACTGTTCGTTCATCGTGTGTGGTCAAGTCCGCTCATGCTAATTTTGAGCGGACTGTTTGTCAAACTGTTTGATGAACAAAGTTGAGCGAACAGTCCGCCCTTGTGTACGCGGCCTTACTCTTAACTGAGCAGCAACAGGCCCCATTTACACATAGGGTTGACACCTCATCCCTTTAAACCCGAACACACATATAAATTACACAGGTTCTGAGGCTAATTTAGAAGATAAGGCACCAAAGGAGTTTAATCACCTTAATCAGCCACAGAACCTGTGTAATTCATATGTGTTCGAGTTTAAAGGGATGAGGCGCCAACAGTATTTACAAAGCATAGTGGGAGCGCACTTTTTTGTGGTGTGTTTTTCCTCCAATACGCATAGGGCAGCCTGTTCAATGGGCTTCCCTACACGCATCAAACGCAGCACGGTAGCCCATTGGGCATCTTGACGTGTTGCGGTTTGCACATTTTCTACCTGCTGCCTGTCACGCATTTTCGTACTCGACAAAATGCATGTTTGCTTCTGTGTTTGGGATGTCAATAACAATTAATGGCACCAAAAGCACATCTAGTTCATTTTCTGTTTATAAATGTGGCCAATATATATACTGTGTATATATATATATATATATATATATATATATATATATATATATATATATATATATATATATATTATATAGATAGACACACCATCTATCCAATTAATCACTCTATATGCAATTAGGCAGGCCCTTGCATTACACAGTTGATGGTATATCCAAAGGAGATTGTATGGTGAGCTCTACAGACTTCCAGGGAAACACTCCTGTTTTCAATACTACAGCCCTTCTTTACATAGGCTGTTATGTAATTGGTCAGTTCCTGCGCCATCAGGAAGGCAATAGCCATGGTACAGATGAAGCCTCAAGACGTACACAGGTGGACAGGTGCAGCTGTGAGGTTGCCTGTTTTGTGTGCATAACCGTGTGCAGATACAGATGGACATGTGTGAACGCACATGCACACGCCCGTCGCTAATGTTGGTACAAATGGGACTATTTAGACTGAAGAACTTCTATTAGCCAGTGTTGTCTGATCTACAGCTATTACCTGTGTTCCTGCATTTGTTCCTGTGTTGACTTCTGTTATTGACCCAGCTTGTCCTGACCTTGCTTGAACGCTACCTGCCCTGACCTTTTTCTGTCTCTGAATTTGCTCTGCCTCCTGCTCTGCATGTATCCTGATGATTATCTGCCTGCCATGTTTGACTGTATCTGACTGTATGTTGCTGACCTGGCTTGTCTGACCATGCATCCAGTTATCCACCCGTCCTGTTCTGCATGCTACCTGGTCCCTGCTAGTCCCTCTCCTGCTAAGTGCTGCCTATCATGCACCTGCTGTCTGTCCAAACTGGGATCTGCTGTCTCTGCTGCCATTTGCTGTTCCAGGAATCTGACCCATCTAAGGCTATCCACCTACTGCCGCAAGTGACGAATATCATACAGGCATACCTCACTGTGCTCTCGTGACCACTGTCGCAACATCGGGGAGTCAGGGCTGTACGAGAGGTCTCCCTCTACATGTCAGGCTCGTCCACAAGGTACATGCACACTTTGCCAAATTAATGATCTATAGAAGAAGGTACACAACAATTCATGGCTGTATATTAAGTGAGAATGGTGCTCACTGACATTACCTGCATTATCGCTGGATCAAGATGGGGCTCAGGTAAGTATTAGGGGGGGGGGGGGGCTAAGGGAAGCTGCTGCACACAGAAGTTTTTTTTTTTTATCTTAGCCACTTTCAGACCGGACCACAATTGCGCAGTCGTGCGACGTGGCTCCCAAAAAAAATTGATGTACTTTTTTTCCCACAAATAGAGCTTTCTTTTGGTGGTATTTGATCACCCCTGCGGTTTTTATTTTTTGCGCTATAAACCAAAAAAAGCGCACATTTTGAAAAAAACGCATTATTTTTTACATTTTGCTATAATAAATATCCCCCAAAAATATATTTAAAAACATTTTTTTTTCCTCAGTTTAGACCGATACGTATTCTTCTACATATTTTTGGTAAAAAAATCACAATAATCGATTATTGATTGGTTTGCGCAAAATGTATAGCATTTACAAAATAGGGGATCGTTTTATGGCATTTTTATTAATAATTTTTTTTTTTACTAGTTATGGCGGCGATCAGTGTTTTTTATTATGGTGGACACATCAGACATTTTTTACACATTTTTGGGACCATTGTCATTTATACAGCAATCAGTGATTTACAAATGCACTGATTCCTGTGTAAATTACACTGGCAGGGAAGGGGTTGACCAGGGGGTGGCAGAGTAGGGGTTAAGTGTGTCCTAGTGGTGTGTTACTAACTGTGGGGGGCTGGGCTGTGTGTTAGTGAACACTGATCTCTGCTCCAATCACAGGGAGCAGAGATCAGTGTCACTTGTTGCTAGGCAGAATGGGGAGATGCTGTTTACTTCCGCATCTCCCCGTTCAGCCTCCCTGTGAGAGGATTGCGGGTATCCCCGCAGCGATCGAGTCCGCGGGACCCGCGACCGGACTCACGGGGGTCCCGACCGGCACGCACGCGATGGCACGATGGCATTCTTATCCCTTTCATGACTAAGCCTATTTTCGGCATTTGGTGTTTACAAGTTAAAATCCATATTTTTTGCTAGAAAATTACTTGGAACCCCCAAACATTATATATATTTTTTTAGCAGAGACTCTAGAGAATAAAACGGCGATTGTTGCAATATTTTATGTCACACGGTATTTGCGCAGCGGTGTTTTAAACGCAACTTTTTGGGAAAAGGGACATTTTCATGAATTTAAAAAAAAAAAAACAGTAAAATTAGCCCAATTTTTTTGCATAATGTGAAAGATAATGTTACGCCGAGTAAATAGATACCAAACATGTCACACTTTATAATCGCACGCACTTGTGGATTGATGACAAAGTACGTACCTAAAAATCTCAATAGGCGACGCTTTAAAAAATGTTTACGGTTACCAGGTTAGCGTTACAGAGGAGGTCTAGTGCTAGAATTATTGCTCTCGCTCTGATGATCACAGCGATACCTCACATGTGTGATTTGAACACCGTTTATATACACGGGCGCGACTTCCGTATGCGTTTTCTTTGCTTCGCGAGCTCGCGGGGACGGTGGGCGCTTTAAAACATTTTTTTTATTTTTTTATTTATTTTATTTATTTTAAAATGACTAAATTGTTTTAAAAAAATAAATAAAAATTTTGATCACTTTTATTGCTGTCACAAGGAATGTAAACATCCCTTGTGACAGTAATAGGTGGTGACAGGTACTCTTTATGGAGGGATCGGGGGTCTAAAAGACCCCCCACCCCTCCTTTACACTCCAATGTATTCAGATCGCCAAAAACGGCGATTCTGAATACCGTATATTTTTTTAAAACCGGCGCCATTGGCAGCCGAGTAAATGGGAAGTGACGTCATGACGTCGCTTCCGTGTTTACTATGAGGAGACTGGAACGAAGCCGATTACGGCTTCATTCCAGTTCCTCCCCAGTGGCCGGAGGCAGCGCAACTTGAATCAGTGCTCCCGATCGAACGGGAGCACCGGTAACATCGGCGGGAGGCGGCGGGAGGGGGGACGTCCCCTCCCGCTCCTCCGGCATAACAGCCGAGCGGCTTTTAGCCGCATCGGTTGTTATGGCTGGAAAGCCAATCGCCTGCTGAAGAAAACGGTACCGGGATGATGCCTGCAGGTGCAGGCATCATCCCGGTATACCCCCCGGAAGCTGAGTACGCAGATATGCGTACGCTCGGCGGGAAAGGGTTAAAGGGACATACCTGTATGCCCATATGCATGTCCATGCCATTCTGCCAACGTACATCGTCGTGCGTCGGTTGGGAAGTGGTTAATACATAGAATACATTAAGATAAAAAAAACTTTTGCCTTTACAATCACTTTAATGGTGTATTGGTACATATGGGAGCTGGAATTTAGGAAAGGGGAACTCAGCCTTTAACAATGGATCCTAAGAAAATAAAATAATACAAATAATTTTCCTGCACTTTCTTGGAGTGTTAACCACATGCTTAATCCCCCTTCCTGCCCAGACAAATTTTCAGCTTTCAGCACTGCCACTCTTTGAATGACAATTGTGCGGTCATGCTACACTTTACCCAACTTACATTTTTATATATATATTTTTTTCCAAATATGATTTTATTACATTTTTCCCCAGGAATGAATTGCATATAGATACCATAACAGTGTTTAAAGAATGGGAGATCATAGTCTCCTAAAATAGTAAGCATATATTACAAAAGAAGCTTAACATATATTAAATTTATCCATACAAGAACTCAAAAATCTAAGTATAAAATAAAAGTATCCCCTATCTCACTGCTACAGTAATCTAAATTCCTGCTTCTTATCACCTTATGTGACAAAGCCCCTCTGCTTCATTCCATATACTTTATCTTAAAAAATGAATCTAAATAGAGGACAAGAGGAGATATAACAAAAAAAGAAAGAAAGGGGAGGGTAAAGGGGGGGAGGGGAAAGGGAATTTTTGGAGGGGAGGGAAGGGGAAAGAAAAATAAAGAGGGGAAGGATTCCGAGAATGGAGCTTGGTATCGCATCTGATGCTTCTTTGATCGCACATCCATCATATCTCTTAACTCAGACTCATATCCGTGTTTCACAGCCCTAAGTTGGAGCTACCCTCTTCTGAATTAATAAACAAATTCCAAGAGGTCCATGTCTTTTTATATATCTCCTGTCTATCAGTTGCTGTCAATATCAGGTCCTCCATCTTTCTAATGTCTTCCACCTTCCTCAGCCATAATTCTGTGGTCGGTGGATTCTGCTGATTCCACATCAAAGATATACAGGATTTAGCTGCATTTAGTAAATAACATAGGACAGATTTTTTATATATTTTCGTTGGGATAGTAGTAATATGTAATAAAAAGAACGGCGGGTCATTTCAGGATTTGAAAATTTGTAAATTTCTGGGCAATCGTTTGAACCATTGAGAAGTCAACTTAGGGCACATCCAAAATATATGCAAAATCGTCCCTTTATCTGTACCACATCGTCAGCAAAGCTCTAACGCATCTGGAAAGATAGCATGAAGTCAACTAGGTGTCATATACCATCTTGTAAATATCTTGTAATTAGTTTCCTGTATTTTGGTACAGATTGAGGATTTATAGGAAAGCTCAATCATATTTTGGATTTGTAAGTCAGTAAATGTGTGAGGCAAATCTATACTCCATTTTAACACACAGACCAGTTCTGGTTGCTCCCTAGGGGAGTTAAGTAACTTATACATCTCCGAGAGAACATGAGACCATGGTTCTGTTCTCAAGCAATACTCCTCAAATTTAGTCATTTGTCTAGTATATGCCTGCAGGTCTGGTATAGTCTGAAGAAAATAATATAAATGAGCTGCATTCCAGAACGCAAGTTGGTAGAGGCCCTCGAGATTAGTCAGCTCCTCCATAGTAGGCCATCCATCTCCCCTCACAAACTGTGATGCAGTAGTTCGCTCAGTCTCCCATAGAGTCAAAAATTGCGTGGTTGAAAGGCCTGGTATAAATTTGGCGTTCCCCATTATCGGGGTCAGTGGAGATGTTTTTGTCGTTTGTTTTGCATATGTAATAGCGTGTAGGCATTGTTTGAAAGTATTCCCTATCAAGGGATGAGATTTTAGATCTGACGGCACAAAATCCCAACATCACAGCTCCGTCCTCAAAGTTATTGGGGATTGGCACTGTTCTACTTGCACCCACAACTTCAGGTCACTGTTGAACTGCTTGGTAATATCTCCTAACATCCAAGAACCATATTGTTCTGGTAGCGTTAATAAGGTGAAACATGTTTTTTATGTGCCCAGACAGACCTTGTAAAAAATGCCTGCACCTGTTTAAAATAAGAAAGCGGTATCTGTATTGGTAGGGCCTGAAATAAGTATAAAATTGTTGGCAAAATGCACATCTTTATTACATTATACCTACCGATCCAAGAATGTAAGTTAGTGTGCCATTTATCTAATAGCATTCTGGACTCTGTAAGTAATGGTAGAAAATTAAGCTCATGAGTACGGGTTAAATCTGCTGGCATTTTTGTGCCTAGATAATTCAGAGCAAGTGTAGTCCACTTAAAGTGGAAGCCCCCTCGGATTTGTGTAGAAGTTCGTACTGGCAGTGCAACCCCCATTGCCTCTGATTTAGAAAAATTGATTTTCAAGTTTGATAAGGCACCATATAAATCAAATTGTTTAAGGAGATTTGGTAGCGATACTGCTGGATTCGTTAAAGAAAATAATAGGTCAGCAGCGTAAGCCAAGACTTTATGTTGTGTATTACCCACTGTCACTCCTTGTATATCCTAATTTAACCAGATCGTAGAGAGAAAAGGCTCCAAGGTAAGGGCATATAAAAGAGGGGACAATGGACATCCCTGCCTGGTACCATTCCTAATTGTAAAATACTCTGAGAGCACCCCATTCATCTTAACCTGTGCGGTCGGATTTAAAAATATCTTGGCTATCCGGCTCATCATCACCTCTCCAAGTCCAATATGTCTGAGTACGGAGAGCATAAATGGCTAACTTACTCCATCAAATGCTTCCTCAGAATCCGTATTTAAAAAGACACATGGAGTTTTCGTGGATTTGGTCACGTGAAGTAGGTTCAGCACTTAAAAAAGAGCTGTCCCTCGCTTCACGTGTCAGGATAAATCCAACCTGATCTAAGTGGATTAATTTTTGTAAATGGTTTGACAGTCGGGTAGCCAAAATTTTAGTATAGAGCTTAAGGTCTACGTTCAAAAGTGAGATAGGCTTGTAGGTACCGCACAAGGTAGGGTCCTTACCTTCTTTATATATCACAGCGATGTGGGCTCCCAGAGTATCCCTAGCAAATGAAGATCCAGAGTCAATCAAACTAAATAGATTAAGCAAATGTGGACCTAATATTTTAAATAATATTTGACAGTATTGTACAGTAAACCCGTCTGGGCCCGGGGCCTTCCCTGATTTCATAGACCCAAACGCTTGTTGAAGTTCCAACAATGTTATGGGGGCATCTATTTCCATACATATCTCATGGGCTAAGGATGGCATTTGAGATGTCTGCCAGCAAAAATTGAAGAAGAAAAAAAAAAGAATATCTTTTACCAGTTTAACACACAATCTCAGTATCAACATTATCATTGTTACCCTTATTTCATTTATATCTAATATATTTACATATCGGAGGAAAAATTAGAAAGAAATGGGAATTGTGGAGATAGGAGGAGAGGAGCAAAAAAACAAATTGAATTCAATAAAATATATAATTTAACATACGAGGGTCAAAATACCTCTAAATAAGGACTTCCTCCACTTCCTCCATTTCTCCTTCTTTGGTCTATCAATGGGGGTTTCCTCATATCTTTATCTCTACTTAACCACTTGCTTACTGGGCACTTAAACCCCCCTCAGTCCCAGACCAATTTTCAGCTTTCAGCGCTGATGCACTTTGAATGACAATTGCGCGGGCATACAACACTGTACCCAAATGAAATTTTTATAATTTTTTTCCCACAAATAGAGCTTTCTTTTGGTGGTATTTAATCACAGCTGGGAGTTTTATTTTTTGCTAAACCAACAAAAAAAGATGCAAAAAAAAATAATAATGTTTATTAGTTTGTTATAAAATTTTGCAAACAGGTCATTTTTCTCCTTCATTGAAGTTGGCTGATGAGGCGGCACTGATAGGCTGCACTGGTGGGCACTGATGGGCTGCATTGGTGGGCACTGATAGGCTGCATTGGTGGGCACTGATAGGCTGCACTGGTGGGCACTGATAGGCATAGTTAAGGCGGCACTAATAGGCACAGATAAGGCGGCACCGATGGGCACAGATAAGGCGGCACTGATGGGCAAAGATGGGCACATATAAGATGGCACGGATGGGTGGCACAGATGGGTGGCACGGATGGGTGGCACGGATGGGTGGCACGGATGGGTGGCACGGATGGGCACTGATAGGTACCACTGATAGATGGGACTGATGGGCACTGATAGGTGGCACTGATAGGTGGCTCTGATAGGTGGCACTGCTGGGCACTGATGGGTGGCACTTCTGGGCACTGATGGGCACTGGTAGATGACACTGATGGGCATGGATATGTTGCACTGGGGTGCAGCACCTTTGTTGAGGCAGATTGTGGGCACTGCTGGGTGGCACTGTGGGCACTGCTGGGTGGCACTGTGGGCACTGCTGGGTGGCACTGTGGGCACTGCTGGGTGGCACTGACTGGGGGCACAAATTTTTTTGTTATGTGTAGTTATGAGGGGGCAGGTGGGCACTGGCAGGGGGCAGGTGGGCACTGGCAGGGCTGGCCGTGATCGGGACTGATGTCCCAATCACGGCCGCCGGTGATCGGCTTTTTTTTTTTCTCCTCGCGCTGTCAGCGCGAGGAGGAATAATAGCCGATTACCGGCTCCGTTATATCACATGATCAGCTGTCATTGGCTGACAGCTGACCACGTGATAAGGGGTCGGGATCGACCCCTTGCACGGATCGGTGATCAGGCGAGTCTCGTAGACTCGCCGATCACAGAGCGTGCCGCGCGCGCCCCTCAGGGGGCACGCAGGCTGCTCGTCCCTCAGGGGGCGCGCAGGCCGCTCGTGCATGGGACTACGTCTATTGACGTTGTCCCGGAAAAGGAGATCCGCGCTGTAGCCGTCATTCGGCTATAGCGCGGGTCTCAAGTGGTTAAAGACCTAACCTCTCTGCCCTATGTATCTACTTCCACACACATGTGAGATTATCCTGGAGGGGGGGGGGATAAAAAAATATATATATTTTTTTCACACAAATAGAGCTTTCTTTTGGTGGTATCTAATTGCTGCTGGAATTTTAATTTTTTTGCAAAAAAAACGAAAAAGGACTGGAAATTTTGAAATAGTTTATTATAAAATTTTGAAAACAGGTAATTTTTCACCTTCACTGATGTGCGTTGATGAGGCTACACTGATGGGCACTGATAGTCTGCACTGATGGGCACTGATATGCACTGATAAGGCAGCACCAATGGGCACTGATAAGCACTGAAGAGGAGGCACTGAAGGGCACCGATAGGTGACACTGATGATCACTGATGGGTGGCACTGATGGGCACTAGTGACACTGATAGGCAGAGCTGATCGGTGGCACTGGTTATGAGACATGAATGGGCATTAATTGGCAGAACTGGTGGGCATTGATGGGTGGCATTGGTAGGTACTGGTAGGTGGCACTAGTAGATGGCGGCGGGCACTGGCAGCTGACACTGGTGGACACAGAAAATGCTGTCACGCATTGACAGCGTGGCTGACAGCTGATCATGTGGTAAGGGGCCAGGATCGACCCTTTACTCTGATCTGTGATCAGCTAAGTCTCAGACTCTGTGTTTACAGAGCACGCCGTGCGTGACCCACATGGATGTGCAGACATTGCGTGCTCGGGATAATGTCCATGGACGCCCTCCCAGCAATTAAGGACCGCGCTGTAGCCGTCTTTTGGTTATAGCGTGGGCATTAAGTAGTTAATTAAAAAATACTAATAAACAATATGACACCAGAACTGATAAAACTACTGTAACTTTACTTATAACAGTGCCATCAGACATACTGTAGATCATTACAATTGCTTTTTATGACAATTAGGCTATTTCATGCAATGATATTCAGATATAAAAAAATAAAAAAATTCACTCTCCCATTGGCATTCACACTGATAAAAGCCAGTTTCTATACATTGCTCTAAGATAATGAAATAGCAAATCATCACATGCCCTACATGCAACTAACAAACACGCTAAGACTAAAGGACTGTCCATTTTAATCTCCAAAGCTTACCTTTGCAAATAGATGACTAACTAATAGATGAGGATGGCCGATATCAATTTGTTGAAGGCTCTCTTTGGGGGACACCCATCACCTTTACCAATATCTATAGCCCTAACACATCGCAGGTTGGGTTCTTCCGGAAAACCACACAAACACTAGCTGTCTTCCAGTCTGGTATATTGATTTTGGGTGGCAACTTAACCCTCTCGAGGACACCTAAACAGGTTCCTCTTTGCTGTCTTTCTGAGCACTCAAACAAATTACTGAATTGGAAAACAAAACATAAATTTATGTTTTCTCAAAAACTGTTCTACGAGCAGGGGAACAAAAGTGGTAAACTCCTAGCAAAAGCACTGCAAGCTAGAAATGCTGCCTCTACAATCCACTGGATACACCCCCCACAAGGCCAACCTGTGGTGACTTGCGCAGAAATTGCAACACAATTTGAGACTTATTATTCAGGCTTTTATAACCTACCCCCAGTCCAACACCCATCCGATGACCCTAGACCCAGATCGTAAATCTTCCAAGATTTCCTTTTGCAATATAGCCCCAAGCCAAATCCCCATGAAAAAGCTACTCAATTAGATGGTCTAGTATCCTGTGAGGAACTCAAAATGGCGGTTAAACAACTGAAGTCTTGGAAAAGCCCAGGCCCAGATGGATATATATGGCAATTTACTATAAAACATTTTTAGACACGCTTGCCCTTCTTTTTCTCTGGGCATTCAATTCCCTATCACAACCAAGCATTAACATGCATAACCTCTCAGAGGCACATAACTCTGTGATCCTAAAAGCAGGGAAAGACCCCAATCTAGTAGCCAATTGCCATCCAATCTCCTTGCTCAATGTAGACCTAAGAATATTTATCAAAATACTGGCTAACCACCTCACACCAATTATCAATACTCTAGTTAAAAAAGACCAAGAAGGTTTCATCCCAGGTAGAGAAGCAAGGGATAATATCATCAAGGCAATAAATATAGATCATTGGCTCACCACATCCCAAAAAACAGGATTCTTTCCTCCCCTCGATGCGGAGAAGGAATCCGACAGGTTGGCATGGGACTATCTAATCTAAACCGCATATGGTTACCTGCGGAGTTCCCCAAAAGTCAGTGCTTGGCCCGATTTTATTTATTCTATATCTTACTCCCTTGGGCCATATTATAAATCGTTATAATATTTCTTTCCATTGTTATGCTGATGATACACAGCTTTATGTAAAAGCTGCAGCTGAAACTCCTTCAGTGCAGTCACCCCTATCAGTCCTTACCGCCTGTCTGGAGGAGATAAAGGAGTGGATGGAACAACATTTCTTGCAACTAAATAGCTCCAAAACTGAGTTTATTATGATTGGAACATCTCACCAGATTAAATCATCGCTGATAACAAGTATTGCGTTTTCAGGCTCTAAAATTCCAGTTTCGTCTGTTGTCACTAATCTTGGTGTAAAAATGGATTCCCAACTCACTTTTGAAGCTCATATAAATCAAGTATGCAAGACTTCTTTCTACCACCTTCGTAATATCTCTAAACTTCGTCCTATCCTTTCTTTTTCCGATGCTGAAAGATTGATTCATGCCTTTGTCTCCTCCAGGCTGGATTATTGCAACGCACTTCTCATTGGGATTCCGAGAAAGAGCATGCAGAGGTTGCAATACGTTCAAAACTTTGCAGCGAGGATCCTAATGAGAGTGCGGAAGCATGAGCATATCACTCCAATTTTAAAATCTCTTCATTGGCTGCCGGTCTCTACAAGGATTGAGTATAAGGTCTCTCTTCTTGTGCATCAATGCATACATGGACAAGCTCCACCTTATCTTAAGGAACTTCTTAGATTGCAAAATCTACCGCGTTCCCTTCGCTCAACTAATTTGAATTGTTTAGAAGTTCCAAAAACTAGGTTGAAAACCATGGGAGATAGGGCTTTTTGTGCTGCTGCCCCACGTCTGTGGAATGCTTTGCCTGATAGTCTGAGGGTTTCTCAGTCTACTGAAAATTTTAAAAAGGGGTTGAAGACTTTTCTTTTTAGCAAATGTTTTGTAAATTAAGCGGTTTGTTTGTTTTTATTGTAATTATGTAGCACTTTGAGGTCTTTTGATGGAAAGTGCATTATAAATAAAATGTATTATTATTATTATTATTATTATTATTATCTGACAGCGCTGCTACAGAGATTAGGCGTACAGACTTGTATGCTACACTTCATTATGGCTTTGTATGCAGGCCTTTAGCTAAGGTCTGCATCAATGGCCTTATATCAAACGTTTTCTCCATCCATAACGGGACAAGACAGGGATGCCCTCTCTCCCCATTATTATTCATGCTTACGCTTGAACCCTTTCTTAGGCGCATATGAGAGAATGACAACATAAAAGGGATAAAAACTGCAAACTATCAATACAAAGTAGCAGCCTTTGTGCATGATGTCCTGTTATTCCTCTCTGAGCCACATGTCACTCTGCCCAACCTTATACAAGATTTTCACTTCTTTCAATTTGTTTCCAACTTAAAAATCAACTTTAGCAAATCCCATGCTCTAAATGTTACCTTACCAACTCCTCTAGTATAACAGTGCCAAAAAAAAATGTCCCTTTCCATTTGGTCGCTCAGAGGCAATCACATACTTTTACAATACAATTACCAGCACATTTACCAAAACTTTATGCTAGGAACTATCTACCAATCCTAAAGATCATAACTGAGGACCTTCAAAAATGGGATAAACCAATATTTTTCTGGTTTGGGAGAGCAGCTATACTAAAAATTAATGTACTCCCACGCTTGCTTTAGGTCTTGCAGGTGGTGCTGATAGCACTACCTTCAGCATTCCTACGCACTTATCAGAAAATATGCACAGCCTTTCTTTGGGGTAGAAAATGTCCACACATCAGCTAAGCCCAACTAACCCTACATAAACCAAAAGGGGGGATAGGTCTCCTAGACCTAGGTAAATACCAATGGGCATGCCATTTAGCCAGAATAATTGGCTGGCATGCACACGATAAAGCAAAGGATTGGGTACAGCTAGGAGCCTCATTTTTTTTACTATTCCTCTAAAAGCCACTCCATGGTTAGTAGTCTGCCAATTCCCCGCCCCTCTGCAAGGTCATCTGCTTATCAAACCAACCTTTGCCAGCTTCCCCAAAGCGTCCACAAAGCGTGCACAAAAAAAATCATCAATGATGGGCCCCCTAACGCCATTGCGAATGAATTCTGACTTTCGGCCAGGGACACTCAATGGCTTTTTAACAGGGGCAGATGCAACTGATGTGTTACGGCGGGGTCATCGACCAACGGGCCATGGCCCACCACCGGGCCGTGGCCTTTCTGCAGCCAGGTGTGGGTGTGGACAGCTGACATAAGACACTTGGGCTCTTCCGCCCTCCGAGCCAGTGTTCTGTCAGCCTCAATGTCGGGGGTGTGGCGGGGAACAGAGAGATGACTTCTCTCACACTCACCCGGCATTACCACTCTCCTGCCTTCTTTTGGAACCCGCCACTGGCTAAATGGACCAGTGCTGCCACCAATGCAGTGGTGGCAGGCAGCGGGGCAAGTGACATTCCTCATTTAGTGGTAGGCAGCGTGGCAGGTGACGTGGTAAGTGACATTCTGCATCTGATGACAGGCAAAGTTGCAGGTGACGTAGCAAGTGTCATTCCATATCTGCTGACAGGCAATGTGGCAAGTGACATGGCAAGTGACAATTCACATTTTGTGGCAGGTGACAGTGGCAAGTGACACGCTCAGGGCTCACACTGATTCTGCATTATGGTGAGTTGAAATATTTAATGTATTATTACAATGTAAGAATCGAAATAATGTGCTTTAATCAACCTGACACCATATCAAGCATGGTGCCATGATAATTGAAGTGCTAATACCAGCCATTGCCTGCAAAAAAAATTGTTTACCCCCAGCGTGACCACCCCCCCTTCCCCCCCTGTTCCTTGGTAGAATTTTCTTCCATCCACCCAGCCGGTCCCCAGTGCCAAAAAGGTTTGGGACCGCTGTGTTATGGGCACACTGTTTCTTTAAAGCAGGGACGCTAATGGATAGCGACTGTTTGGCCTTCCAATGTCCAGACATCCATATGACCCCATGGACATATACCCAACTTCGCCACTTCTTTTAAACCCCAGCCCATATTGCTAAAATATCTCAGCCACTCACCCCATTCGAAAATATCTATTCAGCTGACCCTCAACAAAACGTCATTTCAACAGTCCAAGGTCTCCTCTGAGAACATACACCACCAAACACTGGCAAAGCATGCCCTGCTTGGGAGAGAGACTTGGCTGTTGACATCACCTTGGAAGGATGGGAACGTATTTTCCATGTCACCCACAAGTGTTCAGTAAATGTCTCAATTCAGGAGATTAACTACAAACTTTTGTCTAGATGGTAGAGGACCCCAGCATTGTTAGCCCTTGTACACGCGGTCGGAGAATCCGTCAGAATCTGTCCTATCGGACTGTGTCGTCGGATAATCCGACTGTGTGTGGTATGCATCGGACTGATTCCGTCGGAATATCCGTCGGACCCAATTTTCCAACATGTTGGAAATATTTCCCGACCAACTGGGCCGGTCGGACATACTCCGATCATGTGTAGAGAATTTTGATCGGACCAAGTGCCACGCATGCTCAGATCAAATTCCTACATAAAAGATATTGGCTACTAGCCTGAATGTAGTCCCATCGTAACAAAATTATGTCATCACGTTCTGAAAGATCGGATTTTTCGCCAACTTTGTCCGACCGTGTGTATGCAACAGTTTCGGACAAGATCCGACGGACAAAATCCGACGGGCAAAATCTGACGGATTTGGTTGTGGAAATCTCCGACCCTGTGTACAGGGGCTTACATAAGTTAGATCCTACACACTCAAACCGATGTTGGAAATGTCAACAGGAGGTAGGCCCACTTCTGCATGATTGGTGAGATTGCCCACTCCTGCAACCCTTCTGGAGGGCAGTACACTCAACCACCTTTCAAGTTACCACCGACACATTTGAGTACACACCAGCACAATACCTGCTGCATTACACCTGCTGCTATAACAGCGGTAAAGTGCCGCTAGTTTTAGCACTTTACCACTAACGCCCGCACTGCCCCAGTGTGAAAGGGGTGTTAATGTTCCCCAGCAAATTTCCCTGGTCTTCCCCCTCAAGTATCCCCCAAAAGTAACCATCGAATCCTCACTTCTGCTTATCTCTTTTCTTACCTCTGTGTCCCCCATCCACAACTAACCTCTGCAACCCTCATCCACAGCTCACCTCTTCTTTCCTTGTCCACAGCTCCACTCTGCACCCCTATCCACAACTCATCCCCCCCATCACACATCTCACATCTGTATCCCTCTAACTACAGCTTACACCAGTAGTTCACAACTCACCTCTGCACCTCCATCCATATTATCTCTGCTCCCCTTCTGCACCCCCATCTAAAGCTCCCCCCAATCCACAGTTCTCACTTTTGCCACCCACCTCTGCACCCCCAGCTTCCCCTACAGCTCTCACCTCTACACAACCTCCCCCACCCTCCACAGCTCTGCCTTCTGCAGCACTTACCTCTGTACAAAGCTCCTTTCCCAGTTCTCCTCTCTGGACAAATTTCCACCCCCCTTCCCTTCTTTTACAGTTATCCTCTCACTGTGAACTCAGTCTCTGGAGGGCTCTCTCTCCCCCCCCCCCCCTTTCAGATCTCCCTCACCTCTTCCACTGCCGATCCAGTGCTCCAGTCCATGTGTTATGCCTAAGATGATTGAGAACTGTAGATGGGTCGGAGTTTCAGTTCTCCTCTGCTCCCTGCTCCGTGCTACAGTGTGTGAAGTGGGAACGGAAGCTGCTGCTTGAATCAACACAGGCAGCTGTATGTTGCTGTACTGGGACCTGAAGATCTCAGAGCTAGTGTGACATACATGACAGGTCAGAGCAGAGAGGGCAGCCTGTCAAAGGTGCCGTAAACTGCGTTCCGCCGAGTTTCGGCAGAAAAAAAAAACTGTCTTTCATTTCCTCTTACCCAGCCCTTCCCTCTCCTGTACTCAAGATGTCCTACAAATCTATATCTCTCAATAACCACTTTTGTGCTATTTTGTTATACATTTCCCAAATGAAAGATCTCATACAACGGCCCTGACTTTCAACCTCAAGATTCAACATGATGTATTTACATATATGCAAGTCAAATGTAATGTTAGGTGTTATAAGCTACCACACCAACAGGCTAAGGGCCTATTATTCATTTGTCACGAAAGTCTTTGATTGTGAGATGTTTGTAACATTCACTATGTATGAGCTGTTTACACATTTACAAAAATAAGTAAAAATAAAATTTGTTTGAAAAAAAAAATCCCATTTCAATAATTTTATGTGCCTGTGCTTTAAAAATGGAGCTCCACTGAACATGGAAAGCAACTCTTTATCTCATAATTTCAGAGGTAACGGTTACTGATTTTGTAGATAACCATTTAAATATATGCTTTTTAAATCTCTCTTTTTCTTTGTGTCTGGCAAAGCAGAATAATGTAAAAAATGTTCTGTGCAGTGATATGGATGAAAGGTTATTATTACTCTGATGACATAGACAAAAATATATTATCAGTCAGATGATGTCAATGAAAGGGTATCATTACTTTTTGTGCAGTGATCATTCATAGATTTATAAAGAATACTGTAGAGCATATATTATATTTCATTCCCACATTAAGTTTTGAGCCCATTTGTAGTTGTGTGATTTTTATTTTTTATTCATTTATTTTTATATATAAAGATGCTTTAACTGGGGCTTATTCAGTAAATAACATCTAAGAAATTACATTTAGGCTCCTTTTGTAATATATTACTTTCCTATATTCTTTGCAATATGTACATATGCTACTTTGCATAAATATTTACCCCCATTTGGCTTTTTGTAGTGTTACAACCTGGGATGCAAAAGTTAATTTTAAAAAATCCTCAGTTGTATAAAATATCAATTAATACTTTATGAAACACTTTTGACTAAGGCTCCATTCACCCTTGCGTGACTTTGATGTGACTTCGAGTGCGACTTTGATCTGACTTTACACTCTCTCTCACATGACAAGTCGCACAAGTGTGAATGGAGCCTGAATTACCGCATTCAGTCTTTTGGGGTGAGTCTCTATCAGGTTAGGTTGGATGATGTCTATTGGTGAACAACAATCATTAAGTCTTTTGGCAGATTGATAACTGGTTTGTGGTGGGGGATTCAACTAGACCATTCTGTTACATCTGGGTTCAGGCTTTAAACCACCGTCTCCAGCATATCTTTGTCTATGTGTTGCAAGTCATTGATAGAAAGTCAATCTTCAACCTCTAGCAGAGAATGGTGTTGCGCTGCTTAGAGGGGATAGATCTACTAAAAACCAGTAATATACAATTTATCTTATGTAAATAAACCATGGATAAATATACCATAAAAATGTGTAAAGCCAAAAGTGTACAAACCAACATCAATTAGAAAATTTAAGATAATTGATGGTGATAATCTTCAATCATAAAGTGAATAGATACTATAGGCAATAATCCTTATATCTATCTGGTGACATTAAAGTGCTCCGTGCAAAACAAATCCGATGTAATAATATCATAAACAGGAATATAAGATGTGCAAGTCTCCTTCTGATACAGTGCTAGATATTGCTACATATATCTCAATGTATATCTAATATATCTGAATGTGAAAAAAAAGAAGCTACAGAGTATGTGTTTTATATATATATATATATATATATATATATATATATATATATATATATATATATATAAACCAATATATATATATATATATATATATATATATATATATATATACATATATATATATATATATATATATATATATATATATATATATATATATATATATATATATATATATATATATATATCAAACAATTGTGAAGTAATAGTTAGTCCATATATATCCACCAATTGATATGGTAATCCAGTGATGCTTACAGTTTGTATTTGGGAAACATTTTCCAGGATGCAGGATCAATACATATATCTGCCACTAATCCTCATATGAACCAAAAAAATTAAGATAACTGATGGTGATAATCTTGAACCTTAAAGTGAATAGATACTATAGGCAATAATCCTTATACCTATCTGGTGATATTAAAGGACTCCGTGCAAAACAAAGCTGATGTAATAAAATCATAAACAGGAATATAAGATGTGCAAGTCTCCTTCTGATTCAGTGCTAGATATTGCTACATATATCTCAAAGTGCTCATGTGCAAAGTATGTTAAAAAAAAAAAAAAAAAAAAAAAAAACGCTACAGAGTATATATATATATATATAAATCAAACAATCATGCAAAGTAATATTTAGTCCATATATATCCACAAATTGATATGGTAATCCAGTGATGCTTATAGTTTGTATTTGGGAAAAAATTTCGAGGATGCAGGATCAATACATATATCTACCACTAATCCTCGTATGAACCAAATTTTCGTATGTGCAAAACAACCTATAAAAGTGCAAGTGCTTTCAAGTGCAAAATTGTTTGATGTGCCAAATATTCCACTTGTGCAACCGTGTCCTTATCCTTTTCGTGCCACACCAGTAAGTATACTGGCTATTCCCCTTCTTTTTCTTCCCCTTGTCCTTGGAAATGAATAAACCTGGACCCTCAGGGTGGGCTATATCCCGTATTTGTTTCTAAGCAGCAGCAGGAACAGCTCAAAGGAAGGAGGAGTGCCACATGGTGTAGTATGTTTTAGATCCACAAATGCGTTTATTAGTAAAAAAGGTACCCACATAAAAACAAACCAGCAGTGCCTATCTCCGCCGAGCGCCAAGCTCGTATTGCCTGTATCAGTTTAGAACCCCCACCCTGTCCCTACGCGTGACGTCACAGCCAAGGACACGGAGCACTTTAATATCACCAGATAGATATAAGGATTATTGCCTATAGTATCTATTCACTTTAAGATTGTAAATTATCACCTTCAGTTATCTTAAATTTTTTGCTTCATATGAGGATTAGTGGCAGATATATGTATTGATCCTGCATCCTGGAAATTTTTTCACAAATACAAACTATAAGCATCACTGGATTACCATATCAATTGGTGGATATATATGGACTAAATATTACTTTACATTATTGTTTTTATATATTTTATATATATATAATATAGTAATATTTGGAAAATTTCTTTCTTTTTGGGGGAAGCTATTGCAGGGGGCACATTTGCAACTGGGGCTCTTTCTCAAAGTGGGGGGATTTCTAGAAGTGGAAGCACTTCTGACTCTGCACTTCAGCGAATGCACAAAGTGAAGGAACACAAGAAAATACTTTGAAAAACATCACATAGACATCAGATGACCTTGTAACATGCACTCTCTACCACTCCTTTTGACAGCTCTGTCCTCTATCCTAATATCCTAAAACGATCTCTCCTTCATCCCTCTTCTCCCCCGCCACAGCATATATATATCACCCTCACTTCTGTCCTCTCCTTATTACTGCACCCACCAACTCCTGCTAATTCTAAATCCACACACACTAAAAATCTCCAAGACCCTGGGGCATGTCCCTTCATATAAATCCCACTCCCATATTACCTCTCTCACCCTCCTGCTTCTCCTAACCTCTGGAGATATATCCCCAAACCCTGGGCCTCCATCAAACTGTACTCCTTGCACCCATCACCCTGCACCCTCTGGCAGCAGCCGCAACCAACACAATTTAAAGCGGGGTTCCACCCTAAAGTGGAACTTCCGCTGATCGGAACCCCCCCCCCCCTCCGGTGTCACAATTGGCACCTTTCAGGGGGGGGTGGAGATACCTGTCAAAGACAGGTATTTACACCCACTTCCGGGCATAGACTCCCGTGGAAGTCTATGCCTCTTCCTGTCCTGCCGCGCTGTCTGCTGGGACACACACGGGTCCCAGAGACAGAGCAGACAATTCCTATTGCACTAAGCGACTCGCGCATGCGCAGTAGGGAACCGGGAAGTGAAGCCGGTTCGCTTCACTTCCTGATCCCCTCACCTAAAATGATGGCGGCAGCAGCCGAGCAGCTGAGAGCCGAGCTGAGGCGCTGTAGCCGCTAGCGGCCAGGAAGTGGCACAGGCACTGGCCGTGGAGCGCAGTTCAAAGCAGAGCGAAGTCTGGAGCACTGGCAGAGAGAGATGACATCATGAGGTGGGTGCGACCGGTTTCGTGAGTGTACAGGCTGAGGTTGTTTGACAGCCGTGCTCCTTCATCAAGCAAGTGGGACAACAACAAAGACTGATATATATAGGCCATACGCATGAACGCGTTGAACTGCACTCCACGGTAGCGTCTGTGCCACTTCCAGGCCGCTAGCGGCTACAGCGCCTCAGCTTGACAGACTATGAGATGACCACACCCATGCTCAGCTTTTAAAGTGACTGAATGCTCATAGATCACATCCAAAATGTGAGTTGCCTGTATTAAATACATTTTTATAATTAAAGTGTATGTTATCTCTACACCCAGAGGCACATCTTCCTTTGCTTTTTTTTTTTTGCACCAACCTAGCCACTTCTGTCTACAACACTTCACTTCTAGCCTCACTGGACTCACTGGCCCCCCTCACTATACACAGAATCAAGCCCCGACCCTTCAACCTTGGCAAACAGATGTTACTAGAAGTCTGAAAAAACATAGTCATGCTCATGAACGCCTATGGCGTAAGACCAAGTCTCAGAAAGATTTCAACCAATAAAAATCTGCTCACCAAAAATACAATTCCACTCTCCTCTCTGCCAAGCAGACCTATTTTATCACTCTCATTAGCAACTTATCATCCCATCCCTGTCAACTCTTCTCTACCTTCAACTCTCTACTTCGTCCTCCACCGCCTCCACCCGCCAACTCACTCACTGCCCAGGAGATTGCCAATCACTTCAAACAGAAGATTGATACAATTTGCACAGAGATCTCTACTGTTCTGATACCCTCCATGCTTTACACTTCATGCCCACAGGCACAATCATTACTTCCCTCTTTCAACCCCACCACTATAGACGAAGTTGCTAAATGACTTGATAATGTCCACCTTACCACCTGCCCTCTGGATCCTGTTCCCTCACAAATGCTACATTCACCCTCTGGCTCTATACTACACTCTCTAACCCACATCTTCAATCTCTCCCTCTCTTCTGGCATCTTCCCCAACTCTCTAAAACATGCACTTGTCAGACCCATACTTAAAAAGCCCTCACTCGACCCATCCAATCCTAACAACCTACGCCCCATCTCCTTGCTCCCCTTCTTTTCCAAACTCCTTGAACGTCTGGTCTACAACCGACTGAGCATCCACCTCTGTGATAATGGCCTTCTTGATCCCCTTCAGTCTGGATTTCGTCCTCAACACTCCATAGAAACTGCTCTTCTAAAACTAACAAATGATCTACTAACGGTCAAAACCAATCGACATTATTCGGTACTCCTACTCCTGGACCTCTCTGCTGCCTTTGACACGGTTGACCACCCCCTCCTCCTCAAAAAACTCCACACCTTTGGTCTCCATGACTGTACTCTTCGCTGGTTCTCTTCCTACTTATGCAACCACACCTTTACCGTTTCTTACAACTCTACTTCCTCCTCTGCTCTTCCTTTCTCTGTTGGGGTCCCCCAAGGTTTTGTTCTTGGACTGCTCCTATTTTCAATCTACACTTCCTCCATGGGTCAACTGATAGCCTCCCATGGCTTCCAATACCACCTTTATGCTGACGACACCCAAATCTATTTCTCTACCCCTCAGCTCACTCTCTCTGTCTCCTCATGTATCACTAATTTAATATCAGATATATCAGTCTGGATGTCACACCAGTTCCTCAAACTCAATCTATCCAAAATTGAACTTGTAATTTTTCCTCCCCCATATGCCCCTTCCCCTGATCTCACTGTCCAAATTGATGGCACAGCCATAAGCCCATGCCCACATGCCAAGGTTCTAGGTGTAGTCCTGGACTCTGACCTCTCCTTCAAGCAACACATCCAATCACTGTCCAAATCTTGCCGCCTCAACCTCCGCAACATCTCCAAAATACGCCCCTTTCTAACCAATGACACAACAAAGCTCTTAATTCACTCGCTGGTCATCTCTCGCCTCGACTACTGCAACTCCCTTCTCATTGGCTTACCTCTACATAGTCTATCACCTCTTCAATCCATTATGAATGCTGCTGCCAGACTCATCCACCTTACCAATCGCTCTGTCTCTGCTACTCCTCTCTGTCAATCCCTCCACTGGCTCAGCCAAAGAATTAAATTAAAAATACTAACAACTACATACAAAACCATCCAGAACTCTGCCCCCAGCTACATCACTAGCTTAGTCTCTAAATACCAACCCACTCGTTCTCTTCGTTCCTCTCAAGACCTCCTGCTCTCTAGCTGCCTCATCACCTCCTCCCATGCTCGCCTCCAGGACTTTTCCAAAGCCTGCCCAATCCTATGGAATGCCCTACCCCAATTTGTCCGCCTATATCCTACTTTATTAGCTTTTAGGCGATCCCTGAAAACCCTTCTCTTCAGAGAAGCCTATCCTACCCACACCTAACAACTGTATTTTCATTTTCTCCATCAGCTCATTCCCCACAGTTATTACCTTTTTTGTTTCAACTTGACCCTCCCTTCTAGATTGTAAGCTCTAACGAGCAGGGCCCTCTAGTCCCTCCTGTATTGATTTGTATTGTAAGTGTACTGTTTGCCCTCATGTTGTAAAGCGCTGCACAACCTGTTGGCGCTATAGAAATCCTGAAATAATAATAATAATAATAATATACACATACTCTGTAGCTTTTTTTTTTCACATTCAGATATATTAGATATACATTGAGATATTATGTAGCAATATCTAGCACTGTATCAGAAGGAGACTTGCACATCTTATATTCCTGTTTATGATATTATTACATCGGCTTTGTTTTGCACGGAGCACTTTAATATCACCAGATAGATATAAGGATTATTGCCTATAGTATCTATTCACTTTGAGATTGAAGATTATCACCATCAGTTACCTTAAATTTTCTAATTGATGTTGGTTTGTACACTTTTGGCTTTACACAATTTTATGGTATATTTATTTATGGTTTATTTACATAAGATAAATTGCATATTACTGGTTTTTAGTAGACCTATCCCCTCTAAGCAGCGCAACGAAACACTATTCTCTGCTATAGTATACATTTTGTGGACATGGTTTGACCCACACAGGTGTTTTCTGCAGCTTCACCTTTACTACCCTTATCCTCTCCTTTTCCTGCCTTTTCTCTTATTACCTCTCCCCTCTCAATCCCCCCCTCCCTCTCCCTCCCCCTTTCCCCCCTCCCTGGATTTACATATTATTTCATCACATGGTAGCGCAAGAATAACTTTGAAATCTTCAACCTCTGCTGAAAATCCCACTAGAAGCACCCCTGTATTTGGCTGCCTCAACATGCCTTTTAAGGGCCCTTTCACACTGATACGTTTTTAATCAAAGTATTCAGTAAAAAAAAGAAAAAAAAAATGAATCCCTTTTTTTTTTAAATTGTGGTTTTTATCGTACAAAATTTCCATACAAAAACAAAAACATGTGTGAGAACAGTCAAGTTTTGTATACAACATATATCATATCTGAAATTTTTTTATCAAAACAATGCTACCAACATAACGAAAATCTAGGCTTTAGCTATATAGGTCAGGGGAGATAAGAGCAAATTAAGAGGAAGAGATAAACGAAAAGCAAGCAATAAAAGTAGGACAAGAGAATATCAGCCGAACAAATGGAAACCCAATGAGTGGGCATTTCTAAACATATATTTTAAGTCATGGATAAGAAAAGTGTTACTCATTGGGTTAAATGTCAGTAAGACCCCCAGGGTGTCCAACCAAAGAACGAAGGCACTAAGGTCTCACCTAGTAATAAAAAAACAAAAGGTGTGTTAGGGGGAGGAGGGAGGGAGGAAAAGGCACCATGGAATCATCAAGGTTATGAGCTAACAAACCATTGAAGAAAAACGTTAGGAAACGTGGTCAGGGAAGTGGCACATCAGCGGGGGATAGGGAATTAATACCGGGGTTAAGGTCTGAATGATCCTATAAATCCCAGATTTTTTTAAATTGCGGGAGGGTGTCATGCACTATTGCAGTGAGGCGTTCCATTCTACAGATCTGCTCCAACATTTGTAGGACCTGTGAGAGAGAAGGATGGGAGGAGAAAAGCCACCGCAGGGGTATAGCCCGTTTTGCAGCAAGGAGAATAAAGGTAGCATACTTGGAGAGGCCAGGTATCGGCAGACCCAACAGAAAATGGACAGGATCCAGTGGGAGGGAGACACTAAACAAGTCCTGTATAAAAGTCTGAATGTACATCCAAAATGGGTGGATTAGGGCACAGTCCCAAAAAATGTGGAAATGAGAGCCAATGTCACCCCAGCATTTCCAACTCATCCGAGGGATCATATCTATGCAAAATTTCAGGGGTTCTATACCAAAAAATTTTTATTTTGTAAGCCATCTCCTTTTGTTCCAGACATTGTGATGATTTGGAAACAGCCTCCCAAATTGTTTGCCATTGAGGGAGAGGGATGGGGCGATTCACTAACTGGGACCATTTTTGCATATAAGAATGGGACGTGTCAGTGATAGAGGTTGCGTTATGTAAAAACCTGTAGATGTCAGTAATGAAATGAGTCTGATAAGGTCCTTGAGCACATAGGAGTTCAAACGGGGTAGGTTTATTTAGGACCAGGGTAAAGGATTTAGAGGCAAAATAATGTTTAATTCCTTTGCAATTCATCAAAGAGTAGAAGTGTACTGGTGAGGGGATGTACAATGTTTCAAAGCTGGAAAATGCCTGCCTGTGTCCATGGAAGCATTTGATTGTATGAAAGGCTTTCAGGGATATCAGGATTGAACAACACATTTAGCATCGGGGACACGGGGATGCAAGAGAGAACTGACGGGAACATTTCTTCCATATGGAAAGAGAAAATAACATTGAGCCTAGGCATAGATTTCTAAGTGGGCTTATGGAGGAGTTTAGGTCTGCCCAGATCATGGCACAGGGATGTACCGTTCTAGTGACGCTCATTTCAATCTCTGCCCATTTACTGGGTGCCATTCTGGAGGACCAAGTGGTCTGGGGCTCCCAACCAACCCTGTGGCTTGGGAGCAAACATTACTGAGATTGTGATCCTTTTTGCCTTATAGTGCCAGATGAAGTTAAGAAATGTTCTCTGCATGGCTTTAAGTTGTGACATGGGAATGGAAATCAGGAGGGTGTCAAATAGGTAAAGGAGTCTTGACATTATAGACATCTTCAGGACATTGATGCGGCCCAAGAGAGAAATGGGATAAACATTCCATTGTTTCAAGAGTCAGTCAATGTCCCAAAAGAGCGGGGGGTAGTTGGGCCGATAAAAAGTTGAGTACGTGGAGGTTAGTTTTACTCCTAGATATTTAAGGGAGTCTGGGCACCAAGGGAAAGAGTAGTTTTGTTTGAGAACGGTGAGATCTGAGGGCAAAATGTTTAGTGGTAGAGCTTCTGTTTTACTCGTGTTGATTTTATATCTAGTTATAGAGCTAAAGTCTTTCTCGTTCAAAAGTTTTTATTTTATGTTAAAATAAATTACATGTACAGAATATATGACAAATTATGTGATACCAGAAATAAAAAGTAGACATATTGAAGTGCGGATGATACAAAGCAAAGAAGAATTTCAAGATATTCTCATGGGAATGACAATAAATAGCCTTATATATTTTAGAATTTGAAAACATTCTTATAGCTGAGTTTTAAACATTTTAATCCCAAGAAAATATAAATATATCTAAAAGAAAATATATGATTTTAAAGTTTTGACCATAACTTCTAAAGTATGTTTATAGTAAGTATTATATAGTAAGGGAAGAATATAAAAGGTATATAGGAGGGGAAGGGGAGGGAATAATTCTCCGGAGGAGGTTTTATGTATCAGCTAATGTTGTAATTCTATAAAAAATCTTAATCACCATAACAATAAAACTCGGTTGTCAATATTATCTGACGTATAATATTTAATCCAAGGTTTCCATATTATTTTAAACTTTGTCATCTGATTTTTATCTATAGCGTCCATTTTAGCATGGATGAAAGATTGATTCATTCTACGTTTGGTTTCTGCAATATTCACCACATCTGTTTTCCACGCATTGGCTATAGTCTGCTTTGCAGCTATCAGGAGAGTAAGAACTAATTTGAATTGTTTCTGATTCAGAAAGGCTGGTTTTAAATTAAGGAGAGCTATAATTGGGTCTGGAAAAATTGGACGATCAAAAAATTTTGTAATTATCAGAAAGATCTTTTTCCAAAATGATTGTACAATTGAGCAATGCCACCAGGTATGTATATAGGTACCTTTTTCTGGACAGCCACAAAAGCAGAGGCCAGTGTTGTCTGTTGAGAATTTGGCGATTCTCACAGGAACCAAATACCAGCGTGTGAGAACTTTATATGATGATTCAGATGCCAATATATTTATAGAGGAAGATTTTGTGAAAGACCATATGTTGGACCAAGACCTAGAATCCCACATATTTAGGTATAACAGTATTAGAATTAGATATCAATTGTGTATACAATGATGTAATACGACCTTTATCATGTGGTTCCTTGAGACAAAATCTTTCAAATTGAGAAATATTATGTAAGTTTACATTTAAATTGAGAAGAGGACTATAAAAAATATATTAATATTTAAATATTTCTGATTGTGGAAGCTTATATAATTCACATAGATCTGTAAAAGATTTTATTGATGTAGTTGAAGTTAAATTATATAGACAAGTGATACCAGCCTTAGACCAAGCTTTAAAGGTTTTGGGATATTTCCAGGCTGGGTAAAAAGTCGGATTCTTGTGGAAAGATAATAGCGGATTTTGTGGAGATTGCAGACCATGTGAATTTCTATACCTATCCCATATAGATAGAGAGTGCTTAGAAATGGGGTTATTTATAGACTTACGATCCGCAGGTTGTAACCATAATATATTGTTTATAGGAAGAGGATTACAGTCTACAGCTTCAATGAGGACCCATAAAGGAATCTCTGTAGAAGAGTGATATTTTGTTAATTGAGATAATTGAGCTGCCTTATAATATATGTTAAAGTCTGGAAATCCCAAACCCCCCAAAGCTTTGGGGAGAACAAGTGTTTTTTTGTGAAGTCTGGGTTTTATTTTCCCCCAAGTAAATTTTGTTACTTTTTGTTGAGTCAGCCTAAAAAAATATGCAGGAATATGAATCGGGAGAGTTCTGAATAAATATAAAAATTTCGGAAGAACAGACATTTTTATGATATTGATTTTCCCAAACCATGATATCGGCATTGATGACCAATTAGATAACGACCTTGTAATATTTTTAAATAGAGCTGGGTAATTAGCTGCAAATAAATCAGAGGGGTTAGGAGTAAACTGCACACCCAGATATGGGAGGCTATGATCTACCCACTTAAAGGGTAGTGAATTTTGTAAAGATTGTTTATCTTTCTTGACAAGTGAAATGTTTAATGCTGAAGATTTTTGTATATTGACCTTAAGGCCCGAAATAAATGAGAATTCTTGTAGTACAACCATAAGATTTGGGGCCGAAACATGTGGAGAAGATAGAAAAAGGAGAATATCGCCTGCGAATAAACAGAGCTTATGATGAAAGGCACCCATTTCAATACCTGTTATAGTGGGTTCCATCCTAATTCTTTGTGCTAAAGGTTCAATGAGTAAAGCAAATAATAATAGCGAAAGTGGACATCCTTGACGAGTCCCCCTCAGTATATTAAACTCGTCCGATTTGTACCCTGCATATCTGATATAAGCTTTGGGATCTTGATACAAATTAGAGATCCATCGTAAAAAATGAGGGCCGAATCCCCATTTGGAAAGGGTATAGTTCATATATGACCATGATACTGTGTCAAAAGCTTTCATAATATCTAAAGAAAGAAAACAAGTGGGAATACGTCTTTTTTTAGCGGCATGTGACAGGAGTGTTGCACGCCTAATATTATCTCCTGCTTGACGTAATGGAATGAAGCCCACTTGATCACGATGTATAAGATTGCCTATAATAGTATTTAATCTGTTAGCTAGAATTTTGGCTAAAATTTTTATGTCCAAATTTAGTAACGAAATAGGGCGATAATTAGACCATATTGAATCGTCTGTGTGAGGTTTAGGGAGCATACAGATAATTGCAGTTAGGGTTTCTCTTCTAAAAGAATGACCTTCCAAAAGGGAATTAAAAGCGTTTGTCAAGACTGGAGATAGGGTGTCTACAAACGTTTTGTAATACAGCGCAGAAAAACCATCAGGACCTGGCCTTTTATTTAGTTTCAGATTTTTGATAACTTCAGATACCTCTATAATTGACACTGGTTCCTCCATCATTTCCATTTGTGTTTTAGATAGCGTCGATAGAGATATATGAGAGAAAAAATAATTCGCTCTAGAAGGGTCCAACTCATTATTAGAAGAGTATACATTTTTTAATTGTGTTTTGAATTTTTGTAATATTTTTAAAGGATTATTTGTGTATACCCCCCTAGAGATTTTCAGACGTATCGGTTTTGTTGGGTTCTGGCAGGATTTGAATGCCCTTGCTAAAAGTGTGTGAGGTTTATTAACATTGATATAGAAATTGTGTTGTGATCTCTTGATGGTTTTATCCGCTGCTTCAGTAAGGAATAGATCAAATTCCAATTTAGCTTTGTCAAGATTTATTTTAGATAAAGAAGGGTTATTTTGGAATGCTGTGTGACATTTATTGAAATTTGTTTCTAAAGTCTGACAAAGGATTTTCCGCTCTCTGTTGAATATGTTTGCTTGCTGTAGACATATGCCACGGAGAACAGGTTTGTGTGCTTCCCATAATGTAGTCGGAGAGACGTCAGGTGTGGAGTTATATTTTATATAATCTTTGAGCGCAATTTCAATATTATTTTTATGAGCTGGATTTTTGAGTAGGAAATCTCTTAATATCCATGTTGGATCTTTTTTTTTTGGAATTATAGAGGCAACAGTAATGTAAAGCGCACTATGATCGGACCATGGGATGGGAATAATTTTTGTAGATATTATTTCTGGAATTAGCCCTACGGACATAAATATATGGTCTATCCTAGAGAATGAGCAATGAGGGAACGAGTAATGTGTGTATTGTCTCTTGGTTGGATTCAATTCTCTCCAAGTATCTACTAGGTTATGTTTTGTAATTCGTTTTGATAAGAGTTGTTTGTCTGCTGTATGTGACTGTGGGATTGGTGATTTATCCAAAAATGGAAATAGGGTCTGATTAGAATATCCACATAGAATTGTAGTACCTATTTTGTGGTGTTCTATAGTTTGAAATAAATGAGAAAGAAAAGAAATAGGATTTTTGTTAGGCGCGTAGTATGATGTAATGGTGATAGTGGTATCAAGTAGGTGTCCTTTAAGAATCAAGTAACGACCTTCTGGATCCTTGATTTCCTTCATTAGTGAAAATGGTGTATTGCGATGGAAAGCTATAAGCACGCCTCATTTTTTAGAGGAGGCAGAAGCTGTGTATACTTGGGGGTAGTCTTTACTGAAAAATTTGGGAGTGGATTGTGATGCAAAATGAGTCTCTTGGAGGCAAACTATATGTGCTTTTTTGGATGAAAATGTGTGGAAGGCTTTAGTGCGTTTGTGTGGAACGTTTAGTCCCTGAGTATTTAATGATATGATGTTTAATGGGGCCATGGAGTTGGGAAAAGTAAATATATGTTGGTGTTTATGTTAGAACGTGTGTCATATAAGAAATTATTTGTCTCCAGAGTATAGGGGTGGAGGGAGGGAGGGGAAAGGAGATAATGACTGAAAAAGAAAATACAATTAATATACAATATTGAAATATATCTTAACATATCTATGTTCTTAATGTGTCCGTTGGGAGGAGAAAAACTCTCCCTCCAAGGGTACATGAGCCACTGTTAACTGCCCGGTGTACACCGAGCTGCTGAGGGTAGCAAGAGAGGGTGCAAGGAACTTCCCTGCAGAACACCAATAGCCAATCACATAATTTCATTTTTCAAGCAAAAAATAAAAATGTAAGATTAAGGCAACCTCAGAGACAAAGAAGAGAAGAGAGAAAAAAAACCCCAGTTATAATAAGGTGCCTAAATTATTAGGAACATTTCTTAAATAAGATTATGATAAAAATATTGATTGGAAGTCAGAGAAAAAACTCGGCAGTAGCCATTCCGTTGAAAAGGCAAGATAGTAGCCTCAGTACAGGTGTTTATCAGTCCATAGTGTCAGCCAGATCTGGATCCGGAGGTGGAGATTGTATGCAACTTCTTTTCTGTGGATTGTAGTCTTCTTCTCTTCTGGAAGCAGAGGAGGGATTATCAGCATATGAGGATGATTTTTGGCGAGTTTTCGCAGCATCTCTTGATGTGTTTATCATCCCTAGTTTATGTAAAGTAGTTTGCAGGTCCTTAGCTGTTGGCACATATATTTGCGACTTTGGAAAGTAAAACGCAATGAGAAAGGAAAACCCCATTGGTAGATTATGTAATTTCGCTGTAATATTTGTAGTAGTGGTTTCAGGGTTCTTCTTTTGTTGATTGTAATTTGTGAGAGGTCTGTGAATAATTGATATTTATGACCCTGGAAAATTAGGGGATCTTTATTTCTAGCTGTATTTAGCAGTAGTTCCTTAGTGCAGTAGAAATGCAATTTTGCGATAATGTCACGGGGAGGACCATCTGTTTTCTTTGGTGCTAGGGCTCTATGAACCCGGTCCATTTCCAGACGTTCTAGTGGGATAGCTGGTTGTAATTCTTGAAAAAGTGCAGTAATAGCACCTTTTAAATCAGTCACAGATTCGGGTATTCCTCTAATACGTATATTGGAGCGTCTTGCACGATTTTCGAAATCCTCCAATTTGGATTGTAATATGTCATTTTCCTCTTTAAGAAAATCAATTTCTGAGGCATATTAGATGTATAATTTTCCAGATCGTCTGCTCTAATTTCCAGTGCTGATGTACGCTGACCAAGTTCTCTAATTTCTTTAGTAAGTTTTGTGGTGATGGTATCTGCAGTGGATTTTAGTGATTTTTGAAGCAGATTTGTTTCAGCGTTACAGGAGGGGATAAGTCTTTTTGTGTGGAAAGTTCTAAATTCTCCAGAACTGACATATTTTTCTCAGGTATTTGGTTGTAGAGACTATGTGCCTTTAATAAGAGAATGTAAAGCAGCAGAAGGGGCTGTCTGTTTGTTCTCCTCACTGTGTCTCCCCTCAGAGGGGGAGGGTTTCAGTGCCATACTGCTGTATGTGTGAGGCGGCACTTTCTTCTTAATTTTCTGCCTCATGAGTCTCCTCTGATCCCCCCCCCCGAATGTCACCTATGTAAGGTAGGGATATTTATCTACCGTTTGGTATGATATATGTGCGGAGGGTCAAGTTACCTCCGCCGTTATATGGCTCCGCTGTCCTGCTGAGAATGGAGCTCTAAGCCAACATTACCTCTCGGCTCGGCTCCGCCTTCTCCCCTTGAGCTAAAGTCTTTCAACAAAGCTATAAGATTATGGAGAGAGATATGGGGCCTAGTCAGAGTCAGAAGAACATCGTCTGCACACAGTGACAGCTTATACTCTTTTTGGTGTAACAAAACTCCACGTATATCAGGATGGACTTGAATAGTTGCAGCTAGGGGTTCCAGACAAAGAATGAAAAGGAGAGGGAATAAAGGGCAACCCTGTCTGGTCCCATTACTTAACGAGAAAGATGATGACAAGTAAGAAGTTAATTGAACTTGGGAGGAAGGACAGGAATATAGGGCACACAGGGTTGCTATGAAAGGACCTCCAAATCCATAGGTGGAGAAGGTAGCAAACAAATAAGGCCAGCTAAGCGGGTCAAAGGCTTTTTGTGCATCAAGACTTAAAATTAGGGCTGGACGGGATTTCTTGTTTAATAGATCTATGAGGTCAACCGCACGTCTCGTATTGTCCCCTGCATGTCTAGCTCGTACAAAGCCAACCTGACCCTTATGTATAACTCTGGGAATTATATGGGATAGTCGATTAGCCAGCACTTTTGTAAATATCTTGTAGTCTGAGTTAACTAATGCAATGGGCCTATAGTTATCAGGGATGGCAGGATCTTTGCCAGGTTTCGGGATCACAGAAATATGGGCATGGAGAAATTGAGGGTGTGGTAAAGTCCCTTTAAATAACAAAGCAAATAGAGAAATCACATGGGGGCTTAAAATCAGTAGAAAGGTTTTATAATAAGAATAAGGTAAACTGTCCGGACCAGGAGATTTCTGGATGGGAAGATGTTTAACTACTTCTTCTAACTCTTCGAGCATAACTGCAGAATTCAGGGATGTAAGGTGTTCAGGGGAAAGTTTGGGTAACTGTAGGGATTCAACGAATAGATCGAATTGCTCTTGTGTAAAACTATAGTTGGGGATCTGTCTGTCTGTCTGTAGACAGTTATATAGTTGGTGATAAAATTCTCCAAAGAGTTTAGACATAGTGAAGGGGCAATAGGTGGGAGTTCCTTCAGTTGTCTGAGAAAGTCAGGGGAGGATTGAAAGGGGCGAGGTTTCAACTTGTTTACCAACATTTTATGGGTTTTATTTGAATATTCGTAGAATTTCTGTTTGGACCATAAAAGAGATTTATAAATTTTGCTATTCATCAGGGATCGAAATTTGTTTCCTAATGACACTACATTTCGGAGTCCAGCCACTGTGGGGGAAGATAGCAAAAGTTTCTCACCCGATCGGAGTTTAGACATGATAGATGAATATTGGAATGCTGCGTCTTTTTTTAGATGGGAACCTATAGCTATACATTGTCCCTGAAAGATGGCTTTATGTGCCTCCCACAAAGTGGAGGGCTCCGAGACTGTGCCTGTGTTAAGTTGAAAATATTCCATCAGTCTGTTAGATAGGAGGTCTCTGGGTTCAGGGGTGGGAATAAACGTCTCATTGAGTCTCTAATGTTTTAGGGAAAGCAGAGGAAAGGTGAATGTCAAGGTGGACGGAGGAATGATCCGATTATGTTATGGGGTTGATTTCAGAAGAAACCGCAGATGTCAGGAGAGGTGTAGAGATAAAAAAATTATCCAGTCTAGAGTACAGTTTGTGGGAGTGCGAATAAAACGTATATTGTTTGTGGGTGGGGTGTCTAATCCTCCAGATGTCCAAAAGATTTTTATCTCTTATTAGTTTACGAAATGATTTAGAGAGGCGGTCAGTTTTGGAAGGTGAAGTCGATGGAAACAATGTGCGTCTATCCTTGCCAGGGGACATAGTCACATTGAAATCCCCACTGATCACCATAAAGGGTTGGGAGAATTTGTCTAGAGTATAAAACATAGAGGATAGAAAACTGATCAGACCAGAATTGGGAGCATAAACATTGACAATAGTGAGGGATTGGGTGAGAAATGAGCATTCCAGGATAATAAATCTGCCATGGGGGTCTAGGTGGGAAGATTTAACTCATAGTGGGCAAGATCAGTTAATCAAAATAGCTACGCCCTCCTTTCCGGACGGGTCGGAAGCCATAAAGGATGTCGGGAAGTGCTTGCTAGTGAATTTGAGGGATCCCCCAGGGCAGAAATGAGTCTCCTGGACTAGGATTATGTCGGTTTTGGAAGTTTTAAACTCCTTCAAAGCCAGCCATCTTTTTTGAATAGAGTTTAAACCTTTAACATTGTACATCAGGAATTTCAGTGCCATAACCACTTAGTCAAAAGAAAAAGCATTAAATACATTATACAACATACAATGGGGGAAGGATTCCCTGGTACACTGTAAATTAAATACATAGTAAGTATCATAAAAACATGTGAAACCACGGTAGCAAAGTAACTGGGTAGTAATAATTCTATGAAGATTAGCAGCCCCAGGTTAAAAAAAAAGAACCTGGAGAAAAAAACAAAATGCAAAAGAAAAAAAGAAAAAAAAAAGGCAAAAAAGGTCAAAAAGAAGAAAAAAGTTTCAACGTCATCCAAGTAGAAACCTGGGAGGCCGAATGCCACCAGGAAACCCAGGTCTGAGCCGTGGGTCAGGAGAAGGAGCATGGGGACTTCCGAACATAGGGATGGGGGGTTTACCATCACTCTCCAGATCAAAAATTACCTGGAAGCCAAAAATAACTAACAAACCATTAAACCAGGGCAGCTGCAGAATAACAAGCTGCGTACCCCCCGAGCCAGGGGGTGTGTTAACCCACTAAAGGGTTGTTGACCGCTCAAAAAACACAGAAACTGAGGGTCAATTAAAATGGTATACACAGTCTCAGTCAATGGAAAGGGTATTCAAGTTGAAAATCTTGAGGCATGGTGCTTCTGGGGTGTGAAATTTGACTTGGATGATTTCTTCCTCACTGGGATCCAAATGCGACTTGGAGCCGTGTGTGGTTTAGGAGTAGCTGAAAGAGGCAGAGGATCCTCATCAGGAAGGGGTGGTATACCCAAGTTGCACAGAAAGGTGTCACTCTCCTGCAGATCACGTAAGGAGTACTGTATGCCATCCCGGGATGCAGAAAGGCGAAAGGGGAAACCCCATCGATATATATGAATTTGTGGGATTGGAGATGCAGGGTTAGAGGGAGAAGATTTCTCCTTCTAGCTAAAGTAATGGGTGGGAGATCGCTAAAGATTTGGATCTTGGCGCCCTTGAACTCAATTCTGGATTGGTTGCAGGTTGCTATGGTCAAAGCTTCTTTACTATCATAGTAATGGAACCTGACAATCACATCCCTTGGATTAGCTCCTGCTGGAGGTTTAGGGGCAAGTGATCTGTGAGCTCTATCCAAACGCCAATCTATATCAGGGATATTGGGGGCAACCACATTGAATAGGCTTAAAAGGTAGGAGCAGAGGTCTCTGTCATCTACAGCTTCAGGAATACCTCTGAATCTCAGGTTTTGCCTGTGTTCTCTTTTTTCCAGATCTTCCTGATGGGCTTGGAGCTGGGTGACTGTGTTTTTTATAGAAGCATTTTCCTCCTCCAGCACCTGTACATACTGCACCATCTCATCAAATTTATATTCTAGGGAATCGGTCCATTCTCCAAGTTGGTCGATTTTCCCTCTCAATTCTTTGGCTAGCTTTCCCACTTCTTGTGCGAAATGTTGTGTGTAATGGCCTGGATCAGGGAGTGTAGTTTAGCATCTAAAACTTCAGTTGTCAGCAGGGGGGAAGCTCCCAATGTAAGAGCATGGGCAATGTCAAAAAGAGTACCTGTGTTTAGTTCTGGCTGATCCGGTGTGGTCTGTGTGCCTTCGAGGGCACCCGAAGCCGTGGATGCTGGGCTATTCAGATAGCGATCCATCATGGCAGAGGCCTGAGGCTTGAGGGTTGTGGAGTAATTTTGTCTTTGATCCCTAATTTTGCCCATGGTGTGCGCGGCTGTCGCGGGAGGCTGAGGAAGTGACTCCTGTGTATATTAAAGCTATAGGTCAGTCAGCGGGAGTCTCAGAGAGGCGGCGGGAGATGGAGCCCAAGTCTCACATGTCCCCCATGATCAGAAGCCTCACATATCCAGTATTTTGCTCTTTGAGGGCATAAGTAGGAGAACTGGAGTCTTTGAATCTAATTGCAGGGGGGGACCCTTTAACAACCTGCTGCAGGTACAATAGAAAGTGTTTTGCAGGGCTTACAAGTACCTGAGACTTTTGCAATAGCTGTGAGGGGAGTGTAGTAATCCAGGTGGTTCACCAAGCTTTGTGGGAAGAAGGCTAACCGAGCATCAGGAGAACTGGAAAGGGATGATCCCGGGTGTCCCTGGAGTAGCAAGATGGCTGCCGCCCCCAGTAGTAGGCCGAAGCTGCGGTCTCACCTAAGAGACGGCCACGGGAAGAATGAGTTCCGCTCTGTTGAGGCTGAAAAAAAACCCCTCCAAGGACAGGGATAGTATCCCAGATGAAAAGACACCTCAGGGGGTATCGGCTTTGGGAGGGTACATACAATTTGCTACTCACTGCGCCTCGGAGGAATGTCTATAGCCGAGTCTGTCGGCCACAATAGGATGGCAGGCCGCGGGATGCCGGAGCTCGTTGTCAGGGGACCTCTGGTGCAGACTCTTTTAATAGACTTTTTAATAACAGCCTCCGGTGGTAGTCTTTCAAGCTTGTTAACTCAGGTTGTAATGCAGGGAGCAGCGTGGCTGAAGAGGAGTAAGGGAGACCTCTGTAACACTTTGGTCGGGTGTAGCAATATGGCCGCCACACATGGCTATGGGAGCAAGGCCTCTTCTGCTGTATGCTCCACAAATGGAGATGGAATCCTTTTTCAATCCCCCACAGGTGCCTTGCTCTGACTGATCGGGGTGCTCTAGTGGTGGGATGGGACCAGGATTGAGCTCTGAGGGAGTGGGAAGGCTTTGGGCATCTGATGAGGAGCACCAAGATGACCGCTGTAACCCTGCTTGGCTTTGAGGGATTCATGAGATTGAGTTTGACACCTCTGCATTAGAGGGACTTTGAGGGATTCATGAGATTGAGTTTGACACCTCTGCATTAGAGGGACTTCTGAAAGCTCACCCATTTACAAACACAAGCAGATACGTAAAACCTAGCTGGCAAGACATCCTAATCCCATTGCTGGATTGCTGATACAGTTTATGCATAGTTTTGCTTTATAACCTGTAAGATGAATTACTGCTCTTGGTATTGATGCTTTCCAGAAAGAAAACAGCTACTGTAGCTGCCTGAAGAAATATTTTTGTTTGTGAATGGATAAAGGGAGCAGTGGGGCGAATAAACAACAGGTTTGCTTCAGTGTGTGAAAGCTGTAGTGTGGCTGTAGAATAGAGAATGCAGAAAAATAGATCTGAACATTTAATACACATGACAAACGGTAAGTCTTTCGCTAAGCGGACCGTGTTGTCGGATATTCTGACCGTGTGTGGGCTTCATCTGACTTTTTCCGTCAGAATGTCCGACCAACAAAGTTTGAGAGCTGGATATAAAAATTTTCCGACAACATGATCCGATCGGACTTTGTCCGATCGTTTGTAGAGAATTCTGATCGGACAAAGTGCCATGCATGCTCAGATCAGATTCCTAGACCAAAGCTATTGGCTACTAGCCTGAATGTAGTCCCATCGTAACTAAATAACGTCATCACGTTCTGAACAAATCCGATGGATTTTGTTGTCGGAATGTCCGACCGTGTGTACAAGAGCTTAGAGATGTATAAGGATGTCTGTGGCTTGAGTTCTGCTTTAAGTTCTCTCCTTGTTTGTATTCAGTGCTGGCTTTTATCACCTTACACTTGTTATATAAAATACACACGATAGACCTGCAAATCTCATTACCTCACAAAATGGAAAATCAAATTGCTTCTTTGTTATTTTTCTGATTCACAGTAAGATCCAAATGTTACAGTTTTACTTTTAAAGTGTAGACTATTCTGTTTCTTTCCATTTCTATCTCTCCATTTTTAAACACAAACTGTCTATAGCAACCCTCTCTTTGGCAGTTGAAGCTTCCCATTCACATTAGATCATAGTCTGAACAGAAATTGATCAAAATGTGCAAAGAACTTTTTCCCAATAGCCACAAAAACACCAAATACATGTTTATATGTATAGTAAAATCCTGACACCATTCTGATCTCTCTTCCAAAGAAAAGAAGCAATAGCTATTTGTCTTTTCTTACCTAATCTTACCAAAGGGATTATTATTATTGTTATTATTATTGTCATGCAGGATTACCAACAAGCAAAACGTAACTGGATTCAGGTGCAAATCCAAACTAAACTGACTTCAATGGGAGACGAATCTTAGAAATCAGTAATAGCCCAAAGGGATGAGCCAAATGTACCTGGATTCAGATGGAGCAGGGTTTGAGAAACATTAGATAAGATTGGATGCCTGCTCTGAACTCCACTGAAATCAATGACGGGAGCCACATCTGTACAATCAATAATTTTCTTGCTTTGTAGGCTACAAATTGGCAAATAATGGCATGGGGGGGGGGGGGGGGGGTTAAGCACTGACCCGGGCGACATGCATTAATGAAAACAAATAATAATGTTTGGTATATGTGGTATGTATTTCTGAGGACCTTTTTTAAAAAAAAAAAAAAGAGAACATGGCAGTAATACGTTATTTGGTGAGCAAAGTATGGATCCCATGAAGCCACACATCAATGCAGATCCACTGGTATTGGAATGAATGGCAGTCTCAGCCTAAGCTCCCACCAGGCTAGGCCTCCAATAAATTTCTCACTCTGCCCCGGATCTGCATTGATGTGTGGCTTCATGGGATCCATCCATTGGTCAATAGTTGTCTAGACCTGAGACGAGCTTCTTCCCTGGCCTGTACACAGTGGATTCACACAGGATTGCTTTCCTTTGCAGCTCGAGTGGCAATGTTTTCCAATACAGGCAGCCCCCGAGTTACAAACGGGCTAGGGACTGTAGGTTTGTTCTTAAGTCGAATATGTTCATAAGTTGGAACAGCATGCGCAGAATAGCAGGTCATTTTCGATGTTCCGTCGAATGTGCCCACCGTCAAAAAGTGCCCATGCATGCGCAGAACGGCAGATACATCGCTTTCCGATGTTCTGTCGAATGTGCCCGCTGTCAAAAAGGTTCTGTCGAATGTGCCCGACGTCAAATGTGCCCGCTGCCGAAAAGTGGACACGCAGCCTCCCGTTCGTAAGTAGGAGATGTTTGCAAGTCGGATGTTCGCAACTCAAAGACTTCCTCTACAGGTTCGCAATGAAATGTAATTTTCTGGCAATTTAGGTCTAGGCCAATTTTCATCTTATAGTGCTGTCACATTTTAAATGACAATTGCGCAGTTATGCAACGATGTACCCAAATTAAATTTGTATCATTATTATTATAGAGATTATCTTATTATAGAGATTTATTTTCTGTTTGATTAGCAGCAGAACTCTTGAACATGTTCTAACCCAAACGGTGAACCCCATTGAAGTCTATGGGAGCCAAACAGGAAAAATCAAAAGTGCCCATATTGAAGGCTTATATACAAGTAATTGGCCATAAAATGGGTATGGGGGTCTGGGTACTGCCTTGCAGGATATGTATCAATGCAAAAAATATATATATTTTTAAAACAATCGCTTTTTTAGGAGCAGCGATTTTAATTATACTTAAAGTGCAGCAATAAAATTGAAAAATTCCTTTAAATATAGTGGCTGGGGGTCCTCTTAATGTGCTTGTAAAGTGGCACATCTGTAGAATGCATAAAACATGCTGTAGAAAAAATACATTTCTAAAGAGAAAAAAATAATCAAATCCCATTTAAAAAACTTGTAGTTGCAATTGCCAACACCTAGTTATTAAAAAAAAAAAAAGTAAAAATGGTACAATGATGCAGTACTTGGATCTAGCAGCCAATATCCAGGCGCAAGCAGTGTCATATGTTGGAATGGTTGATATCAGTACTCTCATCTTGGACACATGACATTTTGATAATGGCTGTGACAGAGAAAGGAGTGGTAGGATGTATCTGGAGAGGTGAGTATTATTCGGCTGGGGATTCTGGGACTTTACAAAGATACTGTTTTTTTTCTGAATTGGCAAAATTACAGTTTCTCTTTAAATAATAACTACATGAAAATATTGTTACTCTTATGCCTTGTAAACACGATCAGATTTTCAGACAACAAATGTTGGATGTGAGCTTGTTGGTGGAAAGTCCAACCATGTGTATGCTCCATCGAACATTTGTTGTCGGACTTTCATCTGACAAAAGTCCACGCATGTTCAGAATCAAGTATGATACGGAAGCACTAGGTCTTGTAAAACTAGCTTTCGTAATGGAGACATCACATACGTTTTGTACGTCACTACGTTTGTAATTGTTGGCCAACATTTGTGTGTATGCAAGACAAGTGGGAGCCAACATCCTTCGAACAAAAATCCACGGTTTTGTTGTCAGAAAGTCTGATCGTGTGTACGGGCCATTACAGTTTCAAATGTTGGACAGCATTTATCTAATGGTCATGGTTACCTAAATAATTATGACTGCCCTGGAAAAACGACAGAAGATATGGGCACAGGTATAATTTAAGCCAGGGTTTTCTTTTTCAGGAGATTTTCTTTTGTATACAAACATTTTAAATAATGGGAAATAATATGAAAACTCTTGTAAACCATGTCATCTTTTATTATGTTCCTTTGCACAGTTTACCATTGTTCAGTTCGGTGTTCTATGTAGGGTTTAACATATTTTTCAAGTGCTATATTCAAATAATTCATTTCAAAAGCTAACTAAATGAATGCATCATATCTGAAACAGCAGATGTTCCAGCCATGTAATGACTAGCAGAACAAAAAGAGCTTGCTTCAGTATTTCTATATTTCATTGTGCCTTTTTAATTTAATGGGCAGTCATGATATAGGTATACAAGAGACTAATAACACAAGCAGCAGATATCACGCTTTTATTAGTCATTTGTGAAACAAAAAATAATCAGAAAGAAAATAAATTAGAACGCTTGTGCTTAATCTTCAGAATCAACAAATATTGAATTGACTGTTCTTGCGGGACAGTTAGACTGTATATGATGATAAACCCATGCAAAGTGAGTTTAATTTGCCTGCTCAGCAAAATCTGAAATCCTAAAATGATCCAATATAAAGGCTTGTATTCATATTCCTAAACTGTAGTGCATAGAATTAAAGCCGGCAATAGCTTCAATAGCTTTCTGGTTTATAGATTTTTACTTGCTCAAGATATTATACTGTACCCTTTTCATAGCAAAAGCCAATGCGTTTTTCTTTTATAAATGTGAATTTAATTTTTATGCATACTTTCTTGGAAGAAAAAAGAACTTCAAGATCTGGCAAAAAGGAATCATTTTATTAAGTTATAAGTTGTTTAAAAAGTCTACTTATGGAAATTCTATTATATGTATTATATCCAGTGAAGACTTTAACTGTTTTTGCTATAACTGTTCTTCAAATACACATAAGGCTTAAGAAAGGATGAAGAGACAAGCAATTCTTTCTAAGTACATCAATCTTTTCTCAGAGATCAATGGAATCATTGTGATAATAGGCAGTTACAAATTAAAGTGTTTGATAAATCATTCTTTCTTAATTTTATTCTCTGTCAAACAATCCATCATTAGTAATATGTAATTCTTACTTTTTCTTTTTAATACCTTTTTAATCAATTGTTTTCTGTAACAAAATTTTTCAAAAGCTGCACATTGTAGACTGCTGAGATAAAATGTGTAACTGACAAAAGGACATCCTTCAAAAAAGGGACCTATTGTGTTTACAAGGACAAGAAATGTAAAATTGAAAGGGAAAAGTCAGGATGTGTATATAATATAATACATGTGACAATTACTAGTGATGGGTTATTCTGCTCAGATTCAGTTCACTTAGGATCCTTTCACATGGGCGGTCCACCCGATGGACTCCATTTTGCTCAGCGGGGGATCGTACAGGGATCGTGCAGCAGGGGACCTGTCAGAGGCCTGTTCTACTCTATAGGGAGATCGGATGAAAACAGACCATCTGTCCCTTTTTATCCGATCTGCTAGACAGCAGGAAAATATGGTCACCATCCGTCTGGATTTGACGGACAGGATCAAATCGGATAGCAGGAGATGTCAGTGTACATGCCGCCACTGACATCTGCCGCTCCATAGGAGTGAATGGAGCATTGACATTCAGACCTGATTGGAAAGGCTGTGTGAAAGGGCCCTAAGGGTTCAACAAATCTCTCTACAAATCCATTTAAAATGTTTAGGGTTATGAGGTAAATTACGGTCATAAAACACAGATAGATTTTAGACAGTCTCAGCAACAGCATACACTGGCAAAGCATATTCATCTGTGAACTTAATTTTCTTTCTTTTTTAACAACTAGCTTGGCTTACATAGAGCAGCAGCTCCCCAGTTTGAATAATTTTAATTTTGTAAAAATAATAATAATTTTATGTAGCTTTTACAGTGACCTATGCTTATTCATGAAATGGTCATAGATACACTATGACTGGTAGATTGAAATTGTCCAGTAGTGGCTGTTCCTGTTCTTGCTGATGAAAAACCATCCTGCCACTGGCCAATTTCTATCAAACCTCATTACAAATTAGGAGAGTGCAGATGAATCAGCAGTGTAAAATTTTGATTGAGGGAATAGTTGTTTAATTGCTCTTTTCAGTTCTTCCTCGGTGATGGGATTGTTTAGGGCAAGAGCCGTCTCGTTTGATATGGGAGCAGGGCCATATTTTTGTAAGAAGTTATTAATTAGGGTTTCTTTGGTGTTGTGGCCTAGTAGGGTTTCGGGTTGCCTAGGTATGTTGTACAGTTTTTTATAGTATTTTTCGAATTGGGCTGCAATGTCTACCGACGATGTGTGTGAAATACCTGCATGATCTTTTATAGTGTGAATGTTGGTACTTGCTTTTTTAGATTGGATAGCTCTAGCTAATAACCTCCCACATTTGTTCCCCTGTTCGTAAAAGAGTTTCTGATTCAGAATAAATTTGCGTCTGGTTTTTCTATTGAGGATTTCTAGAAGTTGCTTTCTGGTGCTAGTAAGGTCCAGGAGAGTTTCTTGGGCATTGGACTGTTTGTGTGCTAGTTCCAGTCTTTTAATTTTACTGATTAAGTCATTTATAGTCCCTAAGTGTGCTTTTTTCCGAATGGCTTTGAGAGATAAAAATTCGCCCCTGATCACACATTTATGTGCTTCCTATACAGTTAGAGGGGGTGTCTCAGGGTTGATATTTTCTCTAAAGTAGTTATTCAGACTGGTGCGTATATGGCTAATGTCGCCCTCCGAGGATAGCAGTGTGGAATCTAGTCGCCATATTTTGGTGGTTGTTTTTGTCTCGGGGAGAGTAAAGGTAAGTGTGATTGGGTTATGGTCTGAGTGTATTAAGGGTTCGATAGTTGCTGATTTTAAGAGAGGGAGATCTTTTTGAGAAATAAAAAGGTAGTCTAATCTTGAATATTTAGTATGTGGAGCCGAAAAGAAGGTGTAATCTTTCTCGGTTGGATGTGTGATTCGCCATGAGTCGTGGAGGCATAATTCCTGAAACTGTGTTTTGATTTGTCTCAGGGACCTATAAGGTATCGTTGTGGAGCCAGATGAAGAATCTAATAAAGGTTGGAGTGTTACATTGAAATCCCCTCCTAAAATGGTAATCCCCAATTGGAATTCCGCAAGGTGGTCGGCTATTGTGCGGAAGAAGCTGACCTGAGCCGTGTTCGGACTATATATATTAGCTAATGCAATCCGATGGTTATTAATATAGCCTTTTAAGAATAGGTATCTACCTTCTGGGTCTATTAAGGAGTTGTCCAGTCTCCATTGGATATTTTTAGATAGAAGTATTGAGACCCCCTTCATTTTGGCTAAGGGATTCGTGGCATGGAAAACAGTTGGAAATCTGTGGTTGGTCAATTTAGGAATTTTGTCCAAGCGGAAGTGAGTTTCCTGAAGAAACATCCGCCCTTAGTTTTGACATCATGTTCAAGATCTGGCTCAGTTTTTCTGGGATATTAAGCCCCTTTACATTCTGGGAGACTGTTTTCAGTGTTACATCTTGTGTGTTACAAATGGGAGTAGGCATAGTTGTCTGGTTTAGCTTATATGTCTTATTTTCGTCTAAATCTCAATCTGTCTTAATGATTTTGGGTACTCGGGATTCCGAGCAACTGTGAGTGTGGGTGACCCTGTTTTGGTTGCTAGTCTATAGAGGTCTCCTCCAGAGTACTAAGGTAGTTACGACGGCGAAGACCAGAGAGGTAAGGGTAGGAATGGGGATATGCAGACTAGAGTGTCAGCAAAATAAGGATAAAGGGATCGAGGGGGTTCACAGGCAGAGGGATCGGGGGGGGGGGGGGGGGGTAAAGGGGTAAAGGAATGTAGGAGTGTCAATACCGGGGGGGTGTAGTCCTGCTACCTTACCCTAATGTATCTTGTCATCCGGTGTGAGTTAACGGCAAGAATCTCTTTACCGTTTTGTGGAGGAGTGGAAGGTCATCCGATATGCGTCTTTGCGATGTCCGGTCTGTGTAGAGACCATATGGTACGCTGTGTGCAGTAGAGCTTGGGCTCACTGTGTGATGGAGAAAATGAAAAGTAAGTATGGAATGGAGAGGGTTGCGGAGCAATGGAGCGACATAGCATAAAGTTAACAGTATATAAAATAACAAAAACATAAGCCAACATAGAACAATACATCGCAGGGTATAAACTTGTATTCTATCAATACATGCGTCAGTACTACCCTGTCATGTTAAAAGTAGAAACTATACATGTAGGAACCATTTGACTCTTTAAGAAAATAAGGAAAAAGGGGGGGTATCAAAGTATCTTTCAACACAGTGCGTTGTCCCATTGGGTCTTCGGGTTCCATGGAATGGCCAAGGGGAGGGTTATCACTAGTTCGCTTAAGTCCACATTTTAGGCCTAAAATGCGTGTTTAAGAGAAGAGGATCTGTTGAGGTTTTCGTGGGTCAGGTGACCTTTGTCAAAGGATATCTTTATGGCAAGGCTCCGACATCTCAGAGTCCAGTCAGAAGATACATCCGTGAAATTACGGCCTAATATACCAGACCCTCTACCTTCTGATGTCGTGGCAACCCTCCTCCGGCCCTCCTTCTCCTAACGTGTAAATGACCTTAGTGTCAGTAGTTAAACCAAACTTGAAATCTACCCACAAATCTTGGTGAAGTATTTGTTACCCCTTATTGGCTGTGCCTTCTTGCTTTAAAGACCTAGGGGGATCTTTCTAACCTTTAGGGATATTTCGGGATGAGCTATGAGCTATAGAAGCCATGAGCCGGGTATCCGTGTGTTATTACGTCCTTTCAGGCTCTAGTAGGGGCATTTTCCCCCTTCTCAAGATTATACTAAGGCTTCGGGTGTAGGAAGGGAGAGGGGATAAAGAAAAGGATTGGGGATATAGGGTAACAGGGCGGGTGAAAGCTACCTAAAATTCCTGTCATATTTTCCACTAAGATCCCCTCTTCCAAAATGCAGGCTCAGTAAACTGCACCAGGTCTTTATTAGACGCGGACAGTCTCGTCATTTCTCATGTCTGATCATTTTATAGTTCAGAGATGTAGTGCCATCCAACATCTTTGTACTATTGGAAGGGGGCCGAGGATCCCTCATAGAAGGAGGGGAGTCTCACATTGTTGTCCACATTGTCATTATCCTTTCCTCCTTGGTCGCTTCAAGCAAACTGAGTGAGCCTTACCGTTGGTGGTCATCATTAAATTACCCATCTAGGTTTTACTTGCCGACAGGTTTAGGATGCATATGTCATTCAGCACGTACCCCTATTTCTGAGGGGCAGGTTGGGTGAACAGATGAGTGTGGATGGGTCCATGTTAAGTTTCCAGATAGATGAAGAAGAAAGAGGGACAGATCACTGAGATATAGTGGGTAAGTGGAGTTGTCATCAGATTGTCAGTGTTGGCAATGAGACAGGACAATATTTCGGATTTTTGAGTTTCCTAAGAACTGTCAGGCCTTGCACGTCTGTGTGCAGGGGAAGATGTTGGGCTGAGTTGTTGCCGGTCCCTCCGATCTCTTTGGGATGCTAATCTTGGAGATGAGGGTCTCCGCCTCCGAATCTGGAAATCATCTCTAACCGGTATAGCGTCCATGGAGTTTGATCTCTGTAGTTGTGGGGTACGAAATGCTTTGTACCAGTCCGGTAAATCTATCAGTGGTATTTGAAGTGTGGAGCAAAATCCTCTGAGATCTTCTGGGACTCTGAGGTGTGCCGTGCGTCCCGCTACTGTGGCGGAGAGACAAAACGGATGTCGCCAACGATACTGAATTTCTTTGCGGAGTAGGACCTCCAATAGAGGGCGGAGGTCTCTCCTATTATGTAGGGTGATCGGAGACAAATCTTGAAAGAGCTTTATTTCTGCTCCTTGAAAAGTAAGGTTGCGTCTATCTCTAGCCCTTTTTAGGATGTCCTCCTTAAGTTTAAAATTCACTACACAGCAAATTACGTACCTTGGGGGGTCTGTGTCTCTGCCCCAGGGTCTGAGGGCTCTATGAAGTCTCTCAAAGTCGATCGGGGTCTCGGGTGGTCTGCCCAACAGGTCATTAAAGATATGTGTGGTGACCTGTGTTATGTTGGGTTGTTCAATCGTCTCCTGGATACCTCTCACCCGTATGTTGTGGCGGCGTCCACGGTTATCCAGGTCCTCCATGTGCCTGTGTAGCTCTCTTATGTGGGTGCTGTGAGCAAGGGAGGCCTGTTGTAGTTGCTGTATGGAGGTGTCATGGTGGGCTGCAGTCTCTTCTAGATCTGAGGTGTGGATATGCATGGCTTGAACATCCCTTCTCAGGTCCGCTATTACTAATGTGAGGGACTCCTTTATGTCAGCTGCCACTGACCTTAAATCTGCCATCGTTATAGCCTGGACGCTGGGCGGGCTATCCTGCCGCTGAGATCCTCTCCCCTCCGAGGAGCTTCTGCTGGGTGAGCGGACGCTCGTGTAGGCCACGGGAGAAGCTTCGGCCTCGCGTGAATGAGCTCTGAACATTTCCGGGATGTTGCGCCCGGAGCTGTTCTCGGGTCCCCTCGGGGAGCGTGAGCGTGATTGAGATCCTTTCCCCTTCGTCTTCCCCATGTTTAGGGCTGTGATTAGCTCTGCTAGACTGGAAGCTGGGTCTCTAACTGCCGGAGCTGTGCAGTTAGGCGGCCATTCCGGATCGGCGCCAAGCCACGCCCCCTTATTCTATCTTTTCATGTGACAAAACTGAAAAAAATTTAACTTTGCTACAATGTAAAGTAGTGAGTGTACAGCTTGTAGAACAGTGTAAATGTACTGTCCCCTCAAAATAACTTAACACACAGCCAATAATGTCTAAACTGCTGGCAACAAAAGTGAGTACACCCCTAATTGAAAATGTCCAAATTGGGCCCAAAGTGTCAATATTTTGTGTGTCCACCATTATTTTCCAGCACTGCCTTAACCCTCCTGGGCATCGAGTTAACCAGAGCTTCACAGGTTGCCACTGGAGTTCTCTTCCACTCCTCCATGAGGACATCACGGAGCTAGTGGATATTAGAGATCTTGCGCTCCCCCACCTTCCATTTGAGGATGCCTCACAGATGCTCAATAGGGTTCAGGTCTGAAGACATGCTTGGTCAGTCCATCACCTTTACCCTAAGATCCTTTAGCAAGGCAGTGGTCGTTTTGGAGGTGTGTTTGGGGTCATTATAATGTTGGAATACTGCCCTGTGTTCCAGTCTCCAAAGGGAGGGGATCATGCTCTGCTTCAGTATCTCACAGTACATGTTGGCATTCATGGTTCCCTCAATGAACTCCACAGTGCCAGCAGCACTTATTCAGCCCCAGACCATGACACTCCCACCACCATGCTCGACTGTAGGCAAGACACACTTGTTTTTGTACTCCTCCCCTGGTTGCCACCACACATGCTTGACTTCATCTGAACCAAATAAGTTTATCTTGGTCTCATCAAACCACAGGACATGGTTCCAGTAATCCATGTCCTTAGTCTGCTTGTCTTCAGCAAACTGTTTGCAGGCTTTCTCCCACCCCTTCAACCTCTGCAGCAATGCTGACAGCACTCGTACATCTATTTCCCAAAGACAACCTCTGGATATGATGCTGAGCACGTGCACTCAACTTCTTTGGTCCACCATGACAAGGCCTGTTCTGAGTAGAACCTGTCCTCTTTAACCGCTGTATAGTCTTGGCCACCATGCTGCAGCTCAGTTTCAGGGTCTTGGAAATCTTCTTATAGCCTAGGCCATCTTTATGTAGAGCAACAATTCTTTTTTTCAGATCCTCAGAGAGTTCTTGAGGTGCCATGTTGAACTTCCAGTGACTAGTATGGGAGAGTGAGAGCAAAAACACCAAATTTAACACACCTGCTCCCCATTCACACCTGAAACCTTGTAACACTAATGAGTCACATGACACCGGGGAGGGAAAATGGCTAATTGGGCCCAATTTGGACATTTTCACTTAGGGGTGTACTCACTTTTGTTGCCACCGGTTTAGACATTGATGGGTATGTGTTGAGTTATTTTGAGGGGACAGCAAATTTACACTGTTATACACCCACTACTTTACATTGTAGCAAAGTGTAATTTCTTCAGTGCTGTCACATGAAACATGAAAAGACAGAATAAAATATTTACAAAATTGGGAGGGGTGTACTCACTTTTTTGAGATACTGTAACTATAGCTTCAGGAATGATGGGGAAAGGACAAAATATTACAATTATAGTCCACTATTGCTACATATGTTATCCAGATTCACTGCACAATGCTAATGTTACTGTCATTGCATCTGCTGTGTGTGTTGTTTCAAAATGATACACCTCTATCTCTCTCTCTCTCTCTCTCTCTCTATATATATATATATATATATATATATATATATATATATATATACACACTCTGTAAATATATATTGGAGGTGGTTGCCCTTTTTGACACATGGCTTGCAGAGCATCCTGCTATTTTTATTATTAAGATGGTCTAATACAATTTGGAGTCCATCTGATGAAGTGTAGTAGCTCCAGAATACAAAAAAACAAAACAAAAACAAAACAAATACTAATCAGTGTTATTGGATTAAGGCTGGGTTCACACTGCTGCGGCTACGAGAACCAGATGTGATTCGCACCGCACTGCAGTGCAAATCACATCCGATCTCTGTGCGATGCGAGTTCAGCCATACAGATAGTATGGCTGAATTCGCATCGCACCCGCCCCAAACTCACACAGGACCCTTTTTTTGGTCCGCAGCAGAATCGGATCGCATGGGTGTTCACACCATGCGATCCAATTCCTGTCCGAGTTTGCAGATCGCACTGCGATATGCAAACTGATCTGGGGGTGTCATTAACATTTCACTACACTCCCAGCAGTTTGCATAGGGCAGTGTGAACTGCCGCCGGGAGGCATGCGATGGGGGAACCCGCCGCGGATTTGCGGCGTTCCCGCATCGCTGCAATGTGAACCTAGCCTAAAAGCAGCTCCTGCATGTGATGAAACTCCAGTTTCTACTTCTACTACCATGGCCCAGCTAATTGATCACCTGGACATCGTTAGATATTCTGTCCATGGAGTTTAGGTGGAACTATGAACAAAATAGCAAGGTCCAGTGGCCATGTGATATATACCTAACACTTAATTGTTAATTACTGTGCAAAAGTTATAATGGGCAGGATACCCAGAGATTATTTTGGACTTTCAAAAAAAAAAAAAAAAAATCATACTCACCAGGATGGATGCTGCATCTTAACCACTTAAACCTCGGACCAATTAGCCTAAGGACCAGAGGTCTTTTTACAATTTCGCACTGCACTGCTTTAACTGGTAATTGCGCGGTCATGCAATATTGTACCCAAACGAAATTTGCATCATTTTTTCCCCACAAATATAGCTTTCTTTTGATGGTATTTGATTGCCTCTGCGATTTTTATTTTTTTCGCTATAAAAGGAAAAAGACTGAAAATTTTGAAAAAAAAAGATATTTTCTACTTTTTGTTATAAGAAAAATCGAATAAGCTCAATTTTAGTCATACATGTATTTAGCCGCATGTCTTTAGTAAAAAAAAAAAAAAATGTCAATAAGCGTATATTTATTGGTTTGCGCAAAAGTTATAGCGTCTACAAACTAGAGTACATTTTCTGGAATTTACACAGCTTTTAATTTATGACTGCCTATCTAAATTCTTGAGGTGCTAAAATGTCAGGGCAGTACAACCCCCCCCTCCAAATGACCCCATTTTGAAAAGTAGACACCCCAAGGAAATTTCTGAGGGGCATGTTGAGCCCAATGAATTTTTTTTTGTCCCAAGTGATTGAATAATGACACAAAAAAAAAAGTTTACAAAAAGTTTTCACTAAATGATATATTGGTCACACATGCCATAGTTATATGTAGAATTACACCCCATAATATATTCTGCTGCTTCTCCTGAGTACGGGGATACCACATATGTGGGACTTTTTGGGAGCCTAGCTGCGTACGGCACCCCGAAAACCAATCACTGCCTTCAGGATTTCTAAGGGTGCAAATTTTTGATTTCACTCCTCACTATCTATCACAGTTTCGAAGGCCATAAAATGCCAAATTTGCACAAAACCCACCCAAATGACCCCATTTTGGAAAGTAGACACCCCAAGCTATTTACTGAGAGGCGTGTTGAGTCCATGAAATATTTTATATTTTGCCACAAGCTGCGGGAATATTACAAACTTTTTTTTTTTTGCACAAAGTTGTCACTAAATTATATATTGCTCACACATGCTATGGGCATATGTGAAATTATACCCCAAAATACATTCTGCTGCTTCTCCCCAGTACAGGGATACCACATGTGGGGGACTTTTTGGGAGCCTAGCCATGCACAGGACCCCGAAAACCAAGCACCGCCTTCAGGATTTAAATATAAAATGCTACCAAAAAACCTGTTAGCGATCGCAGGGATCAGGCCTGACTCTGCGAATGCTGCAGTTATGTGTTTAGTGTTTTGTAAGTGACAGTGATTGATCAATACTGCACTTGGGTGGGCTGGGCGGAAGGGCAAAACGCAGGTGCTAGCAGGTATCTGGGCTGATCCCGTTAACAATGCATTTTTTTGGAACCCTAAACTGCTGGGGACGCTAGTATAGATCTGATCAGATCAGATATTGATCTGTTCAGATACTATACCACTACGGGAGGTGTATGCTTTGCGCGTGGGTGTTAGCGGTACTGGCACTAACCTAGCGCTGCCTGGGGCGACACAGACCCTGACCCTAAAACCTAATTGATATCACCCACCGGATGATCAGGGGGTTAAACCTTTATTGGGTAATAAATGGTGGGTGCCCTGATGCTATAAAAAGCAAACTAACTAACCAGAGTCACCCGTAAAAATTATCCGGTGATCACTGGTGAAAGGGTTAACTAGGGGCAATCAGGGGGTTAAAATCTTTATTAGGTAGTATATGGGGGTCCCTGACGCTATATAAAAACCTCACGGAGAACCTAAATAACTAAATAACTAACTGGCTATCCAGCATCACCAGTGACACTTATACGGTGATCGCTGGTGAAAGGGTTAACTCTAGGGGCAATCAGGGGGTTAACATCTTTATTGGGAAGTATATGGGGGTACCTAACGCTATAAAAACGTGGCGGTGAACCTAAAAAATAACTAGCTATCTAGCGACACCAGTGACACTAATGCAGCGATCAGAAAAACTATCGCTTAGTGACACTGGCAAAAGGGGGTGAAAGGGTTACCTGGGGACAATCAGGGTGTTAAAACCTTTATTAGGTAGTATATGGGGGTCCCGGACGCTATATAAAAACCTGACGGGGAACCTAAATAACTAAATAACTAACTGGCTAACCAGTGTCACCAGTGACACTTATACGGTGATCGCTGGTAAAAGGGTTAACTCTAGGGGCAATCAGGGGGTTAAAACCTTTATTGGGTAGTATATGGGGGTACCCAATGCTATAAAAACCTGGCGGTGAAGCTAAAAAAATAACTAGCTACCTAGCAGCACCAGTGACACTAATGCAGCGATCAGAAAAATGATTGCTTATTGACACTGGCAAAAGAGGGTGAAAGGGTTAACTCTAGGGGCAATCAGGGGGTTAAACCTTTATTGGGGGGGTAGGGGGCTACCCTGGACCTAACACTAACTGCCCTGACACTTTTTACTGTCACAACTGACACTAAATGCAATGATCAGTAAATAAATGATCACTGCAATCAGTGGCACTGTGACTGGGAGGGGGGGGTGGTGATCGGGGGGTGATTTGTGTGCCTTTGTGTACCTACGTGTCAGTGTAGTGTTGGTGCACACTTACTATGTCCTCTCCTCGCAGTCCGGTCAAAAAGACCGCCCCGAGGAGAGTGGCATCACTTCCTCCCTGCCTGTGTATACACTACACAGACAGGGGAAGCTTCTCATTCACCAGGAGCGATCAAGAGGGGATGGCCAGATACCAACGGCCATCCCCTCATCCCGGATCACTCCTGAGCGAAACAGACCGCCGCAGCCAGCGGGAGGGGGTCCGCTCAGACCCCCCACCCGCTGGAAGGCAAGCACATACGGGTACGTGCTTGTGCCCGTACATGCCATTCTGCCGACGTAGAATTACATGCGGCGGTCCTTAAGTGGTTAAATACTTACCTTAGATTGAAGCTGTTGCAGTGGTCCCCATACACCGCTGTGACTGTTGACATGTCTCCCAAAGGTATCTCCGGGTTCGTGGGCTCCTGTGCTGTGCATGCGAGCAGGAGCCACTGGTCACGGGCATAGCTACTGAAGAAATGGCACGAGCGAGACGTTTCTTCAGTGTGCTTGTGCCGTGAAATCGGCACATGCTGATACAGTGAACATTTCCTAAACGGTGCAAGTTTAGGAGATATTCATTGTACCTACTTTTACCTGTAGGTAAAAGTGGTAGTACAGGGTTTACAACCACTTTAACAAGATACTATCAGTAAAGTGCTGCAGTGCCATAGATCTCACATTACAAGATAAAGTGTACATATTTTGGGGTACTGCTTAGGTACTGCTTAGGCTTCATACTTGTCCTGAAACTTGGGACTGCAAAGTCACATGACAAGTCGTACCCCATGACTTCCAATGGATACCATTTCATATTTGTGCAACGTCAAGTCACTTCAAAGTAGTCCCTGCACTACTTTGGTCTGACTTTGATGCAACTTGAGGTCCATAGACCTGAAGATTACACAGGTGTTGCTTCAAGTCCCATCAAAGTTGAATCAAAGCAAGCATTTCAGGTTGTACAAGTGTGCAGGGGGCCTTAGGCAGATGTTCCATATAACTTAGGAAATTTTCACTTTTTGAGTACAGTCCCACTTCAAACTATATGAAACAGCTAACAACCACTAACTGCTAGTCAGAGAATGAAATCTGATTATTATCAGTGTTAGACCACTTTCATACTTGTGCGAATTGTCCTGCAACTTGGTCACACAAGTGTGAAAGGGGCCTTAGTGAACAAGCTTCTTTTATAAATACATTGTTAAACATACCTATAATAAAATATTACCTTCCAAACTGGCCCTGGTAACTTCTAGGGATGAAGTATGGGTTTGTTATGGTTCAAGATTTATGGTCCCAGAAATTTATGGTCAGATTTTTCTAGTAGAATTTTTTTAAACCATACCACATTGGTGGCACAGTGGTGTAGTGGTTAGCACTCTCACCTACCAGTAAGAAGGGTCGCTGGTTAAAATCCCAACCACGACACTACCTGCCTGGAGTTTCCATGTTCTCCCTGTGCCTGCGTGGGTTTCCACCAGGTACTCCGGTTTCCTCCCACACTCCAAAGACATGCAGGTAGGCTAATTGGCTTGTGTCCAAAATTGGCCCTAGTATATGAATGGGGACCTTGGATTGTGGGCTCCTTGGGGGTAGGACCAATGTGAGTGTGCAATGTACAGGGATAGTGAAAATTGTAGACACTCACTCAGGATGGACTGGTGTCTTTATTCAACCTTAGTAACTATGTAACACTGCACAGTCTCTGAACTATGGCAAGCAGGCATTGAAAGGCCAAAAGGGGTGTTTTGGCTTGGATGTATCTAAAAGAGAAGTGTAAGTTTCTAAAAAATAAAGCATTCATACTTACCTATACAGATGTACCATCGATCCAATGCTGCATCTGTCCCCCGCTGCCTCTACACCATGAACTGAGTTATCAAAGACCACTGATCACTCAGTTCTTGGTCTTCAGTGAGCTGAGTGCTTCTTTTTCCTGTCGCATCATGGTAGCACACACACTGGGGTTGCGACTCTATCCCCCACAAGCTGATAGGACTGTTTAGCTATAAGTTTTGAAGAGGAGTCCACCACAGCATTCTCCTTTTTTCCTCACCTGTTAAGACTGAATGGATAAAGCTCGGACCTCTTACCGCATCGCCTCAGCCAGGTTCAGCCTCTCCTTGTTGGAAGTTCCTGTCTGTACAATCTCTAAATGAGCTTTATGCAGGGAACCCCACTCTGATGGTCTCAGAGTTCTACATGTTCTGGTGCCATATAAGCCTTAAACAGGCTTAAACTAACTGTAGCGACCTCCATTACCTACCTTCTCACTCTGCCTTGTGTTTCCCTGTCTCCTTTGTGACTTCTAAATCCATGGCTTTTGGATTCATTTCTCTCCGTTTGTCTTGCCCCACTTGCTGGGCTTTCTGGTTCCTCGATCTTCTTGCCTTTCACAAGATGGCAGCCGTGGCCGGCTCTGTGTATGAATGACCGGAAGTGACGCAGGCGCTATCCTATTCTTGCTAACTCTAAAGATGGCGCTGGGTGCCACAAGTTACCTTCAAGGCACACATGCTCTAGAAGAATTCAGTCAAGAGCCTCCTCCCATCCCCATCATTCTCACAGGAAATCATCATCAGCTCACCAATCTCATGATAGTCATCGTACCAGCCCTACAGCTAATGCTTGCTGAGTATGCAGGGCTCAGGCCCTCCCTGACAAGCTGGCATGCCATGAGGCAACCAGAAAAAAAGAGACGGATGCAAGGGAGGCATTCAATATAATCAGAGAATCCCTAAAGGAGTCAATACTGTAAGTATCGGCCACAGAACTGAATAGACCAGCTCAAAGCGCTTCATCGGCTGTTTCATGTATCCCTTAAAAATCAGACGATTCGTTGGACGAAGAAGAGTTGCAGGCATCCACTAGGTTTGACTTTACTTTAATAGACCCATTTGCAAAATCAGTAAAGGAAGTGATCAGTTGGGAAGAATCAAAGGAAGCCCCTCACAAGCTCAGAAAATACGAATTTAAAGAAGGATCCAGAGACCTTCCCATTTATTTACAAGCTAGAAGATTTAATAAAAGATGAATGGCTAAAACCTGACAAAAAGTCTAGCCTTAACAATAGACTAGCAAAATTATACCCATTAAGGGAACCAAATGTAAATTCACTCATCTCGGTACCAGTGGTGGACGCATACCTAATCCGCCTGGCTAGGCAAGTAACCTTGCTTTACAGGTGGTAGAGCAATAAAAATAGCGCCAGCATAGCGCATATAAAGAGCCTCTCCTCTCACTCCAGTGTGAAAGAGCAAGTGTTTTCACACTGGAGCAGTGTGCTTGCAGGATGGTAAAAAAAAGTCCTGCAAGCAGCATCTTTGCAGCGCTGTAGGAGCGAAGGTGCCCCTGCCTATTGAAATCAATAGGGCAGTGCCGCCAAACTGCTGGCAAAGTGCTGACTTACAGGTGATTTTAAATCTTTTTCGGTCGCTAGTAGGGGTTAAAAGTGCCCTGCTAGTGGCCAAATAGCACCGCTAAATCAACGGCAAAGCATTACTGAAAATGGCAGCACTTTCCCACCGACGTCTGCCTACCCCAGTATGAAAGTAGCCTTAGGCCGCGTACACACGCGCGGACTGTTTGCCCAACCTTGTTCGTCAAACAGTTTCGGCAAACAGTCCGCTCAAAATTTGCATGAGCGGACTTGCCCACACACGAGCGGACTGTTTGACGAACAAGGTTGGGCAAACAGTTCGCTCAACTTTTGAAATGAACGGACTCGCCCACGTAAGGAGGAGGCAAATCCGCCCATCTCGAGCGCGTGTACAGGTAGGCGGGGCCCGCGAAGGAGACGTCGCGGGCTCCGCCGCCTGGAATGGGCTTAAAGGGGAACCCCAACGCCGAAAAAAATCGGCGTGGGGGTTCCCCCCAAGTCCACACCAGACCCTTGTCCGAGCACGCTACCCGGCCGGCCAGGAAAGGGGGGCGAGCGAGCGCGCCCCCCCTCCTGAGCCGTACCAGGCCGCGTGCCCTCAACATGGGGGGTGCCTTGGGGAAGGGGGGGCCGCGCGGCCCCCCCACCCCAAAGCACCTTGTCCCCATGTTGATGAGGACAAGGGCCTCTTCCCGACAACCCTGGCCGTTGGTTGTCGGGGTCTGCGGGCGGGGGGCTTATCGGAATCCGGGAGCCCCCTTTAAGAAGGGGGCCCCCGGATACCGGCCCCCCACCCTATGTGAATGAGTATCGCTCGCTCGCCCCCCTTTCCTGGCCGGCCGGGTAGCGTGCTCGGACAAGGGTCTGGTGTGGACTTGGGGGGAACCCCCACGCCGATTTTTTTCGGCGTTGGGGTTCCCCTTTAAGCCCATTCCAGGCGGCGGAGCCCGCGACGTCTCCTTCGCGGGCCCCGCCTACCTGTACACGCGCTCGAGATGGGCGGACTTTCCGAGCGGGAACAGTCCGCTCATTTCGAAAGTACAGCGGACAGGCCCACACACGGGCGGACTGTTCGCTCAAACACAGTTTCAGCGGACAGTTTTTCGGAATTTCCGAAAGACTTTGTCCGTCCAACTGTCCGCTGAAACTGTCCGCTGAAAGCCCACACACGAGCGGACTGTCCGCCCAAACACTGTTCAGCGGACAAGGTTGGGCGAACAGTCCGCCCGTGTGTACGCGGCCTTAGAGATGTATTAGACCCCAAAAATTTACCTTGACCTTAAAAAAGCCTATTCAGCAGTAGAAGGTGCCTGCAGACCAGTGATCACCCTAACTGCAGTTGGTAGAGCAATTACTAGCTGGATCTCCAACGAGACCATCAAGAAATTGCTTTTGGAAGCAGCCAACCAAGAGAACATAGTGTTCGCTTTCCAGGAGCACAGCCTAGCAGGAGACTTTGTGGCAGAAGCATCAGTGGATATAATAAGGTCATCAGCAAGAGCCATGTTGGCATCAATTATGTCCAGAAGAGCGCAGTGGTTAAAACCCTGGGTCCCGGACACTGCTTAAGACTAACTGGTGCAAAATATCCTATGAAGGGACCAATTTGTGTGGTTCAAAGCTAGACTCAGCCATCTCAAAGGTCACAGGTGGTAAGTCAGGCCACATTCCGTCCGACAGAAGACCAAAGCAGAAAAAAAATCCACTGTTCAGATATAATCTTCCTGAGAGATATAGGGAAGCAAGATCATAAAGGAATTCAAGCGAAATTCCCAATCCTCTTTTTTGAGGATACAAAAATCAAACCCCCCCCCCCCCCCCCCATCGCAGGGGATTAACAAAAGTAATTTTGAAGGTGCACCTGCCCAGTCCGCGATAGTGGGAGCCAGGCTCAGGCTATTCACGCAGGTCTGAGTGTATTATATAAAAGATCCGTGGACAATATCCACCGTGCATGCGGGTCACAAGTGGAGATTCAAGTCCAGAATTCCCAAAGATCATTTTCAAGCTACCAATCTTCCATCATCTCTTCAAAAGTGAGACTCTTAACCAAGTATATCTTAGCCCTTGTACACACAGTCAGAAAATCCAATGGAAAATGTCTGATCAGACCGTGTTGTCGGAAAATCCGACAGTGTGTGGGCTCCATCAGACTGTTTCCGTCGGAATATCCGACGGGCAAAGTTGGAGAGCTTGGCTATAAAATTTTCCGACAACATGATCCGATGCCCGTCAGTTCCGATCCTGTGTAGCCTAGTCTGACGGACAAGGTGCCACGCATGCTCAGAATAAATTCTGAGATGGAAGCGATTGGTCAGGTAAAACTACCGCTCGTAATCGATATAGCACATTTGTCACGCTGCAATGTTAAAAATTCTTTAATGCAGCCCATTCTCTTTTTCTTTACAATGCTACAAGAATGAAGTTGTTTTGCTGCTTATATTCACACACACTTCTCCAAAACGTATTTCTTTATTCTTTTTCCTCATTTCATGAATACAATATTTTAATTCATCACAATTTTTTTGGTGTGTTTTGTGTGTCAACTTACCACAACACCATTATTACCCCATTATTAGCACCCACAGAATGTCCCATAATAAACGGTGAGATCGCAGTGCATTGATGGCTGCTGTTTGGCCAAAGCATGCACCTGACCTGCATGCTTTGGCCAATCACAGCGCACTCTGCTGTGAGAGCCATGATTGGCCAAAGGCAGGGTGCCTTTGGCCATTCATGGCTCAGGGGGCTGAGTCTACGCCCCACACTATGTTAGGTTGCTTACATAGCGGCCGTACAAAGTTTTATGATGAGCAGCAAAATTACATTTGTAAAGGAAAAATTTTAATCTAAAACTGCTCGGGCTGTAATGTATTGTTGGATTCCGGAAGTATAGATAAAATTAATTGAAGAAAATGAAATGGGTTCCCCTCCAGTCCATTACCAGCCCCTTCAGGTCTGGTATGGATATTAAGGAACCCTATGCCAAAAAGTCAAAGAAATGGCATGGAGGTGCCAATTTTGCCATCTGGTGTTCGCCCGTTCGCTGAATTTAGAACATTATGGGGAGTTTGCGGGAAATTTGAGCACCCACAGAATGTCCCATAATGAACGGCGAGATCGCAGTGCATTGATGGCTGCTGATTGGCCAAAGCATGCACCTGACCTGCATGCTTTGGCCAATCACAGCACACTCTGCTGTGAGAGCCATGTTTGGCCAAAGGCAGGGTGCCTTTGGCCATTCATGGTTCAGGGGGCTGAGTCTACGCCCCACACTATGTTAGGCTGCTTACATAGTGGCCGTACAAAGTTTTATGATGAGCAGCAAAATTACATTTGTAAAGGAAAAAATGTAATCTAAAACTGCTCGGCGCTGTAATGTATTGTCGGATTCCGGAAGTATAGATAAAATTCATTGAAGAAAATGGAATGGGTTCCCCTCCAGTCCATTACCAGCCCCTTCAGGTCTGGTATGCATATTAAGGGGAACCCTATACCAAAATTTCAAAGAAAATGGCATGGGGGTGCCAATTTTTTTTTTTAAAGGACGGGGGGTCTCCCCCAAAATCTATACCAGGCCTTTCAGTTCTGGTATGGATTTTAAGGGGAACCCCATGCTGACATTTTTTAAAAAATGGGTGTCCCCCAAAATCCTTACCAGACCCTTATCTAAGCATACAACCTGGCAGGCTGCAGGAAAAGGGGGGGGCGAGAGAGTGCCCCCCGTCCTGAACTGTACCATTCCACATGCACTCAACAAGGGGAGGGTGCCTTGGGGTCCCCCAAAACATCTTGTCCTCATGTTGATGAGAACAAGGGCCTCTTCCCCACAACCCTTGCCTGGTGGTTGTGGGGGTCTGCGGGCAGGGGGCTTATCGGAATCTGGAAACACCCTTTAAAAAGTGGACCCCCAGATCCCGACCCCCAAATGTTAATGGGTATCTGGTACATTGTACCCCTACACATTCACCAAAATAAGTGTCAAAAAAGTAAAAATGACAGTAGACAGTTTAGGACAAGTCCTTTATTTAAAAAAAATGTCCCTCGCTGTCCATCCATTTTCAATCACAGCGTCAATGGACTGAGCAAAAATAAAAAAGGAAAAACTCTGCCTCAATGGGAGGCTCCCGCTGACTGCAGCCTTTTTGCATTGACAACTGTTATATAGCTGAGGGTGGGGCACCCGATTATATAAATGGGAGACCCCACCCCCTCTGATGTTACGTGACACCACGTGACATCAAAAGGGGGTGGGGTCACCTGCTTAAGTCACTGGGTGGCCCCTCCCTCAGCTATATAACAGCTGTCAAGCAAAAAGGCTGCAGTCAGCGTAAACCCCCCATCGAGGCAATTTTTTTCACTTTTTCTTCTCAGGTCATCAGACACTGTGATTGAAGATGAATGGACATTGCAGGACATTTTTAATTTTTTTTTAAAATAAAGGAATTGTCCCAAACTGTCTACAGTCATTTTTACTTTTTTGACACTTTTTTGGTGAATGGGGTACCACTACCCATTCACATAGGAGGGGGCCAAGATCTGTGGGTACCCTTGTTAAAGGGGGCTTCCAGATTCTGATGAGCCCCTGCCCGCAGACCCCCACAACCACTGGGCAAGGGTTGTGGGGAAGAGGCTCTTGTCCCCATCAACATGGGGACAAGGTGTTTTGGGAGTCAAAACACCCTCCCCATTGTGAGGGCATGTCTCCCCCCTTTTCCTGTGGCCTGCAAGGTTGCGTGCTCGGATAAGGGACTGGTATTGATTTTGGTGGGCCCATGTCATTTTTTTATTTTAGCGCAGGGTTCCCCTTAATATCCATACTAGATCTAAAGGGCCTGGGATAGAGTTTGGGGGGACCCCAATGCCGTTTTTTTTAAATTTTGGTGCAGGGTTCCCCTTAATATCCATGCCAGACCCGAAAAGCCTGGTATAGATTTTGGTGCAGGCTGCCTCTTAATATTTATACCTGACCCAAGAGGCCTGGTAATGGACTGGGGGGGGGGGGGGGGGGGGCGGGTGAGATTTGTAGCAGAGTAATTAGGAGTATTCTATGGTTATAAAGACTTTGGTATACAAATGTTTTGTTGGCCTGCATTGCTTTCTCCTAAAAGTAGAAGGAGGAATATACCTCTCAGGATGGAAATGGCCTCATCTCACCTTCCCCGTTCTGAGGTGTTTCCCACCACGCTATAGATGCTTAGTCATAATGTCACAGATCAGCTGCGGAGCTGATCTGTGTCTCACCTTTACTGCAGTGGGTCGGCTGGCATCTGTTGTTCCACTGTCGGGTGTTCAGCTCTGTGCACTCCGCAGCTATGGGTGTCACCGTCCTTCACCTGTTGCCTATTATATGTTTACTTCCTGCTACTTCCTGTCCAGCCCCTCATGTGCTTCTCTATTTAAAACCCTCCCTAACCAGCTGCCATTGCTTGAGCAACATTTGTTTCTGAAGCTCCCCTGTGTAACCTGTTTTACCTGACCTCTCGTGAACTGATCTTTTGTGTACCGACCCGGATTGTTCTGATTACGCTGTCTGCAGCCCGCCCTGACCTTGGCCTACTATCTTGCTCTCCTTGCTTCATCCATCCATCCTTGTCTAACAGTGTCTTCTGGTACTTCCCTAGTGAGCAGGGTGAACCCGGGGGTCGTGACCTGGGGTCAGCACGCAGCTAAGTCCAAACCTTCGTGAGAGGGTCCCTGGTGGAACACCGACTGGCTCTTAGATTCCACGCCCTGGGGATCCCGTGTCACCTGCTCGCCTGTGGGTTCACTGTAAATAGTACAGTGACACTTAACCTAAGAGTAAGCACTTTTAAATTGGTGTAAAATGTGTCAGTATTTGTGCTTTTATTCCCATTGCTGTATGGACTGTTCTTTAATAAAGGAATATATTTTGGAGTGCGGCCATTCAGACTTTTCCTTTTGCTCATATTACTTTCTCCTGATCCCTGCACTGTGTGCATTTCTTACTCCTGAGCGCTGTACTCTGTACGTTACTTACTCCTGAGATCTGTATTCTATGCATGTTACTTTCTCCTGAGCTGCACACTTTGTACATTATTCACTCCTGAGCACTGCGCTCCATGCATTACTTACCCCTGACCTCTAAACTCTGTGTGTTACTTACTCCTGGACCCTGTACACTTATGTTACTTACTCTTCACCTAGAGCAGAGTAGGCTGAGATTTTATTTAACCATACCCCTTAAGTTCCTCCCACAGAGCAATATGGCCACATTTACTATACAGGTGCTTCATTTACAGTGTATACAGTACTCGCTTCTTTTGCATTTCAATTGCTTCAAAACCATGTCCTATACCTAGCAAAGCTACCACACTAGAGTGGCGTGCCAACCTATGCACAAGCCCAAAAAAATACAGAGATTTGAGGATCCTGAATATGCTCAAATATTTGTAAGCATTACCCACTTATTGATGCATCATATAAAAACAGACATACTACTATGAGTAAGCTAAGAGACACTATATAGCTCCACCACAGCACTTGATACTATACAATGAATTTCACACACACTTAGGCTTTAAAAATTCAGCCCAACACTTAAAACCATACTTAAGACTTGGGATGCAATCAAACAGACAAACTCTTTATCTTCCCCCAACAATTTTAGCCACCCTTCTTTGCAACCCTATGATCACACCTGCATTTGAAACTCCCTTTCAAATGGTTGACATCTGACAATTTTTTCATAAACCACCACTTTCTCTCCTCACATAAAATGATTACCTGGGTGGGGTGCATGTGTAAATTTGCCCATGGCGGGTGCTCATTGAAAGCACTTGGCACCTCCCAGACAAAGGTTGCAACTTAGCTATGGAGAACCCATCCTACTCCCCTGGAAAGGACACAGCAGACCCTGGCACTCCTGGGTCCTCCACCGCACATGGTAAACACTAGGCTTAAGCCACAGCAGAAACCCAAAACTATCCCAAAGGCTCTTACCATACTTTCCTCCAAGATTGACCTGGATTGCTTTGCACCACCATGCCCCTGTTCTCCAGTGGGGGCCACAACTACAAGCCCTGTTCCTGCTCCCATCCAGGCTGAGAGCCTACTGAAACCTGACCACGAGAAGCACTGCAGCAGAGGCTCCTGGAGAAAATTGATTCATTTGAAAAAAAGTCCTGCAGTCCACCTCCAAACAGATTACAGATTGCCTGTCCAAGGAGATAAAGATGTTAGGCCAGTGCACAGCAAACTGGCAGGCAGGATGGACTCCAATAACAAAGAACTGATGGAAGTTGAAAATTGATCCCAGCCTTCTAACCTTTGCATTATTCATTCAAAAATTTAACCCTGCTATACCCATCAAGAGATTGGACAAGATGCACAGAACTCTAACATGAAGGACGCTGGACGGTCTATCAAAGGACATTCTCCTGCCAGCACTAATCATCTGCCTCCATACTTTGCATGCTCTTAGAACAATATAAACACATAGATACATGGCAAAAATTCGACCCAATTAAATGTGAGTACACCCATTTCATAGCACCATACACCCATGGATTAAGCACATTTTTATGACAGCCCTCCTAACGCACAATACCGATACCACTTGGACTCTACACAGCTACCTGCTGTCTGATCCTGCCTCTTCTATTCATTAGCCTGTCCAGGATTACATCCTACCTAATACAACAGCAAATATCTTCTCTCTTATACTTTGGGAAGCTCAAAAACTCACACTGTATTAAAATAGCTTTGCAGGCCAAGAAAATTTGGAAGCAGGCAGCTAGTCACCTGGAGTCCTCCTTTCAACTTCTTTGCCTACAACTCATACACCAACACTACACTACACACCAAATTGGCAAAATTCTTCTTTTAAGTTGCCAAGAAGATAGTAACCTAGAAAGAACATTTTCTTGAAGTAAAAAGCCACACATGGCTTTATGATTAACAAGAACCTCACTAACATTCTCAACAGCACACATGCTAATTTTCTAAAGGTGAGGAACCCCTGACAAAAGATAGAAATATCTTCTACCCATCCATTCATTAAGTGGTCTCTAATCTAGAAGTTTCAATATAACCATATCTGCACTTCTGCACAAGGTCCATTATCCATTGACTGCTACCCTGTCAGCTTCTTACCCTCATACTTTCCCTCCTAAACTGTCTTCCACTTTATTTGCATGACCTTTCCCCCTTCTCTCCATTCCTTCCCCTCCCCATCAGCTTTTATTTTTGCAACATCTTCATCAGCCCTCTATCGAGTACCTACACATCCCCTTACCTATAGAACCATCTAGACAAGCTCACTTTCTGATACATAGGATATTTATGATATATGCAACTGCTCATCCTCCTTTACAGATGTCTCTCCATTACTCCCTGCTCATGACCATTGTGTCTATTCTAAAAATACTTATTGATGATGCTTGCTCTCATTTCCATCACATACAGTACATTCTATGTTATTCATCATTTGTATCTACCTAGAATCCAAATTGTAATACAATAAGTCTTTCTACTACTCTATTCTTTTAAAAACTGTTACATTTATTATTGTATTGCCTCTGTTTAAACTCTCAATAAAACAAAACAAAACAAAACTAATATATATATATACAGTGGTGTGAAAAAGTGTTTGCCCCCTTCCTCATTTCCTGTTCCTTTGCATGTTTGTCACACTTAAGTGTTTCGGAACATCAAACCAATTTAAACAATAGTCAAGGACAACACAAGTAAACACAAAATGCAATTTGTAAATGAAGGTGTTTATTATTAAAGGTGAAAAAAAATCCAAACCATCATGGCCCTGTGTGAAAAAGTGATTGCCCCCTAAACCTAATAACTGGTTGGGCCACCCTTAGCAGCAACAACTGCAACCAAGCGTTTGCGATAATGTGCAATGAGGCTTTTACAGCGTCCTGGAGGAATTTTGGCCCACTCATCTTTGCAGAATTGTCCTAATTCAGTTACATTAGAGGGTTTTCGAGCATGAACGGCCTTTTTAAGGTCATACCACAACATCTCAATAGGATTCAGGTCAGGACTTTGGCTAGGCCACTCCAAAGTCTTCATTTTGTTTTTCTTCAGCCATTCGGTGGTGGACTTGCTGGTGTGTTTAGGATCATTGTCCTGCTGCAGAACCCAAGTTCGTTTCAGCTTGAGTACACGAACAGATGGTCGGACATTCTCCTTCAGGATCTCTTGGTAGACAGCAGAATTCATAGTTCCTTTTATCACGGCAAGTCTTCCAGGTCCTGAAGCAGCAAAACAGCCCCAGACCATCACACTACCACCACCATATTTTACTGTTGGTATAATGTTCTTTTTATGAAATGCAGTGTTCCTTCTATGCCAGATATACTTGGACACACACCTTCCAAAGAGTTCCACTTTTGTCTCATCGGTCCACAGAATGTTGTCCCAAAAGTCTTGGGGATCATCAAGATGTGTTGTGGAGAAATTGAGATGAGCTTTGATGTTCTTTTTGCTCAGCAGTGGTTTTCTCCTTGGAACTCTGCCATGCAGGCCATTTTTGCCCAGTCTTTTCCTGATGGTGGAGGCATGAACGCTGACCTTAACTGAGGCAAGTGAGGCCTGCAGTTCCTTGGATGTTGTTGTGGGGTCTTTTGTGACCTCTTGGATGAGTCGTCGCTGCGCTCTTGGGGTAATTTTGGTCGGCCGGCCACTCCTGGGAAGGTTCACCACTGTTCCATGTCTTCGCCATTTGTGGATAATGGCTCTCACTGTGGTTCGCTGGATTCCCAAAGCTTTGGAAATGGCTTTATAACCCTTTCCAGACTGATAGATCTCAATTACTTTCTTTCTCAATTGTTCTTGAATTTCTTTGGGTCTCGGCATGATGTGTAGCTTTTAAGGATCTTCTGGTGGACTTTACTGTGTCAAGCAGCTCCTATTTAAGTGATGCCTTGATTGTGAACAGGTGTGGCAATAATCAGGCCTGGGTGTGGCTAGAGAAATTGAACTCAGGTGTGGACAACCACAGTTATAGTATGTTTTAACAAGGGGGGCAATCACTTTTTCACACAGGGCCATGATGGTTTGGATTTTTTTTCACCTTTAATAATAAACACCTTCATTTACAAATTGCATTTTGTGTTTACTTGTGTTGTCCTTGACTATTGTTTAAATTGGTTTGATGTTCCGAAACACTTAAGTGTGACAAACATGCAAAGGAACAGGAAATGAGGAAGGGGGCAAACACTTTTTCACACCACTGTATATATATATATATATATATATATATATATATATATACTCCTGCGCATAATAAATAAGGAAATACACTCAAAACTACTTTACATTGTCTTTAAGTACAGGAACAATTCTAAGTGGTTTCATGCAGTGAACCTGTGTGCTTATTGAATATACTAATGTATCAGTGCCATCTAAAAGCTAACAGAATAAGTTTTGTGTTTTCCTCTCCAGTTCTGCTCCACCCCAGAGTCACTTGGGGGCCATTTTAAGATATCTATGAAAATAGCTATCTTGTCAGGGTGCTTTTTGCCTCCTATTTGCCGGCCTACTTGGGTGACCTTTTCCTAATCCACAGCATAAGCATAACTCCCAACTGTCCCTGATTTCAAGGGACTGTCCCTGATTTGAAACAAAGTCCCTCTGTCCCTCTTTACTCTTCATTTGTCCCTCATTTTGTTCTAATTTATGTACAGTAATTGTATATAAAATGCACTACTTATCTATCAAATTGTGCTAAATCTTTCATTCAACTTCTAAATTGCTGCATTTGTAAATTTCAAAAGTCAGTATATATAGGAATAGTAGTGGTAAAAAAAAGCACTTGTTGGTTTAAACAATCTTCTTTTTTTTTTGTACAATTCTCTTTTTTGCTAATAGGTGTCCCTCATTCCCATCTCAAAAGTTGTGAGGCATGGCATAAGTGTCCATTTGAATATTATATCCATCTCAGGAGCATTTGAAGACACTATTCTTATTTCTTAATGCTTTTATTTTGCACCTTTAACTGACCCATTGGTATCTGGGTTTCTCACAGAGCCTGAAAGATTGCACAGAATCTTTTTTTTCTAATGGACTGCATGATTTTTGTTTGCTATGCAGTTTTACATCAAATCAAAAGGTATTTTTTTGCAGTGTGGGCAGTGACCCAACAGCTTTCCTGTCAGGTTACCACAACTAATCACACAACGTGGGTCACTTTTTTGCCAGCACACTCTTATGCCCTGTACACATTACCAGTTTTCCCGTCTGAATAAACTCTGAAGGTTTTTCCGATGGAGTTACGACAGTTTCACTGAAACTGTGCGTACACATGATCCCACCCACACATCGTTACGAATGTGGTGACATACAGCACGTATGATGGGACTAGAAAAGGGAAGTTCAAGACCCAGTGCGCCACCCTTTGATCTCCTTCTGATATATATGGCTGTAGATAGGAAGCATGTCCACATTGTGCCACCTCCCCATTGGGGGTCTTACTATTATAACTATAAAGAGTTTAATAGTGTAGTGTTAATGGCGGTGGTGTCGGCACACTATGAGTTCCTCTATGTGGACGTGGGGAAGAATGGCTGGATGTCGGATGGAGGAGTCTTTGCCCAGACAGTTTTACTAGCGTCTCATAACTGGTGGCCTGGCATTGCAACCTGATGCGGATAACGTTGAAGGACTCCCCTTCGTCTTTATTGCAGATGAAGCCTTCAGTCTGGGCAAGCACCTGATGAGGCCATTCCCCCAAAGGACCCTCACCCCAGAGAGGAGGGTTTTTAACTACCAGCTGGCCAGAGCGAGAAGAGTCCTTGAGAATACCTTTGGGATAATGGCCAGCCAGTTCTGCCTGTTTCTGACAGCAATCCATATGGCAGACTACAAAATCAACCATATTATCCTATGCTGCTGCATCCTGCACAATTATTTAAGGAAAAATTCCATGAATTATCTAGCCTCAGTTGGGCCTGAGGCTGGACTTATTACAGACAACTCCCTGACGGGCCTGGATACTGGCCACACTGGCTTGGCACCCCAAAGCGCCCGTGAAGTTCGGGAGAAATATGTTAATTATTTCATGGGTAGGGGGGCCATTGCAATGCCAGACAATGTCTAAAATTTTTTGTAATAAAAAAAAATCTGATAAAATGTAGAATTTTATTTATTGCTTGCTTTACTTTTTGACTGTCTCCTAGGTTCTCCTAGTGCACTTGTAGTGCCAAGTGAATTTTCCTTTAGTAAATGAGCCCTATTGTCACTGTAAACACAAAATTACTTACAAAAATGGTATTGAGCATTGAAAGAAGAAGCCACACATTATTGTATTTCAAAATGTTTACTATGTGCGCATTCACACATGTGCGTTTAGAAAATCTGTTAAAATTTTAATTTTTTTCACAATATTTTTTGTTTTTTATATTTTTTCCTCAATATATAATTTTCTTTCTCAATATTTTTTTTTTTTTTTTTTTACAAACAGGCATGTTTTAAAACATAACATATACAACTCTGGAACTTACAAAGTTCAATGTATAAAAACTTAAGGCAATATCAGACATTATAGTGTCAAAAAGTCTTGATATTGGCATAAATCTACATAGTTACATAGTAGGTGAGGTTGAAAAAAGACACAAGTCCATCAAGTCCAACCTATATGTGTGATTATATGTCAGTATTACATTGTATATCCCTGTATGTTGTGGTGGTTCAGGTGCTTATCTAATAGTTTCTTGAAACTATCAATGCCCCTCGCTGAGACCACCGCCTGTGGAAGGGAATTCCACATCCTTGCTGCTCTTACAGTAAATAGCCCTCTACTTAGTTTAAGGTTAAACCTCTTTTTTTCAAATTTTAATGAGTGGCCAGGAGTCTTGTTAAACTCCCTTTTTCAAAAAAGTTTTATCCCTATTGTGGGGTCATCAGTATGGTATTTGTATATTGAAATCATATCCATTCTCAAGCGTATCTTTTCCAGAGATGGGGTGTCACCCCTGTAAAAGCCAAATTTTGAAGATGCACACAAATTGGGAGTCCAAATGAGTCAACATGTGCTATCTCCCATCATGGGGGATCAATGGATGTGTTTTGAGGGTGCAACCCCTTCCTCTCACCTACTAGAGTTATGAGGAAGGGGTTGCACCCACAAAATGCGTACATTGAGATCCCCTGATGGCAGATAGCACATGTTGACACACTGTGTGAGTCTTTTCTCCCCTATAAGAATTAAACAAAAGGTATACTTAGCACACAGATATTTGAGTCCAGGAATAGGAATATGAAACATTGCTTTGAAGTGGTGTACAATTGTCTGTTTGGGAAGAGATCCAAGTTGAAGACGATGATTAAAATTCACTTTTTACCAAGCTGGAATACTTACCTTTTTTGCCCAAGTTTCACAGATGGAGATACCCCAAGTATCCACTGGAACACCTGTGTGGGTTACCCTAAAAAATGTGCTCTGGTGTCCCACACTAGTGTTCCTGAATCCAGATGTGTAAACAGCTGCTGAATGTCCTCTCCTTATATTCCACTGAATCAAGTTTGCAATTCATTCATTCAAATTTCAAAGACATCTAGACAACAATGTCCTAAACTTCTTTTAATAGGACAAATTAGCATGACCAAAATGTAGGTATAACCCTGTACCAGCTAAATACATTGTATTTATTGGCAAACGAACAATGTTTCCTGCAATCGATTTTTCATACGAACGATGTTTCCTACAAATGATTACTGTGCCCATGAACATGAAAGTATCCATTTCAAACTGTACAACAGTAACAAAAAGCACATAGAGCAGCATGCAAGTTAATAATCATAATAGGAACACACAGCAAGTACTTACTTTTTTGAAGCACCTTCTTTTTTTTGCGATACTGATCCGGCTCTGTCAGTTTTATGTCAGACCAGCGCTTCCTTAATTGGTCTTTGGACCATAGTACCCCAAACTTGTGCTCCAGAGTGTTCACAACAGTCATTATGATCTGGTCCTTTTCTCAAATTGGGATGGGTGTACGGACCATGTTTCCCATCATAATCATCCCTGTGCAAGATATCCACCGTCTCCACCATTTCATCAAAGGCCGTGTTGGTGGCCTTCAATCTCCTCCTCCTGGATCCAGACGTTTGGGGCTCCGGGCTTTCCTCCTCGCTAGTGGAATAATTTCCAACCACCTGTGTCTCTGCCATGTTGCTCCTACTGAAGAGAGAAGGGGAGGAGAATATTTGTGAAAAAGAACGTCAGGGGCGGGCGACATGGGCGGAGTTTGACACATGCGCAGTGTATATAAAGCTAACACGCATCTGTCGTACGTGCGATCTGTGTGTGTGTGTAGGATGAATGAACGGAAGTGGCGAGCCTGCTAAACAAAGGTAAAATTTGAACTTGGTCCATCACAGTGGCCTATACTGCTTCAAGATTGAGGCCTATATTGGGATAAGATTATGAGTTTAGGCTGACATTAGTGTTTTTGCCTTGTGTATTGTCTTACAGAAAAAATTAATCTGTTTAAGGACCCAGAATTTCTGTCCAGTTTTATTGATAAGTACAGGGAGATGAGGAATCTGTGGGGGGTCAAACAAGACGTTTTTGGAAAATAAAATTAGGATCTTGAGGAACATGTATAAGAAGGAGCACAATAAGACCCAGGCTTCACTCAGATCAGGAGGATCAGCAGAGAATGTTTATGTCCCCAGGTACTTCAACAAACTGAGGTTTCTGGACAACCAGACTGAAGCCAGGGAATCTCTTTCGACCCATCACTCCACCCTTCCCTCTACCCCAGTAGAGGCTTCCCAGGAACAACCTGGGCTTTCCATTATGGAAGAAGTGGATGTGCCCAGCTGGAGCCAGGTATATTCGTTTTTAGACATATTTATTGTCCTAATATTAATGACGTTAACTAGATGGTATAATTGCTTACAAATCAATGATTTTATACCAAAAATTATGTATACATATCACTAGACAGTAGTGGCCAAAAATGTTGGCGACCAGCTTGAAAAATGCTGGGGTCAGAATGATAGTCTTTTCTATTTATTAACCTTCAATTTGCAAGTCATGAGCTGAAAATTGTGTGTGATTGATGAAGCAAAAACTACAACTATGTCCCTATTTTATACACAGGATGAGCTCAGCCAGGAGGAGGGTCTGGAAAGCATCAGCCAGGAGGAGGCCGTGCCAAGCGCCAGCCAGGAGGAGGCCATGCCCAGTGGCAGCCAGGAGGAGGCTGTGCCCAGTGGCAGACAAGAGGAGGCCATGTCCAGTGACAGCCAGGAGGTGGCTGGGCCCAGTAGGAGCCTCACCCAATCCCAGGTGCCTCCCCTCTGCCTTACCACCAAAAGGCCCAGGAAGGGGACAATGACAGAGGAGGCAGCACTGGGCCTCATTAGGGAAACCAGACATTTCCTCAGGAGCCCCCCCAATGCTGAAGAGGCATATGGCTGCTATCTAGCCACCAGGTTGCTGGAATTGGAGAAGGGACAAGGCCTCCTCTGTGAGGGATTTATTTCTAATGCCCTTCAGAAGGGGTAGTACCACAAACTGGGGACAGATATGACATCTAATTCTGGTCCTGATCTCTGGGATTCCTGGACCAGATTGTGCTCCCTATTATGTGGACTCCTCAAGCTACCAAATTTATTTTCCATAGACTTGGTGATGTGTGCCATGGGGGACAAAAGGCTTTGCAAATTCCAAAAGTTTTTCCAGCGTTGACTTCCTCTTTATTTTGTTACCCAGAATAGATTAATATTTTCTTTGTGCAAAATACTATGTGTTTTTCTTCAAAAAGGACAGTTTTTTGTGAGTAGGCAGGTACATTTAAAAAAGACAAGGTTAATAAAAAATATAAGATAATAATGTTATTATGGTAATTTGACACTCCAAAAAAAAATGATATGGAGATCACTAGAAAATAATTTTAAGTAAAAAAATAATTGTAAACATTTTATGGAGATCGGACTTTTAAAAATTAGAATATTAGTCATGAGATTAGGATGAATAACGAAGAAAGAAGTTTGTGAGAACTCTGTGTGAACATGAGCAGGAAAACAATTTCATTCTTCCAGCATTCTAAAGAAGAAAAGAATACTCTGCATTAAAAGATCACAGAATTAGCAGCGTGAGGAATATGCTAGCTCCAATATGAATGCTAGTTTTACCACACCGAGTGCTTCTGTCTCATAGTTGCTTCAGAGCATGCAACATTTTAGGTCCGTCGGAACAGCATACAGACAAACGGTTTTCCCGATAGGAATTGGTTCCGTCTGAAAGATTTAAAACATGTTCTATTTCTAGGTATGTCAGAATTTTAGTTAAAAAAAGATTGATGAGGCATACACACGTTCGGAATATATGATAAAAAGGTTCCGTCTGACTTTTTCTGTCGGACATTCCGTTCGTGTGTTTGCGGCATTAGAATGCTAGTTCTGCAGCAAGCTGGATCCAACATTCAGTGTACTTGAGCTTCTCTATGCCAGCTGACCCATAATTTCTCTCTGGTTGCTAAACTCAGTCAGTAAATGTAAGATATCTAACAGGATGTGTAATCCTCTGAATGATCAAACAGGGAGTAACTGTAATGTGCGGATTAGGAAACAGGTGAAAAGTTAGAATGATTAATGCACAAAAGGGTTAGAAATTGAAAATCCTTCAGAATAATACAAAAATAGATTCTGAAAGCTATAACATTATGGACTCTTCCCATCAATGTCTCTGTGGTTCAATAATGTCGCTGCATAGTGTACCGCTACCCCTGAAAGAGCTGCTGGATTTTGGGTCTTTTCCCCACACAGGACTCACAGCCAGGCAACAGAAATTTTCCACACTCTCCAAATGGCTAAAGAAACACTCTAGGGGTTTTGGTTTAGTTTGTTTATTTTGAGAACGATCAACTTGGATAGGGATTGGGGTACATGGCATACTCAGAACTTGAAAAACTGTAAACTCTAAAACAGCAAATGAGGACCTGCTAATGTATCTGGCTACTCTAATCCAAACTTTAGAACCCTGCTGCGACAGTGAGAGTGGTGGTGCAACAATAGCAAAACAACAAAGTCCCAAAAACAAAGGTACGATGAAGAGATGGCACCTGGCTGTATTGCATGGCACCTGGCTGTTCTAGACCCAAAGTAGAGATATTATGCTTATGTGAAGACAGCGCTATCACCACTACAGTGAGTACAGAGTACAACATTTCATCCTATGTGTAAACATCAGTGAAAAACAAAGTGCATATACTGTATACCAACATTGCAGAATAAGGTGCTAAATCAATAAAAAAAAAGTGCCTATTGGTTTTAAAAGTGTTATAAATATGTTTAAAATATATTTAAAATAGTTAAAAAATAGTCCATATGTTTCTTCGATGCAATAAACTGTCCAGTGCAATCAAAGATCCTCAAATCCCCCAAATCATTGTGAAAAAAGATCCTAGCTCTGAAATATGCTCCACCTTCAGTGCATAATCCACCACCTAATCTGCTAAATAACTCACTAGAAATAATGTCTAGTAGTATGAAACAACCAGCAAATGCACATATAAATGCAAGAACCAGCTATCACAAAGATGCAGAGGATCTTTCCTCAGAGCCATCACATGCGCTGTTCCACAATGAACACTCAGCCACCAAGGCCAAGCCATAGGTTTCATAACTCTTTAGTTAGATCCTTGTGCAATTCAAGAGAGGGGTGAAAGCACACAAATCTGACAACACTTGTCACAGTTTCTGCCAGTCCTGGATGAACCTAAGCACATGTTTGTATCAGTCAGTCAAATCTTAATGCAGCAAAGACATACAGTGGTGTTTGCCCCCTTCCTCATTTCCTGTTTCTTTGCATGTTTGTCACACTTAAGTGTTTCGGAACATCAAACCAATTTAAACAATAGTCAAGGACAACACAAGTAAACACAAAATGCAATTTGTAAATGAAGGTGTTTATTATTAAAGCGGAGGTCCACCCTAAAATGGACCTCCGCTCATCGGAATCCCCCCCCCTCCGGCGCCACAATCGGCACCTTTCAGGGGGGAGAGGGGTGCAGTTACCTGGATAATCCAGGTAACTGCACCCACTTCCGGGCTAGCTCTCTGCGGAACGAGCGTAGGTTACGCCCCCGTTCCGCAAGCGCCCGCCCCCTTCAGCAAGTGCCCCGCTGCCTGCTGGGAAACACACAGCTCCCAGAGGCAGCGGGGACCGTCCGGATTGCGCCGCGCGGCTCGCGCATGCGCAGTAGGGAACCGGGAAATGAAGCCGAAAGGCTCCATTTCCTGATTCCCATACCCAAGATGGCGGCGGGACCCGGCAGCCGAGCGAGCGATCGGCTTCGGGTGCCGACATCGCGGGCGCGCTGGACAGGTAAGTGTCACTATTTAAAAGTCAGCAGCTGCAGTATTTGTAGCTGCTGGCTTTTAAAAAAAAAAAAAAAAACGTGGAGTCCCGGTGGACTCCCGCTTTAAAGGTGAAAAAAAATCCAAACCATCATGGCCCTGTGTGAAAAAGTGATTGCCCCCCTTGTTAAAACATACTATAACTGTGGTTGTCCACACCTGAGTTCAATTTCTCTAGCCACACCCAGGCCTGATTATTGCCACACCTGTTCACAATCAAGGCATCACTTAAATAGGAGCTGCTTGACACAGTAAGGTCCACCAGAAGATCCTTAAAAGCTACACATCATGCCGAGACCCAAAGAAATTCAGGAACAATTGAGAAAGAAAGTAATTGAGATCTATCAGTCTGGAAAGGGTTATAAAGCCATTTCCAAAGCTTTGGGAATCCAGCGAACCACAGTGAGAGCCATTATCCACAAATGGCGAAGACATGGAACAGTGGTGAACCTTCCCAGGAGTGGCCGGCCGGCCAAAATTACCCCAAGAGCGCAGCGAAGACTCATCCAAGAGGTCACAAAAGACCCCACAACAACGTCCAAGGAACTGCAGGCCTCACTTGCCTCAGTTAAGGTCAGCGTTCATGCCTCCACCATCAGGAAAAGACTGGGCAAAAATGGCCTGCATGGCAGAGTTCCAAGGAGAAAACCACTGCTGAGCAAAAAGAACATCAAAGCTCGTCTCAATTTCTCCACAACACATCTTGATGATCCCCAAGACTTTTGGGACAACATTCTGTGGACCGATGAGACAAAAGTGGAACTCTTTGGAAGGTGTGTGTCCAAGTATATCTGGCGTAGAAGGAACACTGCATTTCATAAAAAGAACATTATACCAACAGTAAAATATGGTGGTGGTAGTGTGATGGTCTGGGGCTGTTTTGCTGCTTCAGGACCTGGAAGACTTGCCGTGATAAAAGGAACTATGAATTCTGCTGTCTACCAAGAGATCCTGAAGGAGAATGTCCGACCATCTATCCGTGTACTCAAGCTGAAACTAACTTGGGTTCTGCAGCAGGACAATGATCCTAAACACACCAGCAAGTCCACCACCGAATGGCTGAAGAAAAACAAAATGAAGACTTTGGAGTGGCCTAGCCAAAGTCCTGACCTGAATCCTATTGAGATGTTGTGGTATGACCTTAAAAAGGCCATTCATGCTCGAAAACCCTCTAATGTAACTGAATTAGGACAATTCTGCAAAGATGAGTGGGCCAAAATTCCTCCAGGACGCTGTAAAAGCCTCATTGCACGTTATCGCAAACGCTTGGTTGCAGTTGTTGCTTCTAAGGGTGGCCCAACCAGTTATTAGGTTTAGGGGGCAATCACTTTTTCACACAGGGCCATGATGGTTTGGATTTTTTTTCACCTTTAATAATAAACACCTTCATTTACAAATTGCATTTTGTGTTTACTTGTGTTGTCCTTGACTATTGTTTAAATTGGTTTGATGTTCCGAAACACTTAAGTGTGACAAACATGCAAAGGAACAGGAAATGAGGAAGGGGGCAAACACTTTTTCACACCACTGTATTATACTTACTTCCCTTTGAAGTAAGCAGCAGTGCCATCAACACAGAACTGGTGGAAAATAGGGGTACTCAGGTTCAGCCATCTACTGTATGGAGAAGTCTGGCCAGAAGTGGTCTCCATGGAAAAATTGTGGCCAAAAAGCCATGCTTTTTATGTGAAAATAAGGCTAAGCGACTGTAGCAGGAAGAAGTTTGTTCACCAAAGGGTTGGTGAGTGGTATAGTAATAAGTGTCTTCAGGCAACAGTGAAGCATGGTGGAGGCTCCTTGCAGGTTTGGGGCTGAAATTCTATAAAATGGAGTTGGAGATTTGGTCAGGATCAATGGTGTCCTCAATGCTGAGAAATACAGGCAAATGCTAATTCATTAATCCATCAGCAATAACATCAGGGAAGTATGTGATTGGTCCCAAATTAATTCTGCAGCAGGATAACAACCCTAAACATACAGTCAATGTCTTTAAGAACTATCATCATCTTAAAGAAGAAAAAGGAGTCCAGGCAGTGATGGTTCAGCCCCCACAGAGCTCTCAACAATGAGTCTTCTTAGGAATACTTGATCAGGGGCTCATCACCACAGGTGCTCACGTGACGGAATGACGTGAGGACGCAGAGGCCGAGGGAGGGGCTAGTGGAAGCCGGCCGGAGCGGGAACACGGTGCGCTCCATGCAATTTAGCCGGAGCGTGAGAGGCTCCGGCGGTTTGCGGAAGATCCCCTGCCCGACACCGCTCCGAAACCCACCCGCCTGCCAGCCTGTGCACGGGAAATTAATATAACAGCGAGACCGCTGTCTTTTTTTTTTGTTGTTGTTCCAGTCTCCTCATTTACCCATATACTTCCTATACCTCACCAACGGAGCAGTGTACCCTTGGGCCTAATAACTGGCGGGACAAATGCAAATTTACTCAACAGCTTTGACAATACATCAGATGACATCAGAGACAGCTGGTAATCCAGCCTATCTCAAAAACTAAAGAATAACATATTAAACAGATTATAATTACATCGGCCCTGGATTAAGAGCACCAGGTGGAGGATCAATCCATAACACAGAGAATACTGAGAGAAATGCTCTCAAAACTTGAAGTCGCTATAAAATCTGAGATTGGTATATTGAGATCTGACTTGGGACATATATTAAATAGAGTGGAAGTAGTAGAGGAAAGTGTGGAAAGGCAGGTCCAGGAACTAGGTACTGTAAAGGACCAAATTAAAATAGCATACCAAAATCAGAGGAAAATTCTATATCAACTTGAAGACCAAGAAAACAGGAATCGCAGACAAAATCTAAGAATACGCTCGGTACCCGAAAATAAACAAGAAGATCTAAAGGAAACTATTAAAAATATATTTAACCCACTCTTGGACAGAGGAGAGGAAGGATTCCCAAAGATTGAACGGGTACACCGAATTGGCAAAATAAGGAGTGAGGGTATCACTAAGCCGCGTGATATTATTGTCAGATTCAGACTTTGTGAAGACAAAGAAGAGATATGGTCAAAATTAAGGGGGAGAGTAGTACTGAAATACGCAGGGGCAGATTTACAAGTCTTTCCGGACCTAGCCTCAGAAACACTGACCAGAAAGCGTCTTCTAAAACCTCTGCTAGACCAGATGAGAGCACAGAACATAAGATACAGCTGGGGTTTCCCGGCATGCCTTGTAGGATTTAAAGATGGCAGATCAGCCAGGCTGCGATTCCCAGAAGAGCTGGCTAGATTCTGTGAGAGACTGGGGATTCAGGCTCCAGCCCTACCGGGCTGGACGGATGAGAGTTGGGGGGCGTTTTGGGGGGGGGAATTTGGGGGGGGATACGGGATGTTGTAGGGTGGTCTTGGCACAGGCCGGGAGGGTACACACCCCCCCTCCTCTCCCTTTTTTAATCTAGGGGAGGGGGGGAGGCAAAACACTGTACCCCACCTCAGACTTAATAAGACTTAGAGATGGTCAGGATTTCCAGGCTAATCAATAAGTCTAAGGCCGGATTTGGGCCAGGGGGGGGGGGGGTGGAGGAGGTGGGGAGTTGGATTGCGAGGGGGGGTTGGGTTAAGGGGGGGGGGGTAAGGGGCAATGTAGGTTAGGGGTAATGTCAGTAAAGAGCCCTCCTAGGATAGGCAAGGAAAACATGGTTAAGGTAGTAGGGCCTAGTGATGATCAAAAAAAAAAATTTTTTATCCAGTTCTTTCTTATTAATGGCGCTTAATTTTATAACATATAATGTGAAAGGGTTAAACACACCCAACAAGCGGCTAAAAATTTTGAAAGAATGAAAGCATTATGAGGCGGAGGTGATATCCCTACAAGAAACACACATATCCCATGACTCAAAGATTAGGCTTTACTCTAAAGATTATCCGTGTTGGTATTATGGTGATACAATAACAAATAGAGGGAGAGGTGTAGCAATAGGATTTGCAAGGAATATTCGTTTTACCCTAGAGGCCAGAGAGACGGATCCAGAGGGAAGGTATCTTTTCTTAAAGGGAGTGTTGGGTAACATGAGATGTACATTAGCCAATATATACTCACCAAATAAAAACCCAATAAAATACTTAAGGGGCATCTTAGCTAAATTGCAGAAGTTCAAAGAAGGTTATGTAATTATGATGGGAGATTTTAATTTCTGCCTGGAATGTAGGGTAGATAGTACGTCGGGTGCACCGGGAACAAGTAACGTACAACTAAAAAAGCTAAAACAAAGTCTGAACACTTTCCAGTTGGTAGATGCTTGGAGGGCCCAGCATGCGGGAATATTGGACTATACGTTCTACTCCCCTGTACACGGGACGTACTCTAGAATTGACTACATATTTGTGGAACATAGAGTACTGGAAAATGTAATAGAAACTAATATAGAAATAACCACATTATCAGACCACGCTCCCGTAAAGATGAGAATGTCGATTCCTGGCTTACATAGACAAGGGTTCTCGTGGCATTTAAACGAAGAATTAATACAGGACAAAGAGGGGTACGAAGTAGTGCGTAAAGAATTAGAACAATACTTCTTAATAAATGCTACAGAAGAGACCTCGGGTCAAGCCACGTTGGGGACTAGAAAAAAAAAAGAACGGAATAACGAAAAACATAAATTAAGAGATGAAATCTCTGTAATGGAGCAACAGCACAAAAAGGGAGCCTCCGATAAAAAATTCCTACATAAATTAGCGAATAAAAGAGAGGACTTACGCGAGCTTATGGACCAGGAATCAAAAAGAATTTATGGTCAACTGGCTAAAGAAAGATATCAGGAAGGTAATAAATCCACTAAACACCTAGCAAAAATGCTGCAAAAGAAAAAAGCTATAAATTACATAGAGAGAATCCAAATAGAACATGGTGCTTTGGCATATACTACGAAAGAAATAGCAGAAACATTTAGAACTTATTATAAATGCCTATATGCAGTTAATTAAAAAAAAAGGAAATAGGGGGAAAAAATAAAAAAAACAGGAGGATTGATGAATATTTAAATAACGCTGGATTGCCTAAGATTTCTGAAAATGAAAAGGAAAATCTAGAAAGCCCCATCACGGAGGAAGAAATAAATAAAGCACTAAAAGACTCGGCCCCTGGGAAAAGCCCGGGACCCGATGGACTAACAATATATTATTATACAAAGTTTAACCACTTGCCGCCCGCCTTATAGCAAATAGATGGCGGCAAAGTGGTTCCATAATCAGTCTGACACCCGGCAACTACGATCTCGGTAAAGCGTCTCCGACGGAGACTCTTTACCATGTGATCAGCCGTGTCCAATCACGGCTGATCACAGTGTAAATAGGAAAAGCCAGTGATCGGCTTTTCCTCACTCGCGTCTGTCAGACGCGAGTAGAAGAGAGCCGATCGGCTGCTCCTCTGACAGGGGGGGTCTGTGCTGATCGATTATCAGCACAGCCCCCCCCCCCCCCCGAGGATGCCCACAGTGGACCACCAGGGACGCCACCAGACCACCAGGGATGCCAAGGACAAGGTATGCCACCCTAGACCACCAGGGATTCCAGTCAGTGCCACAATGGATGGCAATCAGTGCCCATAATTGATGCTAATCAGTGCCCACAATGGGCATCACTGATCGGCATGCATTATTGATTGGCACTGATTGGCATCCATTAGTACAATATATTATAATGCAATGCCGCCTATCAGTTACCATCTGTGCCGCCTATCAGTGCCTACCCATGCCCACCTGTGCCGCCTACCCATTCCCACCTGTGCCACCTACCCATTCCCACCTGTGCCACCTACCCATGCCCACCTGTGCCGCCTAACCCATGCCCACCTGTGCTATCTATCTATGCCCATCCATGCCAATCCGTGCCAATTTGTGCCACCTATCAGTGCCCATCCGTGTCGCCCATCAGTGCCACCCATCAGTGCCGCCTATCAGTGCCACATATCGGTGTCCATCAATGCCACCTCATCAGTGCCCCTTCATTGGTGCCACCTCATCGGTGCCCATCAGTGCCGCCTTATCATTGCCAATCAGTGTAACCCCATCAGTGCCCATCAGTGAAGGAGAAAACTTACTTATTTGCAAAGTTTTGAAACTGAAACAAAAAAAAACATTTTTTTTTTCAAAATTTTCGGTATTTTTTTATTTGTTTAGCAAAAAATAAAAACCGCAGAGGTGATCAAATACCACCAAAAGAAAGCTCTATTTGTGGGAGAAAAATGATAAAAATTTCATTTGGGTACAGTGTAGCATGACCGCGCAATTGTCATTCAAAATGCGACAGCGCTGAAAGCTCAAAATTGGTCTGGGCAGGAAGGTGTTTAAGTGCCCGGTATTGAAGTGGTTAAAGATATCCTGATCCTGAGACTGTGCAACTATATGAATGGCCTAGGGCTAAATTACGAAATGAGCAAAGACGCACTGACAGCCTCAATAATAGTAATTCACAAGGAAGGAAAGGACAAGACGATCTGTTCCAGTTACCGACCAATATCGTTATTAAACGCAGATACTAAGTTATTTGCTAAAATACTAGCAGGGAGACTGAAAATCTTGATGAATCAACTGGTCCATCCGGACCAAGTCGGGTTTGTAACGGGGAGGGAAGGTAAAGACAATGGGGTGAGAACACTCCTGCTGATATCGCAGAAGGAGGAGTTAGAATCCCCGGCCTTGCTACTGTCGACGGACGCGCAAAAAGCCTTCGACAGGGTGGACTGGGGATTCATGTTTCAGACGCTGGAAAAAATGGGCATAGGAATAGGAATGATCCAATGGATTAAAACGCTCTATTACCACCCGACAGCAACTATAAAGATTAATGGGACAGCCTCTTTACCCTTTGAGATGGAAAATGGGACCAGACAGGGTTGCCCATTATCGCCCCTCCTATTTATACTATCACTAGAGCCGCTTCTCTCCACGATCCGAAATAGCCCTGAAATCACAGGAATCAAGGTGGGGAAAGAAACACATAAATTGGCAGCTTATGCAGACGACGTACTGTTCTACATAAGCAATCCGAAAGACACATTACCCAAATTAAATAAAGCCTTGGAATACTATGGTGAAATGTTGAACTTCAAAATAAATCAAACAAAGTCTGAAATACTAAATATTAACATTAGGAAACAGGAAGTACAGCAGATCCAAAATGAATGCAAATTCATACGGAGAGGAAATTTAAAATATCTAGGAGTAAAATTGGCGAATTCTCTCAAAAAAATCTATCAATTAAATTATATCCCATTATTAAATGAAATTAGAAATTAACTCAGACGATTTGGCAATAGACCACTCTCTTGGTTAGGACGCATCCACGCTCTAAAGATGGTTATTCTTCCTAAGATTTTGTATAAACTCCAGATGTTGCCGATCAAAATCCCTACTGGTTATTTTTCAAAGTTAAAAGCATTACTGCTCAAATTTATATGGAATAATAGAAAACCTAGGATCTCTTTTTTAGTGTTAAAACAGGAGAAAAGTCGAGTAGGATTGGCTGTTCCGGACTTATTGAGCTATTATAAGGCAATAGTGCTGTCCAGAATTGTCGACTGGGTAGGTGAGAAAGGTAAAGAGAAAAGGTGGGTTAATTTAGAATATAAATATAGCGGGACACATTTAGGTAAAATAATCTGGAACCCTCCAAAATATAGGGCTTTAGAAGGGAGCACAAACGTGATGACACGAATAGTATTTAAATTTTGGGATGAGGTATATAAAAAATTTAATGGACACTACAACTCACCGTTTATTGCACTAAAGAAGAACGAGTTATTTCCACCGGGGAAAAAGGAAATAGGAGGTAATTGGATAAAAAATTAAAAAACACAAATTAAAGATATTATGAAAGAAGAAAAACTTATAACACAAAGTGAATTGGAGCACAAGGATTTAATGTTTGTGGATGGGTGGCGGTACCTCCAGCTGGCCCATTTTATTGGCAGCTTACCACAACCAGTAAGATCGGAAAAGGAGCTGACCCAGCTGGAGCGACTCTGTACAACCAACAACCCGAAAGGAATTGTATCAAGGATGTACGGATTGTTGATGATGATGGGAGAGCTGGAGGGGCGCCATACATCAGAAAATGGGAAAACGAATTAGGTGCACAATGTGATCAGGACACAATAAGTAAAATAATGAGATTAACACATAGTTCGGCAATAGACAGCAAAACAGCGGAGATGAACTATAAATGCCTTACCAGATGGTATAATACACCAGATAAGATGGCGAAATACCAGCAGGGAAGATCGGCGGAATGTTGGCGAGGTTGTAAAACCAAGGGAACAATGGCACACTTATGGTGGGAATGCCCAAAAATCAAAATCTACTGGGGGCAGATCCTACAAAAAATAAGAGAAATAACTAAAATAAGTCTGAAAATAGATCCTTGGATTATATTATTCCACGCTATTAAGTGTAATATAAAAAAATATCAAGATACAATAATCCCACATCTCCTTAACGCAGCGAAAAAATTCATTCCTAAAAACTGGCAGGAAATGGAAATCCCATCGATGTGGGAGTGGGTAGATGCGGTCGAAGTGACATATAAGATGGAAAAACTAATTGGTGGAGAGGATCTGGAAAGAGAAGCGGTAGAACAAAAATGGAAATGCTGGAAAGATTTTAAGAAAGACTGGAGTTACGCAGAACATTTAAGACCATAAAGAGCACCCATAATGAGATGAGGAATAAGAGGCAGGAGGGAAAAATACTGACATATAATGAGGGAATAGGGAGGGGGTGGGAGATGGGGTAGAATAATAAAGTGTTATGAGGAATAAATGAATTGTATTTTATTATAAAAATTTATATCTATTGAAGATAGCGGAAAAAAAAAAGGAAAAACACACATATATATTATGCCACAATGATGTGAATTATACAAGGAGACAATATTGAACGGAAAGTTGATTTACGTCTCATTAGAGAAATTCGCTGATGTGTGCAAAAAAAAAAAAAAAAAGGAATACTTGATCAGACAAAAGGATCTGAGACAGCCTACATCTACAGAAGATCTGTAGTTAGTTCTCCAAAATGTTTGGAACAACCTACCTGCTGAGTTCTTTCAAAAACTGTGTTTGAAATATTGGTTTGATTTAGATTTCTCTTCTGATCATTTACTTTCCATTTTGTTAATTGAGAAAAATAAACTAATAACACTTCTATTTCTGAAAGCATTTTTGATTTACAAAATTTTTTGTCACACCTGCCTAAAACATTTGCACAGTATTGTATATACATTTAATATAAAGGTAAGTTCACTGTCCATCAGAAGTCCCGATCCTAATATTTGGAACGGTACATGACTAAGTTTGACTTTTACAGGAAAAGCTGAAATTTGCACCTGCCTTTCACAGCCTATATCTGTCAAGCTGTGTAGCACAGTATTCAGCAATGTTGTTTTTATTGAAGATGACTTTGGCATTCTTAACTGTCTCCCGCCCGCCATTTAAACAAATGATAGTGGACATGATGCTCTCTTGTTCTTTGCCAATGTCATATGAGGTTACCCAGTGTCTCTATGATCGAATACCACGGGTGCGCGCCAACCCCGATCTCGGTAAATAGCCGTGGCTCTTTACCCATGTGATCAGCTGTGTTCAATCATACCTGCTCACATGTAAACAATGAGATGCTGTTTATCATCTCTCCTTGCCTCACACTGACAGAGTGTGAGGAGAGAAGAGCTGATCAGTGGCATCACCTCACAGGGGAGACCTATGAATGTAATCAGGGGGGCACTGATCATCAGTGCCCTGATTACAGTGCAGCCCCAACTGTGCTCATCAGTGATGCCACTATGTGCTTATCTGTGATGGCAATCTGTGCCCATTAGTGACACCAGTCTGTACCCATCAGTGAGGCCAATTTGTGCCAATCAGCGTTGCCTTTCAATGCCCATCAGGGAAAGTTCTTTCTCTTGGTAGCAAGGGAGTTAGAGAGAGAGAACCTGAGAGAGCACCTCTGTCTGGATATTCACCTTCCAATGGGAGACTATACCAGGCGAGACTGGGAGTGAGGATACCTGGGGTAGTGTCATGTATAATTGCCCATAAGTGTTGCCCATCTGTGCCCACTAGTGCCACCTATCCGTGCCCATCAGTGCTGCCTATCAGTATCACCTATCAGTGCTCATCAATGCTGCATATCAGTGCCACCTATTAGTGCTCATCAGTGCTGCATATTGGTGCCTCCTCATCAGTGTCAACACATTCGTGCCCTTCAGTGCATTCTCATCAGTGCCCATCAGGGCTGCCTCATCCATGCCCATCAGTGCAGCCTATCAGTGCCTATCAGTGCAGCCTCATAAGCGCAAGTCTGTGAAGGAGAAAATTTACTTATTTACACAATTTTCTGACAGAAAGTAAGAAAACTTTTCAGTCTTTTTTCAATTTTTTTCCAAAAAAATAAAAACACAGCGATGCTTAAATACCACCAAAAGAAAGCTCTATTTGTGTGAAGTAAATGATAAAAAATGAAGTTGGGTACAGCGTTGCATGACCGCGCAATTGTCATTCAAGGTGTGACAGCGCCAAAAGCTGAAAATTGGCCTGGGCAGGAAGGGGGTGAAAGTGCCCAGTACTGAGGTGATTAAAATATGAGAAAATTTTGCATTCTGATACGTGTCTCTAAAACTGCAACAGCCTTTGTTTCTGTTCATACTATTAATTTTGAAGTAGGCCTAACATCCTAAATGTTTAGGTTGGATCTCAAAAGGGATTTTAAAAACAACTACAAAAATACCATAAACCAAAAAAAATAATGCTATGACACATGTAAATGGCTCACTTGATCATTTTAAATCTCAAATGTAGTCCATTAGCTGTTCTGTGTGGAGATACTAATACATATCAGGGAAGAGGTTAAACAATAATGCCTTTTTCTTTGTAAGTAGGCTGGAGAGCAAAGGATTCATAGAGATTGATGACTATTCAATAGTGCTAACAATTTATAGACTTCTCCTGGGCGTGATATATTAGGAACAACTCACCTTTCTCCTTGCTTCCCATTTTCTAATTTAACCTCTACTTACAGATCAGTGTGCCATTTTACTCCATCAGCAGCACTTAGCACTTGTTTCTAATGTGTACTGCCAATGTTATGGTTCTGGGCTCTTGTATTGTTATTTTTAAAAGTCTGTCCAGAGGTTGGTATTATTTTATAACCATCTTCCTGTGGATAAAATAAATCTAACTTGTCTAATATTGAATGAGTTGATATCAGCTATAATCATATATAAAGGCGTACCGAGATGTGTTTTTTTTATTTGGGTTAAGGGAAAAAGACAATTTATTGGATGTCACTAATATCAATGCTAGGGCAAGTAATAAAGCTATGTCTAAACCCTGGGGTTCATAGTCAATATTTGTTTATCTTCTGTCTAAGAAGAACAGAACACTTTCATTTTTTGCTTTGCGTTGTGGAAAGCATTAAGAGTCAATTTTAAGTGCTATATAACTGCTAAGTTATTGCTCTGTTAAAGTAGAATGTGTGCCCTTTCATGCTTCAACGCCAGTGCTTCACTGCTTCTCGCTACTGACAATTGATTAAAATGAGATCATTTTTTATGAATGTATATGGCGTACAGCTTATGGAAGCATGCAATTGTTATAATGCTACGTGCAACAGAATTTTTCATGTGGAAATTTCTATAGACCCATAAACATTTGCAATAAAAATTCAATTTTCAATATGATATTGTATTTCAAAGATCTCTGATGTCTGTCCTTGAGCTTGTTAGGAATAAACCGTTGTATGCTTGTGAAAGCTGTTAAATAGATTGTTTTCATTTCTGTTAGATACATATTGAATATTACATATGTAGTCAGGACTGGACTACAACAATATGGAGAAGGAGACATAACCTTGCATTCTTCTCTCCGACTACTGGGATACTGATGTTATGCTGCACCATTTCCTTCAGCCAGCAGGGGAGAGCTAAAACCAAGCAAGCCCATACACTTCTATGTAGAGCTCTGAGAATCCTAAAAGTTGTATAATGAGACAAATAGCCTCCTTACAATGCAGATCCCAATAGGCACAGTACAGTAAGAATGGAGAGATGATTTCTATTAAATTGCCAGGGAAAGTTCTTGCTCTTGGCACCAAGGGAGTTAGTGAGAGAGCCCTCGAGAGAGCACCACTGTCTGGATATTCACCTGCCAATGGAAGACTATACCAGGGGAGACTGGGAATGAGGACACATGGGGCAGTGCAGAAATGCGAGCATCACAGCACCTGCACCTCTACTGCAAGGATACTGGAGCATTTACTCACCTTCAGCTTTCCACCACTAATCATCAATGGCTTTTGGACAGAGACCAAGTGGCATCCCCCTTCTACTGCAAGTGCTCACCACAGTATCCCAGGAACTGGTGAGAGGGCTATTAATTGCTGATACAGCTAGTAGGGACACAGCCACTGCCAGCATACAAGTGTATCTAATCTATACTGCACTCTATACTGCAGTTATTACAAACCAAAACTGCACATATGCCAACCCTATACTGCATTATACTGAACCTTTACTACATCTGAATCACATCTATCTTGCACCTGCCCCAAGACTGTACCATACCTATTTTCAGGATCTAGGTCTGAAACTGCAAACTCTGCTATGTATGGCAATGTCTCTTCTTGCTGAGCTACCTGGGATGCTGGACAGCATATTCATCCTCATACAACATGCTGGTAGATGCCCACACATCCCACAGAGAGGAAATAGCATGGCTGAAAGACAAAGTGGCAGACCTGGAGGATAGGTCTAGATGGAACAACATCAAACTAAGAGGTGTTCCAGAGTCTATTCCATCCACCCAGCTCCTGTAATACTCCCATGCCCTGTTCTCTACCTTGGTATCTGTGCTATCAATACAGGACCTCAGAGTGGACAGAATCCATAGGGTACCTGAACCCTCTTTACTCCCTGAAGAAATTCCGAGAGATGTACTACTAAGGGTTCACTATTACCATGTGAAGGAACAGATCCTGCAGGTATCACAAAGACCTGACAACGTCCCTCCACAGTACACCACTATACAACTACTTGCCTGTATTGAGATGGGTCTGATGGAAGATCTTAATCTGAATGATGCAGACCCTGGAGGCAATAACAGAGGTTTTATATGCATCCCTGAATTCTGACCAGTCTTCGTCCATCAAAGACATGTCCAGAGATGTCCATTTAACTTGTGCCTTATGAAACCTGGGGTTGAAGTCAGACATTAAGGCTGCATAGTAGGTGGAAACTAATTTAGTGGGGTCTGGGTGTCTGAGTAGCTTTTCCAATGGGGGCAAGTCAGTGGGGTCAGCCAGGGAGCCAAACTGTGCGTGGATCGCATGCCTGAGCTGGTAGTAGTAGAATAGGTACGATCTTGGTAAGTAAAAGTCTAAGCGTAGCTGGTAGAAGGTTTTAAAACCCTGGGCATTGTACAGGTGGTATAGATATTTAACCCCTTGGAGTACCTTCGATTGGGGTCCAGGAGGGAAAACAATTCCTGAAGATTAGGGTTGAACCACAGGGGGTTGTTTGGAGACTTTAGATTTGGTTATCTTTGTGATAATATAGCGGAATAATGAAAGAGAGGTGTTAAGCATAGAGGTACCGGGGCGGTCAGGGACTTGGCCTCTATAAATGATATTATGCAAGGTTTTCAGGGAAGATGCGATGGGAAGATGCGATGGCCCCTTCTGTGGAGGTGCAGGCATTGGATGGGGCCAGGCACAGCCAATCGTGAATGTGCACCAGCTTAGGAAATGCCAGGCCTGCCAGGTGTGCTGGCAGCCACAGTGTCTCAAGTGCCACTTTGGGGGAGCCACTCTTCCACAGGAAAGTTGTGCATATTGTGTCTATTAGTTTAAAAGTGAATTTTGGTATTCTGCATGGAGAGTTAGCAAGGATGTACAGAAGTCTTGGTAAGTATATCATTTTGAGTACATTGGCCCTTCCCATAAAGTCTAGTGGCAGGTTCATCCACTGCCTGGTCTGCTTCTGAAGGCGGGCCAGGAGGGGATCCAAGTTGTTAGTGGTATATAGGGAGAGGGGGGTCTGCACCAACACCCCAAGGTACCTAAAGGAGAACACCACTTGGAGCTTGGACTCAGGGTGTATATGGGGGGAAAAGTCACGTCCAAGGGGAAAAGGCTGGACTTATCCCAATTGACCCGAAAGCCGGAATAGTCTCCGAAGGTAGTGACCTCCTCCAAAAGGGCCCGCAGTGACCCATCGGTGTCAGCCAGGTACACCAATGTGTCATCCGCGTAGAGTGAAATACGTTCCTCTATATTAGCTATCGGGAGTCCCTTAATTGGAGGGGAAGAGCGGACACAAATTGCCAACGGTTCCATTGCCAGGGCAAACAAGAAGGGTGACAACGGGCACCCCTGTCGAGTGCCTCTGGTAATTTGGAAGGGGTCGGTAATAACGGAATTGACTCAGATCCAAGCCACCGGGGAGGTGTAATGGAGTTTTATCCATGCTACAATACAGGGACCAAAGCCATACATTTGTAATACCCAAAATAAGTATGGCCATTCCACACTGTCAAAGGCCTTGCAGGTGTCCAAAGACACAATGGCATGGGTGGGAGGGCAATCAAGTGGGTACTGCAGGTTGTGGAACAATCTGCAGATATTCATCCTGAAGGACTTGCAGGGAATAAAGCCCCTTTGGTCACTGTTGACAAGGGACGTAACTATGCTATTTAAATGATTGGCTATTATTTTGGCCAGAATCTTAACATCCACGTTAATAAGTGAAATTGGACAATAAGATTCGCATTTAAGTGGATCTTTACGGGGTTTCAATAAAAGTATAATCAGAGCCTCCCACATCGATGGGGGAAGAGTTCTGATGTCCAGGGCTTTGTTATAGGTCTTTAAGAGGAAAGGGGGCACAAGATCTTTAAATTTCATGTACCATTCAGTCGGGAAACCGTCCAGGCCAGGGGTTTTATGTGCAAGTATTTGTGAAATGACCGCAGTCATTTCTTCAGTCATAATAGGCTCCTCCAACACATCTCGCCCCTCATTTGATAAGGAGGGGAGAGATATGTCAGCCATATATTCGTTCAATTGGGATTCATCATAGTCAACCCTAGATGTATACAGGTCTTTGTAAAAACATAAGAAGGAATTTAGGATATCTCCCTGGTTATCACTGATGGTACCCCGGGCAGTGCTAATACGTGGAATGGAAATTGGAGAATGGTCAGGTCTAGTCAGGTATGCCAAGAGACGACTGGCTTTGTTACCATGTTCAAATGATTTTTGAGTAGCATGCATTTCTGAGTGAGATCTAGCAGACAGAGTTCATACTCCCTGTGGCTCTGTAGCCATGCCTCCCGTGTGTCGGAGGCAGGGCTAGAGGCATAAGCATACTCTGCACGAACCATAACCGTTTCAAGTTCATCTGTAAGCATCTGATTATTTTTGCGTATAACCCCCGTTATGAACATAAAAGTACCTTGAAGTGTTGTCTTAAATGCTTCCCATTCTGTGGATGGGTCAACTTTGTCCAAGTTGTCCCTCCAGTATTCGGCAATGCCCTTCCTGCACTCACCCTGCATTATCTCATCCTCAAGCCAGTAAGGGTTCAGGCGCAAACAGCGGGTCCCTAGCCAGGGAGGAGGAGGAGGTCCACAGAAAGAGGGGCATGATCCGAAACCCCCCTGGGCAAATATGATACAGCGGAGACCACTGGAAGGGTCTCCGCTGGGGCAAACGCCATATCCAACCTGGACATGGTATGGAAGGAGTCCAAGTGGCAGGAAAAGTGGCGTATATCTGGGTATTTCCAGTGCCACACCTCTGTAAGGCCATGGACCTGGACCAAGTCCACAAAGGAGGGGAAGGGCCTGCCCCCACCCCCTAGGCGGTCCATTGCTGGATCCAGTATAGCATTAAAGTCTTCTACATATAGCAGGGGGCCAGGGGGTCTATTCAAAAGTTGGAGTGACAACTTGGAGAGTATCTCCACCGAAAATGGGGGGGAATATATATGTTCCCCAGAGTAAAAGTCACTGTGGATATTTGTAGAGTAAGAACAACAAATCACCCATCAGGGTTAGTTTTAACCCCTATCATCTCAGCTGGAAGAGATTTGGCTAATAGATTACCCTCTGGAATAATTAGTGTGAGTGGCATAGTAGGAGTTAGACAACCATGGGCGTTTTTAAAGGCCCCTATTTTGAAGCCTGTGAGGTGAGTCTCCTGGAGGCAAATAATATGAGGGTGGCATTTTTTCAATACCGAAAAAAACAGGGATCTCTTCTGGGGTGCATTCAGACCCCTAGTGTTCCAAGAGACTATCCTCAGAGGCTTCGCCATAACAAATTATACAGTAGTAAACAAGCACGGATAAACATGAGAATCAGTACATAAATGACCAGAAAAGCTGTGTCCCATAAAGCACATACAGGCACATGAACAAAAAAAATGCATGGATCTGCCGAAGTTGACCAACTGAAAAAAAAACTTTCCCAATGGGGGGGTTGTGGGGGTTAAAAAAAAGGGGGGTGGGAAAAAAAAACAATGGGAGAAAGGGGAAAGAAAAACCATCAACAAAATCCCATAAAACCTTGGCCTCCCTCCCCGCTCGACCATCCCAAACACAGCGACCCTTGGATCCCAAACCAACAGACCGTCCCGACCATACCTCGGTTGGTGTCAAAAAAATAAAAAACTGTCCTGTGGCCACGCCACTACCTTGTGTGGGGGTAAAGTGGAGTCAGGTGGGGGGGCTCCCAACCAATGCGTTTTAGGGGGACAAAGCATGTCCTGTTGGATGATGTATGGCCTTGTTAGCCTTGGGGGAGAGTTCGGCATCTGGTGGTCTCCCCTCCAGATAATTCAGGATGGCAAGTTGTGCAGATGAAATAGTGTTCAAAAAAGGGGGGAGGAAACATGGAGGGGCAGATAGGTAAGTCACAGTAACCTGTTCTCCAGGCTAAGAGTGCAGTCCGGCCAGGGGGATAAAGTGGTTGTTAGGTACCTGGTGTTGAAGCCCGACTTGTAAGAGGAGACCTCTCTTACAACGCTGGTTCAGGAGCCACTGCAATGGGAACAGTGGTCTCGAGAGCACAGTGGGTAGGAGTGCCTGCTGGAGTAGGGTCTGCTGGTATTGGTGGCAGAGTAGAGGTCCCTCTGGGATGGCTGGACGGCAGGTGATAGTGGACCAGGGCTGGCAGAAGACTGAAGTGCTGATAAGTGCAAGCAGCAGTTACAGGAGCCAATGAAAAGACCCAAAGGGGCAGCAGAACACTGGACAGGGCAGCAGGCTGGAGCAAGGTCGAATGGTCCGGGTCAGTAAGCAATCAGACAGGTGGAAACAGAAGGCAAAGGCAGCATCGGGAAAATAGGCAGAGGTTGGCAACGGATCACAGGCAGAGGTAGTAGCAGGGTCAGGCAGGCCGGGTCGGGTTTGGAGAGAGTAGAGAGGTCAGACAAAGCCCGGTCGGTTCAACAGCAGATGATCAGATGCAGGTAATCAGGCACACAGAAGCTGAGACGAAACAGCGCTGCACCAGCGCACTTGGAGAACCTTTATGCACTTAGTGGCAGCAAACAGCTCTATCACGTACACACGTGCGCCTAACGCTCGCTCACGCGCCCGCGCATCTCTCACGCCCGCGACACGTGCCGACGCATTGTAGTGGGAACCCGCTGAAGCTCCCTTCGTGAAGAAGCGTGCACGCAAATGCGCCTGTCTATTGCTGGTAGGTCCCTGACATTGCCCCCTCCCAAGGGGCAGCCTCCGGATGCCCAACAACTCCCTTTTTTCAGGATGGGCAGAGAAGTAAGCGCAAATTATTCGCCTGGCGTGGATATTGCTGTCAGGTTCCCTAAAATTGTTTTCCAGACCAAACCCCTTCCACTTGATTAAAAACTGAATTCGCCCCTGTCTTCTTCTGCAATCAAGGATGGCCTCCACCTCATACTCCTCTTTTCCGACCACTAAGGTTCTGGGAGTCTGGTTCCTCTATCAGGGAAAGGATCAGGGATGGCAGGTTTCGGCAGTGATACACGAAACACAGGGTGAATCCTGAGCGACTCGGGCAGGGCTAGCTCATAGGAAACTTCATTGATTTTCCTCTTTACCGGAAAGGGTTCCATAAACCTTGGTGCAAGGTTCCTAGAAGGACAAGCCAACGTAATGTTATTGGTAGAAAGCCATACCCGATCACCAAGCTGCAGGGTTAGTTCCTCTCTTCTTTTCCGGTCAAAGGCTCTCTTGCTGTCTGCCTGGGCTTTAGACACTACCTCCTGCAACACCCGGTTGTTATGGCTGAGGAACTCCACTGTCTCCTGGACCGCTGGAACTGAGGTTTCTGCAAGAAAGTCAGGCAGAAAGGTTAAATGAAAGCCATAATTGGCAAAAAAAGTGGACTGACTGGTGGCTGAATGACTAGCATTATTGTATGCAAATTCTGCTAAGGGCAGTAGGGACACCCAATCATTCTGTACAAAAGATGTAAAATACCTAATGTACTGTTCGAGAGTCTGGTTGGCCCTCTCCGTCTGCCCGTTGGTTTGGGGATGATAGGCAGAGGACAGGGCCAATTCAATTTTCAGGATCTCACACAGGGCCCTCCAAAATCGTGAGGTAAACTGAACCCCTCTGTCGGATACTATATTTGCTGGAATTCCATGTAACCTCACAATCTCCTTAATGAATATGTGGGCAGTCTCCACAGCAGATGAGGTCCCTTTTAGGGGTAAAACATGGGCCATTTTAGATAGGCGGTCTACAACCACAAAAATAGCCAAGCACCCCTCAGAACATGGAAGCTCGACTATAAAGTCCATGGTAATCATTCTCCAGGGTCTATCGGGTACAGGTAAGGGTTTCAGCAGTCCCCAAACTCAGTTTCTTGGTGTCTTATTCTGGATGCAAACAGGGCAAGAACTGCCATACTTCTCACAGAAGTCCTTCAGGTTGGGCCAACAGAACGTGCGTCGCACGAGCTCAAGGATCTTGCAGACCCCAAAGTGACCTGCCAGCGGATGATCGTGGAGTAGGGTTAAAACTCTGACTCGAATGTCTTTGGGAACAAAGGTTTGATTCCCCTTCCAGAACAAGCCATCCCTGGACGTTAAAGTGACCTCGAGGGGTTTTGATGAGTCAGAGGATGCTTCCTTGATCTGGGAGAGAAGATCAGTTTGTAAAAGTAGGAAATTGCCTGCAGGCAGGATGGTGAGCAGATGAGTCTTTCGGATTGTCATACATGCGTGACAACGCATGCGGTTTCACGTTCTTTGACCCTGGCTCGTAGGTTATATGGAAGCAGAAGCGTGAGAAGAACAGGGCCCAGCGCGCTTGTCGGGGTCTCAGTCGTTTGGCCGATCTTAGGTATTCTAAGTTTTTGTGATCGGTATATATTAATACCAGGTGGGCAGCGCCCTCCAACAGATACCGCCACTCCTCCAAGGCAGCTTTAATAGCGAGCAGTTCCCGGTCACCAACGTCGTAATTCCTCTCTGCGGGGGAGAGTTTCCTAGAGAAGAACTCCACGGGATGCATTAGGTCCTTGTTGCCTTGACGTTGAGAAATGACCGCTCCCACGGCCACTTCGGAAGCATCTACTTCAAGAATGAAGGGTAAGGATGGGTCAGGATGACTGAGGATTGGGGCAGAAGTGAAAAGTTTTTTCAGCTCTTCAAAGGCACTCTGGGCCTCCGGAGTCCAGCAAAAAAGAGAGCTTAGTTTAGGTAATTGCATGATGGGCACAATTATTGCTGAGAATCCTCTTATGAATTTCCTATAAAAGTTTGCAAAGCCGATGAAGCGGTGTATGCCTTTTTTATCCAGTGGCACCTGTCAGTCTAATACAGCAGACACTTTTTGTGAGTCCATCTTAATGCCAGTTGGAGAGATTACTAGCCCCAAGAATTGGATGCTCCGTTGCTCGAATTCACATTTCTCTGCCTTTGCGTAAAGTCTGTGCTGATGAAGACAGCTTAAGACCCTGCGGACATGTTCCCGATGCTGATCGAGTGATCCAGAGAACATTAAAATATCGTCCAGGTAGACAATCACGAATACATCTAGGAAGTCTCTAAATGCATCGTTGATAAGATGTTGGAAAGTGGCCAGAGAGTTTCAGAGGCCGAAGGGCCTTACCAAGTACTCATAATGCCTGAATCGGGTCCGGAAGGCTGTCTTCCATTCATGCCGGCCTGAATGCGGACCAGATTGTAAGCCCCTCTTAGGTCAAGTTTAGTAAATATGACAGCAGATCTCAGCTTCTGGAAGAGTTCGAGTATCAAGGATAAGGGATAGCGGTTTGTAACCGTAATATTGATCAGTTCTCTGTAGTCCACACATGGGTGAAGGGTCTGCTCTTTCTTGGTAACAAAGAAGATTCCGGCACCTGCTGGGGAGGTTGAAGGACAAATGAACCCCTTTTCTAGGTTCTCATCTATGTAGGTCTTTAGTGCCTTCTGTTCCCTTTCTGACAGAGGGAAGATACGTCCGAAAGGGATTTCAGCCCCAGGAAGCAGTTCAATTGGACCATCATAGGGGTGATGGGGTGGTAGAGAGTCCGCACCCTTCTTGCTGAAGACATCAATAAACTCATGGTAATGCTTGGGTACAGACTGGAGTAAACTCGGGTCAGAGTCTAGGGACAAAAGGGTAGCTGGGAACTTGGTGGATTCTGTTAGGCAGTGCTCCAGACAATAGGGAGAAAGAAACTCCAGTAACCCAGTTGATGTGAGGGTTATGGACCTTGAGCCAGGGTATGCCCAGGATGACTGGAAACATAGGAGAGGAAATGGCATCAAGGGTCAGGAATTCTTTATGCTGGGAGGAGATGATGACAGGCAGGGGAAGAGTCCTTTTGAGTTACCCTCCCTGAACTGATACGAGAGCCGTCGGCCAGGAAAACTGAGAGTCCATGAGTCTTCTCTTGTAATGGAATACCTTGTTGGCCAGCAAAGGTGGAGTCAATAAAGCAGCTGCACGCCCCGGAGTCAATGATAGCATTGACTGTCACCATCCTTCCTTGGAGCTGTATCTAGAGAGGAAGAGCAAGGTGGGTTGAATTGGCAGACAAGGCAGAGAGACTGGTAGAAGCAGAAGATAAGCACTTACGTGTCTTGACTGGGCAGTTATAGACATAGTGACCTGTCCCACCGCAGTAGAGGCAGAGATTTAGCTGCCGGGCGATGTGCACGTTCTTCTGGAGGTAAGGCAGGGCACATTAGTCCTAGTTGCATGGGCTTGGACAGAGGTAAGTAGCGAGAAGCAGGAACTGGGACCTTCACAGTCATCCATACTGGGCGGGCTTGCTGAGCAGAACGTTCTGATCGTAGCTCCCTGAGACGATGATCAATCTGGATCGCCAATGAGATCAAGGCCTCAAGGGTCTCTGGTATGCCGACTCAAACAGAGTTCATATTTTAGCCCTTCAGACAACCCCATGTGGAACTTATGCCTCAGAGCCGCATCATTCCATTGGGTGTCGGAGTAGAGATCCCTCTGGGATGGCTGGACGGCAGGTGATAGTGGACCAGGGCTGGCAGAAGTGCTGATGAGTGCAAGCAGCAGTTACAGGAGCCAATGAGAAGAGCCGAAGGTACAGCAGAACACTGGACAGGGCAGCAGGCTGGAGCAAGGTCGGACGGTCCGGATCAGTAGGCAATCTGACAGGTGGAAACAGCAGGCAAAGGCAGCGTCGGTAAAACAGGCAGAGGTCGGCAATGGATCACAGGTAGAGGTAGTAGCAGGGTCAGGAAGGCCGGGTCGGGTTTGGAGAGAGTAGAGAGGTCAGACAAAGCACGGTCGGTTCAACAGGAGATGATCAGATGCAGGTAATCAGGCACACAGGAGCTGAGACGAAACAGCGCCGCACCAGCGCACTTGGAGAACCTTTATGCGCTCAGTGGCGGCAAACAACGCTATTGCGCACACACGTGCGCCTAACAGATGCGCACACGCCCATGCATTTCTCGCGCATGCGGCACATGCTGACACATGGTAGTGGGAACGCGCTGAAGCTCAGTTTATGGAGAAGCACGCGCAAATGCGCCTGTCTATTGCTGGTAGGTCCCGGACAGTAGTAGAAAGAAAGAAAAAAGTAATAAAAAAACAAAAACCATCAAACATTGTAGAGTACCACAGAGGTGCAGGATACACTCAGGGATGCACAGGAGGTCCCGTAATAAGGCAGTGATTAGGTGAATCCTCGGTTCAGTGGCATTGTCAGTTCCATCTCTGCCTGCGGGCAGTACCATAGTGGTCATTCTGCCATGATATGGCTTCCTTAAAGCTGGTTTAAAAATTAGCCTTACCATCATGAATAATGTGCAGTTTGGCAGGAAAGAGCATGGCATAGGACAGGCCTTCTGTACGCAGGTGGGTTTTTACTGCCGAGAAGGAGATGCGTTGGCGTTGAACTTCAGCAGAAAAGTCAGGATAGACAGATATAGCGTTACTGTTGTACTTAAGTGGGCCTTTTTCACATGCAAGACGCAGAATAGTGACTTTATCCTGAAAGTTGAGGATGCGTGCAATAATAGAGTGTGGTGGGGCTCCCTCAGGAGGGGGGCGAGGGGGTTACGGTATGCGCGTTTTATAACATGGGAAAACGAGGGTGCATCCGACCCAAAAATGTCTCAAAGCCAGGAGTAAAGGAATTTTTCAGGTTGAGGGCCCTCCGATCGCTCTGGGAACCCCAATAATCTAAGATTGTTCCTGCAAGAACGATTTTCCAAATCGTCTATTTTTGCGTGGAGTGCTGCCATCTCACTGGTAGTATTTCACAGGTTAACTATCAGGGGATTTACAGTGTCCTCCAGAGTACTAATGCGTTCCTCTGCATCTCCGGTTCTATCCCGGAGGTTCTGGACATCTTGTTTTAATAGTGAAAAGTCCATGCGGATAGAGGCCATCTGTGTGGAGAGGGAGGCCGTGCATTCTTGAATAGCCAGCATAATGATGGACAGTGTAGGCTCAGCAGGGGGGGGGGGAATCCTCAGCCTGCATGCTCTTGTTAACATGCTGGGGGTTTGGTGACAGCAAAGGGTCTGTTTGTGTGTGGAAGATGGCTGGGATTAGCTGTACTCCGGTCTGCAGAGGAGGAGGCCTGTAGCACGTCTGTGTGCTCCACATGTGTCTCGGCGCCATCTTGTCTCGAATTGCGCCAGTTGTTCCACCGTGGATGGGGGCCAAGGCGGCCTGTATTTCACCATGTCAGCCAGCTTGCTAGATGCCCACAGCTGTGGGGGACAGAATGGTGCCACCGACGAGGAAATAGGACCCAGGATAAGGGAAGGATGGTAGTTGGTTGCCGGAGCTGTGAGACTATGCGACCGCTCTCTCCATCATCAAGCCACGCCCCCCCTGCAGCTCTGTTCTTTGATGAAAAGAAGGACTCCAGCCAATGGCTCTCTCTGTTTATTGTGGACCCTGATCCTCATTGTGTTACTGACCTCATTCAGTTGGGGTCAAGATGGCCTAGGCACTTCAGTTTTGTGCTTTTCATTTGCTGACTACTATTCACTGGATCCCCCCTCCTTGTTTTATGTTAGTTTCTCTCCAGCAGGACTTTTACCCTGGGTTGCCCCTATTGAGAGATGGCAGCACTGGATTATGGTGAAATTTAACTGAATTATGATCTTAGATCTCCTGTATATCATGCCTTTCCTCCCCCCACCCCCTTTATTATTATTATTATTATTTATAATATGCCTGTCTCTTAAATGTTGTTGGTGAGAGCACTCGGTTGTTTGAGAGGGAGGGTGGTGAGCTAGATGTCCCCATTTATTTTCTGGTGATTTGGGATTGAGGGAAATTACCCTCTGCATTTCAGTTGGAGCCTGTTGACCCCTTAATAATCCTCTTCCTAATACATTTGCCTTCATTTGACTTGGACACCATTGATGGTTTACCTGCTGCTTGTTGGTCTCCCATCTTGGGTCCCCTCATTTGTGCGGGGATGCCCCTGGGTGTTGGTGACCAGCTCCAGTAGTACAGTTGCACTTTTATAACTATGAAGTCATTCCTTCCTTTTTTTGATTGTGTAATTTAAATGTCTTTTAACCACATAAGCCCCGGACCAATTGTCAGCCTAAGGACCAGAGGTCTTTTTACAATTTCGCACTGCACTGTTTTAACTGGTAATTGCGCGGTCATGCAGTGTTGTACCCAAACGAAATTTGGGTCCTTTTCTTCCCACAAATAGAGCTTTCTTTTGGTGGTATTTTATTGCCTCTGCGATTTTTATTTTTTACGATATAAATGGAAAAAGACTGAAAATTTTGAAAAAAAAAGATATTTTCTACTTTTTGTTATAAGAAAAATCGAATGAACTAAATTTTAGTCATACATTTAGGCCAAAATGTATTCAACCACATGTCTTTAGTAAAAAAAATGTCAATAAGCGTATATTTATTGGTTTGCGCAAAAGTTATAGCTTCTACAAACTAGAGTACATTTTCTGGAATTTACACAGCTTTTAATTTATGACTAGTGATGGCCGAACGGTTCGCCCGGCGGTCGTTTCGCGGCGAATTTCCGACTTTCGCCGTCCGCGGGTTCGAACGCCTTTTTCCGTCGTTCGCCCCGGCGGACTTACGTGTTTAATGTATACAAGAACTTTAACCTTTCGTGACACGTTTATCATGTGTTACAGGACAACCAATTGAGACATGACAGCTCATGGACACTTGGACATTCCCCCTAACCTATAAATACACCCGATCCGGTGGCCATTTTACATTCTTTCTTCTGTCACTGTAGGGAAAGGATCCTGTGTGGAGTAGGGACAGAGAAAACGCTAGCTATTTGGTACACAAAAGTTCTTTTCAGGACTGGTATAGGTGTTAGGTCAGCAGCCTGAGTTTCTTTTGTCAGTTTAGATAAAGGGACAGAGCGCTGTATGCTGCTATTTTAGGGACAGCTCAGCCAGATTAGTCTTTCTTCATCATCATCATCATCATCATCATTAGCTGTTACTATCAGGTCCACAAAAGAGCTGTTCCAGCTAATCGTTCCAGCCTACTCTTTTTTGCCAATTTGTATAGGGACAGGCAGGAAGCAGTGTGTCAGGCAGTGAGGATAATTTTAAAGACTTGCTGTTACTATTAGTTCCACAAAGGTTCTTTTCAGGACTGGTATCAGTGGTACGGTAATAGGCTTGTACACGTATAATATTCTTTCTTCCAAATATAGAAAGAATATTATACTTGACTGCTGCCCTTCTGCTGCAGTCTGCTAATCATTCACAACTCACTTGTTCCACAAAGCTCTTTATCAGGACTGGTAACTTGGTCTGTCTAGGGTGCTACGGTACATAGGCTTGGGTGCGGTACAGTCTGCTGTTCTGTAAGGACCGCTATCGGTCCACAATACATAGGGTTGCCGTGCACTACTGCTGACCGCTGCCCTATACTGCAGCAGTCCTTCAGCGGTATAGGGACTGACGCACAGTCTGCTAAACACTAATACACAACCTGCTTGGTCCACAAAAGTTCTTATAAGGACTGGTAACTTGGTATAGGGTGCTACGGTACATAGGCCTGAGTGCAGTACAGTCTGCTGTTCTGTAAGGACCGCTATCGGTCCACAATACATAGGGTTGCCGTGCACTACTGCTGACCGCTGCCCTATACTGCAGCAGTCCTTCATTGGTATAGGGACTGACGTACAGTCTGCTAATCACTAACACACAACCTGCTTGGTCCACAAAAGTTCTTATAAGGACTGGTAACTTGGTATAGGGTGCTACGGTACATAGGCCTGAGTGCAGTACAGTCTGCTGTTCTGTAAGGACCGCTATCGGTCCACAATACATAGGGTTGCCGTGCACTACTGCTGACCGCTGCCCTATACTGCAGCAGTCCTTCATTGGTATAGGGACTGACGTACAGTCTGCTAATCACTAACACACAACCTGCTTGGTCCACAAAAGTTCTTATAAGGACTGGTAACTTGGTATAGGGTGCTACGGTACATAGGCCTGAGTGCGTTACAGTCTGCTGTTCTGTAAGGACCGCTATCGGTCCACAATACATAGGGTTGCCGTGCACTACTGCTGACCGCTGCCCTATACTGCAGCAGTCCTTCAGCGGTATAGGGACTGACGCACAGTCTGCTAAACACTAACACACAACCTGCTTGGTCCACAAAAGTTTTTATAAGGACTGGTAACTTGGTATAGGGTGCTACGGTACATAGGCCTGAGTGCAGTACAGTCTGCTGTTCTGTAAGGACCGCTATCGGTCCACAATACATAGGGTTGCCGTGCACTACTGCTGACCGCTGCCCTATACTGCAGCAGTCCTTCATTGGTATAGGGACTGACGTACAGTCTGCTAATCACTAACACACAACCTGCTTGGTCCACAAAAGTTCTTATAAGGACTGGTAACTTGGTATAGGGTGCTACGGTACATAGGCCTGAGTGCGTTACAGTCTGCTGTTCTGTAAGGACCGCTATCGGTCCACAATACATAGGGTTGCCGTGCACTACTGCTGACCGCTGCCCTATACTGCAGCAGTCCTTCATTGGTATAGGGACTGACGTACAGTCTGCTAATCACTAACACACAACCTGCTTGGTCCACAAAAGTTCTTATAAGGACTGGTAACTTGGTATAGGGTGCTACGGTACATAGGCCTGAGTGCGTTACAGTCTGCTGTTCTGTAAGGACCGCTATCGGTCCACAATACATAGGGTTGCCGTGCACTACTGCTGACCGCTGCCCTATACTGCAGCAGTCCTTCATTGGTATAGGGACTGACGTACAGTCTGCTAATCACTAACACACAACCTGCTTGGTCCACAAAAGTTCTTATAAGGACTGGTAACTTGGTATAGGGTGCTACGGTACATAGGCCTGAGTGCGTTACAGTCTGCTGTTCTGTAAGGACCGCTATCGGTCCACAATACATAGGGTTGCCGTGCACTACTGCTGACCGCTGCCCTATACTGCAGCAGTCCTTCATTGGTATAGGGACTGACGTACAGTCTGCTAATCACTAACACACAACCTGCTTGGTCCACAAAAGTTCTTATAAGGACTGGTAACTTGGTATAGGGTGCTACGGTACATAGGCCTGAGTGCGTTACAGTCTGCTGTTCTGTAAGGACCGCTATCGGTCCACAATACATAGGGTTGCCGTGCACTACTGCTGACCGCTGCCCTATACTGCAGCAGTCCTTCAGCGGTATAGGGACTGACGCACAGTCTGCTAAACACTAACACACAACCTGCTTGGTCCACAAAAGTTTTTATAAGGACTGGTAACTTGGTATAGGGTGCTACGGTACATAGGCCTGAGTGCAGTACAGTCTGCTGTTCTGTAAGGACCGCTATCGGTCCACAATACATAGGGTTGCCGTGCACTACTGCTGACCGCTGCCCTATACTGCAGCAGTCCTTCAGCGGTATAGGGACTGACGCACAGTCTGCTAAACACTAACACACAACCTGCTTGGTCCACAAAAGTTTTTATAAGGACTGGTAACTTGGTATAGGGTGCTACGGTACATAGGCCTGAGTGCAGTACAGTCTGCTGTTCTGTAAGGACCGCTATCGGTCCACAATACATAGGGTTGCCGTGCACTACTGCTGACCGCTGCCCTATACTGCAGCAGTCCTTCATTGGTATAGGGACTGACGTACAGTCTGCTAATCACTAACACACAACCTGCTTGGTCCACAAAAGTTCTTATAAGGACTGGTAACTTGGTATAGGGTGCTACGGTACATAGGCCTGAGTGCGTTACAGTCTGCTGTTCTGTAAGGACCGCTATCGGTCCACAATACATAGGGTTGCCGTGCACTACTGCTGACCGCTGCCCTATACTGCAGCAGTCCTTCATTGGTATAGGGACTGACGTACAGTCTGCTAATCACTAACACACAACCTGCTTGGTCCACAAAAGTTCTTATAAGGACTGGTAACTTGGTATAGGGTGCTACGGTACATAGGCCTGAGTGCGTTACAGTCTGCTGTTCTGTAAGGACCGCTATCGGTCCACAATACATAGGGTTGCCGTGCACTACTGCTGACCGCTGCCCTATACTGCAGCAGTCCTTCATTGGTATAGGGACTGACGTACAGTCTGCTAATCACTAACACACAACCTGCTTGGTCCACAAAAGTTCTTATAAGGACTGGTAACTTGGTATAGGGTGCTACGGTACATAGGCCTGAGTGCGTTACAGTCTGCTGTTCTGTAAGGACCGCTATCGGTCCACAATACATAGGGTTGCCGTGCACTACTGCTGACCGCTGCCCTATACTGCAGCAGTCCTTCAGCGGTATAGGGACTGACGCACAGTCTGCTAAACACTAACACACAACCTGCTTGGTCCACAAAAGTTTTTATAAGGACTGGTAACTTGGTATAGGGTGCTACGGTACATAGGCCTGAGTGCAGTACAGTCTGCTGTTCTGTAAGGACCGCTATCGGTCCACAATACATAGGGTTGCCGTGCACTACTGCTGACCGCTGCCCTATACTGCAGCAGTCCTTCATTGGTATAGGGACTGACGTACAGTCTGCTAATCACTAACACACAACCTGCTTGGTCCACAAAAGTTCTTATAAGGACTGGTAACTTGGTATAGGGTGCTACGGTACATAGGCCTGAGTGCGTTACAGTCTGCTGTTCTGTAAGGACCGCTATCGGTCCACAATACATAGGGTTGCCGTGCACTACTGCTGACCGCTGCCCTATACTGCAGCAGTCCTTCATTGGTATAGGGACTGACGTACAGTCTGCTAATCACTAACACACAACCTGCTTGTTCCACAAAAGTTCTTATAAGGACTGGTAACTTGGTATAGGGTGCTACGGTACATAGGCTTGAGTGCGGTACAGTCTGCTGTTCTGTAAGGACCGCTATCGGTCCACAATAGATAGGGTTGACGTGCACCACTGCTGACCGCTGCCCTATACTGCAGCAGTCCTTCAGCGGTATAGGGACTGACGTACAGTCTGCTAAACACTAATACACAACCTGCTTGGTCCACAAAAGTTCTTATAAGGACTGGTAACTTGGTATAGGGTGCTACGGTACATAGGCTTGAGTGCGGTACAGTCTGCTGTTCTGTAAGGACCGCTATAGGTCCACAATAGATAGGGTTGACGTGCACCACTGCTGACCGCTCACCTATACTGCAGCAGTCCTTCAGCGGTATAGGGACTGACGTACAGTCTGCTAATCACTAACACACAACCTGCTTGTTCCACAAAAGTTCTTATAAGGACTGGTAACTTGGTATAGGGTGCTACGGTACATAGGCTTGAGTGCGGTACAGTCTGCTGTTCTGTAAGGACCGCTATCGGTCCACAATAGATAGGGTTGACGTGCACCACTGCTGACCGCTGCCCTATACTGCAGCAGTCCTTCATCGGTATAGGGACTAAGAGTTTTGTCACAGGGTCATTTAAAAAATGACAGGCAGAGGAAGAGGCAGGCCCTTCCGCAGGGGTGGTAGGGGTAGGGCAGGAGCAACAGGCTTGAGCCAAAGTGGGAAGTTGCAGAAGGTGCGTTCAATTACTTTAAAGGATGCACCAGACTTGGTTGAGTGGCTCGCTCAGCCTTACTCTTCTGCACCCTCCTCATCCTCTCGATCTGCACCCTCTTCTTCACTCTCTGCTATGTGCACCCCCAAAGACACTACCACCAACAACACGACCACCACCACCACCACCACATACCTTCCGCTTGAGTCACTGGAATTATTTTCCGATCCATATCAAGAGGACATTTCTGATGCGCAGCCACTCTTGGTATTGGATCAGGAAGAGGAGGTAGCAACAAGCGCTACTCAGCAGTCTGACGCCAGTACCCAGATCAGCCCAAGGAGGAGGTTGGTCCCCGGTGTTGCTGCCTACTCTACTTATAGCGGTGGGGAAGGTGACGTTGATGATGACGTGTCTAGTGATGTCACGTGGGTGCCCACAAGAGAGGAAGAGGAGGGGAGTTCAGAGGGAGATATGGACCAGCAGATAGGGAGGAGAAGCAGCAATGACTTACATTGCACAGCAGGGACAAAGCAGACTGCAAATGTATCAGGAGCGAGTCATCGACCATGTACGGTCACATCTGGCGCTCCCAGGACACCGGCACATGGCTCCGCAGTGTGGGCTTTTTTTAACGTGTCCGCTGCTGACAATAGCGTTGCCATCTGCAATCTTTGCAGTCAACGCGTTAGTCGCGGTAAGCCCAATACTCACCTAGGGACGACCGCCTTAAGAAGGCACATGAGCAGCCATCACCGAGCCCAGTGGGAGCAACGGAACACACAAAGCCACACTGCAGGCTCTCACCGTCCAGCCTCGTCTTCTACTTCTCCTTCTCCTCTCTCCTCACAATTGTCCTCCACTCCACCTTCCATCACGCCAAGCTCACATTTTTCTGCAAAAAGGCAGGCTTCCGTGGGCCTAATGTTTGAGCGTAAAAAAATGATGACGCCGGATAACCCTCTTGCCCAACGGTTGGCGGCTGGCTTGTCAGAACTCATAGCCCGCCAACTACTGCCATATAAACTGGTGGACTCGGAGGCCTTTCGCAAATTTGTGGCCATTGGAACACCACAATGGAAGGTCCCAGGAAGGAAGTATTTCTCAGAGAAGGGCATCCCAGAGCTATATGGCCATGTTCAGCGGCAAGTGAATGTATCTCTGGCACACAGTGTCGGTGCCAAGATACATCTGACCACAGACACGTGGTCTAGCAAACACGGGCAGGGAAGGTATATCAGTTTTACTGCCCACTGGGTGAACCTTCTGACGGCCGTCAAGCATGTAACCCGTGGCACCCGTGTAGATTTGGTTTTACCGCCACGGATTGCATGCAGGCCTGACTCTTCTTCTCCTCCTCCTACTCCATCCTCCTCCCTCTCCTCCTCAGCTGCCTCCTCCTTTTCCGCTGCTAGCGTCTCTTCCACTGCACCGCCCAAGCTCCCCAGAACCTATTCCACATGCCAGGTGAGACGTTGCCATGCCGTGCTGCGTCTGTTGTGCCTGGAAGCAAAGAGCCACACTGGCCCGGCACTCCTTTCAGCTTTGCGTTCACAGGCAGATGAGTGGCTAACACCGCTCAATTTGACAGTTGGTAAAGTGGTGTGTGACAACGGTGCCAATCTGCTTAGCGCATTGAAACAGGGCAAAATCACGCACGTGCCGTGCATGGCACACGTCTTAAACTTGGTCGTGCAGCGATTCCTTGTCAAATACCCTGGGGTCCAGGACATCTTGCGGCAGGCAAGGAAAATCTCGGCCCATTTCAGAAGATCTTACACGGCCATGGCTCGCCTTGCTGACATTCAGCGGCGACACCATCTGCCGGTCAGACGTCTTATTTGCGATTGCCCGACGCGATGGAACTCAACCTTCTATATGCTTGATAGGCTGCTCCAGCAGAAACGTGCAGTTAACGTCTACCTGTATGAACTCTGCGAAAGAAACGGTTCTGGGGAGCTGGGTTTTTTTTCACCGCGCCAGTGGCTGCTCATGCGCGACACATGCAGACTTCTGCGGCCATTTGAGGAGATCACCAAACTGGTCAGTCGCAGCCATGGCGCCATCAGTGACATGGTACCTTATGCCTTCTTTCTGGAGCGTGCATTGCGTCGTGTCATTGATCAGGCTGTGGAGGAGCAGGAGCGGGAAGATGAGGAAGTCGCAATGCTGGATGAATTCCCAGGGGGGGCTACTCTATCTGAGACAAGTCAACAACAGGAGTCTGATGAGGAGTCAGAGGAGGATGGTGCCGGGGCGGATGAGCAGGAGCAAGAAGAGCATGCTTTAAACCTTTCTGGGATCCCTGTTGTGCGAGGATGGGGAGAGGAGAATGAAGAGGACGACATTATCCTGGATGATGAGCAGGAGCCAGGCCACCACACCGCTTCCACTTTAGTGCAAATGGGGGCCTTCATGCTCCAGTGTTTTAATAGGGACCCCCGTATAAAAAGCATGAGGGTCAAGGACCAGTACTGGGTGGCAACGTACTTAGACCCCCGGTACAAACACAAAATGGCGGAAATGTTACCGCCGTCGCAGAGGGCTGTCAGAATGCAGCACTTCCAGGCCTTGCTTCGAGAAATGCTGCATTCTGCTTTTGCGTGCGCTGGCAGAGGAGCAATTCCCACTCCCAGAGAAGGATTTGCGGGTACCAATCCAACAGCGCCTGCAAGAAGAGGCCGGTTTGAAGATGTGTTGGTGACTTCGGATATGAGGTCATTCTTTCAGCCGACCCATCGACAGGTGTCATCCGGATCCAGCATCAGGGAACGCCTAGACCGTCAGGTGTCCGACTACATTGGGTTAACGGCCGATGTGGACGCTCTGAGGAGTGATGAACCCCTAGACTACTGGGTGGGCAGGCTTGACCTCTGGCCAGAGCTTGCCCAATTTGCAATCGAACTGTTGGCTTGCCCCTCATCCAGTGTCCTGTCCGAAAGGACGTTCAGCGCAGCAGGGGGGATTGTGACCGATAAGCGTACTCGCCTAGCTCACCACAGTGTTAACTACCTCACATTTCTAAAAATGAATGAGGCATGGATCTCGGAGGAATTCAACACATGTGATCAGTAGACCATGTATATGTCTATAAACAATTTTTGGAATCAAGCACACAGACCTTCTTAATTCATTTGGCTCACTTCCCTGACCCAAAAAAGCACACCGTACTATATGCCCCTACCCTCCTCTTTGAAGAGGTTGAGCGGTGTCATATTTCTACTGGGGCTGCTTATTATGAGGGGTTCCCACCATCCCTGTGCTGTGCTGACTTCCTCCTGGGTGTTCTTATTATGAGGGGCTCCCACCATCCCTGTGCTGTGCTGACTTCCTCCTGGGGGTTCTTATTATGAGGGGATCACACCATCCCTGTGCTGTGCTGACTTCCTCCTGGGGCTGCTTACGGTGCTGCTGTCAGCGCTGTATGTCACGGAGCTGCTGTCAGCGCTGTATGTCACGGAGCTGCTGTCAGCGCTGTATGTCACGGAGCTGCTGTCAGCGCTGTATGTCACGGAGCTGCTGTCAGCGCTGTATGTCACGGAGCTGCTGTCAGCGCTGTATGTCACGGAGCTGCTGTCAGCGCTGTATGTCACGGAGCTGCTGTCAGCGCTGTATGTCACGGAGCTGCTGTCAGCGCTGTATGTCACGGAGCTGCTGTCAGCGCTGTATGTCACGGAGCTGCTGTCAGCGCTGTATGTCACGGAGCTGCTGTCAGCGCTGTATGTCACGGAGCTGCTGTCAGCGCTGTATGTCACGGTGCTGCTGTCAGCGCTGTATGTCACGGAGCTGCTGTCAGCGCTGTATGTCACGGAGCTGCTGTCAGCGCTGTATGTCACGGAGCTGCTGTCAGCGCTGTATGTCACGGAGCTGCTGTCAGCGCTGTATGTCACGGAGCTGCTGTCAGCGCTGTATGTCACGGTGCTGCTGTCAGCGCTGTATGTCACGGAGCTGCTGTCAGCGCTGTATGTCACGGAGCTGCTGTCAGCGCTGTATGTCACGGAGCTGCTGTCAGCGCTGTATGTCACGGAGCTGCTGTCAGCGCTGTATGTCACGGAGCTGCTGTCAGCGCTGTATGTCACGGTGCTGATGTCAGTGCTCTGTATTACGGTGCTGCTGTCAGTGCTCTGTATCTCCTGCACCCTCTTGTTTGCCTACCCTGGTCCCTGACCTTCCCTCTCCTCCATTGCCTTCATTAGCTCCATAGTCCTGAATTGTCAGAACAATTTCCCAAATAAAAAAAAAATGCTTGTAGTTATCGATCCCAAATTCACCTCATACATGTATTATGCTATTGTCCAGGTGGTGGGACTACGTGCTACCCCCTAATAATTACCCCGTGGCCGCAAATTCGACCTAAAGGTTTGCGAAATTCGCCTCCCATTGAAGTCAATGGAGCCCGCGGCGAACGGTCGTTTTCGCGAACGTTTGTGCCCGTTCGCGTTTCGCGTTCGCGAAACGTCCCGTCGGAAGTTCGTCCATCACTATTTATGACTGCCTATCTCATTTCTTGAGGTGCTAAAATAGCAGGGAAGTACAAACCCCCCCCCTCAAATGACCCCATTTTGGAAAGTAGACACCAAAAGGAAATCGCTGAGAGGCATGTTGAGCCCATTTAATATTTTTTTGTCCCAAGTGATTGAATAATGACAAAAAAAAAAAAGTTTACAAAAAGTTGTCACTAAATGATATATTGCTCACACATGCCATATTTATAAGTGGAATTGCACCCCAAAATATATTCTGCTGCTTCTCCTGAGTACGGGGATACCACATGTGTGGGACTTTTTGGGAGTCTAGCAGCGTACGGCACCAGGGCTGGACTGGGACAAAAATTTGGCCCTTGACTTCATCCAGAGCAGCCCACTTTAATTTTGCAAACAAGCACAAAAACAGTATATAAAACTATACGTAATTGTGCAAAAAAAATAAGTGGCATAACATAAGGAGTCCTCACTAACCTCTTTTATTATTTCACTTTCCTCTGTATTTTTCTCATCTTTCTCACATCACTGCGTGAAGTTGAGGGCAAGCCGTGCAGCTATTACTTTGTCACTGAAACTGGCTCACTGAGCCATCGGCCCACCGGGAAACTCCCTGTAGTCCCAATGGCCAGTACATGCCTGTAGGCACCCCGAAAACCAATCACTGCCTTCAGGATTTTTAAGGGTGCACATTTTTGATTTCCCTCCTCACTACCTATCACGGTTTCGAAGGCCATAAAATGCCAAAATAATACAAAACCCCCCCAAATGACCCCATTTTGGAAAGTAGACACTCCAAGCTATTTACTGAGAGGCATGTTGAGTCCATGGAATATTTTATATTTTGCCACAATTTGCGGGAATATTACAAACTTTTTTTTTTGCACAAAGTTGTCACTAAATGATATATTGCTCACACATGCTATGGGCATATGTGAAATTATACCCCAAAATACATTCTGCTGCTTCTCCTGAGTGCGGGGATACCACATGTGGGGGACTTTTTGGGAGCCTAGCTGCGCACGGGACCCCGAAAACTAAGCACCGCCTTCAGGATTGAAATATAAAATGTTACCAAAAAAAACTGTTTGGCGATCGCAGGGATCAGGCCTGACTCTGTAAACGTTGCAGTTATGTGTTTAGTGTTTTGTAAGTGACGGTGATCGATCAATACTGCACTTGGGTGGGCTGGGCGCAGGGGCAAAACGCATGTGTTAGCAGGTATCTGAGCTGATATTGATCTGTTCAGATACTATACCACTACAGGAGGTGTAAGCTTTGCACGTGGGTGTTAGCGGTACTGGCACTAACCTAGCGCTGCCTGGGGTGACGCAGACCCTATCTGACCCTAAAACCTAATTGATATCACCCACCGGGTGATCAGGGGGTTAAACCTTTATTGGGTAATAAATGGCGGATGCCCTGATGCTACAAAAAGCAAACTAACTAACCAGCATCACCCGTAACACTTATACGGTGATCACTGGTGAAAGGGTTAACTAGGGGCAATTAGGGGGTTAAAGTCTTTATTAGGTAGTATATGGGGGTCCCTGACGCTATATAAAAACCTGACTGGGAACCTAAATAACTAAATAACTAACTGGCTAACCAGCGTCACCAGTTACACTTATACGGTGATCGCTGGTGAAAGGGTTAACTCTAGGGGCAATCAGGGGGTTAAAACCTTTATTAGGTAGTATATGGGAGTACCTAACGCTATAAAAACCTGGCGGTGAACCTAAAAAATAACTAGCTACCTATCGGCACCAGTGACACTAATGCAGCGATCAGAAAAATGATCGCTTAGTGACACTGGCAAAAGGGGGCAAAAGGGTTACCTGGGGCAATCAGGGGGTTAAAACTTTTATTAGGTAGTATATGGGGGTCCATGATGCTATATAAAAAACTGACAGGGAACCTAAATAACGAAATAACTAACTGGCTAACCAGTGTCACCAGTGACACTTATACGGTGATCGCTGGTGAAAGGGTTAACTCTAGGGGCAATCAGGGGGTTAAATATGGGGGTACCTAACGCTATAAAAGCCTGGCGGTGAACCTAAAAAAATACTAGCTACCTAGCAGCACCAGTGACACTAATGCAGTGATCAGAAAAACGATCGCTTAGTGACACTGGCAAAAGGGGGTGAAAGGGTTACCTGGGGGGCAATCAGGGGGTTAAACCTTTATTAGGGGGGTAGGGGGGTAGGGGGCTACCCTGGACCTAACACTAACTGCCCTGACACTTTTTACAGTTACAACTGACACTAAATGCAGTGATCAGTAAATAAATGATCATTGCAGTCAGTGACACTGTGACGGGGGAGGGGGGGGGTGATCAGGGGATGACTGAGGGTTAAAGTGTGCCTATGTGTACCTACATGTCAGTGTAGTGTTGGTGCACTTACTAGGATGTCTTCTCTCCTTGCAGTCCGGTCAAAAAGACCGCCCGAGGAGAGTGACATCACTTCCTCCTGCCTGTGTTTACACTACACAGGCAGGGGAAGCTTCTCATTCGCCAGGAACGATCGAGAGGGGATGGCCAGAAACCATCGGCCATCCCCTCATCCCGGATCGCTCCTGAAGCGAAACTGACCCCCCACCCGCTGGAAGGCAGGCACGTACGGGTACATGATTGTGCCTGTCCGTGCCATTGTGCGGACGTACAATTACATGCAGCGGTTCTAAAGTGGTTAATATGCTATGTGACACGTACCTTGGAGGTTAGCCTGACATACAGAGGGAGACCTCTCGTATGGCTCTGGTTTTGGGATCATTGGAGTGGGAATAGTGACCCTCGGAGCACAGTGGGGTATGGGAGCCTGCAGGGTTTGCTTGGCTGAAGATGATGTCCGCTTGGTAGGGACAGGAACAGGCTTGATTGCTGTGGATGCATGAACTAGGAGAAGCCGCAGGCAGTTACGCACAGATGCAGGACTGTAGGAAAGTGCAGCAGCAGGCAAGGGAGCACAGATGCAAGACTGTAGGCAGGTGCACACAAGTGCAGGACAGCAGGTGGGAGCAGGGTCAGACAAGCTAGGTCACAACAGCGAATCAATCAGACAGAAGCGGCAGGCAGAGAATGGTCAAGGTTCAGGCAGGATCGGCAACAAGAATCTGACAAACAGGTACACAGGGCAGGTCAACGGCAAGCCAAGGGGTCAGGATTAGAGACAGCAGCAAGGTCAGGAAAGCCGTGTAATCACTGAAGCAGATTCGGGTTACAGGATGAGCTACAGATCAGACAGCAAGAAAGCATTCTGAAGAGGCCCAAGCCATTCTTGCCTAAGCCATGGGCAAGCCATTCTGAGGTTGGTAGTTGACAACCATACTTGGTCACCTGGCTGAAGAGACAGTTCATCTCTTCTTTTCCAGTCATATGCTTTCCTGTTGGTTGCCTGTGCCTTGACCATAGTTTCTTGCAGCAGCTTGCTATTTCATTTCAAGAAGTCGACAGTAGTCCGTACTGCTGGGACGGAGACTCCGGAACAATGTCAGGTAAGAAGACTGGGTGAAACCCATAGTTCTCAAACAATGGGGACTGGCCTGTAAAAGAATGGCTGGCGTTGTTAAAAGCAAACTCCGCTAAGGGTAAGAATCCTACCCAATTTTCTTGAACAAATGTAGCGAAACACTGGATATATTGTTTGAGGGTCTGGTTTGTCCTCTCGGTCTCGCCATTAGTCTACGTGTGGTAAGCAGAAGACATGGATCAATCTTCAAGACCTTTCATAGTGCTCTACAGAAACCAGAAGCGAACTGGACTCCTCTGTCAGATTCTATGTTTGTTGGGATTCCGTGCAACCGGACAATTTCCCTGATGAAAACCAGGGCAGTTTCCATGGCAGAGGGTGTGTTTCTCAATGGTATAAAATGGGCCATCTTTGATAAGTGGTCAACGACTACGAAGATAGCCGTGCATCCTTCAGACAGGGGAAGTTCTATTATGAAGTCCATAGCAATCATGCACCATGGTCGGTCAGGGATTGGTAGTGGTCTGAGAAGCCCCCAAGACTTGGTTCTAGTGGACTTGTTCTGAATGAAGACAGTACATGACTTGACATACTCTTTGCAGTGTTTCTCAAGGTTCGGCCACCAGAACATGCGCTGAATTAGCTCAAGTGTTTTGTGGACCCAAAAATGGCCAGCCAGGGGATTATCATGGCAAAGACTGAGTACTTTTGTCTGAAAAGTCTTTTATACGAAAATGTTATTGGCCTTCCAAAGTAACCCATCCCTAGGCAACAGGGTGACTCCTGGAGGACTGGATATTCCAGCTGAGGCTTGTCTTAGGCTGGGCATTTAATCAAACTGAAGGAGAAGGAAGTTGTTGTGGAATAGGATGGTATCAGGAACTGAAGTCTCTTTAGGATTATCGAATATATGGGAGAGGGCATCTTGTGTTTTGATCTTTGACCCTGGCCGGTAGGTGATATGGATCGAGAAACTGGAGAAAAATATCGCCCATTGTGCTTGATGCAACTTCAGGCGCTTGGCAGTTCTCAGATACCCCAGATTCTTGTGGTCGGTGTATATAAGTATTTGATTTGCTGCCCCTTCCAGCAAGTACCTCCATTCCTCGAGCACAACCTTAATAGCCAGGAGTTCCTGATCACCCACATCATAATTTTTCTCACCAGATGAATGTTTACGGGAGAAGAAGGTTATGGGATGCATCAAATCCTTCAGACCCTGGTGCTGCAAAATGACTGTGGCGTCCACCTAGAGTAGATAAGGTAAGGAGGGAACCGGATGACTCAAGATTGGGGCAGAGGGAAAGAGTCCTTTTAAGGTGGTAAAGGCCATCTGTGCCTCGGAAATTCCAATGGAACTGGATATTTTGCTCAGTCAGCTGTGTGATTGGAGAAATGATGTTGGAGAACCCCTTGATGAACCTGAGGTAAAAGTTTGCGAACCCAACAAACTGCTGTACCCCCTTCTTGTCTGATGGTGCGGGACAATCCAGGACAGCTGTGACCTTCTGCGGATACATTTTGAACCCCTCAGTGGAGATCACCAGACCCATAAAATAAATACTCTGCAGCTCGAATTCACATTTTTCAGGTTTGACATATAGCCCATGTCGACGGAGTCGGCAAAGTATCGTCTTAACATGCTTTCGTGTTGATCCATGGACAGGGCCGGTGCTACCACTAGGCGGACTAGGCAGCTGCCTATGGCGCACTTCCGCCTAGGGCGCCCCGCCACTGGTGACCCTCTTCCCTCTGTCTGCAGTCAGCAACTATGTCCGTCTCAACACAGCAGGTAGCCGCTCCCGAGGCCCTCCGTACAGTCTCAGAGGCGCAGTGGCTGCGGGTGGAGAACTCTGGTGCTGCCTGTGACCCATCTAAAGGGATGCCGGAGATGCTCTTTGCTGGTGTTCTCACTTCATCCACAGTACATCAGAGCGGAGAACAGATATCCACTAACACTGATCACTGTAGGAGGAGGGGGAGGGCGGGGGACTTAGCACACTTCACCTCTCCTTCCCGGTGTCTTGTCAAATAGCGTCCTCCATCAGATAGTGTCCCCTGCGTACTGCGCATGCGCAGTACACAGGAACACAGATTCCGAAAATTGCCGAGGATGAACGGCACCTGCGCCGTGAGTCCAGGTTCTATCCCCACTATCCAAGTGGACATAGAGTTAGAATAAAAAAGAGCCGAGCGCAGCGAGGCCGAGCCCGAAGCGTGGCGAGCGAAGCTCGCCCGCGAGGGGCCCTCTAAAATTCACAACCCTATGTCCGCTTGGATGGTGGGGCTACCACCTCCACTCATGGCGCAGGCGCCGTTCAGCTTCGGAGATTTTCCGAAGCTTCGTCTGCTCCGTACTGCGCATGCGCAGTACGGAGTGGACACTATGTGATGCCCGGACTCTATACGCCAGAACACCGGGATCCTATTCAGTCTGGTGCCGGCTGGAGCTCTGTGGGAATCCACTGATGAGAGCCGCATGTGTGATCTCCTGAGAGCCAGAGAGACACAGAGTCCTCTCACTGGTTGTCATCCGCAGCTGACTGACTACCCATCACCATGGGGTAAGTGTGGTGTAGTGTAATTGTGAAGTGATGAGGGTTACCCCTGTATATTAATGTAGGGTCACCGCTATGTATAAATGTAGGGTCACTCCATGTGTACTGATATGTAATAATGGGGTCGCCCCATGTGTAGTGATGGGGGGTCACATTCCCTTTTCACTTTATTGAGGACTTGCTCCCCCCGAGGTGTTTTAGAGTGTGTGTGTTCCCACGTATCGTGTTTTAGTGCCGGTTCACACTTGTGCGATGCCAGACATCACATGTAATTTGCAGTGCACTGCTGTTCATATTACATGCGATGTCTGTGCAGTTTGATATCAGCCATACAGATAGAATGGTTGATATCGCACCGCATTCGGTCCAAACATGCACAGGACCCTTTTTTCTGTTCGGACCAGAATCGGATCGCATGTGTGTTCACACATATGCGATCCGATTCATGTCCGAACTGTCAGTTCGCAGTGCGATACACAAGCTGAAATGGGGGTGTCGTTAACATATAATGACACTCCCCAGCAGTTCGCATATGGCAGTGTGAACTGCCATGCGCGTCGAGTGCGATGCGGGAACCCGCAGTTGATTCGCAGGGTTCTCGCATCGCACTAGTGTGAACCGGCACTTAAGGAAGCCTATTAATATCAATGGGCAGCCGTGTTTGCGTGAAACGTGCAATAAAGGTGCAAATGTGATTTTTGAAATCGCTTCACACCAATCTGCATTATATTGCAGTGCGGTCTGTTTTGGTGGGTGTGTTTGCTGCATGTGTGGGGATGCCATTAAAAAAAAAAAATCAATGGATCCCATAAATTTCTGTATTTTCATGTGGTGTGGGAAAAGTGCAGAAATCATACAATCTGGTATTGTACGAAGAAATTTTTCAAGCATGCCCGATCGTATATATCAGATGAACTATCATGATTGGCTCTGGAACGCTGTGTACAATCAGATTATCGTACGATCGATTCAAAAGCAATATTTTTTGCTCTTATCATGTGTATGGGGGCTTAAATAAACAAAAATATTGACTACCTGCTGCTGCCTCTGCAGCTGAAGAGGGTAGCAGTTGAGTGCTCAACCATGGAGATTTATAGTTATGTAGCAGGAACAGGGCCGGTGCTACCACTAGGCAAACTAAACAGCCCCCTAGGGTGCACTGTTGCCTAGGGGCACCTGGCCACTGGTGTTCTACTCTTTTCTCTCTGCAGCAAGCAACTTAGCCTCAGCATCACCAGGCCGCCACTGCTCCGTTTGCACAGTGTCAGAGGCGCAGCATTGGCAGAGGACTGTGTCTGTGTCCCAACACCTGAATGAATGCAAGCAAACATTCATTGGCACTTCATTAAAAAGGTGGGGTATGCATGGGCAGGGCAAAGGGGGTGGGGTCAGGGGTGGAGCCAAGGGGGCGGCAAAATTAGGTTTCGCCTAGGGTGTCAAAAATCCTTGCACCAGCCCTGTCCATGGATGTGGAGAAAATCAAGATGTCATCCAGATAGATGATTACAAAAATGTCTAGGCAGTCTCTGAAAATATTATTTACAAAGTGCTGAAAGGTGGCATGGGCGTTACATAGACCGAAGGGCATCACTAAGTACTCATATTGGCCGAATCTAGACCGGAAAGCAGTCTTCCACTCATCCCCTGCATGAATTTGCACCAAGTTGTAGGCCCCCCGCTGATCAGCTTAGTGAAGACAGCTGCGGTGCGTAGTCTTTGGAAGAGCTCAGGCATCAAAGGCAAAGGGTACCAGTTCTTATCCGTAACTTTATTCAACTCCTGGCAGTCTACACAGGGCCGTAAGGTATGATCCTTTTTTTCAACAAAAAAGATTCCTGCTCCTGCCAGAGAAGTAGATGGTCTGATGAATCCCCTTTTAAGGTTCTCGTCCACATATTCCTTCAGCACCTACAACTCCCGCTCAGACAGAGGAAAGATTTGTTTGAAGGGAATCTCTGCCCCTGGCAGTAACTCAATTGGGCAGTTATAGGAGCGGTGAGGAGGGAGAGTTTCAGCCCCCCATTTACTAAAAACATCCAGAAACTTATGGTATGCTTCAGGTACTAATGAGCAAACTTCCTGGTCGGGCTCCATACATAGTAGGGGGCCAGAAGCTCTTGGAGGTGTAGGCAGGCAATGTTCCTGGCAGTAGAGGAATAGAAACTTGATACTTCCGGAACCCCAGTCAATTTGCAGATTATGGGCCTGAAGCCATGACAGGCCTAGAATGACTGAGAATAGTAGGGATGCGATTGCATCCAAACTTAACAGTTCCTTGTGGTTTGTGGCAGAGATCACAGGTAACGGAGTCGTCTGCTGAGTGACCAGAACTGACTTGATGCAGGATCCGTCTGCTAGGAAAATGGAAAGTCCTTGAGCCCTGGGTCAGAGAGGGATGAGTTGTTGGTGAGCAAAGTTTAAGTCGATAAAACAACTGCAAGCCCCAGAATCAATAATTGCCATGACCAGAACAGTTCTTTCTGGAAGTTGGAATATGATGGAGAGAGCCAGGTGCGTAGTGTTGGCAACAGGTGCGGTGTAACTAGACAGGGATATGGATAGACATCTCCGGAGCTTCCCCTCAGTACAGACAAAGATTGATCTGCCAGCGTAATCGTTCCTCAGCGGACAGAGAGGGCCTTATTAACCCCAGCTGCTTAAGTGCGGGGGGTTTGGAAGTCAGTTTGTTTACTATAGAACGGACTTGAGCAGAGTGAAAGGAAGCAGGGCAAGTGGAGGCAGGTACTTTGGGTAATGTTCAGGTGGAATGGATCTGCTGGGTTGCTCTTTCTGTCTTGCGCTCACGAAAGCATCAATCTATCTGAATTGTCAGGAAGAACAGAGCTTCTAGGGAGCTTGGTATACCGACCTGGGCTAGTTCATCCTTTAATTCTTCGGTCAGGCCAAGATGAAACTGATGCCACAGGGCTGCACTATTCCACTGGGTATCTGCGCTCCAGAGTCTGAAGTCTGTGATATAGTCCTCGACCGCTCGGCAGCCTTGCTGGAGTGCATAAAGGGAAGCCTCTGCAGTGGAAGACCACTATGGATCATCATAAAGTAACGACATGGCGTTGAAAAAGGTTTGCAAAGAGTCCAGTATAACATGGTGCCCGAGAGAACTTCCCTGGGGTAGGGACCCTTGGCTCCTGGGAACACATAATTTCTGCAGGCATGGTAATAATCTGAGGATAAACGGTCGGTAGCAGGGTGTGCACGGATGCCCAGGAGTTGCACTTGCTCTTCCAGATGCTTATAACTGCCCCGGAGAGATTCCACCACGTGAGCAAGAGCGGAGAGGTTTTTGGCAAACTTCATCTGTGGGAGAGGTCCCTCTTGCAGGCTCAGGCATGGCTGTCTTATACTGACACGCACCTTGGAGGTGAGTCTGATGTGCAGAGGGAGACCTCTCATACTGTCAGGAAAAATATCGGCAAAGCGCAGCTGCTGTCTCCAGGCGCATACCAGTGCGCCAATCCATAACGACCAGAACAATTACAAACGTTTCTGTAGACGTGCATGTGCATGCGTGAGCGAGACTGCGTGCACGCACCTGTTGCCAGTACGGTCGCCAGTGAGCCTATTTAAACTGAGCTTCGGTTGCTGCTTGGTCTACAGCGTTTACCTGAATCCTGCTTCCTGTGTGTTTGACTTCTGTTACCAATCCGGCTTGCTCCCGACTACTCCTGCTTGCTTCCTGTCCTGACCCCCAGATTTCCACGATCTGATCTCTGTCTCCAGTTCCTGTTACCTTGCTCTTGTTGCCGAACCTGCCTGTGACCCGACTATGCTCCTGCCTGCTGTTCAGCCTGATTTGCCCTTCTGTTGCCAAAACCGGCTTGTGACCTGACTACGCTTGCCTGCCACCTTGCCTGATCTGCCTGTCCGCTGTCTACCTGGCTCGTCTAACCCTGCTCCTGGCCATCCAGCCTGCTCCAAGTTCCTGCTTCCTGTGGTGCACCTCTGGCTATCTGCTGCCAAGTCTGCCAGTCATCTACTTTCTCACCTGATTGCTATCTGCTGTGATCCGGCTTCCTGTTGCGAGGAAGTGGTACAAGACTTCTGGACTGATTATAGGCACTCTTACCCCGTGGTGTTCCTGAGCCCACTGTCTCAATATCAGTAGCTCACGAGCCGGAGCTGTACGAGAGGCCTTACTCTACACTTTGCTTGGCTGAAGATGATGTCCGCTTGGCAGAGACATTAACAGGCTTGATTGCTGTGGATGCAGGAATGAAGAGAAGCAGGTGCGCACAGATGCAGGACTGTAGGCAGGTGCAGCAGCAGGCAGTTGCACACAGATGCAGGACAGCAGCCAGGAGCAGGGCCAGACAAACCAGGTCACAACAGTGGATTAATCAGATAGAAGCCACAGGCAGAGAATGGACAAGGTTCAGGCAGGATCGGCAACAGGAGGTCAGACAAACAGGTACACAGGACAGGTCAAAGGCAAGCCAAGGGGTCAGGATTGGAGACAGCACCGAGGTCAGGAAAGCCGGGTAAACACTGGAGCAGATAAGGCTTTAGGATCGGGTTAAAGGATGATCTGTAGATCAGACAGCAAGAATGCATTCTGAAGAAGCCCCTGTTAAAGATCACTGGGTGCCAAAGCTGTGTTATTGTGTGCGTATACACGATCTCTTCGATCTGCGCATGCTTCTTGCTCCGATGTTCTTATCCAGCATCTTCCTCCATGGCGTCTGTGTTACGCTTGGCGTGTGTTACGCTTTTCTTCTTCTGACAGTTCTTATATAACGGAGGACGGGGCCACCCGGTGACCCCGCCCCCTCTGACGCATGTTTCCGTTATATAAGTGTCAGAAGAAGAGAAGTGTCACACAGTGGGAGCCTCCCATTGCGCGGAGCAGCCCGAGAACGAAGCGAGAAAGAAGAGACGTCATGGAGGAAGATGCCGGATGAGAACATCGGACCAAGAAGCATGCGCAGATCGCGGAGATCGTGTATTCTTAGAGAAATGGCTGACTGAGCAAATGGCACCTGAGACTTTCACCAGCATGTTTGCCTTTGAAAGGGCACATCGTATCCCAGGTCGGGTGCCTCCAAAGGGAGCCCCCCAGATCTATGATAGCCAAGGTGCTTCACTTCCGGGACTGGGAGAATATCATGCGCGGGGCCAGAATTGGCCCCGAGCTCCTGGCTGAGGGAAATGGAATATCAATCTATCCTGACTTCTCAGCTGCCACCCAGAAGCAGAGAGCTTCCTTCCTACCTGTAAAGAAAAGACTGAGGGACCTCAGCCTGATCTACAGTATGCTATACCCGACCAAGTTGCGTATAGTGGAAAATGGGAAAACCTATTTTTTTAACAGTCTCACTGAGGCCTCGGACTGGTTGGACACATGCGGATGCAACAGGGATGGCGCTTCTCCCCGTCCGCCCTGATATACAGTGGATGAAACAAGTACTGGATGAGAGAAATACTGGGGCTGACAGAGGGAGTATACCTGGAAGCTTCCCTTACTTTGTTATTTACCTCTGCTGTCCAGTTGGAATTTTCTTTGGCACCTACATCCGTTAAAGTTTGTTCTGAAAGGAGAAAAGTATCTGTTGACTTTGCACAAGTTTTAATGCCTGGTCTATAACTATTTTCTAATGTTTTTCTGGCAGACAACCATTCTCTGTCAGGAACTAACAGCAGAGGCCCCTGTTTTATTATTGGTGCTCCCATGGACTTCCGCCTGCAATATATACAAAGTCTGCGGACTGCTCTTGCTGCTGCAAACCTGGAAATTGTTTTGAGAAAAACAGTTGTTTTTTTTGTTTTTTTTCTATTTTTTTGACAGGAGAACTGAGCTGGGACTCATGGCGAGGCACGGTTACCGAGGTGACCTGGCCCATGTGATGGTTTAGGTCGCATCTTCACTGCCTAAGTGAACTAAGGTTTAGGGAATAAAATACCTGGCATGTTGAGGCTGGGTGTAGGGTGGGTTATTTTTTAAGTTGATAATGCAGGATCTACATACTGGGTGATTTTAATTTGGTGTCTGACCTGACCCTGGATAGACTGGGAACGACTACTGGTGCATGTCTACTCATGGTTTTAGAGATGTTTGGCGTTTTCATCGTCCTGAAGTGAAAGAGTACTCTTGCTATTCGGAAATGCATAAGACACTCTCGAGAATAGACACTATCCTCACGGAGGGTGACGGTATGGCATTGGTCAAGGGAGTTGCTTATCTGCCCAGAGCCCTTTCAGATCGCTCTTGATCACTCTTTACAACTCCCTGACCTGGTTGATCTTTGGAGGGAATTCCATCCCCTGGGCAAAGATTACACGCACTATTCCCACCCCCACCATTCTCACTCTAGAATAGATCATGTGTTCATGTTCCTAGTGATATCTACTTTTATTCTAGCTTCCCCATGGTCAGATCACAATTCCGTTTTGGTAGTATATTACTCCATTCTTAATAGACCTTCTGCTCCCTCTGGGTGATGAATGACTCGTTTTTATCCTTCAAAGAGATTTTGGCTGATATTCTGAAAGCTTCTGCGGATTACTTTCGTAATAATGCAGGTTCGGTTTCATCTCCTGTAACTCTCTGGGAGGCATACAAAGCAGTTCTTAGGGGTCACATTATACAGCTAGCTTTGAAACGTAAACAGGAATGAGGCCTCCGACAATGAGATTCAGAGACCTGTTTGGAATTACTCTTTATTGTATTTAAACAACTCCCCACTCCTGCTAATGGTTAACTCTTGGACCAAGCCTGCTCTGAGTCTGACCTCTGTCTTACTGATGGAGCTGAGCATGTTCTGTGTTGATCCCGCCAGAAGTGGTATACTAAAGGGAACAGGCCAAACCAGATGCAAGCCAACAGGCTTCGTACTTTTACTCCTAAATTTACCACTATCACTTTGTGTACTTGGCATAATGTACTCGCTAGTAACCCACTGTTTTTTGGAGGAATTCCATTATCGCTTAACCAAATTGTATTCGGCCTCTGATCAATTGGGTAGTCGGGCTACTGATAGTTTTTTCAGTGGTTTTTCACTCCCCACATTGACTGAGGCTAATGTGGCCCTCGTGGACTGGGACATTCAAGTTGCGGAGGTCCTCCAATGTATCAAAGATTTGAAAGTGGGGAAACAACCTGGATCGGATAGCTCTACGGCGCTTTATTATAGGAAGCTAGCCGACGTTCTAGCCCCACATCCGGCAGCTATGTATAATTCTGTTAAAAATTACCAGACTTTTACCTCAGATCTTTTGACCGCTAATATTGTAATGCTCCCTAAACCTGACTGTGATAATTTTGCTTGAGCTAACTTCAAACCCATTTCTCTAATCAATATAGATCAAAGTTCTGACCAAAATCCTGGCTAATCATTTGAACTCTTTCATTCACTGCTTAATTAGGAAGGATCAAGTTGGCTTTGTATCGCAGAGGCAAGTGGGGGACGCTATCCGGCGAATATTTCAGTTACAACATATAGCCCACAGCCGTTCATTAGAACCAATGCTTCTATCTCTGTTTGTGAATAAGGCTTTTAATACTTTATCGTGGCCTTATCTTATGTCTGTACTTCGCCATTATGGATTTGGTGGCTCATTTCTGTAATGGATGACAGCCCTCTACTACTCCCCTCGTGCTAAACTTAAATATTATGGATTTGAGTTATCTCTGTTGAACATTGGGAGGGGTACAAGGGTGCCCACTCTCACCACTTCTGTTAATTTTGGCTTTGGAGCCATTGGGAGAAGCTGTTCGCTCTCACCAAGATTTAAGAGGTAATGATGTTGCAGGCTCTTCCCATAAAATATCCCTATTTGCTGATGATATCTTGCTAACTTTAACCCCCCATAATCTCTCTACCAAATTTGCTCTCTCTTCTAGACTCTTTTGCCTCTCTTTCGGGACTTCGTGTTAACCCTTTCAAATCTAAAGCTCTGTCAGTTAACCACTTCAGCCCCGGAAGATTTGGCTGCTCAATGACCAGGCCATTTTTTGATATACGGCACTGCATTACTTTAACTGACAATTGTGCGATGTTGTACCCAAACAAAATTGATCACCTCTGTGTTTTTTATTTTTTGCGCTATAAACAAAAGATAATTAAAAAAAAAACACAATACCTTTTACTTTTTGCTATAATAAATGTAGTGCTGACATCCTTGCCTATTGATGTGGTTATGTATGCTTAATGTAAGGTTTATGGACATTACTGTGGTTTCATACCAGAGCCATCTAGTGACCAAATAACGCATCTGTTTTTTATTACCTCAGAACAACCTAAAGACTTGTACAGGAAGTGACTGTTTGTTTGGATTCTGGAGGTTGACCTTGTTACCCAGGCGTCCGTGTGACCTACCCATGAGCACTCTTTTATGCAGTGCATGCTGGGTAGAGGATAAAAGGGACCCGAGTGGCCATTTTAGGTCTCTTGGGACCAAACTGCCTGCCTGTGCGGATCTTTGGAGAGGTTTCTCGGAGACAGCGGCCGACAGCCATCGCAGAGTGCCAGCCTGTCTGTTTGTGAGGTGACCTGATGGAGCCTGAAAGATGGTAGCCGGATTGAGAAGATCCCTCCACTCCAGATGAGGTACTCATCGAGAAGGTGAATGAAGCAGATAAGATGGAGATGGAGAGGGACCAAAAACAGAGGACACTTCAATCCCCTAAAACCTCAAGTACTAAAGTGCAGCAGGTAGACGTCTGGGAACTCAGTGTACTGACAGCAGGCACTGAACAAGGATCATGGCTTTCCACTACTCACCACCTTTCGACGAGTCAGACTGGAATGGAAAAGTTACTCCAGACCCAGAAAGAAATACTAGAGATGATGACAATGTTGATGACTCCTTTGGCAAACCCCCAGACAGAAGAAGTCTTGTCACAAAAGGCTCTGGAGATCTCTAACTGCCCCACGAAACCAGTGCAGAAAATCTGTTTTAAATGTATAGGAGTAGGACAATTCAAGTCCAGTAGCTGAGACAAAGTTCAAGCAGCCGGCGGAAAACTTCAGAGGGTCCCAGTGAAGGAGTCGACTGGGCGTCCGGTTGCTGTAATTAAATCCACACCAACTCCCATGCCTCAAATCTCATAGGGTGCAGAGAAGCAATGGCAAAATAGAAAGAAACCCCCAAAGCCTAGGGTGACTATGCAGGCCACCAAGCAGGCCAAAGGCACCACATTCAGTGGGATACCCCCCAAGCTGGTGGGACCCTCCCCGATTGTCCCCATTCAAGTTGAGGGGATCTATACAAAGGCACTTCTGGATACTGAAGCCCAAGTGACTTTACTGTACAGGGAATTCTACGACTGAAATCTCAAGAACCTGCTGCTACAGAAATTGGAGAAACTGTAAATATGGGGGTTAGGCAATCAGAACTTTCCATATGATGGCTACCTGTCAGTCAGACTCACCTTCGACCCAAGTACAGCAGGAGAGGCTGAGACGTTTGACACCTTGGTCGTAGTGTTCCCTCGCCCCCCGGGGGCTGACAAAAGTTCCTTTATTATAGGAACAAATACCGACTTGGTGAGAAGGCTTCTTACACCACTAGTACTCCAGAAGGGACCCCACCCTACCAAGATACATCCAATGTTGGTGCAGACATACCGAGATCTAAAGTAGGAAGAGGAGGCTCATAAAGAGGGAGTGGGGAAAATCTGGCTCTTGGATAGGGGAAAGAAATGGATCCAGCCCAGTGAAGTAGCCTGCCTGAGAGCTCTTGTCAAGTTGAATTGGAAGAAGCCAGGTCCTTTCTTTGTCCTGTAGGATACAAGTCAGAAAGACAAGAAGGGGTTAGAACTTATCCCAGAAGTGTTGCCCACCAGGACATTGAACAGGACTCACTGCAGGGTTTCAGTCACTGTCCGTAACGTAGAAGCTGTGCCATTAAGGGTGCCATCCATTATTGTTGGGGCAGGTTAGTCCAGCAACCCCAGTCTCGGCATTTAGCCTGAAGGAAGGATTAGCAGCAGAGATCCCTCAAGAAGAGTTCTGTCTCAAGAACACGCCACTTACCACTGCCTGGAAGGAAAAAGCTAAGGCTCAACTTTTAAATTGGAGAGACGCTTTCTCAAAAAGCGAGTTTGATGTGGGATTAACCAAGAGTGCCACCCATCGGATTCGACTAGAAGAGGACAAGCATTTCAGAGAAAGGATCAAGCGAAATCCATTGGGAGATCTGGAAGATCTGAGAGAGCAATTGGCTGAACTCAAGAGAACGGTTATTATCCAAGAGTCCTTATTTCTCCCCAATAGTAGTGGTGAGAAAGAAGAAGGGGTCTCTATGCCTATGCATTGATTATAGGACCATTCCTGACCAGTATACCACTCTTCGGATAGAGGATGCTCTACAGAGCCTATCGGGAGCAAAGTGGTTCAGTGTGCTGGATTTGAAGAGTGGATATTACCAGAATCCCATCTGCCCCGGATGCTACAAGGACTGTCTGGGGCCCCAGCAACTTTCCAGAGATTGATGGAAAAAACAGTGGGTGACATGAAACTAATAGAAGTACTGGTACCTCCCCTGATGATGCACTGTTGTGACGAAACGTTGGGTGGAAGAGGGACCTGTGACATGTGAAGGAGTGCGGGAGTGGTTTCCATCTTTTATGCTGGATGTTGTTTTATCGCCATGCTGTAAACACTTCATCAAAAATGTGAGTGTAATTTTATTGGAAGCTTTATATTAAAGAACGATCAATTTATTATGATATCTGCGCAATGAAATAATTTTTGTTATTTCTGCATAAGGCCATTGAGTTTTTGAGGATACATCTGATGAAATGTAGAGGAGTGTATTTCTGCTATCTGAGGATATAATCTGGATTGAGTTGTTAGGTTGGGATAAGGAAGAGCCTGGAGATTTGACCATTAAGGATCTGACCTTATGTGCATACATTATATGCACTGACGGTAAGAGTCAGTAATATCGGGTGTTGGTGATGGTCCCTTCTCTCTCTTTCTTGGACTGATGTATAATGACTCTACCTTGATCGGATATTGGAATTTATCTACTACATATATGAACTTTGGATTCATTGTGTGTCTTATTTAACATTCTAAGCGCTACACCATACTTTCCATTTTATTGTATACAGCAATATTGTGTTAGCTGCTGTGTTTTTATTTGTTTGTTTTTTATTTTTGCTTATAGCGCAACAGATTTCTTTTTTCAGAAGTACTGGTCTACCTGGATGACATAATAGTGTTTGGAAGAACGTTGGAAGAACATGAAGAACGCCTGCAAAAGGTCCTGAAGAGACTTCATGAGGAAGGCCTGAAGCTCTCTATGGAGAAATGCCAGTTCTACCAGCCCTCAGTGAGTTACCTGGGACACATTGTGTCTGAAGAGGGAGTAGCGACTGATCCCAAGAAGTTAGAAGCTGTCACTTCTTGGCCCAGGCCTACCAACGTAACTGAACACAGGTCATTCTTAGGGTTTTTCTCATACTATAGAAGGTTCGTGGAAGGGTTAGTAAAGATAGCCCACCCACTCACTGAACTTCTAAAGAATCAAGAAGAGGCTAGTGAAAACCAGATCAGTTGGGAAAGCCAAAAGAAGGACCCAGAAGGAAAAAAAGAGTCCATCCAGGATCAGTGGACTCCAGAATGTGAGGAAGCCTTCAGACAGCTGAAATGGAGCCTTACCACTGCTCCGGTTTTGGCCTATGCCGACCCCACCAAACCTTATAAGTTGCATGTGGATGCCAGTCGAGACGGACTGGGAGGAGTGCTCTACTAAGAGCATGAAGGGCACCTGCGAACCATTGCCTATATGAGCAGAAGTTTGATTCCTGCTGAAAAAAACTATCCGACTCACAAGCTCGAGTTTCTGGCTCTGGAGTGGGCAGTGGTAGACAAGCTGAAGGACTACCTGTACAGGGCTGAGTTCATGGTGAACACCAACAACAACCCCCTCACTTACTTGATCACCACTGCTAAGCTGGACGCCACTGGTCACAGGTGGCTAGTCGCTCTTTCGGGCCTTTACCTTCAGACTGAAAGTACAGACCAGGAGTTGGTAACCGAGATGCGGATGCCCTGTCCAGAAGGTCCCATGACCTTCAGAATCCCTCAGAAGACTGGACTCAGTTGACTCCAGAAGGGGTAAGAGCCCTGTGTGAAGGGACGAGTCAATATGAAAGAGGTGGGGCCAGAGCCTAAGAAATAGAAGTGTCCTCAGTGGGAGTCCCCAGGTGCTATTACAATGTCTCCCAGGTTGTGCAAGAAGGTCTTCCCAAGCTATCCAGGACGAATCTCAGGAGAGATCAAGAGGAAGACCCATTGTGCGGAATGGTGCTGAAGGCATTGGAACACCAACAGTCTGAGGTACTGCAGAAGAGCCCCAGTAAGGAAGCCCAGCTGTTATTGAAGGAATGGGATTGGTTGCAATTGCAACAGGGGGTGGTCTACCAAAGAAGAGAAATGGCAGCTGTTCTTGCTGGAAAAGCACAGAGAGAGGGTACTGATTGCCCTGCATGACCACCATGGCCATTTGGGAGCCAAAAGGACTCTTCAATTAGTGAAGGACAGATTATACTGGCCCTATATGAGGAAAGAAGTAGAGAGTTACTGTCATTCCTGCCTCAGGTGCATATAACGGAAGACATTGCCCCCGAGGGCTGCCCCAATGGGCCATCTGGAGAGCCAGGGCCCAATGGACCTGGTTTGCATAGACTTTCTCTGTTTAGAATCCGACCTAAGTGGGCAAGGGGACATATTAGTGGTAACAGATCACTTCACCCGTTATGCCCTGGCATTTCCCACTAGAGACCAGCAAGCAACCACAGCGGCAAAGACTTTCCTTGAAAAATTCTTCGTCCATTATGGCTGACCTCAAAGGATACATTCAGACCAAGGGAGAGACTTCGAGAGTAGGTTGATTAAAAGACTGCTGGATTTACTAGGCATACAGAAGTCCAGAACTACTCCTTATCATCCACAAGGGGACCCTCAGCCAGAAAGGTTCAACAGGACCCTCTTGAATATGTTGGGGACATTAACTGCGGAGCAGAAACCCCACTGGAGTAGACAAATCATGGCACTGGTCCATGCCTACAATAGCACCAAGAATGATGCCACTGGGTATTCACCCTACCAACTAATGTTTGGCCGTGAAGCCTGATTACCAGTGGATCTGGCTTTTGGAACCTCCTTGGACCACATCGAGCTCCAGGGAGAACAGGAAAAAGAGGAACTTTGACCTGAAAGTGAGAGTCCAAGATCTTCAGCCAGGTGACTGGATTTTGCTAAGGAATCTAGGCATCCCAGGCAAGCATAAGCTGGCTGATTACTGGAGATCGCAGCCTTACGTTGTGTGTAGGAAACTTCCAGGGCTCCCAGTGTATGAAATCAAGCCAGAAGGAAACACTGGACCAATGAAGACTTGGCACAGGAATCATCTCTTGCCTCTCACTAAGGCTGTTAGGATAAGTACAGAGGAGGAACCTTCATCTTCATCCACCAATGTGAGTAGGCCAGCAACCAGATCTCAGCCTGCATCTTCTGCAGAGAAAGATGAAGAAGTAGAGATGAGTTGGCTGTGGCCTACAGAAACTTCAGAAGCAGATGCTGATAATCTTTCAGAAGTGGAAGAAGATAATTATGGGACTCTCAGAGCAGAGGCCCCAGAATTTGTACCAGCATCTTATCCTACAGAAGAACTCAGTACTCTAAATTACTCCCCACCTGCAGACACTGAGAAAGGGGGTGAAGATACTTGCCAGAAAGAAATGGATACCCCGAAAGTGCAAAGAGCAAAGAGAGACATTCACCCGCCTCGCAGACTTACCTATGATACATTGGGCGAATGCTCTGAAGCCTCCCAGTTTGTCAGCAAAAGAAACCCTGAACAGTCTGGTCCTTCTATCACTGATTCAGTAGGGGACAGCCCCACCTCACCCCTTGGCACATCTGTACCAGATATGGTAGTATCAGCTATGAGTGCACAGGATAGCTCCTCACCATATGATAACTGGTGGGAAGCTCCTCTGTCCGTATTATGACTGTATAGATGCTAAGATACAGGATAGAGCCAGCAACTTGAGCCTCTTTGGGGACCAAAGAGTTAAAGCAGGGGGAGTGTGTAGCGCTGACATCCTTACCTATTGATGTGGTTATGTATGCTTAATCTATGGTTTATGGACATTACTGTGGTTTCATACCAGAGCCATCTAGTGACCAAATATGGGTAATGCACCTGTTTTTTATTACCTCAGAACAACCTAAAGACTTGTACAGGAAGTGATTGTCTATTTGGATTCTGGAGGTTGACCTTGTTACCCAGGAGTCCGTGTGACCTACCCATGAATAGTGATGGACGAACTTCCGACGGGACGTTTCGCGAACGCGGACCGCGAACGCGGCCGATAGTTCGTGAACCGTAACGTTTGCGGCGGGCCCCACAGGTCAAATTTGCAGCCACAAAATAATTACTAGCTGTGCAAACATAGTCCCACCACATGGCCAATGACATAACACATCTACAAGCATTCTTTTTTTATATGTGAAATTGTTGTGACAATTCAGGACTGTGGAGCGCATGAAGGCAATGGAGGAGAGGGAAGGTCAGGGCAGGCAAAGAAGAGGGTGCAGGAGATGATCACCAGCAGCGTGACATACAGCAATGACACCTGCACCGTGATAGAGTGATCTGACACCAGCACCATGATAGAGAGCACTGACATCAGCAGTGTGACATAAAGCACTGACACCAGCACCATGATATACAGCACTGACACCAGCACCATGATGGAGAGCACTGACATCAGCAGCGTGACATACAGCAATGACACCTGCACCGTGATAGAGTGATCTGACACCAGCACCGTGATAGAGAGCACTGACATCAGCAGCGTGACATAAAGCACTGACACCAGCACCATGATATACAGCACTGACACCTGAACCATGATGGAGAGCACTGACATCAGCAGCGTGACATACAGCAATGACACCTGCACCGTGATAGAGTGATCTGACACCATCACTGTGATAGAGAGCACTGATATCACCAGCGTGACATAAAGCACTGACACCAGCACCATGATATAAAGCACTGACACCAGCACCATGATAGAGAGCACTGACATCAGCAGCGTGATATAAAGCACTCACACCAGCACCGTGATATACAGCACTGACAGCAGCACCGTGATAGAGAGCACTGACATCAGCAGCGTGACATAAAGCACTCACACCAGCACCGTGATATACAGCACCGACAGCAGCACCGTGATAGAGAGCACTGACATCAGCAGCGTGACATAAAGCACTCACACCAGCACCGTGATATACAGCACCGACAGCAGCACCGTGATAGAGAGCACTGACATCAGCAGCGTGACATAAAGCACTCACACCAGCACCGTGATATACAGCACGGACACCAGCACAGTGATATACAGCACTGACACCTGCACCGTAAGCAGCCCCAGGAGGAAGTCAGCATAGCACAGGGATGGTGGGAGCACCTCATAATGAGCATAGCACAGGGATGGTGGGAGCCCCTCATAATATGCACAGCAGAGGTACAGCCCCAGGAGGAAGTCAGCACAGCACAGGGATGGTGGGAGCCCCTCATAATAAGAGGCCCCAGGAGGAAGTCAGCACAGCACAAGGATGGTGGGAGCCCCTCATAATAAGCAGCCGCAGGAGGATGTCAGCATAGCACAGGGATGGTGGGAGCCCCTCATAAGGAGCATAGCACAGGGATGGTGGGAGCCCCTCATAATATGCACAGCAGAGGTACAGCCCCAGGAGGAAGTCAGCACAGCACAGGGATGGTGGGAGCCCCTCATAATAAGCAGCCCCAGGAGGAAGTCAGCACAGCACAGGGATGGTGGGAGCCCCTCATAATAAGCAGCCGCAGGAGGATGTGAGCATAGCACAGGGATGGTGGGAGCCCCTCATAATGAGCATAGCACAGGGATGGTGGGAGCCCCTCATAATATGCACAGCAGAGGTACAGCCCCAGGAGGAAGTCAGCACAGCACAGGGATGGTGGGAGCCCCTCATAATGAGCACAGCACAGGGATGGTGGGAGCCCCTCATAATATGCACAGCAGAGGTACAGCCCCAGGAGGAAGTCAGCACAGCACAGGGATGGTGGGAGCCCCTCATAATAAGCAGCCCCAGGAGGAAGTCAGCACAGCACAGGGATGGTGGGAGCCCCTCATAATAAGCAGCCGCAGGAGGATGTGAGCATAGCACAGGGATGGTGGGAGCCCCTCATAATGAGCATAGCACAGGGATGGTGGGAGCCCCTCATAATATGCACAGCAGAGGTACAGCCCCAGGAGGAAGTCAGCACAGCACAGGGATGGTGGGAGACCCTCATAATGAGCATAGCACAGGGATGGTGGGAGCCCCTCATAATATGCACAGCAGAGGTACAGCCCCAGGAGGAAGTCAGCACAGCACAGGGATGGTGGGAGCCCCTCATAATAAGCAGCCCCAGTATAAATATGACACCGCTCAACCTCTTCAAACAGGTGGGTACGGGCATATAGTACGGTGTTCTTTTTTTGGACAAGGAAGTGAGCCAAATGAAGAAAGAAGGTCTGTGTGCTCGATTAAAAAAATCATTTATAGACATATACATGGTCTACTGGTCACATGTGTTGAATTCCTCCGAGATCCATGCCTCATTCATTTTTAGAAATGTGAGGTAGTTAACACTGTCGTGAGCTAGGCGAGTACGCTTATCGGTCACGATCACCCCTGCTGCGCTGAACGTCCTTTCTGACAGGACACTGGACGAGGGGCAAGCCAACAGTTTGATTGCAAAGTGGGCAAGCTCTGGCCAGAGGTCAAGCCTGCCCACCCAGTAGTCCAGGGGTTCATCACTCCTCAGAGCGTCCACATCGGCTGTTAACCCGATGTAGTCGGACACCTGACGGTCTAGGCGTCCCCTGATGCTGGATCCGGATGACACCTGTCGATGGGTCGGCTGAAAGAATTACCTCATATCAGAAGTCACCAACACATCTTCAAACCGGCCTCTTCTTGCAGGCGCTGTTGGATTGGTACCCGCAACTCCTTCTCTGGGAGTGGGAATTGCTCCTCTGCCAGCGTACGAAAAAGCTGAATGCAGCATTTCGCGAAGCAAGGCCTGGAAGTGCTCCATTCTGACAGCCCTCTGTGACGGCGGTAACATTTCCACCATTTTGTGTTTGGACCGGGGGTCTAAGTACGTTGCCACCCAGTACTGGTCCTTGACCCTTATGCTTTTTATACGGGGTCCCTGTTAAAACACTGGAGCATGAAGGCCCCCATTTGCACTAAACTGGAAGCGGTGTGGTGGCCTGGCTCCTGCTCATCATCCAGGATAATGTCATCCTCTTCATTCTCCTTTACCCATCCACGCACAACAACAGGGATCCCAGAAAGGTTTAAAGCATGCTCTTTTTGCTCCTCCTCATCCGCCCCGGCACCATCCTCCTCTGACTCCTCTTCAGACTCCTGTTGTTCACTTGTCTCAGATAGAGTAGCCCCCCCGGGAATTCATCCAGCATTGCGACTTCCTCATCTTCCCGCTCCTGCTCCTCCACAGCTTGATCAATGACACGACGCAATGCACGTTCCATAAAGAAGGCATAAGGTACCATGTCACTGATGGCGCCATGGCTGCAACTGACCAGTTTGGTGATCTCCTCAAATGGCCGCAGAAGTCTGCATGCATCGCGCATAAGCAGCCACTGGCGCGTTGAAAAAAACCCAGCTCCCCAGAAAATGTTCTGCCGCATAGTTCATACAGGTAGACGTTAACTTCACGTTTCTGCTGGAGCAGCCTATCAAGCATATAGAAGGTTGAGTTCCATCACGTCGGGCAATCGCAAATAAGATGTCTGACCAGCAGATTGTGTGGCCGCTGAATGTCAGCAAGGCGAGCCATGGCCGTGTAAGATCTTCTGAAATGGGCTGAGATTTTCCTTGCCTGCCGCAAGATGTCCTGGACCCCAGGGTATTTGACAACGAATCGCTGCATGACCAAGTTTAAGACGTGTGCCATGCATTGCACGTGCGTCATTTTGCCCTGTTTCAATGCGCTAAGCAGATTGGCACCGTTGTCACACACCACTTTACCAACTGTCAAATTGAGAGGTGTTAGCCACTGATCTGCCTGTGAACGCAAAGCTGAAAGGAGTGCCGGGCCAGTGTGGCTCTTGGCTTCCAGGCACAACAGACACAGCACGGCATGGCAACGTCTCACCTGGCATGTCGAATAGGTTCTGGGGAGCTTGGGAGGCACAGTGAAAGAGATGCTAGCAGTGGAAAAGGAGGAGTCAGCCGAGGAGGAGAGGGAGGAGGATGGAGTAGGAGGAGGAGGAGAAGAAGAGCCAGGCCTGCATGCAATCCGTGGTGGTAAAACCAAATCTATACGGGTGCCACGGGTTACATGCTTGACGGCCGTCAGAAGGTTCACCCAGTGGGCAGTAAAAGTGATATACCTTCCCTACCCGTGTTTGCTAGACCACGTGTCTGTGGTCAGATGTATCTTGGCACCGACACTGTGTGCCAGAGATACATTCACTTGCCGCTGAACATGGCCATATAGCTCTGGGATGCCCTTCTGTGAGAAATACTTCCTTCCTGGGACCTTCCATTGTGGTATTCCAATGGCCACAAATTTGCGAAAGGCCTCCGAGTCCACCAGTTTATATGGCAGTAGTTGGCGGGCTATGAGTTCTGACAAGCCAGCCGTCAACCGTTGGGCAAGAGGGTTATCTGGCGTCATAATTTTTTTACGCTCGAACATTAGGCCCACGGAAGCCTGCCTTTTTGCAGAAAAACATGAGCTTGGCGTGATGGAAGGTGGAGTGGTGGACAATTGTGAGGAGAGAGGAGAAGGAGAAGTAGAAGACGAGGCTGGATGGTGAGAGCCTGCAGTGTGGCTTTGTGTGTTCCGTTGCTCCCACTCGGCTCGGTGATGGCTGCTCATGTGCCTTCTTAAGGCGGTCGTCCCTAGGTGAGTGTTGGGCTTACCGCGACTAATGCGTTGACTGCAAAGATTGCAGATGGCAACGCTATTGTCAGCAGCGAACACGTTAAAAAAAGCCCACACTGCGGAGCCATGTGCCGGTGTCCTGGGAGCGCCAGATGTGACCGTGCATGGTCGATGACTCGCTCCTGATACATTTGCAGTCTGCTTTGTCCCTCCTGTGCAATGTAAGTTATTCCTGCTTCTCCTCCCTATCTGCTGGTCCATATCTCCCTCTGAACTCCCCTCCTCTTCCTCTCTTGTGGGCACCCATGTGACATCACTAGACACGTCATCATCAAAGTCACCTTCCCCACCGCTATAAGTAGAGATCTCGGAGTAGGCAGCAACACCGGGGACCAACCTCCTCCTTGGGCTGATCTGGGTACTGTCGTCAGACTGCTGAGTGGCGGTTGTTGCTACCTCCTCTTCCTGATCCAATACCAAGAGTGGCTGTGCATCAGAAATGTCTTGATATGGATCGGAAAATAATTCCTGTGACTCAAGCGGAAGATATGTGGTGGTGGTGGTGTTGTTGGTGGTAGTGTCTTTGGGGGTGCACATAGCAGAGAGTGAAGAAAAGGGTGCAGATCGAGAGGATGAGGAGGGTGCAGAAGAGTAAGGCTGAGTGAGCCACTCAACCAAGTCTGGTGCGTCCTTTAAATGAATTGAACGCACCTTCTGCAACTTCCCACTTTGGCTCAAGCCTGTTGCTCCTGCCCTACCCCTACCACCCCTGCGGAAGGGCCTGCCTCTTCCTGTGCCTGTAATTTTTTAAATGACCCTGTGACAAAACTCTCAGTCCCTATACGGATAAAGGACTGCTGCAGTATAGGGCAGCAGTCAGTAGTAGTGCTCCTCAACCCTATGTATTGTGGACCTATACCAGGCCTTACGGAATAACAGACTGTACCTCACTCAACCCTATGTAATGTAGTACCCTACACCTTACCAGTCCTTATAAGGACCTTTGTGGAACAAGTAGGTTGTGAATGATTAGCAGACTGTACCTCAGTCCCTATACTAATAAAGGACTACTGCAGCAGAAGGGCAGCAGTCAGCAGTAGTGCACCTCAACCCTATGTATTGTGGACCTATACCAGTCCTTAAGGAATAGCAGACTGTACCTCACTCAACCCTATGTACTCTAGTACCCTATACCTTACCAGTCCTTATAAGGACCTTTGTGGAACAAGTAGGTTGTGAATGATTAGCAGACTGTACCTCAGTCCCTATACTGATAAAGGACTACTGCAGCAGAAGGGCAGCAGTCAGCAGTAGTGCACCTCAACCCTATGTATTGTGGACCTATACCAGTCCTTACGGAATAGCAGACTGTACCTCACTCAACCCTATGTACTGCAGTACCCTACACCTTACCAGTCCTTATAAGGACCTTTGTGGAACAAGTAGGTTGTGAATGATTAGCAGACTGTACCTCAGTCCCTATACTAATAAAGGACTACTGCAGCAGAAGGGCAGCAGTCAGCAGTAGTGCACCTCAACCCTATGTATTGTGGACCTATACCAGTCCTTACGGAATAGCAGACTGTACCTCACTCAACCCTATGTACTGTAGTACCCTATACCTTACCAGTCCTTATAAGGACCTTTGTGGAACAAGTAGGTTGTGAATGATTAGCAGACTGTACCTCAGTCCCTATACTGATAAAGGACTACTGCAGCAGAAGGGCAGCAGTCAAGTATAATATTCTTTCTATATTTGGAAGAAAGAATATTATACGTGTACAAGCCTATTACCATACCAGTCCTGAAAAGAACCTTTGTGGACCTAATAGTAACAGCTACTGATTAAACTGACTGTCCCTCACTGCTTTACACACTGCCTGTCCCTATTTAAACTGAAAAAACAGAGGCTGCTGGAACAATAACTTGAATAGCACTTTTGTGGACCTAATAGTAACAGCTAATGATTAAACTGACTGTCCCTGCAGCACACAGCATCCTGTCCCTCTCTCTACACTGGCAAAAGACAGGCTGCTGCAAAAATCAGTAGCACAGCAGTGCCTCAAACCTATATCCTGAACTACACCTAACACCTATACCAGTCCTGAAAAGAACTTTTGTGGACCAAATAGCTAGCGATTTGGGTCACTGCAGTCTCTCTCTGCTCCACACAGCAACCTCTCCCTATAGTGACATAAGAAAGAATGTAAAATCGCCGCCGGATCGGGTCTATTTATAAGTTAGGGGGAATGTCCAAGTGTCCATGTGCTGTAATGTCTCAATTGGCTGTCCTGTACCCCATGATGGATGTGTCATCATAGGTCAAAGTTCTTTTACACAGTAAACACGGAAGTCCGCCGGGCGAACGGTGGCAATAGTCCGCCGATCGAGCGGACGGCGAACAGCCGAAATTCGCCACAAAATGACCGCCGGGCGAACCGTTCGGCCATCCCTACCCATGAACACTCTTTTATGCAGTACATGGTGGGTAGGGGATAAAAGGGACCATTTTAGGTCTCCTGGGACCACGCTGCCTGCCTGTGCGGATCTGTGGAGAGGTTTCTTGGAGACAGCGGCCGACAGCCATCGCAGAGTGCCAGCCTGTTTGTTTGTGAGGTGACCTGATAGCGGAGCCTAAAAGACAGTAGCCGGATTGAGAAGGTCCAAAGACACTCAGAGAATCGGAGAACCGGATTGATTCAGCGGAGCTATACAGAGCGTCTGGCCCAGCTGACTGAAAGGCAAGCTACAGTCACCAGACCAAAGTGATCACGCGGAACTCTGATCCAGTTGGTGAGCGGGTTGCGGCCCACCGCTTGTTAAGTTTTGCATGCAGTTAGACTCACGTACAGGCCTCACTGGAACCTATAGTTCCACGGAGGCACAGCAGAACCACTGACACCGAGCAGGCTTGAGGCCTACCTACCTTGGCGCCTCAAGTGTTTGTAAATAAGTTACTGGAGTTACACCAGGAGCATTTCAGCTTAATCCTCCATGAACTTTGTATTACAAATACAAAGGAGTGACTTTAGCTAGCGAAGAAAAGAAGACCCCAGATAAAATTACTTTAAGTGAGGCCTCACGTATAGCATTTAAAGCAGGGGAGCTCCTAGGTTATACATATATATACATTTTGTATTGTGTTATATTAAAATATTTTGTGCTGTCGTCCTACGTTGGGATGACAGCACAATTCCTGTAATCACCTGTGTAAATATTTTGCAGTAAATATATTTCTGGTTAAGTATCCAGTTGTGTGGCGTACTGTTTCTTCCCCTCAGGTGAAGCCAGTGGATCCCGAGGGTATAATACAGGTACTTTGCTTTGTTTTATAATGTACTGTATTACATTGCACCACAGCTGTGCCAAGGGGATTGCGTCAAGTTAGTGGGGTTTCTTGGTAGAGTGCAGGCCCAATCTAATCAGCAGCTCCTTCGGGGGTTAGTGCTACATAAATATCCCACATTAAAAAAAAAAAAAAACAAATTGTTTAGGCCAGTATGTATTCTTGTTTTTGGTAAAAAAAAATTGCAATAAGCGTATTTTGATTGGTTTGCACAAAAGTTATAACGTCTAAAAAATACAGGATAGGTTTATGACATTTTTACTATTATTGTATTTTTTTTTAATAGTAATGGCAGCTATCTGCAATTTTTATCGGAACTGCGATATTGCGGCGGAAAAATTGGACACTTTTGACACATTTTTGGGACCATTGACATTTATACAGCGATCAGTGCTAGAAAAATGTACTGATTACTGTATAAATGTCACTGGTAGGGAAGGAGTTAACACTAGGGGTGATCAAGGGGTTAACTGTGTTCCCTCACTGTGTTCTAACTGTAGGGGGGATGGGAATGTCTAGGAGGAGAGAGAGATCAGTGTTCATACTTAGTATTAACACACGATCTGTCTCTACTTCCCTGAAAGAACCGAGACTTGTGTGTTTACACACACAGATCCCAGTTATCGCTCTGTCATGAGCGATCGCTGGTGCCTTGCGGTCATCGCGCCCGCCGGGCACTTGCATCGACTCTGACCAAACCCTGTGGGCCCTAGCGGCCAAAAGGAAACATGGCAGAAGGTAACGTTGATCTGCCCAGCCGAGCCAACCTGCCGCAGTAAAACTGTCATCCAGTATTGATGAATTTAAAATCATCCTTTCACTTTCAGTGGCACTCCTCTCTATCCTATCTTGGAATTCACCTTACTCCAACATATGCAGGAATGTTCCAGGCCAACTATCCATCCCTGTTCAAACATTTGTCTGACATGCTGTCCTCCTGGTCCCATTTACCATTGTTTGGTTTGATAGAATAACTACAATTCGTATGTCTTACCTCCCAAAACGACTTTATTTCTTTCAGGGATCTACCCATCCTCAAATCAGTAAGCAGGTCTTGTATGCCCAAAGGATTAATGGTGGCCTTTCGGTCCCTATCTTGCAGGCTTATTATACGGCAGCAAGCATAGCTCCGCTTTCCCATCTCTATAAAACATATCAGATGGCTCTATGGGCTACAATTGATCTTGTTGACTTCGATCCTATACCTGTCTTTTCTCTACCATGGCTCCCCCCTATGTATCGTCCGGCTATGATAGGGCCATGTTTAACCCACTCCTTACAACTATGGGGCTGAAATATTCCACGTGTTTGATTTCCCTTCATCTCCCACTTTTATGACTCCTTTATTGTCCATGATTCCATCCGGGTTGGGAAAACCCAGCTCAATTTTTATGGCAGATGATGAATGGGTTCACAGATGTTCACCCTACTAGGATATTGACATTTGATGCTGAGCTGGACATTGTATAGATAGGCAACTCTTATCCTCATATTGATTAGTGGTTCCAAATTAATAATAACTACTGTAGTAGGGAACAGACACAAAAGATATGCTCGACATCTTTCCAAATAAATGTTCTGCTTTATTATGATGCAATTGAAGGTTTTTATACACATGATTATGTAGGTATCACATTAATATTAAACGTGTATGTTTATGGTAACAAGGGGCATTACATAGGCAGGCTAATTCTAATCAGAACTGAAAGAAAGAATGCAAACATGTACTGAAAACATTATTAGTGCTGTGTGCACAGTGAGGGCTGTGTGCAATACATATACAATAGAATACAATTATATACAGAACTTACAAATTTCCATTACAATGCCTTATGCTCTTCTCATTATATCCCTTTACAAGAACACTATAGCTACCTTTCTCCAACAACTCAGTAAATCCCGCCCTACCCAATACGCGCTGATTGAAAAAGGAAGTTCAATAGCCACTGCGCCACCCTTTGGGCTCCTTCTGCTAATCTCGTGTTAGTAGAAGTTTGGTTAGAGAAGATTCGTGCTTTTCAGACTCATGCTTTTTCAGATCGTTTTACTGCTGACCAGTTTGTGCTTGTTGGTTTGTATCTGGTTTTCAGAGCGTGCAGTCAGTTCATAGCTGTTTTTCAATGCGTTCTTGTCAGCTCGTTGCTAATATTCAGCTCGCTCTTCACAGGCCTCGCTGTTCTTCATTGTGTTCTGACCAGCCAATCGTTTTGAAACCATGTAGCGGGTACCTACTCGTCGTTCGTGCTGTGTGGGGGCTTGGTGTGTGGGTTTATACTTTGACCGTACTTGAGTTCGTGCTGCGTGGGGGCTTGGTGTTGGGGTTTATACTTTGAACCAAGACCAGTCCGTGAACAGGGCGAGGAGGAGTTCATGGACCAAGAATTGATTACTCCAGCATGCCCAATTCTCGCACATGCCTTTGCTTTGTGAGAGCCAGGAGAATAATCCTGATAATTTCAGGAACTTTCTCAGGATGATGGACCCTGTTTTTCACTGTCTGTTGGCTTTGCTGACCTCTTATATTAGCAGGCAGAACACCTGCATGTGGCAAGCCATCACTCCTGAGCAGAGGCTAGTCACCACCTTGCAATACTTGGTGAGTGGGAGAAGCCTGCAGGACCTCAAGTTCTCTACAGATATGTTCCCCAGGCTCTGGGGATCATTATCTCAGAGACCTGTTCTGCCATCATGCATGTCCTGCAGAAGGACTATATTAACCATTTAATCCCTGGACCATTTTGCTGGCCAAAGACCAGAGCACTTTTTGCGATTTGGCACTGCATTGCTTTAACTGACAATTGCGCGGTCATGTGACGTGGCTCCCAACCAAAATTTACATCCTTTTTTCCCACAAATAGAGCTTTCTTTTGGTGATATTTGATCACCTCTGCGTTTTTTTTTTTTTGCGCTATAAACAAAAAAATAGCAACAATTTTGAAAAAAACACATTATTTTTTACATTTTGCTATAATAAATATCCCCAAAAATATATAAAAAAAAAACATTTTTTTCCTCTGTTTAGGCTGATACATATTCTTCATATTTTTGGTAAAAAAACTCACAATAAGTGCTTATTGATTGGTTTACGCAAAAGTTATAGCGTTTACAAAATAGGAGATAGTTTTATATCATTTTTATTAATTTTTTTTCTAGTAATGGCGGCTATCAACGATTTTTAGCGTGACTGTGACATTATGGCAGAGACATTGGACATTTTTGACACATTTTTGGGACCATTGTCATTTATACAGCAATCAGTGCTATACAAATGCACTGATTTCTGTGTAAATGACACTGGCAGTGAAGGAGTTAAACACTAGGGGGCAGTGTAGTGTTATGTATGTCCTGGGGAGTGATTCTAACTGTGGGGTGATGTGGCTATGTGTAACACATCACTGATCACAGGGAACAGAGAACAGTGACACTGTCACTAGGCCGTTCTTCCTCTCAGTGAGGCGATCACAGGTATCCCGCAACCTGACTCACGGAGCTTGCCATGGCCACGGGCTTCTTAAAGGGCAACGTACAGGTAAGCTTGTTTGCCTGTACGAGCCCTTCTGCCCACGTATATCTGCTTGAGGCAGTCGGCAAGCGGTTAAGGTAAGTTTTCTCCTTTAACATCACATTATATGTATTTAATGTTTGCTAATGTATTGTATTTATTTCATCATTCCCTAATCACCATGATTGGAATATGCTGTGAATGTCCCCTTTATCCTCATGCATGCTGTAAGATTTTAATGCTCCTTTTTTGGCCTTCATGCATATTTGCCTTCACTAACCTCCCCAGCATGCTATCCTGGGCCCATATACACCTATAGCCTAGTCACTTAACAATGTATTTTGTGAGCTCCATTGTAGTGCTTTACCCAAAACATCCCCTAAAATGTGTACAAATGTTATGTGTGTCCTTTAATTCAGACAGAGTGCCAGAGGCTTTTTTTTTGCTCCCAAAGTCACCTCAAACCCACCCCTCCCCCCCCCCTAAAATTTTTACAATGGGCCATCAGAGGGGGGGGGGGAGGAATATGATAAGTGGACCTTAGATTTTTGTCTGGAATTACTCCTTAAAAAAATGTTATACTGATATTGGCCAAGAATTTTTGTGTCTAATCTGCTTGCAATGTTATGTGCAAAAGTACTTATATTTTTTTTTCTGTTTTGACTCCACAGTTCCCTTCAACGCCACAGGAATGGCAGACTGTGGCCCCCCATTTTGCAGACCGTTGGGACTTTCCCAACTGTGGAGGGACTATAGATGGGAAGCGTGTCCACATTGTCAAGGAGCCATATAAGGTCATATGTATTGTTTTGCCGTAAGGATGTACATGGACGTAGATAAGGGGGGGGGGGGGGTTGGGGTGTCTGAACCCCACCAGAGCAGAGTTATGTTTGTGGAAAAAATGGGAGCTTTGCACTTGTCCCCATCCAGTCCTTAATTGTCAATGGACGTGAACAAGACAAGCTCCTCTATTGATCCAGTACTTGCCGCTGTCAGCCTCCCCCTCTTCCCTCCATGCTGATTTATATCTCAGCTCGGGTGGGGGGGTGGGGCACTCTGCTCCCATCTTGGGTCGACTCGGGAGGGGATCGGGGAGCTCCGCTGACAAATCAGGTCTGCTCAGGTGGGGGCGGGGCACTCTGCTGACATTTCAGGTTGGCTTGGGAGGGGGCGGGGCACTCTGATGACATCTTGGGCTGACATCTCACTAATTTCAAATATAATGCAAGGTGGGGGAGTGGGAAGAGAAGAGGATCAAATCCTACCCTCAGTGCCCTGGACTGCAAGCAGAAAGTTAAGGTCAGTGCATGACAGCTCCACACCACAGACTGCCCTGCCATCTACTGGAAAGAATCTACAGGGGGTCACTGATGTAAGAGGGGAGTAGGGACCCTAAGATAAGGGTAATCTGTCCGCAGTCTCTGATTATCTCCTGTAATCTGTCTGCAGTCTCTGATTATCTCCTGTAATCCGTTTGCAGTCTCTGATTATCTCCTGTAATCCATTCCCAATCTCTGATTATCTCCTGTAGTCTGTCCGCGGTTTCTGATTATCTCCTGTAGTCTGTCCACAGTCTCTGATTATCTCCTGTAGTCTTTCCGCAGTCTCTGATTATCTCCTGTAATCTGTCCGCAGTCTCTGATTATGTCCTGTAATCTGTCCACAGTCTCTGATTATCTCGTGTAATCCATCCACAGTCTCTGATAATCTACTGTAGTCTGTCCGCAGTCTCTGATTATCTCCTGTAGTCTGTCCGCAGTCTCTGATTATATTCTGTAATCCATCCGCAGTGTCTGATTATCTCCTGTAGTCTGTCCACAGTCTCTGATTATCTCCTGTAGTCTGTCCACAGTCCCTGATTATCTCCTGTAGTCTGTCCGCAGTCTCTGATTATCTCCTGTAGTCTGTCCACAGTCTCTGATTATATCCTGTAGTCTGTCCGCAGTCTCTTATTATATCCTGTAATGCATCCGCAGTCTCTGACTATCTCCTGTAGTCTTTCCGTGGTCTCTGATTATCTCCTGTAGCCTGTCCACAGTCCCTGATTATCTCCTGTAGTCTGTCCGCAGTCTCTGATTATCTCCTGTAATCCGTCCATAGTCTCTGATTATCTCCTGTAATCCATCCACAGTCTCTGATTATCTCCTTTAGTCTGCCCGCAGTCTCTGATTATATCCTGTAGTCTGTCTGCAGTCTCTGATTTTCTCCTTTAGTCTGTCCGCAGTCTCTGACTATATCCTGTAGTCTGTCCGCAGTCTCTGATTATCTCCTGTAATCCGCCCGCAGTCTCTGATTATCTCCTGTAATCTGTCCACAGTCTCTGTTTATCTCCTTTAGTTTTTCCACAGTCTCTGATTATATCCTGTAGTCTGTCCGCAGTCTCTGATTATCTCCTGTAATACATCTGCAGTCTCTGATTATCTCCTGTAATCCATCCGCAGTCTCTCCCCAACAGCCCTTAAGCCCCTCACACAATTTTTTTTGGTCACACACACTTTTTTGTGGTGCTGCGCAGGTTATTCTCTCTATGGCATACCCCTCGGTCTCAAGTTCAAAGGTTTAGAGGTATGTTTTGTATGTATTGACTCAGCACAGTACCACTTCTCTTGTCTGGTATACTGGGTTAAAATCAGTGAGTGTGTTTCCTTCCACAAGATGGTGCCCCTTTGCACCTGCCCAGTAAGATTGGCTATTACAGTGCATCATCCTGTGATAGCTACTCCAATGGCTGAGAGTATTGACCACTGTGTTCTGGTGGGGGGCATCCCCCTGTCAGAACACAATAGCACAGTGGGGAAGATGATTGTATTAACACTGCATGTGTTAGTAGTACAGTGATCTGTCTGGCTGAATGAAAAAAATCTGACAGTGTGTATCAGGCCTTAGACTGGACAATAGCCAACCTCACTGCAATGTTCATAAAAACTGGAAAAAGGCAAAACTGAAGTCAGGTTCAATTTTCAAGAGGATCTGAGAAAATAGAATTACCGTATATACTCGAGTATAAGCCGAGATTTTCAGCCTCTTTTTTGAGGCTGAAAGTGCCCCCTCGGCTTATACTCGAGTCACCGCTGTCTGACTGCTCGATCAGCGTATCGAGCAGACAGACGGCGGACATTAAAATTCAAAAGCCGCGCCTCCTTCTCCGCCTCCGCCTGTGATAGGCGGAACACTGAATTTCCCAGCAGTCAGTGTTCCGCCTATCACGGACATCCGTTCATTCTCATACTACGGACGAGTATGAGAGGATGTCCGTGATAGGCGGAACACAGGCTGCTGGGAAATTGAGTGTTCCGCCTATCACAGGCGGAGGACGGAGGCGCGGCTTTTGAATTGTAGAATGGCCGCCGAGAAGAGCGGCGATCCATCGGCACGACACGGGACGGAGGAGGCACGGAACGGAGGAGGCACGGGACAGAGGAGGCACGGGACAGAGGAGGCACGGGACAGAGGAGGCACGGGACAGAGGAGGCTCGGGACGACGGCGGCTCGGGACGGAGGCTTGGGACACAGGTAGGCTGGACACACACACAAGGCTGCACGGACACACACACACACACACACACACACACACACACACACACACAGGGATGGATGGATGGATGGATGGATACACACACACACACACACACACACACACACAGGGATGGATGGATGGATGGATGGATACACACACACACACACACAGACACACACACACAGGGATGGATGGATGGATGAATACACACACACACACACACACACACACACACACACACACACACACAGGGATGGATGGATGGATGGATGGATACACACACAGGGATGGATGGACGGACACACACACAGGGATGGATGGATGGATGGATGGATGGACACACACACAGGGATGGATGGACGGACACACACACAGGGATGGACGGACACACAGGGATGGACAGCCATGTCTCACCCTCGGCTTATACACGAGTCAATAAGTTTTCCAGTTTTTTGGGGGTAAATTGGGGGCCTCGGCTTATATTCGGGTCGGCCTATACTCGAGTATATACGGTAAGGATGTGATTGCTTACTATAAGCAACAAATCATTTTTCCTTGTTTCAGTCTTTATGAATTTAGTGCAATTTTTTTTATTTAAAATCACTGTTACTTTGTACCTGCTGCTGAACATCCACTCCACCATTTGTATTTGTGTAATCTCTCTTTGCACATATCAAACACAACCCCAAAAACATGACAAAACAGTATACAATGGTGGGTGCCACACAATTAACTTTTTTTGTTGTTGCATTCACTATCTGCAGGGAAAGTCAGAAGTTTCAGCATGTGCTGGGCAGGCAAGCCCCTGGACCCCAGATAGTAAAAATAAAAACACCACAGTTTAGGCACTGCCTATGACTACCGCCTTCTGTCTGTAGCCAGCTCTGTCCACTGAGACAAAATTACTTAAAAGCATGGCTGTGACAGCCACAGCAACAGCAATCTGAGGATCTGAGGCACATTAGGCATTACAGTGGAACCTGCCACTATCTGGAACCATGTTCAAGAGGTTCCTCTGCAGAAGCTCTTTTAAGTAGCACATTTTGTTGCTCCCTCTGGAATGGAATCTTGAGATCTGTGTTTTTAAATGTATTTTATTGGAATTCAAAAGGGATAGTCATTCAGTGATGGTCCCTCTTCTTCATGGCCCTAATTCTGTGGTCCTTGCCCAGGCATGTCAGCATGAATAAGCCCACAAATTCCCTCTAACATAGTGCCCCTGTTCCTGAGAACAGTGTTCTCAACAACCTTACCATACCAACATAGATCTCATGGGTTTGGCTCTGCTCCTCCTGATGCTGTGCCTGCAGTGCCTGATCTATTTTACTGCACCAGCAGTGTGCGTTCTAGCAGAAACACCAGAGGGATCAGGTCTCTAATCTCTCATTGTGCTCACCATTCTGGTCACTTCTTTGAATCTTGACAAGATGCTGCAGGCATCCTAAATCCAATGCAACTGATGTGGTGAAAAAATAAAGTTCCCTAGAGGCTTGCCTTGGGGCCCCCGGTGCCCAGTCCCAGCTGCCTGTGTCCATTCATTTATAGAGCAAGCTCAAACTTCGAGTTGCCAAGCGACAGCCATGAAACCTTAAGAATTTAGAGAAGATCTTTAAAGAAGAGTGGACCAAAATCCCTCCTCCTGAGATGTGTGCATACTGGTAACCAACTACAAGAAAAGTCTTACCTCTGTGCTTGCCAACAAGGGTTTCTCCACCAAGTACTAAGTCATGTTTTGCTCGGGGATCAATATACTTATTTTACTCACTGAACTGAAACTCATTTTAAAACATTTGTGTTTTTTCAGGATTTTTGGTTGATATTCTGTCTCTATTACTTAAAATACACCTATGATAAAAACTATAGACTTTGTATTTCTTTTTTAGTAGGCAAACTTACAGAATCTGCAGAAAATCAAAAAATAATTTTCCCCACTGTAGCAAGCCCACTTCCAGAAAGAATGATACTGCCCAGCCAGTACCTTTTTCCTGCAGATGCAGAAAACACATGCCCCCTACTATTTTCCCATGTAGAACCTCAAGGCTGGTGGTTGTGTAAACCTGTGGCATAGATTAAAACCTGAAGTACTAAGCAGATAGTCTAAGCTCCCAGTATAAAATGTCAATTTTAACTTCGGCATACCTTTATATGTAAATGTGTTTTAATGTGCTGTATTTTTTATCATTTAACTTTTTAGACTGTTACAAACCCAAATGATTTATCCTATAAAGAAATAAAATAAGGTTAATATTTTATTTAAGTGCATTATGTGTTGACATCCATTTTGGATGTGTTGTGTTTTTTTTTCTTTTTTATAAATGCAACTCAGTGCAGGCAGGTTAAACAGATTCTCATTAAAGACCTGCCTTTTATAATCTGAAGATTATAGTGAGTGCTTCTGTTTCAAATACAATGGTGCTGTTTGCAATTCTGAGTCTTTATGTTTTAAACACATTTTAATACAAAATTAGTAACACACATTCACACGATCAGATCTCCTCTTATATCTGTTGAATTTTGTCATGTTAATATATTGCCTTGTTTAACCACTTGCAGACCGGACCATTTTGCTGGTCAAAGACCAGACCACTTTTTGCGATTCGGCACTGCGTCGCTTTAACTGACAATTGCGTGGTCGTGCGACGTGGCTCCCAAACAAAATTGACGTCCCTTTTTTCCCACAAATAGAGCTTTCTTTTGGTGGTATTTGATCACCCCTGCGGTTTTTATTTTTTGCGCTATAAACAAAAATAGAGCGACAATTTTGAAAAAACACATTATTTTTTACTTTTTGTTATAATAAATATCCCCCAAAAATATATAAAAAAACATTTTTTTCCCTCAGTTTAGGCCGATACGTATTCTTCTACATATTTTTGGTAAAAAAAATCGCAATAAGCGATTTTTGATTGGTTTGCGCAAAAGTTATAGCGTTTACAAAATAGGGATAGTTTTATAGCATTTTTATTAATAATTTTTTATTATTATTTTTTTTACTAGTAATGGCGGCGATCAGCGATTTTTATTGTGACTGCGACATTGCGGGGGACCCATCGGACATTTTTGACACATTTTTGGGACCATTGTCATTTATACAGTAATCACTGCTATATAAATGCAGTGATTCCTGTGTAAATGACACTGGCAGTGAAGGGGTTAACCAGTGGGTGGCAGTGTAGGGGTTAAGTGTTCCTAGGGGTGTGTTACTAACTGTGGGGGGTTGGGCTTTCATTTAGTGAACACTGATCTCTGCTCCAATCACATGGAGCAGAGATCAGCGTCACTAGTTGCTAGGCAGAATGGAGAAATGCTGTTTACTCTGCATTTCCTCCATTCGGCCGCTCCGTGAGACGATCGCGGGGATGCCCGCGGCGATCGAGTCCGCGGGTCCCGCGACTGGACTCACGGGGGTCCCGACCAGCGCGGGAGCGCTCGGCGCCGGCGGCGCGCTCCCGATGGCAGGGCGGCGTTGAATATTGGACGTACCTGTACGCCAATATGCCTGCCTGTGCCATTCTGTGGACGTACATCGTCGTGCGCTGGTCGGGAAGTGGTTAAAGAATTTATAGCAACTGAGTAATTTAAAGTAAACTTGTACTCAGTATAAGGTGCCAGACTATATCTGTCTGTACTTTGCTGCTGTCTGTTCCAAACTGGGTGGCATTACTGTCCTCCTTCAAGCTAGTCACACAGTACTGTGCATTTGGAACACTGTATAGTCTAGAATAGGCCCGCCCACCCCATCCCTGCCCCTGCCCGTGGTTTACTAGTTGACCTAAGGTAAAGTATGTGCAAGGGAAATTACAGGGACAAATGCGCCATTTGTGCAGACTGTGTAGTTGTACAAGTTTTCTCGGGGTCCCCTTCCTACTGTTGCTCTGACCTGGGATGTTCAGGAGCAGGAAACACTATTCATGATGCCCCAGGCTTTCTCTGGATTTGTAATAACCAAGTTAAGGTTAATACTTTGGAACTAAATGAAGGAGAAGGTGAAAAATTGTTTATCATTATGGGCCTTTGCCTACTATGCTTGCCACTGAGAGTATACTTAGTATTGGGAGAGTGATGGCCGGTTGTGAGGCTTAGGTTGTTCAAACCTATAACTGTCCTTTTAATAAAGCAAAGGCCAATATTAAACACGTGGCTATTATTAGCCAATCTGAAATCCAAATTTCTGAAAGCCATTCTGAAATCATCTTTCAAATCTCAATAATTTACTGCAGAGTTGGTTATTTCATATCATTGCACTTTCTTCATTATTGTCAAATAAAGATAATTGTAAGTGAAATAAGCATTTTTTACATTAGCTATTTTTCAGCCCCATTTTTTTTTTTATGTAGATAGTGTTGGAAGAATGGTTCAGGCGAAGCATAAGTTTGGCCCGAACATTGGCTGTTCACCTGTACTGCGAACATCCGAATTGTCGGGGCAAGCGACTGTTTGTTTGGCCCGCCGAATGCCCTACAATGCACTCTGCGACGCACAGTGCATTGCAAGCCCTGATTGACTGAAGCAATGAAGGCTTTGCCTAATCAGGGCACAGAGCACTGGCAGAGCTATAATTGGAGGAAGTAATGACGACTGTGCCCAATCATAGCTCATTGCTCAAAGACTCACCCCACACTATAAAAGGTTCCTTCCCAGCACAGCCATTTGCAGTGAGGTATAAGCCCTTGTACACACGGTCGGAGAATCCGTCGGAATGTGTCCTATCGGACCGTTTTGTCGGATAATTCGACTGTGTGTGGTATGCATCGGACTGTTTCCGTCGGAATATCCGTCAGACCAAATTTTCCAACTTGCTGGAAATATTTTCCGACAAACTGCTCCGATCGGACATACTCCGATCATGTGTAGAGAATTCCGATCGGACAAAGTGCCACGCATGCTCAGATCAAATTCCTACATCAAAGCTTTGGCTACTAGCCTGAACGTAGTCCCATCGTAACGAAATTACGTCATCACATTCTGAAAGATCGGATTTTCCGACAACTTTGTCCGACCGTGTGTATGCAACAGTTTCTGACAAGATCCGTCGGACAAAATCCGACGGACAAAATCCAACGGATTTGGTTGTCAGAATGTCCGACCGTGTGTACAAGGGCTTAGAGTGGAGATAGATAAAACAGGGTTCTGTTCATTGCTAATAGCAAGCTAGTGTGCTATAGTAATACTATTGTGAGTGTAGCGTTTACTGCAGTGTAGTGAAGTGTATCAGTTTAGCGTATCAGAGCAGGTTTACTGCAGTATATTGAAGTGTGTCAGTTTAGAGTGTCAGGGCAGTTTTACTGCACAGGATATTTTTTATAACAATATATTTTTATTAAGAATTTCCACGAGAATTACAGCAGAAAGAGACATACAGATATGTGATCAATATGTTAACAGATACAGACAAAACAGCATTGAGGTAATGCAATGGGCAGAAGAAAACAAAGTACAACAGGTAAGCAATGAAGTATTCTTGGAAAAGAGAGATCATCCAAGCATTGTATTACTAACATGAATAAGATAATTTGAGGCTTAAATTGGGTTAAGGCAGGGTGATACAATCTAGTGTAGCCATAAGTGGACTCAGCAATCAAATAAAAAAACCAGATGTAGACCAAAACAGTATTTAAGTAGTGCAGTGAGTAGACAAAAAATAAAGTACAAAGGTACAGCAATGGAAAATACTTAAGGCAGTAAGGTTTCGTTCAAGCAGTGTGTTATTAACAAGAATAAAGAAAATTTAAGGCATAATTTGAGTGGAAAGAAGGGCAAGACAGTCTAGTTCAACTGATTGTGGATTCAGCAACAATATAGTAAATAAAAGTGTATAGATGGAGTAGTACAACAAGAGGAGACGGGGAATAGCAAACAGGGGAACCGCGGCCAATCCCCCCGGGCGCCCCAACTGGGATCAAGCTGCACCCGGGCCGACCGGCCGCCCCCCCCCCCAGCCACGAAACCGCCCCTCCACAGGATGCCCGTTAAACCACACGCCTCCCATACCAGTTCAGCCAAGGTTCCCATTCTGTGGAAGCCTGATTGTATTTGCCCAAGGAAGATGCGAACATAAGTTCATAAGAGATATGCAGGTGAGTTGTTTGAAGAACGTCCAGAAGAGAGGGAGTCACTGTCGATCTCCATCTTCTAGCCAGTTCCAAGCGCACGCTTAGAAGGATATGGGTAATAATCTTTCTCATAGAAGGAGGTAGGGCATCTATACCTAGAGATAAGATAGCTAGGCCTGGGCATGGGCGCACAGTAGTGTTAGAGATCGAGGATATTGCATTAAATATAGCGGTCCACAACGTTTGGACAGCCGGGCATTCCCAGAAGATATGGAAGAGTGTGCCTCTAAGGCCACAGTTCCTCCAGCACAATGATGAACATTGGGGGGTATAACAAGCCAATCTAGAGGGTGTCAGGTACCACCGTAACAACAACTTCTGGTAAAGTTCCCACAAGTTGGCGCATCTAGTGGCCTTATAGGTGGAAGAGACGGCTTTACGCCATTGATCAACGGAGTAGGACTTGGACAATACCAATTCCCACGACCGCATGGAGGGAGTTTTAAAAAAATTTGTTTTCTGTTGCAGAAGACCGTACAGCAGAGAGATACCTTTAATGGACGTGATAGGATTAGTGAAATATAAATGGGCCCTCCACGGCAAGACGATTGATGGGGTCGGGAGAGTTGAGAGTAAGTGGGAGATTTGGTTATAGGTAAAAATGTCGCCCGGAAGTAAGCCGAATTCCGATTGGAGTAACCGAAAGGCCTTTGTGGCTGGTCCCAGCTGCAGTGCACCAACCGTGGAGACACCCCTGTCTAACCAGTGTTTGATATTTAGGTTAGGGATGAGCAGTTGAAGACATGTAAGTGGCAATGGGACTGATTTGGTGGGAGTATCGGCCAGAGGGGTCTGAAGTAGAATTTTCCAAGCCGCAATGGCCGCTACCATGGGTGGAGAGATACTAGAGGGCAGGGTGGGCATTAAACTGGCCGCAAAAAGCAAGTCCAGAGGGTTTCTGTAAGGGCACATATGCTTTTCCAACTCAAACCATCTAGCCCCAGCTCCACCCTGAAACCACTGTCTAGTTTGTGCTAGGCAAGCTGCCAAAAAGTAGTCCTTTAATGCAATATGTCCTATGCCTCCTGATAGTTTAGACTTGATAAGCTTGTGGAATGCACATCTGACCTTCTTACCCTGCCATAGAAATGTATTCAACATAACCTGAGCTCTAGTAAGGTAGGAGTCAGGAGTTGGAACAGGGAGAGTACGAAATAGATAAATAAATTGAGGGAGGACTATCATTTTAAGTGCCGCTAAACGTCCAGACCATGTTAGTGCTACTTTGGATAAGGAATGTAGTTTATGATCTAACTGTTGAAAAAACGTTGTGTAGTTTGCCTCCACCAACTGTGCAGTTCTAGACGTTAACGTAATGCCCAGGTATTGTATTCCATTGCTCTCCCATGAGTAAGGGTAGGTGTTTGCCAGACGGGCCTGGACCGCCGGGTCAACTCCCATGCCAAGAATGTGGGACTTGTTTTCATTAACCTTATAATAAGATATTCGATTAAATAAAGTCAAAGCCTCGGAGATTGCTGCCAGGGAAGACTCCACTTCAGTCACAATCAGAATGATGTCATCAGCGAATAAACTGATTACATGACTATCAGCGCCCACTGGAAAACCCCGGATCGTAGGATGGTTCCTAATATAGATAGCCAAGGGTTCCATTAACAGGTTAAAAATTAATGGAGATAATGGGCATCCCTGTCTCGTACCATTGGAAATAGTAAAAGCAGTGGACAAGACTCCGGAAGCGCACACCTTGGCCGAAGGGTTTGAGTATAACGCAAGGATAGCTGAGAGTATAGTGCCAGTAAAACCAAAAGCCTCTAAAACTCTTCTCATATAAAGCCAATGTATGCGGTCGAAGGCCTTCTCTGCGTCCAAAGTCAGAAGCAGAGAAGGCCTTTTCTGTTGTTCGGCCATGTGAATGATATTAATCATCCTACGGGTTGCATCCGAAGTCTGTCTACCCAGGGTGAACCCTGTTTGATCCGGGTGAATAAGTGTAGGGAGTAGCATAACTAGACGTTGAGAAATCAATTTCGCATACAACTTAATGTCAGTATTAAGGAGTGATATTGGTCTGAAATTAGAGGGGGTATCTGGAGTCTTCCCTGGTTTGGGTATGGTAACAATAGTTGCTGCTAACATTTCAGGAGGGAAAGAGGCAGAGGCAGCCGCATCATTAAAGACTTTCACCAAGCAAGGAAGTAGAATTGGACCAAATTCTTTATAATATTCACTTCCAAAACCGTCCGGGCCTGGGGATTTATTTAGAGGTAGGGAGGCAATGGCCTTAAGTACGTCGGTATCAGTAAACGGTTCGTTCAAAGATTGTAGTTGACTATCAGACAATCTGGGGATAGAGATAGAAGACAAGAAGTCGTTAATTGCCTCCAGTTGTGGTTGGGACGTCAAGGGGTCGTTTTTGAGGTTGTATAAGGACTCATAGTAAGAACTAAATGCATCTGCTATTTGTTGGGGATGATAAACTTTTTGTTTAGTCACAGGGTGGGTCATATAAGGGATTTTGTCTTTGTACCTAGGGCCCCTCAGATTGTGCGCAAGGAGTTTACCTGCCTTACTACCATGAACATAATAGTTCATCTTCATCCTCTTGGAGTTTTTCTCAAAATCCTCCAAAAGCAGGAGTCTAAGGTCATGTCTGAGTTGGGTCAATTTTTTAGACAAGGGTGGAGTGGTGTGGATCTTATTTTGTGTTTCTATTACAGCAATTGCTGCGGTAAGCTCGTTAAATCGTCGTAGCCTCTGCCTCTTTGCCCTCGCACCCAATTGTATTAAAATCCCCCGCATATACGCCTTATGGGCTGACCATAGTATACAATTATCCTTCACAGAACCTGTGTTATTATCAAAGAACTCCCGAAGGCGGGTGTCCACAGCAGCTCTAGAGTCTTTCTGCTGGAGAAGATAGGTGTTGAGTTTCCATAATGGACTCTTCTGCGCTGCCGTTGGATCCGCAATGGATAGCACCACTGGGGCATGGTCTGCCCAAGAAATTGTACCAATAGAGACCTCCTTCGATAACAACAACACTTTATGGTCAACCAAAAAAAGATCAATGCGTGTGTAAATTCTGTGCGGTGAAGAAAAAAAGGTGAAGTCCCGTTCATTGGCATGAAGGCAACGCCAGGCGTCATATAGATTGTTATCGTGGATAGAGGGAAGCAGTGCAGCTGCTTTGCGGAGAGAAGTCGAGGTAGAATCACACACCGGATCCGGAGATGCATTAAAGTCTCCGCAAATAATCAGGGAGCCCTTTTGGATCTTCCGAATTTTTCTAATAATCTTGTTGAAAAAATGAACTTGATGCACATTGGGGGAATAAATTGTGGCGATGGTGTAACTAGAGGAATTAACTTCACAGATCAGAATCAGGAATCTGCCGTTAGGGTCCTTAATTTCCTGATGAAGCTTAAACGCCACTGTGTCCCTGATAGCTATGAGAACACCTCTAGATTTAGAGTCTGCATTAGCTGTAAAAACATAAGGATAATTGCCATGGGAACATTTGGGGGGGGCTGAAGCGCTGAAATGTGTCTCCTGTGCGCAGACAATGTCGCTATCATGGATTAGAGCTTCCTTCCAGAAGGACTTTCGCTTTACGGGGTGGTTGAGGCCCCTGGTATTAATGGTAAGGATCTTCAGAGCCATACTCTATTAGTATCGTATGATGGGGAGTAGCGATGGTGTGGGAAAGAGATATTCAGGACTGTAAAGAGCACCCCAGCCAAAAAAAAGGAAGGTGTACTCACGTTACCAACCGTTGAAGCATAGGGGCATGCTGAAGGACTCAGAGAAGAGGCATACCAGAGATCCAGGCATATCGATGACATGGTTCCAGATGGATCACAAGGACCTTCACTGCCATTTCCGTTAGCCGACTCGTGGAGCAGAAACCATACAAGGTAAAAAAGAACAGAGAACAAAACATGTAAAAAGGATAAGAAAAAAAACATAATTCAGTACTGTTGAGCACCAACAGGGCACTCCTTGAAATAACGAACAAGTCACTCGCAGCGTGTAACCGCTGTTGTTTGTGGGGGTTTAGTCCGACCAGACAGGTCACGGCCCTGCACTGCAGGATTAACTAGCATGTCAAGACCAACCTGAAGGATTCAAGTGTGAGATCGAGCGTTTTTCCCGGTAACCTCTTTCCAGTCTCTGACCACCGGTCTGGGAGTGCTTGTGAGAGGTGAATGGGTCAATTCCTCAGTGACAATGTTCCAGTCTCGCAGGAGAGCAATTCCCTCCTCCAAGGAAGATATCGCATAGGTACGATTGTCACGAGTCACAACAAGTTTCGTGGGGTGGCCCCATTTGTATGCGACTTTGTGGTTGCGAAGAGCTTTTGTGATCGTGTTCAAGTTCCTCCTTTTCTGCAGGGTATACTGGGATAAGTCCGCAAAAAATTGCAGGTTTTGATATTGTGCTGGAATAAACTCACGTTTCCTCATATGAAGCATAAGGATTTCTTTAACATGAAAAAAGTGTAAACGGAGGAGGACATCTCGAGGAATTTGCTCAGACAGGTGGGAGGGTTTGGGTAGCCTGTGTATTCGATCTATGGTAACGTCCAAATCTGTAAGAGCAGGAATGAGGGCCTTGAACAACGCCGTGACGTAGGAGTTTAGATCAGATTGCTGTACTGATTCAGGGACCCCCCTAATTTTTAGATTGTTTCTCCTCGATCTATCTTCCAAATCAGCCAATTTAGCTTTGACCCATGCGGTGTCACTTTCTTTTTCCTCATATACATCCACCAAGTCATTAATCGTATCAGCGTATTCGCCCATTTTCGCCTCAATGTGGTCAACTCTGTTACCCAGATCATTAATGTCCCGGTTAAACTTAGACATGCATGATGCCATATCCGATTGTATAGTGCTTCTAAGGGACAACAACATGTCTTTTAACACAGTGTCCAGTACCGGTTGATTAAGCGTAGGGAAAGATTCGATTGATTCTGGCATGTCTCTCGTGTCATCCCCGGAGTCTGGGCCTGGGCTATCCACGGAACGTAATCCGTTGCCATCGAGTCTGGGTTTGTACTTGACCGGGCTTCTAGTGGTTGGGGATGGTGGAGGGGAAGGTCTGAGGTCAGGTATGGGGTTCAGTGGAGCAGGATTCTCTACATTAAGAATGCTCTGTGCTGCTAAGGCCGCAGGTCCGGAGTAGGCCTCGGCGCCATCTTGCCTCCCCTCCATACCTTTTGCATGGAAGAAGTCCGTCAGCCGGTGCGGGTGCCTAGCGTTCCGCCGTTTGTTAGGCATGGTCTCGGTGGTTGCCCCGTCTAGAACGCCGGTAGTCCGGGCGAAATCGGTGCACGGAAGGTCTGCTTTTAGCCGCTGAAATCCTGAAGCGCCGGAGCTCTGGTTCTATGCGACCATCCGGCTCCGCTGCAGGCCACGCCCCCTGCACAGGATATTTAAGTGTGTCAGTGTAGAGTGTCAGGGCAGTTTTACTGCACAGGATATTTAAGTGTGTCAGTGTAGAGTATCAGGGCACTTTTCCTGCAGTATATTGAATTGAGTTAGTGCACTTTTACTGCAGTATGTTGAAGTGCATCAATGCATTTTTACTGCAATATCATAAAGTATGTTAGTGCACTTTTACTGCCATATAAGGATGGACCGAACACCCCCCGATTCGGTTCGCACCAGAACAGGCAAAAAGTTCTAGCAAACATGCGAACCCTATTAAAGTCTATGGGACACGAATATAAAAAATCAAAGGTGCTAATTTTAAAGGCTTATATGCAAGTTATTGCCATAAAAAGTGTATGGGGACCCGGGCATCAATGCATCAATGCAATGGTATCAATGCAAAAAAAAAAGTTTTTAAAAAAATGATATTTTTAGAAGCCGTGACTTTTATAATGCTTAAAGTGAAACAATAAGGCCAAAGGGCCAAAGGGCCTGGTATGGATTTTGGGGGGGATCCTACACCATTTTTTTCCTTAATTCTGTCATATGGTTCCCCTTAACCACTTCAATACACTGTATTATATACTTTGCACTGCACTATATACCTTCCACTGTATCATATATACTACAGTGACTGCGCTATAAATTCTCCACTCTATTATATTTACTACACAGACTGCATTATATACTCTGCAATGTATTATATATACTACACTGATTATTATTATTATTCATGATTTATATAGCTCCAACAGTTTACACAGCACTTTACAATGTATAGGGAGGACAACACAATTACAGTACAGTTCAATACAAAAGGAACAGGAGGGCCCTGCTCGTAGAGCTTACATTCTAAAGGGAGGGGGTGGGGGTAAAAAAGGTAATAGCTGCAGAGAATGATTTGATGGGGGTGATGACACTATATACTCTGAACTGTATTATATATATACTACACTGACTGTACTATATACTCTGAACTGTATTATATATACTATACGGGCTGGACTATATACTCTGCACTGTATTATATATACTATATTAACTGCATTATATACACTGCACTGTATTATATATACTATATTAACTGCATTATATACGCTGCATTGTATTATATATACTATAGGGACTGCACTATATACTCTAAACTGTATTATATATATACTACACTGACTGCACTATATACTCTGAACTGTATTATATATACTATACGGACTGCCCTATATACTCTGAACTGTATAATATATACTACACTAACTGCACTATATACTCTGAACTGTATTATATATCTATGCTACACTGACTGACTCCACACTACACTAACTGCCTGCCTAATCTCCATTAATTTGCTATATATGGCCGCCGTATAAGCAGCAGCCTTATATAGTGTGGGGCGTGGACTTAGCACCTGGAGGGGGTCCCGTAGACTTCAATGGGGTTCGTTGTTCAGCTCTGAACATTTGCGATGTTTAAAAGTTTTGGCGCAAACCAAACCGGGAGTGTTCGGTCCATCTGTAATTTTAGACATGCCTTTTATGTTACACTTACATATTCATATATCTACGTCATTGGTTTTATTTTCTTTGCATTTAAACAACATTATGAGTTATATAAATTCATAATTAATTAGGTCATTTTTGTAATATTATTTATTGTTGACCACACGCATAGGCAGTCAGGAAAGGAGTCTCTTTCACACAGCCAAAGGAAATTTTCAGCTTTACAACGACAAATGACTGCAATGATTTTCTATAGATCTCATGCTGATCTGTAGAATAATCTTTTTTTCTACCTACAATATACGATGAACCTGGCGCCCAGCAATGCTAATATATTTGAACTATGTTGGGTGTAAAAGAACCATAACACCTCTCATTCATCCAATTTGCTGTAAATCAGAATCACAGGAGGGGTGAATAGAAAAAAGAAATGCTGCCAGGTGCGGTTTTGTCAAATACAGCTTTTGAAAAAGTAAGTTTTATGGTGGCTTTTCAGATTCAAACAGCAGAAATGAGCGGTGCCCCTGGAGTACCAATTTATCCTTGTGGTGCTTAAGGGAAAACGAGAGGAGTTAATAAGCAATTAATATACAGCAACCTGAAACATTTTTGCTGTCATATTTAATGCCTTATGCTATACTATTAGGATTTTCTCTTCGTGACCAAAGGCAACAATTCACATCACCATGTAATTACTCAGCGCTTCACGATTTCTCTGTTTTCATGTTACCACACACAAAATCAGTAGGCAACAAGAACGAAAGCAGATGGTTTTCTGCACAACTGTGCCAGGATCAAACTTAGTTTGTACATGTGCTAAGGGTTCAGCTATCTAATTATATATAGCCAACCTAACCCTCTTATTCCAATAAGAACATCCAGTTATCTTAATCCTGCTTTGAAAGCTGATACACTATAGTTAATGTAACTGCCCCAATGGTCACACTTTTACCACTTTCAGACCGGACCATTTTGCTGGATTAAGACCAGACCACTTTTTGCGATTGGGCACTGCGTCATTTTAACTGACAATTGCGCGGTCATGCGACGTGGCTCCCAAAAAAAATTGACGTCCTTTTTTTCCCACAAATATATCTTTCTTTTGGTGGTACTTGATCACCCCTGCGGTTTTTATTTTTTGCGCTATAAACAAAAATAGAGCGACAATTTTGAAAAAAAAACATAATTTTTTACTTTTTGTTATAATAAATATCCCCCAAAAATATATAAAAAAACATTTTTTTTCCCTCAGTTTAGGCTGATACGTATTCTTCTACATATTTTTGGTAAAAAAAAAAATTTTTGTTTTTTACTAGTAATGGCGGCGATCAGCAATTTTTTTATTGTGACTGTGACATTGTGGCGGAAACACATGGGACATTTTTGACATATTTTTTTGGACCATTGTCATTTATACAGCAATCAATGCTATACAAATGCATTGATTCCTGTGTAAATGACACTGGCAGTGAAGGGGATAACCAGGGGGTGGCAGTGTAGGGGTTAAGTGTTCCTAGGGGCGTGTTACTAACTGTGGGGGGCTGGGCTTTGTGTTAGTGAACACTGATCTCTGCTCCAATCACATGGAGCAGAGATCAGCGTCACTTGGTTCTAGGCAGAACGGGGAGATGCTGTTTACAACGGCATCACCCAGTTCAGCCACTCCGTGAGACGATCGTGGATATCCCCGTGGCAATCGGGTCCGCGGGACCCGCGACCGGACTCACGGGGTCCTGACCGGCACGCAAGTGCGCCGCCAGTGGCGCGCTCTTGATGGCAGGGCGGCATTTAAAAATGGATGTACCTGTACGCCAATATGCCTGCCCATGCCATTCTGCCGATGTACATCAGCGTGCGCCGGTCAGGAACTGGTTAAACATATTAACAAATTAAGGTTTTACCTGATAACCTATTTTGGATACATGTTTTTACACTGTGATCTGGTCTTTTTCTAAATACCAACTGTTAAGCCCCATACATACGATCAGTTTTCTGCTGAGTTTTTCCTTCAGATTTACCAAAACCATATAATATTAGGTCAAACCTTAGGAGTTTCAATTTGTATGCAGGCAGGCCCTTGCGCTACATGGTTTTGGTAAATCTGAAGGAAAAACTCAGCAGAAAATCGAATAATGTGTATGGGGCTGAAGATTTTGGTGGGCTTTTTTTCTGGTGGGCCATGGATTATGAAGGCCATTGCCCTGTATGCTATATTAACATTTTCTTCACAGCACTGACTTCCTTAACCATAACTTGTACCTAGGCACTCCTTCCCTCACCAACCACTGTGTCTGGAACCTCTTTCCTCACTATCTACTGTGTCTGCAGCCCCCTTCCCTTACCACCCACCACACCTGGGCCCTTTTCTCTTTAACCTACTATGCATGCAGTCACCCTTGCTTTACCACCCACTGCACCTGTAGCTCTCCTCATTCACTACCAACCATGTCTGGGCTCCCCACCTTCCCTCACCACCTACCGTGCCTGCAGCTCCCCTTTACTTATCACCCACCAAGCCTGCATCCCCCTTCTCTCATCATCTACCATGTCTGCACCTTTCTTCCTTTACCACCCACCAAGCCTGCAGCACACTGCACACTCCAACCCTCCTTTTTTTTATCATTACAGCCATTTATCATGCATTCCTATTAAAGTCTATGGGGCCATAAAGCACCAAAAGAAGTGCTTGCATGGTTTTCCAATTCACACGGATGCATGCTGCATAACAGTTAATCTGCTTCATAGTCTTATTATTGGATTCCTTGAGCCATACATTGTTGCACCACAGCTGCAGAACAACAAATCGCACAGGTGTGAATGGGGACTAAAACCCTGTTTCAATGACCCTGCACACATAGGCAGGCCAGGAACTTTACCTTTACTGGCTGCATGTTTGTTGTGGCTTGTTGCTCGGTCTTATATTGAGTCCAAAGATACTGTATATTACCGAATTTTTTGCTCCATAAGACGCGCTTGACCATAAGACACACCTGGGTTTTAGAAGAGGAAAACAAGTATACCTGGTTGGTATTCACTCCATAAAACGCAGGATAATTTTCCCCCATTTTTTTTGGGGGGGGGGGGGGTGTCTTATGGAGCAAAAAATACGGTATATGCATTTTATGTGAATTCCTGTAAATTCCATATGAATTATATTAGCATAAAATTCACCTCATTGGTCCATCTAATCATATACACCTGCAGATGGTGTTGTTTTTATATGTTCATACCACTATACCCTGATTATTGCTCACTGCAGCCCACCAGTTATCAGTGGGCTGCAGTGAGAACAATGGTTTCCGATGGCTGATTCCTGTATTGTAGCACACATAGCCTCCCCTAAGGCCTATGTACATCCATCATGTCAGCTCTCTGCTCCATGACTCCTCTTCTCCAACCATGGTGATGATCCCCTTCCTGCACAGCCCTTTAGCCTGCACACACGCTGTTCTCCACTCACACCCTCTCTGGCAGTGACTGGGTTAATACTAGCATGTCTGTTACATACAAGTGACAGGTCAGTTGTGATTCCAGTGCTTATTGGTTGGCTCTGACTGAATGAACTATACCATGGACTAATCAATGTCTACCTCATGTCTATGAGCCAAAGACATAAACTTCACTAAGTGGAAGGGCGCATCTACCAATCCCTGCATTCCTCCTTTTCCTGTCCTTCGCTGTAGTACCCCATTCTAGTTGGCAGAGTAAGGCTGACCATTGGTGTAACATTCGATCTAACTGCCCTCCTTCCACTGGCAGCTGATTATTGGCTCTGTAGAGGAAAGTTACAGGCAGGGCTTTTTTCTCAGAGAATAGGCAGGGGAACTTAATCACAACCTTCCTCCTCACCCCCACATACCTTCCCACCAACCCGCACCCCCACAGGAGAGTGCATAACACTTTAGTAGGGTGTAGGGTTCAGGAGTGTCCTACATACAGACCAAAGGGTTCAGGAGTGAACTATGTAGAGGGTGCAGCATTTAGGAGTGTGTTACATAGAAAGTGAAGGGTATAAGAGCACGCTACAAAGAGAGTGCAGGTTTTAGTGTGCGGACACACTCTGGAATGGAATATACTGTGTGTGTATGAGGCACCCTGGAGTTTAGGTAGGGTTGTTCCTCACAAATATACTTGTCAGGAATATTTATCCTGGTTGATTGTTAGAGATTTATTAATTTCTCTCTAAGATTGGCCTTGTTGCACTTTTCTCTTCTACCACTAGGTGACCAGGAACTTGGCGGTACTAGATATGAGAAGGGCAATGCAGGGTCAGGTTATGGGTATATGGGGTGTCTCAGCCAATGGACAGGTTTTTTCTTGAATCCCTTGGCCTTCTGGGAAGATCTATATATTCAGGTGGAGTCGGGTGATCTTTGTTCTAAGCCACCAGGATGGCTGTCTGGGTGGACGTGTGTTGTACTGTCCGGGCTGCTAGGCCAGAGATGGGGCCTATCCCAGGCACATCTGGCTGCTAGGCTGTCTGAGAGCCTATCCAGAAGCAAGAGAGCAGCGCAGGGTTGGGACTGCAGTTTGCAGTCCAATCAAAAGGCTGGAGAACCTGTCCTGTTAGGAGGTAGAGGGGAAGCTGTCTGCAGTAAGGGACTATCTACCTAATTAACAGGGACCACAGTGAGTAACTGAAGCAAGTACCGGAGCAGCAATCTCAGCAACCAGGGATGGTGAAGAATCGGGAAACTTCAGTGGGTATCAAGCCAGGGACCCAGCAAGTGGAGGTGATGCTTGCAGAGGAGCCTTGTGTGTCAAGCTGGGGACTGAGCAGGCCAGTGGGGTGAAGTTTGAGAGAAATCTTGAGTGCCAAGCTAGGGACCCAGCAGAGAAGTGGGGGTGACTTTTGAGGAAGATGCCACCGTTAAGATTGGAGGAGTTCAAGGGAATCAGTGGATCTAGTGAGAGACAGGGAGCTTAGTGGGCTGAAGAACTACAAGGAGCAATTGTAGTGAAAGTGAAAGAACTGTTACGTTTGTGCTGGATGCCTTTCTCTGCATGGTTGTCCTCCTAATGAAGTCTAAGGGTCTCTCTACCCCAAAAAAGTTTGTTAAGAGAAATAAACTTTCTTTTGCATTCCAATAACTTTAACTACTCTGCATCCACCATGCCTCACAAAACACCACATACAGAAGGATGTCAGCTATACACATACATATACACACACTACAAAAAATAACATTTTCAGTAGTGACTAGATATTAGTTGTCAGCAGGGGCGTAACTATAGGGGGTGCAGCAGTCGTGACCGCAACCGGGCCCTGTGATGCAGGAGGCCCATGCAGCCCCCTCTACATATGGCCGGCAGCAGCATAGGCAGCTAGGGGTTCCAGTACACCATGCACACGGGTGGCTGGAGGTGGAGGGTGACTAGCAGAGCTCCATGCTCGACTATCGCACTGGCTGCTCTTTAGTTGTGCATTTCCCGCATGACCTGTGTCCTCAGCCGGCTCCTCAGAGTACCCCTCTCCGGCTCCATGCATTGCCGCTCAGTCCGATGTCTGTTCTCCCCAGCTAGAGTCCCACCCCCCCCCCCCCCAGTCCGGCCCACACTGTACTGCATACTTCTCCCGGGTAAACAAACTTTAAGCACACAGATGCAGTGCAGCCCTATGAGAGCTGGCTCCCCGGAGGACACTGCATGCTTGTCTGCCAGCTCCCCTCCTCCCCCGTCATACACAGATGATGAAAGGTCTTTCTGGGAGATATGCTGATCGCCCGTCCAGCACACTGGATGGAGCCCAGGCCAACATGGATGAGTGCGCGGCCTACAGCTTGGTCATGGTGAGTGAGAGGACCCCATCCCCCACACACCATTACATACCCCCTCCATCTCCCCCGGGGACAGGGACCCCTTCTCACATGGGGACAGGGACCCCCACCTCCCCTGGGAACAGGGACCCCTTCTCACCTGGGGGCAGTAACTTCATCTGCCCTAGAGAAAAGGACCTCATCTCTTCTGGGGACGGTGACCCCATCCTGCCTAAGGACAGTTCCCCAATGGGGCATCTAAAAATAAAAAAAAATAATAAAAAATAAACTACTGATACCAGTGGTGGAACTACAGGGCTCACAAAGGTCATACCTGTGACCACGCCCTGGAGTTTCACTGCCAGACTCGGAGGGAAGGGCCCTGGCTGGGGTTCAGGGGGGCCCTTTCTTGCATCAGGGCCCTGAAGGTTCTAGTTACGCCACTGGTTGGCAGGGTCCCCTTGTACATGTTTCCTTGAAAGCACCAGCTGTTAAATTAGGGCAGACCTGCCATACATACATTATATATTCACAGAAAATACTGGGTCCGCTTATGAGTGCCAAAAATTGGAAAAAACAAAAAACAGAACTCCTATCCATATTTTATGCTCCTCTTTCACATAATTACCCATTATTAAAGCTGTCACAAAGCTGGGCTTGTGTGTTCAAGAGTGACAGCAGTGAGGGGTCAGCACAGGGCCGACTGAAAAAAAGCCCTGGTTGCAGGGAAGCTGGTGCTTCGTCAGATTAGGTGACTCGTCAGATATCTGGAAGTGGCGTCCACCCCCGCCATCTTGCTACACCCCGCACTCATTCACAGTAAGGAAACAGTGAGAAGGGCGGCAAGCGGACATCTTGTTACACCCACCGGAGTCATGCATTTTACACTTATTTTTAAGCGTAAACTCAGCTTATATAGTGAAATCCAATATTTTTAAATCCATCAGACTTGATGTTGATTTTTCAGAGCAGCAGTGTTCTGTCAGATTAGCAAACCTGTGAGGCTTGCCGCTGCTAAACAGTCAAACGGATTTGTAAGAAGATGTCCTCTTGCATCTTCTCACTGTATCCTTACTGAGGATGAGTGTGGGGTGTAGCAAGATGGCGGTGATGGAACGCCACTTCCATTACAAATTCTGATGGGTCGCTTAATCCGATAAGATCCTAACAATCGCCGGGCAAGGGGCGTGGGGATGAGGCCCTTGTCCCCATCAACATGGACAAGGTGCTTTGTGGGCTCCTCCAAAGTACCCTCCCCATGTTGAGGGCATGTGGCCTGGTACGGGTCAGGAGGGGGAATGCTCTCTCATCTTCCCCTCTTTTCCTGTAGCCTGCCAGGTTGCATGCTCTGTTAAGGGTCTGGTATGGATTTTGGGGGGACCCCTACGATATTTTTTTAACATTTTGGTACATGGTTCCCCTTAAAACCCATACCAGACCCAGGTCTGGTATGGATTTTTTGGGGACCCCTACGCACTTTTTTTTAATTTGGAGCAGGGTTCCCCTTAATTTCCATACAAAACCTAAAGGGCCCTCTATGGATTTTGGGGGGACCCCCACGCAATTATTTTTTTAAATTTTGGTTTCAGGGTTCCCCTTAATATTCATACCAGACTCAAAGGGCCTGGTATTGGACTTGGGGGGCACCTATGCCATTTTTTTCAATGAGTTTTATCTCTATTGCCGAGACCCAAAAATTCATTGCAGCCACGATCAGTTTTAAGTTACTATTTTCCTTTAACCGCTTGCTTACTGGGCACTTAAACCCCCTCCTGTGCAGACCAATTTTCAGCTTTCAGCGCTGATGCACTTTGAATGACAATTGCATGGTCATGCTACACTGTACCAAAATTAAATCTTTATCATTTTTTTCTCACAAATAGAGCTTTCTTTTGCTGGTATTTGATCACCTCTGCAATTTTTATTTTTTGATAAAAAAAATTTAAAAGATCGAATTAAAAAAAATATATATATTTTTATATTTTGTTATAACATTTTGCAAACAGGTAATTTTTCTCCTTCATTGATGTACGCTGATGAGGTGGCACTGATAGGTTGCAGTGATGGGCACTGATGGGTGGCAGTCATGGGCACTGATGGGTGGCAATAATGGGGACTGATCGGTTTCACTGATAGGCAGCACTGGTAGGTGGCAGTGATTGGCACCACTGGTGGGTATTGATAGGTGGCATTTATGGGCATTGATAGGTGGAACTCATTGACATCGATAGGTGGCACTGGTGGGCACTGGCAGAGGGTACTGGTGGGCACAGATGAGGCATAATTGCCTCTTCGAGGACCGATGTTCCTTGCAGATAAGCCGGAGATTGGCTTCTTTTTCTCCTCATGCAGTCGGGCATATTATAGACACACCCCAGGCACAATATTTAACCACTTAACGACAGCCGAATGCCATTGTACGTCATCACAATGGCATGTACAGGCACAAGCACGTACATGTACGTGCTTGCCTTCCAGCAGGTGGGGGGTCCGGTCGGACCCCCTCCCGCTGAATGCGGCGGTCCGTTTCGCTGCAGGAGCGATCCGGGATGATTCAGTGTCAGTTGTAAAAGTAAAAACTGTCAGGGCAGTTAATGTTAGGTCCAGGGTAGCCCCCTACCACCCCCCAATAAAGATTTAACCCCCTGATTGCCCTTAGAGTTAACCCTTTCACCCCCTTTTGCCAGTGTCACTAAGCGATCGTTTTTCTGATCGCTGCATTAGTGTCACTGGTGCCGCTAAGTAGCTAGTTATTTTTTTAGGTTCACCGCCAGGTTTTTATAGCACTAGGTACCCCGATATACTACCCAATAATGGTTTTAACCCCCTGATTGCCCCTAATTAACCCTTTCACCCCCTTTTGCCAGTGTCACTAAGCGATAATTTTTCTGATCGCTGCATTAGTGTCGCTAGTGTCGCTAGGTAGCTAGTTATTTTTTTAGGTTCACCGCCAGGTTTTTATAGCGCTAGGTACCCCGATATACTATCCAATAATGGTTTTAACCCCCTGATTGCCCCTAATTAACCCTTTCACCCCCTTTTGCCAGTGTCACTAAGCGATCATTTTTCTGATCGCTGCATTAGTGTCACTAGGTAGCTAGTTATTTTTTTAGGTTCACCGCCAGGTTTTTATAGCGCTAGCTACCCCGATATACTACCCAATAATGGTTTTAACCCCCTGATTGCCCCTAGTTAACCCTTTCACCCCCTTTTGCCAGTGTCACTAAGCGATCATTTTTATGATCGCTGCATTAGTGTCGCTAGGTAGCTAGTTATTTTTTTAGGTTCACCGCCAGGTTTTTATAGCGCTAGGTACCCCCATATACTACCCAATAATGGTTTTATCCCCCTGATTGCCCCTAGTTAACCCTTTCACCAGCGATCACCATATAAGTGTCACCGGTGACGCTGGTTAGCCAGTTAGTTATTTAGGTTCCCCGTCAGGTTTTTATATAGCGCCAGGGACCCCCATATACTACCTAATAAAAATTTGAACCCCCTGATTGCCCCTAGTTAACCCTTTCACCAGTGATCACCGTATAAGTGTTACGGGTGACTCTGGTTAGTTAGTTTGCTTTTTATAGCATCAGGGCACCCACCATTTATTACCCAATAAAGGTTTAACCCCCTGATCACCCGGCGGGTGATATCAATTAGGTTTTAGGGTCAGGGTCTGAGTCGCCCCAGGCAGCGCTTGGCTAGTGCCAGTACCGCTAACACCCACGCGCAAAGCATACACCTCCTGTAGTGGTATAGAATCTGAACAGATCAATATCTGATCTGATCAGATCTATACTAGCGTCCCCAGCAGTTTAGGGTTCCAAAAAAACGCATTGTTAGCGGGATCAGCCCAGAGACCTGCTAGCACCTGCGTTTTGCCCCTGCGCCCAGCCCAGCCAAGTGCAGTATTGATCGATCGCTGTCACTTACAAAACACTAAACACATAACTGCAGTGATCGCAGAATCAGGCCCGATCCCTGTGATCGCTAACAGTTTTTTTTGGTAGCGTTTTATATTTAAAACTGCCGGAAGGCAGTGCTTGGTTTTCGGGATCCCGTACGTGGCTAGGCTCCCAAAAAGTCCCCCATATGTGGTATCCCCGTACTCGGGAGAAGCAGCAGAATTTATTTTGGGGTGTAATTTGACTTATGCCCATAGCATGTGTGAGCAATATATCATTTAGTGACAACTTTGTGCAAAAAAAAAAAATTGTAATATTCCTGCAACTTGTGACAAAATATAAAATATTTCATGGACTCAACATGCCTCTCAGTAAATAGCTTGGGGTGTCTACTTTCCAAAATGGGGGGGTTTTGTGTTATTTGGGCATTTTATGGCCTTCGAAACTGTGATAGGTAGTGAGGAGTGAAATCAAAAATTTGCACCCTTAGAAATCCTGAAGGCAGTGATTGGATTTCGGGGTGCCGTACGCGGCTAGACTCCCAAAAAGTCCCACATATGTGGTATTCCCGTACTCAGGAGAAGCAGCAGAATATATTTTGGGGTGCAATTCCACATATACCGGTAACTATGGCATGTGTGAGCAATATATCATTTAGTGACAACTTTTTGTAAACTTTTTTTTTTTTGTGTCATTATTTAATCACTTGGGACAAAAACTAAAATATTCAATGGGCTCAACATGCCCCTCAGCAATTTCCTTGGGGTATCTACTTTCCAAAATGGGGTCATTTGGGGGGGGGGGGGGGTTTGTACTGCCCTGCCATTTTAGCACCTCAAGAAATGGGATAGGCAGTCATAAATTAAAAGCTGTGTAAATTCCAGAAAATGTACTCTAGTTTGTAGACGCAAATAACTTTTGCGCAAACCAATAAATATACGCTTACTGACATTTTTTTTACTAAAGACATGTGGCTGAATAAATTTTGCCCTAAATGTATGACTAAAATTGAGTTTATTTGATTTTTCTTATAACAAAAAGTAGAAAATATCTTTTTTTCTCAAAATTTTCGGTCTTTTTCTATTTATATTGCAAAAAATAAAAATCGCAGAGGCAATCAAATACCATCAAAAGAAAGCTCTATTTGTGGGAAGAAAAGGACGCAAATTTCGTTTGGGTACAACATTGCATGACCGCGCAATTACCAGTTAAACAGTACAGTGCGAAATTGTAAAAAGACCTCTGGTCCTTAGGCTGAAAATTGGTCCAGGGCTAAAGTGGTTAAAGAGGAAGTAAAATATGATAGCGTGATAAGGGACTAAAAACAACTAAATACATTTTTATCTATAGGTAAACTTTAATTATATATATGGTGACAAAGTTCCCCTGACATAAAGCTACTTGTGTAATTTTCACATATCAACCTCACTATTGACTTTTATGTACAGATTGCAGTTGGCCTTATGGACTAGAGTGGCAAGTAGCAATAGTGCATTTGAGTTTCTCCCTGAAAGTAATAATATTCTGGTGTTGTGGCTTGCATGTTCTTCTTCTATAACACAAACACAAATCAGTATTTTTTTTTATTGAAACTAGGGCGTGCAACTTCTTCCTCAGTTTTGGCTGATATGTATTCTTCTACATATTTTTGGTGAAAAAAATTGCAATAAGCGTATAATGATTGGTTTGCGCAAAACGTATAGTGTCTACAAAAAGGGGATAGATTTTTGGCATTTTTATTATTTCTATTTTTTTTTTACTAGTAATGGCGGTGATCTGTGTTATTTTCGGGACTGCGACATTGCGGCAGACAGATCGGACACTTTTGACACTTTTTTGGGGCCACTGACATTTATACAGCATAAACAATAGCCACTGATTACTGTATACACTGACAGGGAAGGGGTTAACACTAGGGGGCGATCAAGGGGTTAAATGTGTTCTCTCAGCATGTTCTAACTGTAGGGGGGATGGGTTTGCCTGGGGAAGGAGACCGATCGGTGTTCCTATATACTAGGAATACACAATCTGTCTCTTCTCCCCTGCCAGAACGTGGATTTGTGTGTTTACACACACAGATCTTCGCTCTGGCTCTGTCAGGAGTGATCGCGGGTGTCCAGCGGACATCGCGACCGGCAGGCACGCTCATCAGCTTCTCAGTACCGTGGTGGGCGCATGCGCGTGCACCCCCTATACCCGGCGGGCGGTCAGCAAGTGGTTAATATGCATTTATATTAAAATGCTTTGCATTTTTAAGGCTGTAGCCTATCATACTGTGTGTTGTGTATGGCTTGCTGGCTGCAGAATGAGGGGTTGGATTTATGTTGAAGTGGGCGCGTTCACATTTACATGTACAAGCCTAGTGTGCCTCCCACATTCACTCCCATCCCAAGTATTCAAGGGAAATGTAGGCTGATTAGAGTTAGAGAGAGAAGAGGATATGATGCAATCACTCTTCTAAGCCCTTGTACACACGGTCGGAGATTCCGACGGAATGTGTCCGATCAGACCGTTTTGTCGGATATTCCAAATGTGTGTGGTCTCCATCGGACTTTTTCTCCGATACTCTGACGGACCAAGTTTTCCAACTTGTTGGTAAAATTTTCTGACAAAATGCTCCGATCGGACATACTCCGATCATGTGTAGAGAATTCTGATCGGACAAAGAGCCACGCATGCTCAGATCAAATTCCTACACCAAAGCTATTGGCTACTAGCGTGAACGTAGTCCCGTCATAACGAAATAACGTAATCACGTCGGATTTTCGGACAACTTTGTCCGACCATGTGTATGCAACAGTCTCTGACAAAATCCGTCGGACAAAATCCGACGGATTTGGTTGTCGGAATCTTCGACCGTGTGTACAAGTGCTAAGAGATTCTCCCTGCCAGAAAAGATGATGCATTTTATAAATCAGAAAGCTGACTTCCCAAAAATTCAATCAGTCACATCTCTTAACCAGTTGCTGACGGTCTCACGCCGATATACATCGGCAAAGTGGCACGGGTGTGCAAAACAAAGTACCAGTACGCCACTCTGTCAACGCCGTCTAGCGGGCACCCACCACATGCGGTGGGAGCACGCCCGCGGGTCCCACCGACTTGATGTCCGCCAGTGGCCTGAGATCATGCCACAGAGAGGCAGAACGGGGAGATGCCTTAGTAAGCAAGGCATTTCCCAGGTTTGCCTAGCAACATGACAGGGATCTGCACCTCCCAGTGATCGGGAGCAGTGATCTCTGTCATGTTTTAGTGAGCCCATCCCACCTACAGTTAGAACACGCCCAGGGAACACACTTAACTCCTTGATCGCCCCCCCCCCCCCCCCCCAGTGTTTAACCCCTTCCCTGCCAGTGACATTTACACAGTAATCGGTGCATTTTTATAGCACTGATCGCTGTATAAGTATCAGTGATTCCAAAATAGTGTCAAAAGTGTCTGATCTGTCCGCCGTAATGTCACAGTCACAATACAAATCACATATCACTGCCATTACTAATAAAAAATAATAATAAAAATGCCATAAATCTATCCCCTATTTTGTAGAATAAAAATAACTTTTGTGCAAATCAATCAATATATGCTTGAAAAAAATAAAATATGTAGAAGAATACATATTGGCCTAAACTGAGCAAGAAATTTGTTTTTTAGATTTTTTTTTGGTATATTTATTATAGCAAGTTTTAAAAATTGGCGCTTTTTTGTTTATTGCGCAAAAAATAAAAACCACAGAGGTGATCAAATACCACCAAAAGAAAGCTCTATTTGTGGGAAAAAAAGGACATCAGTTCTGTTTGGGTACACGGCCACGCAATTGTCAGTTATAGCGACACACTGCCGTATCACAAAAAAGGGCTTGGCCAGGAAGGGGGTAAATCCTTCTGGGGCTGAAGTGGTTAAACGTTAAGACATTTCACAAATGTAATAACTGTTTAGTATTTTATGTGGGGGGGGGGGGGGGTGATGTACTAATGGTGGATTTTTTTTAAATAGTTCTGCTTTAATAATTCTTGCTGCACTAGAATTGGCATACATAATACACAACAATTAGATAGAAAGAGATTGGTACTGGAGAATAAAATGGGGTTAAAGAAAACTTATTTCACTATATAAGAGTATATGAGATGACGACCTGAGAAAAATATGTATCTGTTATCAATGCTAATCCTGCATGTCTGAACTCTTCAACCACGTAATATTGCTCATAAAATGTATGTATGGAATATGGTTTTAAATATCTAATTTGTAGCTGACAAAACTAAATGATCTTAAATTGATTTGAAAGAACAAGTTTAAATGTGCTTTTCCAGTATTTTTTTGTTTTTGAAACCATGGTAACAAGCATCACTTGTTGTGCCAGACCCCTGTAGCTGTAAACATCTACTTGTTGGGTAACACATTTCTCTCTCACCTCCAGCTTTCAGCTTCCAAATAAGAGCATTGATAAGCAAACTTTCTTTACCATACCACTTTTTATGTTCAATACTTGATTATTAATATTATACAAATGCACAATAATCTATATCTACATGAATGTTCATATGAGCTTTTTTAACCCAGCAAAATATATATATATATATATATATATATATATATATATATATATATATATATATATATATATATATATATATATATATATATATATATATTATTTTAGCTGAAATATACATTTGTGTAGTATTTTCCATTTTATAAGACTGAAAAGCTCTACATCATACCAAGCATTTTTCTTGAAATTCCTACAATAATAGTTGTTGATTAACCACTTCTTATCCCCTCTTTACACCTCTTTAAAGCAGAATTAAACAAATTTGGGTGGATTCATAAAGGGGGTTGTAGACACCCTTTAGATTTAAATCAGGGTTCAGCACCGAAAAATTTTACTACTTGCACCTGATGTATCCACCTGTCAGACACAGGTTCATGAATCTTTCAGTGCCCACACTGTGGTCCATACTGGACACTCCTTCCTCAGTGTATACCCTCCCAGGCCACAACCTCCATCACCCTGACAGGAGCATGGCTGAGGAGTTTGGTACTAGGGGTGGGCAAAGCCTGATGGAGAACTGAGAGAGTAGTTCCCAATAAGGTCAGATTTTGCTTGACAGCACATGGCAGTGGACATATCAATAGTTGCTATGCAGTTTTCAAAAACCGCCCACTGCCATGTGCTGTCAACTAAGAGAAAAACGGACCCGATGAAAAACTAGTTTATCTGTTCCATATCAGGCTCTACATACCCAGTGACAAGTAATTTCCCAAATATAAGCTTTGCCGCAGTTGGGTAAAGACATCAACTGCATTCTCGACCCTTTGTTTACACTTAGCTTTCATCCGGGGAATCTCCTGGTTGACAGCTGAATGGGACTACATATATGACAACATCCGAGCACACACATAACTAACCATAAGTACTGGCATACCTCTGTAGCCAGCTCAGAGCTGTGCTTAATTACCACCAGTTTTCTTATAATTCTAATTCTAATGCCGCGTACACACGACTTTCAGGCAGAAAAGGTTTGATGGTCTTCCCGACGGAGTTCCGACAGAGTTACGTCAGACTTCCGACCAAACGGACTTGCCCACACACGAACGGATCAAAGTACATTCGTTCTTAACGTGATGACCTACGACGGGACTAGAAAAATAAGTTCAAAAGGCAGTAGCCAATAGCTGCCCTTGCGTCGTATATGGTCCATCGGACCAGCATACAGACGAACGGTTTTCCCGCTAGAAATGTATTCCTTCGGACAGATTTGAAACATGTTCTATTTCTCGGTCCATCCTAATTTTTGAAGAAAAACGTCAGATGAAGCCCACACACAGTCATAATATCTGACATAATGATTACGTCTGACCTTTTCTGTCGGAAAGTTTGGTCGTGTGTGCGCGGCATAAGAGGTAATTCTTTAAGTATCTCTTCACTGCCATAGGAACAGGTCCCTAAAGTTGTGGTAAAAAGTAATTCTTCACCCATGTGCGTAATGTTACAAACACTGGGAAAATGCTTGACTGAATTAGACTAAAGTTAAAAAATAAAAAAAAAATACAACCAGAAAATTGTTGTTATAGCTTATCAGGTTCCAGACCAGTCACCGCACTTATACTGGGGCAGGGTGACCCGGCTACGCGAAGCGTTGTAGGTATACGTCACACACGCGCCCCCTTGGCAGCCACAAAGATTAGATTCAATCCAGAACTGATCAATCCCCAGGCCCAGGCCAATGGTATCTGGCCTGGACCTGGTGATCGCTCCTGGCGAATGAGATCCTTTTCCTGCATGTGTAAGTGTAAACACAGCAGGGGAAGTGATGTCTTCTCCCCTCGAGGAAGTTTTTTCATTCCAGAGAGAGGCGAGAAGACATCTCACAGTAAGTGCACCATCACACTGACACCAGTTCATGTAGGTACACTTGCTACCCCCCGATCATCCCCCCCCCCCCCGAGTTAACCCCTGCACCCCCTGTCACTGTGGCACCCAGTGCAGTGTTAGTATTTTTTTTTTATCACTGTAATGGTGTCATTAGTGAAATCACTACACTGACACCAGTTCACGTAGGTACACTTTCCATTCCCCGATCACCACCAGACCCCCCTCCCCAGTTAACCCCTTCACGCCTTGTCACTGTGTCACCCAGTTCAGTGTTCATATTTTTTGTTTGATCACTGTAATGGTGTCATTAGTGACAAAAATCAGCATTAGGGTACTTGGTGTAGGCCCAGATAGGTCTAGGGACCCCCTCTAACTGCCCCTCATAAAGGTTTTACGCCTTGATCACCCCTGTCACCAGTGATCACTGTATAAGTGTCACGGGTGACGCTGGTTAGCTAGATAATTTTTTATAGCGTCAGGGCACCCGCTGTATTTGACCCAAATAAAGGTTTAACCCCCTGATCACACGGTGGTGATATTAGTTTTTAGTGTCAGATAGGGTCTGTGTCACCCCAGGCAGAGTCAGATTAGTGCCAGTAGCGCTAATACCTATGCACGCACCATACACCTCCCTTAGTATTATAGTGTCTGAACGGATCAATATCTGATCTGATCAGATCTATACAAGCGTTCCCAGCATTTTAGGGGTCCCCAAAACACAGTGTTAGTGGGATCAGCCCAGATACCTCTAGCACCTGCATTTAGCCACTACGCCCAGCCCAGCCCAGCTCACTGTCACTTACAAAACACAACACGCATAACTGCACCATTCACAGAATCAGGCCTGATCCCTGCGATCGCTAACAGTTTTTTTTTTTTTTTTGCAGCGTTTGAAGCAGTCACTGACAGTCAGGAGCTTTTTTCCTGTGAGTCTCACTTACTGTGCCAGTAAATTTAGAGACCAAATTGTCAAATTGCAGGTACAGTAGTGAAGAGGCCTACACGTTTCTGAGCATGACAGATAGTGAAGAGGAAGTCGCTCATCTGTCAGATTCAGGCTCAGAATATGAACCAGTAGACAGTAGCGGCACCCTGAAAGATAGCTCTGACAACAGAGTAGTGGTCCCTACCAAGGTCAGACATACCCGACCCCGTTCTTCTGCTGTCGTTGAGGTGCAAGAACCACAGGGCTCTCTTATGGAGCAGAGAGCCAGTACTAGTGCCGCTCATCCTTCTGTTGAACTGGCAAGCACCAGCAGCCTAGTACATCCCGGTCGTACATCCAGCACTGCAGTAAAACTTGGTGACATTGTGAGTCCCTTAAGTGCAGTTCAAGCTGGCAAGGTGGCTAGCATGTGTAGTGTCCTGCTGCCACCAAGAAGAAGACAAACAGGCCCATCGAGCCCATAGTGCCCTTCCTGCTGCATTCGACAATCTCTATAGATCTATTTTGGAACAAAGCAATTTGTATGCTGGTCAATTCATCGCCACTAATCCCCAGTTGACCCTTGTCAGAGATTGGAGCCCTATTATGGTCTCCGAATTTGAGTCCTTCCTGGGCCTATCCCTCCTCATGGGCATAACTAAAAAGAGTGGGTTGCGGTCATATTTGTCCACTGACCCAATTCACCATATTCCCATGTTCTCTACCTCCGTGACCAGGACACAATACGAGCAGATCTTGCAGTTCATGTACTTCAATGATAATGAACTCTGTCGTCCTCTGGATGACCCTGGATTTGATTGGCTTTACAAAATTAGGCCCCTCGTAAACAGCTTCGAACAGCAGTTTGTAGCCTTGTTTATTCCCAATCAGGTTGTCTGCGTTGATGAGTCCCTGATTAAGTTTTCTTGTCTATAAAACCGTATATTCCCAGCAAGTGTGACAGATATGGGGTCAAGATGTATAACCTCTGTGACAGGGCAACAGGCTATGCATATAGTTCTATGGTTTGAGGGAAAAGATAGTCACATAGAGCCAGAGAACTGCCCAGACTACATAGGGAGCGCTGGTAAGATTGTGTGGGACTTGGTGTTGCCCTAATTCGGAAAGGGGTACCACTTGTACGTGGACAATTATTACACAAGCGACACTTTTTAGTCACCTTTTTGATTATGGAATTGGTGCATGTGGTACCGTGCGATCTAATCACTGGGGCTTCCCCCAGTGGCTTGTACAATTCTGACTTAGATGGGGGGGCGAGAGCCTGCTTGAAGTATAATAATTTGTTAGCAGTGAAGTGAAGGAATTCACGGAATGTTTTCATTCTGTCCTCCCATCACACAGGTACGACAGTCTAAATTCCTATGGTGACTGGTGTTGTGGAAAAACACCTCTGTGTCCATGAATACAACCTTAATATGTGAGGGGTGGACCTCAACAACCAGTTTTTTTGCACCGTACCTGTAAGGCCAGACGCTAGTACAATAAAGTGTCTGTATATTTATTTCTTTGGTTCTGCTGAACGATTTGTGCGATACAAAGTTTCAGGACGGACTGGATCCTTCCTTAAATTCCAGGCAGAGATCATCACAGCCCTTCTGTTTCCAGATGGTGCTAAGGCTTACCTTCCCAAAGCAAATGCAGGGAGCCAGCTGTATGAGAGGCATTTTCTGTATGTCCTCCCTGGTACTCCTACCGAAAGAACACCCCAAAGAAGATGTCGTATCTGCAGAAAATGCGGATTTAGACATGACACCCACTTTTATTGTCCCTCCTATCCTGACCAACCTAGTCTCTGCATCGGTGATTGTTTCAAATGCTACTACACACTAGTTGAGTATTAGCGTAGGGTACAGCACTACACAGTCCTAAGGCACACTAACACAGGGTCTCGAAAGATGTGATGGCCATCACATTTTGAGAGACCTAAGCTGCAACGTTCAGTTTACAGTTTTTTTACAGTTTTTATAAAAGTGAAAAAAGTGGGAAAAAAAACACACCAAAAAATATTTTAAAAAAAAGCCAAAAAATAGTTGTGGTTTAATTTTTCTTCTTTCTCTCTATCGTTCTCTCTCCTATGTTCGCTCTCTACCTTTCCGCTCTACTGTTTGCTCACATTTGTTCTATATCTATTGTTCATACCTGTATTTGCTTTGCAGGTATGGTATTTTATAATGTAATGTTTGTTTTATTGTTAACCATCATTTGCTTAGCAGGTACACCATTCAGCTGCAGCATGGGTTTATTCATTCTGACAGCAACAGCGTTTGCTCCCATGATCCATAAAGCCATGAATTAAGCGCTGTCGGAGAAGATTTCCCCACCACATTTAAATAAAGAGCATATATGCCGAACCATGGGGGCAGGGGTGGAGGAGCGATTTGCTCCTAACGATAGGGGCGGATTGCCCCCATGCTTCGGCACATATTTGTTAGGCACAGATTGAAAGGTTTTATTTTTACTATGTTTTATTGTATTTGCTTTGCAGGTATGGTAAGTCTTACTGTTATACTGTTACTTTGTTTTATGGTTTATGAGGGAAAAAATAGTCACGTAGAGCTGGAGAACTGCCCAGACTACATAGGGAGCTCTGGTAAGATTGTGTGGGACTTGGTGTCACCCTTATTCAGAAAGGGGTACCACTTGTACGTGGACAATTATTACACAAAATAGCAAAATAAAAAAAATTAAAAAGCACCTGTGCCCCCCTGTGCTTACTCGCAAAGGCGAACGCAAGCGTCGGTCTGGTGTCATATGTAAACAATAATTGCACTATGCATGTGAGGTTTCACCGTGAAGGTCAGATTGAGGGCAGTAATTTTAGCACTAGACCTCCTCTGTAAATCTAAAGTGGTAATCTGTAAAGGCTTTTAAATGCTTTTAAAAATGTACGTAGTTTGTCGCTGCTGCAGCTTATTGCGCAATTTTAAAGCATGTCACGCTTGGTATCCATGTACACGGCAAAGGATCATCTTTTTATTTAATCAAACATTTGGGAAATATGGTGTGTTTTAGTGCATTAAAATGTAAAAAAGTGTGTTTTTCCCAAAAAATTGCGTTTGAAAAATTGCTGTGCAAATACTGTACGAAAAAAAACATTTTAAACACCCAACATTTTAATCTGTAGAGCATTTGCTTTAAAAAATATATAATGTTTGAGAGTTCAAAGTAATTTTCTTGCAAGAAAAAAATATTTTTTCATCTAAACAAAGAGTCAGAAAGGTTTTGCCTTCAAGTGGTTAGAAGAGTGGGTGATGGTTGACATAAGCTTCTAACTGTTGTGCAACTGCCAGGATCCCAGGACAGCTCAAATCCCCCAAATGACCCCTTTTTGGAAGTAGTCACCCTAAGCTATTTGCTGATAGGCATGTTGAGTCCATGGAATATTTTATATTTTGCAACAAGTTGCAGGAAAATAACAATGTATTTTTTATTTTTATTGTTTTGCACAAAGTCGTCACTAAATTATATATTGCTCAAACATGCCATGGGCATATGTGAAATTACAACCCAAAATACATTCTGTTGCTTCTCCTGAGTACGGGGATACCACATGTGTGAGACTATTTGGGAGCCTAGCCGTGTACAGGACCCTGAAAACCAATCACCGCCTTCAGGATTTCAAAGGGTATAAAATGGTGATTTCACTTCCTCACTACCTATCACAGTTTCAAAGGCCATGAAATATCAAGACCACACAACCCCCCCCCAAATGACTCCATTTTGGAAAGAAGACACTTCAAGCTATTTGCTGAGAGGTGCTGAGTTCATGGAATATTTAATATTTTGCCACGTTTCTGGAATTTTTTTTTATTTTAAGTTGTCACTAAATGATATATTGCTGAAACATGCCATGGGCATATGTGAAATTGCTCCTCAAAATGCATTCTGTTACTACTCCTGAGTACAGGGATACCTTATGTGTGAGACTTTTTGGGAGCCTAACCATACAGGACCCCGAAATCCAATCACAGCCTTCAGGCTTTCTATGAGCGTACATTTTTTATTTCACTCCTCACTGCCTATCACAGTTTCTGAGGCCATGAAATAGCACAACCCCCCCCCCCCATGACCCCATTTTGGAAAGTAGACACCCCAAGCTATTTGCTGATAGGCATGTTGAGTCCATGGAATATTTTATATTTTGCCACAAAGTCGTCACTAAATTATATATTGCTCAACCATGCCATGGGCATATGTGAAATTACAACCTAAAATATATTCTGTTGCTTCTCCTAAGTATGGGGATACCACATGTTTGAGACTTTTTGGGAGCCTAGCCATGTACAGGACCCCGAAAACCAAGCACCGCCTTCAGGATTTCGAAGGGCGTAAAATGGTGATTTCACTTCCTATCATAGTTTCGGAGGCCATGAAATGTCAAGATAGCACAAAACCCCCCTTAATGATCCAATTTTGGAAAGAAGACACTTCAAGCTATTTGCTGAGAGGGATGCTGATTCCATGGAATATTTACTATTTTGCCACAAGAATTTTGTTAATTTTTTTTATTTTTTTACAGAAAGTTGTCACTAAATGATATATTGCTAAAACATGCCATGCGCATATGTGAAATTGCACCTCAAAATACATTCTGTTACTTCTCCAGAGTACAGGGGATACCTTATGTGTGAGACTTTTTGGGAGCCTAACCACGTACAGGACCCCGAATACCAATCACCGCTTTCAGGTGCCAAATTGTAAAAAGTGCTCTGGTCATTGAGCAGCCTAATCTTCCAGGGTTGAAGTGGTAATTGAGCTCCCCAGTTCAATTTAAGTTTCCTAAAATAGTTAGGCAGGCTATAGATGATGAAATTTTCTTTCCTGCAACCATTGGTGAGGAGACACACTGGACACCTTTGCTGCCATTTTGCAATGTGCTGGGTGTGCAGTGTGCCCCTGTACCTTTAAGGAAGGGTGGGCTACCACCAGGCTCATCTGCCCACTATCCATTAGAATGCATGTGTTTCTACTATGGAGGCTCTCATAAATTTACAAGAGTTAAGACCACAGAAATATCCAGATGCCTTGAAGCTGCTCTGCAGCTTATGCATGTATTTGAAAATGTGTGCTAACTAAACCCTTTTTTTTAATGCATACTGTTAGACAGGATAACTCGCTTGGTTGCAAACTGGTTGGTGATTGGAGCTGGGAATTTTCTTTGGTTTTGCTTTGCATGCATTGCTCTTCCATGTGCCCCTTGTTGTGAAGGCCAGTTATAGGTGGGGGCTGTGGGCAGTTGTTTGTTACTGATGTAATATTGGTGATAAGACACACTGGACACCTTTGCTGCCATTTTCCAATGTGCTGGGTGTCCAATGTGCCCTTGTGCCTTTAAGGAGGGGTGGGCTACCTCCAGTCTCACCTGCCCTCTTTCTATCCATTAGAATGCATGTGCTCCTACTATGGAGGAAAACCATAAATTTACAAGAGTTAGGATTGCAGAAATATTGGGGGGCCTTGGAGTGGCTATGCAGCTTATGCATGTATTTGCAAATGTGTGCTAACTAAACCCCTGTTTTTAACACATACTGTTAGAAAGGGGAATTTGTTTGGTTGCAGACTGGCTGGTGACTTGAGCTGGGAATTTTCTTTGTTTTGCATGCATTGCCCTTCCTTGTGCTCCTTACTGTGAAGGCCAGTTATAGCTGAGGGCAGTGGTCAGTTATTTGTTACTAAGGCCATAGATGACGCAAGATGACCACAGGTTGCAGGAAAGAAAATCTCTTGATTCTCTCATCGACACAATCAATGTTGATGGGGAAATCCCTCCCACAGAACTATTGTGTTCTTCTGGCAGAGGGAGGCATGAGGAGCTGTAAGTGCTGGGTAAACACAATGATTACTGCTAGAGGCTATGCTGTAGCTGCTGGCAATAATCAAATGCTGAAAATTTGACGTATTGGTTGTATCCAATTCAATCGATGGATTGACCTGGGTACAGTCAGCCTGCCCATAGATGGTTGTAATCTCAGCCATTCCCTGCTAAACTGTCTGAGATTCGAACCATCTATGACAGGCTTTAGATTAAAGGCATGTAAGGAATGGTAACTGTCACAGTCGCTAGTGCTCTCAACTGAACTGTCAAGCCACCAAATGGCTGGTGTCCTAACTGATCGCACATGCAGCATCAAGGTAACTGCAGATAAAACAGAGGCTAAGATGGCAGCTATCATGGCTGTAAATAGTAGGAGGGTTTAGTTCGGCTTTAACTTGGGGCAGGACATAGTTCCAAGACATGTGATCATTGTGATTGTCCCAGTGGTCACATGATCAGGAGTACATCTGGCCATCTTGAGGGAAAGAGGCAGGGTGGTAACATCACCACCTCGCCTCTCCACCTCATCCAACCAAAGAATGCATTGCATTCATTGCATTCTCTGAATGGCACCCATGCCAAGCAGGTTGGGCTCCTATGTTCACAATACCCCAGTGCAGCTACTCAGCACAGGGCCTGGAAGCTAGTGGAGATCACTGGAGTAAGTGTCTACATCTAGAGCAGTGATATGCAATTAGCGGACCTCTAGCTGTTGCAGAACTACAACTCCCATCAGGCATAGCAAGACTTTGACAGCCACAAGCATGACTCCCAGAGGCAGAGACATGATGGGACTTGTAGTTTTGCAACAGCTGGAGGTCCACTCATTGCATATCCCTGATCTAGAGGGATCCTACAGGTTTGGTATATGCATTGTTACATGGTCCAAGCATATAACTATCTAAAAATATCCATTCCTCTTTAAACATGACTAGGCAGTCCAATAGGTCCAGGATTTACTAAACTCTATAATCTAACAGATCCAGTCAGGTCCAGTCCTTGTGCAGGGTGACTGGTTTTGTCTCCAGTCCTTGTGCAGGGTGAATGGTTTTGTCTCCGACCCACCTGCAGTTTTCTGCAGGCATCCTGTAGTAAGTGGAGCCTGCGCCCCCCCCCCCCCCTCCACCGACCATACACACACACACACACACACACAACACAACACACACACACACACACACACAGTGATAATGCCACTGCCACTTTTACAAGGTAACATCTGCGTTTTTAAATGCATTTGTTGTACACAAAGTGGATTTGATCCTTTGTGGCTATAGAGGAATACATGTAAATACATGATTTTGTGCTCATTGTTCAGTTTTAAGGCAATTCCAAAATAGAATTTGTTAAAAGTGATAATTGTATGGTAGTGCAGGGAGAGAGATTGTGAATACTAAATTGTGAATAAAAAAATTGTGAATACTAAAATTGTGAATACTAAAATGTCGAGTCAACATCTCAAGGAAGAAGAAGAGAAGAAGAGAAGGCAGCGACAGCGGCGACAGAAGACCGGGCCACCGCTAGTAAAAGAGCTAGAAGAAGAAAGTGGAGGCCCGGCAAGAAGAACCGAAGAGGGGGACAAGACCCCCGAAGTCGGAAGAAGAGGCAGCGGCGACAGAAGACGGGGCCACCGCTAGTAAAAGAGCTATAGGAAGAAAGCGGAGGCCCGGCAAGAAGAACGGAAGAGGGGGACAAGACCCCCGAAGTCGGAAGAAGACCCCCAGATGGCGACGAAGAAGAAAGCCGGGCTCCTCCACTAGTAAAAGAGCTAGCAAAAGAGCAGAAGATAGCGGAGGAGTCTGGGCGAGAAGACCCCCCAAGACGGAAGAAGACCCAAGGAGCTGTGCAATAAATTATTTTAAAACCTTGTGTTGTGTTTTATTTACATTTTTTTCACCAGGTGAATAGGTAGGGGTACGTTGTACCCCATACTCATTCACATAGGGTGGGGGCCGGTATCTGGGGGCCCCCTTATTAAAGGGGGCTCCCGGATTCCGATAAGCCCCCTGCCTGCAGACCCCGACAACCAACGGCCAGAGATGTCGGGAAGAGGCCCTTGTCCTCATCAACATGGGGACAAGGTGCTTTGGGGTGGGGGATCGCGGGGCAAAGCACCCCCCCATGTTGAGGGCACGCGGCCTGGTACGGCTCGCTCATCCCCACCCTCTTTCCGGTCGGGTTGCGTGCTCGGCTAAGGGTCCTATATGGACCTTGGGGGGACCCCCGCGCCATTTTTTTGGCATAGGGCTTCCCCTTTAAGTCTATACCAGGTGATGGGGCCAGCGACGTGTCAATCTCGCCACCGAAGGCGGCAATATTGACCTCCTGCGCTAGTCCCATCTACCTGGAGCCGCGTTCAAAATGAACAGACTTTTCTCCGTGTGCGGGAAAGTCCGTTCATTTCAAAAGTCTGGCGTACTAGCACACAGACGACCGGATTGTCTGCCGGACTCGCAGTGCGGCAGACAATTTTTGAGTCAAAACTACTTTCTAAGTCCGTCGGACTTTTGGGTAAAAAAAAGTCCGCCGGAGCCCACACACGGGCTGATTGTCCAGCTGACTCTGGTCCACCGGACCAAGTCCGCCGGATAGTCTGTTCGTGTGTACGCGGCATAACAGAGCCGAGGAGGTGGAGTAAGCACACAGGCCAGAATGAGAAGCCCAGGAAAAGGGACACCTGAATGCTGTGCTGCAGCCATGCTGATCTGAGGTCTGTAATAGAAATAGAATGTTATCATAGATACAGCTACAAACTTATAAACACTGCCATCTAATGGCTGTTGTAGCTGTTGCACAAAATACATGAATAATGAATTCCAGCAGGCTAGAGGAGACAAAGTAACTGGGAAAGGGGGCCAGGGTGAGTAAAAATTATTTACTGTGACTGATTTTGGAGAGGGGGGGACTTTCAGCCATGTCACTGTACAGCAGCACAGTGCAAAACAGCAACAGTAGGCTCACTTCTAAATTCAATTTGGTATGTGCATTGTTATGTACATTTCTAAGTATTACCTGAATTGGTTTGTGAACAGCCATGATTGTCCTTTTTAAAGGATAAATTCACCTTTTAGAGCATACCACCTGTGACATCCATATTTTGGGGGTAATGTGCAACATACTCCAAACCTGCCCCCCTCACCCCTCATCCTCCCTCTTCCCTGTGATGGTAGGCAGGTATTCTCTTAGCATCTACTGTCACATTTTGAAAATAGCGTGGCTGTGTGGGGCTCCGTCTATACAGCCACATCATTCATTCACAGCAAATGAGCTGTGAATGAGAGAACTACAACTAACATCAGCTATTGCGGCTGACAACTCGTAGTTCTGAATGAACAGTGAGGGCGCTAGTGAGTGCTGTCGTGTTCATTCACAGGCCCTAAAGCTTGTCATATGGAGGTACAGGCTGAGAACTGCAGGGCTTGTTTGCAGGAGTCTGACATGGCATCCCTGATCCGCTGATCACAGGCGCAGTTCTCTGCAGGATCCTGAATGAAAAAAGAATAAATTCACATATTTGTTTTCATTTTTTTTTTCACAAAAGGTAAACTTAGCATTTAATTTTGTTGATAATAATAATATTTTAATGAAGTTATTCTTTAAAGGCGGTCTCTGATAAAGTGTTAGCTCTCAGTCTGTTTTCACTGTGTGCAAAATCATATGTAATGGAAGTTTTTTTTGTTTTTTAAATGCTTGTATGATTGTGCTGAGGTTTATATGCATTTGTGAGACTCTTGCTTTTGACACAGCAGTCATTGCATATTTTATAGAACATTAAATATTGCAGTGCTACTAAAGTCAATAAAATAGTGAACAAACAATAACACAATGTGCAAGTGAAATCCAAACAATTATGGATGACAAATAAAGTTTGTATAGTTATGCAAAAAATAGTAGTTGATTATGGTGTAGAAGTTGTAACAGATGATGTGCATGATCCAACAATCACCAGCATGCTCCACCACCTAGTGTGACATAGACTCTTACCAGAGTTAGAGGACTCTGTCACAGAGTCAAATACGCTCAGATAAATGAAATATCAGCAATCAGTTATCAGAGATCTTTCCAGGAACAGAAGCTATTCAGTGATCCCAATAGAAGGCAAGTGGACGAAGGGCAAATTATGTGTCTCATATATGAAAATGAAGGAGAACATCCACATAGTGTAATAACGAAAAACACTAGTTTATTGCACACAGGCGGGATAAAAGGTACTCACATCTCAGAAGATAAAAGCAGGCCTGTATGCAATGTAAACTATGCATAAGGATTGATCAGTTGGTGTACACAACAAAGCAAGCGTGGCGACACCACATAGGATCCGCCCTACATGTTTTGTCACAACTGACATCAACAGGGGCATGTATGTGCCAATGCCGTCACACTGTATTTAAATCAATCCAGCAGGTGCAGGCTTCAAAACACTTATTCAATCCATGCTGTAAATCGAAAATGGCCACTATAGGAACCAAGCCTCAATGTGAGTGAATGTACTTCGATCTGATGGTAAATTATCAGAAGAATAGTGTTAATGACTTGCATCCCTTCCCACTAGGTAACCAAGCCTCGACATGAAAAAGGCACTATAGTGCTAGAAAGAGGATGTATATGACTTGCATAGCTTCCTGTTGGTTATCAGCCAAGCCTTAAGTACAACACCCAAACTAAGAAAATCTAGGATGCTGTTAAAAGAAAAAAGAAAAAAGTTATATGAAAAATTATAATTATATTGACCTGAAGTCAAAATAATATAGACAATAAATAAAAAAAAGGGAAAATTTAATTTTAAATGTAAGAAAGCCCACTGCTGGATGGATGCACATAGAATATTAAAACAATGAAAATATAATTGTTAAAATATAATGTATAAAAAAATGAGAACTATAAAAAATATATAGGTAAGAAAAACTAAAGGTGGATGGGACTTCAAAAATTAGTTAAGCATTACTGATAAAAGAATTGATGTCACATTCCAAATTTATACAATAGGGACTTTAATATCTCATTTCATAAATTCATTTGGTCTCTAATTTAGAGACAGCCCTTTTCAGTGATTCCCCCCTCAAGGTGCTTTATATTTGTCAATAGCCATAAATAGGGTACCAGAAGGGTCCCCATTATGGCAATGCTCATAGTGTTGAGAGACACTATGATCTCCTTTCCTTTTACAAATGTTTTTGATGTGTTCATTAACACATATGGAAAAAGAGTGAATGGTCCTACCTATATATTGTTTGCCACATGGGCAAGCTAGCATGCAAACCACGTTAGTGGATGCATAGGTAATAAACAATTTAATAGCATATCACTTAGACTTTTAAAGCCCATATTGAAGGCAGGATTTAGTCATGTATTTTAGTATGTTGAGTTGGTAAAAAGAGGTACAGAACAAAGAGAGGGTCCAGAGGAGGGAAGGGGTACAAAGGAAAAAGGAGGAGAGTGTACAGAAAGGATTAGGGATTTTTAACCTGAGTAAGGTGACTCTATCCAAAGAAGAAAAAACTGTTTTAGATAAGAGCCTCAAGTCTGCCCCTCCTAAAAAAAATGTATATAGTTCAAGCATTTATCGATATTCGAAAGGTCAACCTACAGAGATATTTTATATCTAATTCCATTACCAGTAAAAGTACAGAACAATAACTCTAAAACTGTACATTCCGGATTATCAAACGCATCAACCTTTCATCCACCAGGCTCTGTAGCACCATCTGTTTCTGTCTTTAGAGACTTGGTTCTCAAAGAACTTGACCAACTCAACATCAAAAATACATGACTAAATCCTGCTTTCAATATGAACCTTAGAAGTCTTTGAGAACACAAAGATTTAATCATACAGCTTGCCGACAAAGGCAGGGGGATTGTCATTTTAGATAAGGTAGAGTATATGACAGAGATGTCCAATATATTGAGTGATTCCAATACTTATGAACCATTGTTTTACAACCCTATGTTGATTTTTAAGCATAAATTAACTGAACTTATCGATAAAGGCCATAAAGAGTACATTGTAGATAAGAAAGAAAATAACAATTTGGTCACTATTTCACCTAGGATTACCATAATATAATATCTTCCTAAGGTCCACAAAGACCCTATCCATCCCCCCGGTCACCCCATTATTTCTTTTTTTTCAAAGATTTTTATTGAAGGATATTACATTAAAAGATATAGCAAAAAAAGATGATACACATTTTTTCATGTAACATTTGTCATAAACACAAAGTCATGTAACCTGGGCATAGTGTGTCTATGTGTGTTGTATGACTATGGCACTGCTGAACAATAACATACAACATAAATGAACGAAAGAAATGAAAACTCTCTTGCAGAGTTAACTGGATTAATAAACTATGCAGGGTCATTGAGAATCAGAGGGTGCAAATGCAGAAACGAGAAGAAAAAGGGGTGGGGTAGGGAAGGGGGGTTGCACCACTTTGTTGTTGGAGGACACTATATAACAGTGTTTCACTATTTATGTCATGAGCTGGGTACTCTTGAGGAGGGTGTTAATTATTGAGATAATAATGGGGGTGGACAAGGGATGAGTATGTTGTATTGGCTGGAGGAATTCGAGTTTGTCTATTTCAATTGTCGGGTAGGTCCTCTTGCCCAAAAGTTGTGCAGGAAGAATCATAATATGAGAAAAAAGTTTCAAAATTGTTGAGTTCCTCTTGAGATAGGGTCTTTTCCATGAAAGGTTCCCATCTGGAGTACAGATGTTTTCTGTCTTTTACGTGGTTAAAGTCAGTGTTTAACTTGTCTGTATACAGTAGATGCAAAAGTTCCCTTGTAACCTGTGAGACCTTTAAATCGCATGGGAATATACAATTCTTTAGGATGGCTCTCCGAGTGATTAGAAGGCATATCAGAATCCAATCTGTATGTGGTAAGTGGGTTTTGGAGGACCAGGTTAGCAGTTGTTCGTCCCAATAGCCAAATATAAGGAGTAGGGGGTCTTTTGATATTTTCAGCAGGGTTATACCATATATGAAAGATATTACTTGATCCCAGAAGGTGGAGATGAACGAGCAAGACCAAAAACGGTGAGTTAAAGGCGGTTTGGCTTGTTGGCATAGGGGGCAGGTGGCGGGTCTTTGTTTTTCAGAGAAAAGGGGGATATAGGCTCGATGGAGGATTTTTAGTTGGGTTTCTCTCCAGGATTCATTGGGTATCAATCGTAGGATTTTGTTATATCCTTTCAAGAGTTTATCCACTATGTCTGTGTCCTGAAAGTCTTTGCCTCAATTTGTCACTGAAGAGGATGTTAGTGAAGGAGTGGTGTTTAGCAGGAAGGGTTTGTAGCTATCAGAGATAGTGTAGGAGCCTTCTTAGAGATTTTGATCTGTAACAGCCACTTTTGGGTGTTTGCGGCAAATTCGAAAACAGCGGAACACCCTTTAAAAGTCTATGGGAGAAATCAAAAGTGCTAATTTTAAAGGCTTATATGCATGGTATTGTCATCAAAAGTGTTTGGGGACCTGGGTCCTGCCCCAGGGGACATGTATCAATGCAAAAAAGGCAGTTTTTTCGGGAGCAGTGATTTTAATAATGCTTAAAGTGAAACAATAAAAGTGTAATATTCCTTTAACTTTTGTACCTGGGGGATGTCTATAGTATGCCTGTAAAGGGGCACATGTTTCCCATGTTTAGAACAGTATGACAGCAAAATGACATTTCTAAAGGGAAAAAAAAGTAATTTAAAACTACTTCCCTGTGGGGAAATCCCCATACTGTTTTTTATCAATGAACTCTCATGTGTATTGTGGACCGACAATTCCTTATAACCGTGAGTAGTTTTAAATGACTTTTTTTTTCCTTTAGAAATGTCATTTTGCTGTCAGACTGATCTAAACAAGGGAAACATGCCCCCTTTACAGGCATACTATAGACACCCCCCAGGTACGAACTTTAAAGGAATATTACACTTTTATTGTTTCCTGAAAAACAGACATTTTTAAAACTTTTTTTTGCATTGATACATGTCCCCTGGGGCAGGACCCAGGTCCCCAAACACTTCTTATGACAATACCATGCATATAAGCCTTTAAAATGAACACTTTTGATTAGTCATGTTCATGTCCCATAGACTTTAACGGTGTCCGCGTGTTCAAATGAATTTTTTGCCTGTTCGCATGTTCTGGTGTTAACCGAATGGGGGGTGTTCGGCTCATCCCTAACCGACTGAGAAGGAGTGAGGTCGCCCAGTTTCCAAATCACAAACTTGTGAGAATTTTGTCAGGCCTTTTTGCTTCCAAATGAGGAAAGGTTTGTGTTCCAGCCCAACTGGGAAGTTGGGGTTGTCCTGTATTAGAAGGTGTCTGGATATGAAAGGCAAGAGCTTCAGGCTCTTTCTTGCTCCCCTCCATGCTATGGCCATATCCCGTAAGAGGAAGTTGTGTTGTAGGGTAGATTTCCACTTATAGTGAAGAAGGGCGGCCAGTGGGTAAGGATGAGCTATTGTTGTTTCCAAAAGGTAATTAGAGTATCGGGAGGATTGAGAAAGCCAATCTAGGCCTATTCGGAGAAGACATGCTAAATTATGAGGGGAACAGGGGTGGTAGGTTGCGCTATGGAGCTTATATGTAAGTATAGATAAAATAAAGTGAAAATAGGTAGGAGCTGCCTCTATTAGTATCCACCTGGTGGGGTGGAGAATGTTAGATTGGGGGTTGCTATGAATAGATCTGGCGCTATACCTATATATAGAAGTGTGTCTCCAGGGACTTAATAGATTAAAGGTGTTATTATAACCTGATATATAAGTGACAATGTGCAATATGCTATTCCAATAAAAAATATGTAAGTGAAAATTGAAAAATGTGTAAATAAATTATTTGTCACATTGGTAGATATTTGCCAGCGTGCTGGCTGTGAAATGAAATTATGTGCAAAGCCGTAAATAAGTGATCATTTCTTATCTAAAACATATAAATACCCAAAACATATAAAGTGCTGCTGCTAAGTTTGCTTAATATATGGTGACAAGTATGAAATATAAACGCAGGTGCACAAATGTGACGGTGGAATATGCATGCAATAATAAAATACACAATAAATATATGATAGATATCAGTACATCAAATGGAACATGCCAAAAAATGGGAGTGAAAAAAGTGAAAAATTAAAAAAGGTAAAAATGGAAATGTTGAATATTAGTCCAAGAGAATAAAAATGTATAAAAAAAGTATAAAACGCATAAAAAGAATATATATGAGAAAAAAAGAGCAAGAAGTCTCTGGTGCAGTGCGATAAATGTGGTTTCTTCCGTGGATAAAAGGAGGGGATGTGGTAGATTCAAATCTATTCTTCATGCATTGTGGACACTTCTAGGTTGTACTCTCACCAGAAAAATAACCCCATCCGGGGAGGATCAGCCTTCACAGTATGAGCTACTGTGTCGCTCTCTGGCTTGCTTCCAGTGGACTGCTGGGGATCCCTCGTTATTTCCCGGTGGAGTGTGCCACAGTATGATATATGTTAAAAGAGAGGACCATCCATAGTGTGATACCGTATAAAACAATTTATTAATCAAATACTTAAAACTACTCACAATTTTCGATATAGGTAATGGCATAAAAGGTTTGCTGTATGAGAAGTAAGGAAGCTGCTGCGAGCGTTCCGTTCGGCTTCCACGCCGTTTGTGTTGAAAGTGTGTGTTCGATAAGCCACGCCCTACGCGTTTCGTCACTAGGACGTCATCTGGAGCGCTCCAGATGACGTCCTAGTGACGAAACGCGTAGGGCGTGGCTTATCGAACACACACTTTCAACACAAACGGCGTGGAAGCCGAACGGAACGCTCGCAGCAGCTTCCTTACTTCTCATACAGCAAACCTTTTATGCCATTACCTATATCGAAAATTGTGAGTAGTTTTAAGTATTTGATTAATAAATTGTTTTATACGGTATCACACTATGGATGGTCCTCTCTTTTAACATATATCATACTGTGGCACACTCCACCGGGAAATAACGAGGGATCCCCAGCAGTCCACTGGAAGCAAGCCAGAGAGCGACACAGTAGCTCATACTGTGAAGGCTGATCCTCCCCGGATGGGGTTATTTTTCTGGTGAGAGTACAACCTAGAAGTGTCCACAATGCATGAAGAATAGATTTGAATCTACCACATCCCCTCTTTTTATCCACGGAAGAAACCACATTTATCGCACTGCACCAGAGACTTCTTGCTCTTTTTTTCTCATATATATTCTTTTTATGCGTTTTATACTTTTTTTATACATTTTTATTCTCTTGGACTAATATTCAACATTTCCATTTTTACCTTTTTTAATTTTTCACTTTTTTCACTCCCATTTTTTGGCATGTTCCATTTGATGTACTGATATCTATCATATATTTATTGTGTATTTTATTATTGCATGCATATTCCACCGTCACATTTGTGCACCTGCGTTTATATTTCATACTTGTCACCATATATTAAGCAAACTTAGCAGCAGCACTTTATATGTTTTGGGTATTTATATGTTTTAGATAAGAAATGATCACTTATTTACGGCTTTGCACATAATTTCATTTCACAGCCAGCACGCTGGCAAATATCTACCAATGTGACAAATAATTTATTTACACATTTTTCAATTTTCACTTACATATTTTTTATTGGAATAGCATATTGCACATTGTCACTTATATATCAGGTTATAATAACACCTTTAATCTATTAAGTCCCTGGAGACACACTTCTATATATAGGTATAGCGCCAGATCTATTCATAGCAACCCCCAATCTATGCTAAATTATGAGTTCTGACGTTTGGCGGATTAATGTTCCCTTCACATCTAGATAAATATAATTTCACAAGAGCAATGCTTGGTCATTAATTTTTCCAGAGGAATTTAGTGATGGCAAAAATGTTTATGTCTTTGTGTTTCAGGAGTAGTGGAATAAATTTGAAGTGGATACAAGAGGCCTGCAAAACTGATCATTTTTATTAGATGTCATCTTCCCAGGAGCGAAAGCGGTAGGTCCATCCAGTTTCCCAACTCTTGGGGTATAATATCTTAGTAATCAGAGGGGGGTAGTTTAGGTTGTATATAGAGGATGGTAGCTTCCCTATTTTTATGCCCAGGTAAGTTATGTGTGATTTGTCAAAGATAGTTTTGATAGTTTACATGTTGGATTGGGGACAGGCCAAGAATATAAGAACATCGTCGGCAAAAAGGGATTTGCGTAGTTCGTGATTCCTAATGTTGATCCCCTGTAGTGGATCCTTTTGGGTTAGGTACCTAGAGGCTCTAGTGCAGGGGTGCCCAACCTTTTGAAGAGCGAGGGCCACTTAAGCGACTTGATAACCGGTCGAGGGCCACAATGAGTGGACTCTGCTTATGCAGAGTGAACAATGATACAGCCCACTCTACTCTATGGGCCCTCCAATCCAATCTGCTCAGATGGAAGTGAACTTTTTTTTTTTTTTTTTTTTGCGGATCAGATTGGAGGTAGGCGGGTGTGAATGGACAGTAGTTCATTTACATCTGCCGCTCCATAGAGGTGAATAGAGGGTCTAATTGGGTTGGATTGATTGTGTGAAAGAGGTCTAAGGCTGCTTTCAAACTGATGCGCTGGGGTTTACCACGGCGCAATGCATCTGTGGCTTTCTTGTGGGTTAGCTGCACTTTGTCATAGGCTTCTATTATATCCTGCAGTTGAAGTTCACTTTCTGAAAGCACACCAAACTGGCAGGTAATAACAGAAGTCTATGGCTCAGTTCAGATAACCTGCAGGTGCACTGCGCTGCACCTGCAAATCAGTTTGAAAGCAGCTCAGTAACCACTGAAGAACAGATATGCCCAGATATACATTTTGATTTTAGTAATAAACTTAGCGATAATAACAGTCTTTCATTCAAGTATCGCCGACTGTTGTCCCAGGCAGAGTACATTTGGTATCACTCCGTCTGTGACAGGAGGCTGCGCTTCACAGGAAGCAGCGCCTTATGCCTCTCTGTTTCGCATTGCGTCCCCTACCTTAACTCACAACACTGATGCTGTGAGATTGCCAACCAGCCATCCCAGAGCAGGAGGTCGAGGGCCACATCAGAGGGCTCCGCGGGCCACATGTGGCCCCCGGGCCACTGGTTGGGCACCCCTGCTCTAGTGCAAGGATAAATAGCAACAGAGAAAGGGGGAGCCTTGCCTTTGTAGAGACGGAATTCATCAGAAAGAAGACAGACTGCACCAGTGTGGCCACCTGAGATGTGTATATGGCCGTTACAAGGTGAGTAAAGGGGCCGTTAAAGCCCATTTTGGACAAGGTCATAAAGAACCATTTGGAGATAATAGTGTCGAAGGCTTTTTCCACATCTAGAGTAATGATGGAAAAGTCTCTTCCTGGATTACATTTAGCATGTTCTAGGACCATTGTAACTTTACGTATGTTTAGAGTGGCAGTTCTCCCCTTTACTTAAACTTGCCTGTGCAGGGTGAATCAAAAAGGAATGATGTTGGCAAGTCTAGTGGCAATGATTTCTGAAAGAATTTTGGATAGGGAAATGGGTGCATTCAGTGTTTCCAGTTGGGGGGAGATGACCATTGGTAGGGTTACTTTGTCGAAAAAGGATTCTACAACTTTATTTTCATTGGGGTTGGGAGCATATAATGTTGTATAGTATTATAGCATAACTGTATTAATCTCCTACAGTAAGTTCTCGATGGAGCCTGAAGTATCTCGTAAGGACGTGATGTGTGTAGGGAGGAAAGGGAAAGGGACTTTGCACAGTCTTGCCAGAAATTTGCCTGCTTTTTTGCCAGATTTATGAAGTGTAGCATCGAAGTGGGCTTTTTTCATCATTTCTAATGTTTCTAGGTGTCAAATGCTCTTTTTGCGGCTTGCCATTCAGCTCTATTTTAGGAGAGTTTAGGGAATATAGAGATTGCTGTGGAAGACGGATTCTAGAGCTAGCCATTTTGTACTTGGGGTGTGCTTTTTGTAGGAAGCGGCATAGGAGATGATTCAGCCTCGAAGGAAAGCTATGCCAGCTTCCCAAAAAAGGTTTGGATTATCAATGTGATGAGTTAGTCATGGAATATTCATCCCATGCTATCTCCATGTGCATTTGGAAATCAGCATTATTGTGCAGAAAGGAGGGGAAGCAACACATTTTGGGGTTAGGGTGCAGGTCGGGATTGTCAGAGGTAGCCGATATTGGGGCATGGTCAGAAATGGCTATGTCATGAATGTTTTCTCTAGAGATCATTGTAACCATGTTATCGGTGCAGAAAAGATAAAGAAGATAGTCAATTCTGGTGAAGACAGAATGAGGGTTGGAGTAGAAGGTGAATTCCCTGTCTACTGGGTGGAGGAGCCGCCAAATGTGGTGGAGATGGAGAGAGTCCATCGTGCTTGCAAGGTGCGTTAAGGTGGGGTTTGTGTGCATTTCATGGGGGCGTTTGGGTGTAGATCTATCATCCGTGGGGTGCATTATGGTGTTGAACTCTCCCCCAACTACATGTGGGATCTGTGTTATATTTAGTAGTCTAGTGGAGATCTCGCTGAAAAAATGTTTGACAGGGCTGTTGGGGGCATAGATATTGTATATGACTAGATCTCTATTTGCTACATGGATGTGTGCTATGAGGAGCCTTGGTCGTCATGGTCTGTAGAAGTCTGTAAAAATGACTTCACAAGCAAGGTTTTTGTGGATCAAGATAAGAACCCCTGCTTTATGTCCAACTGTGCCTACCCAGAGTTTTCTCATGCAATGGAAATCGGGGGAGGATAGGTGGGTCTCTTGGAGTTCCTGGCAAGATAGTTGTGGCTGTTGCCAAGGGAACGGAGTCAGCGCTGTTAGCTGCTAGGCGAAGGAGTCAGGAACGTGCCTATCTATTGTCGAGGAAATATGATGAATGAGAATTTCCCCCGTGAATGACAAACCAGATTCCCAGGGAGGCGCCAGAGAGCGGCACAGGGGCTAACACTGTGGAGGCATTTTTGCCCCAGTAGGGGTAAGGATCTGGTGAGCGCAATATAATTTAATTTCACCAAAGCGCACCAGGGATTTTCTTTGGACATTTGCAAGTCACCATTTGGAAATGAAATACTGGTCGTGCACTGTTTTGCATATCACAAAGCATTTGCCAGCATTCCACATTCATAGGAAAAAAGACTGGAGGATTTGAGTTTTTTTCTCAGTATTTTTCACTTGCTAATTTTAACAAAACAATTTCTTTGGTTTCTGATATAATCACTGGGTGGTTTGGTATAAATGTTGATTAATGTTTTTGTAGCACTAAGGAATTGATTAATGTTTTTGGTGTGCTAAGGAATTTCATTTTTTTTTCTGCACACTTGAAAGTTATAGCAGCACGTGGCCCCTGCTATTGGGCATGGACACAAAATTTTTACAAAAAATGTAAAAAAAATATTTATTTTGTTAAACGCACTGAAAAGTAGCAATTTCATAACACTAATGAGTAAAGGGTTTTGTGAATTGAAATATATAACTGATTTAAAGGTATAGCGCCAATTCTACCCAATTTTCCTTTCATATTTCAATAGGCCCCATCCAGTTGGGGGGGGGATATTAAGTAGAGGCAGCTCTTACCCTATAGCATTACTCCAATACTATTACATAGCGCAATCTCATCCTTCTTTCTTAGATCGGCCTCACACCGTCTCTTAATCCAGTTTATAAAAGCTTTTGTTTAAAATTAGGCCTCCAAGAAGACCAACATTTCCATCACAGGATTTATCAGTAGTCCTGAATACTGTCCGGTTCACCCTTTCACCCTCAGACCGCTTTACTCCAAAGGTGTCATTATCATTCCACTACAATCAGGAAATCAACCTTCATTCATTTACTGATGATCAAGGGCAACCACATGCCTTGGACATTATGATCACTATTAGGAACTACCTGACAGCTACTGTTTCTACCAGGAAGACCAAAAATCTATTGATGATTCCTCACAGAGGAAGAAGAGACCAAATGGCTTCATCTCGAACCATCGCATTTTGGTTGGTCGAGGTCATCAAGAAAGCCTACGACATTCAGAATCTGCCGATACTTGGAGACATTAGGGCTCATTCAACAAGGGCAATGGCATCTTCCTGGTCAACATATTGCAGGGTGTCAACAGAGACAATCTGCAGCGCAGCAACCTGGTCTTCCAGGCATACATTCATGTCCCACTACAGGGTAGATTCGGCTCAGTTATCAACAGTAGAGTTTGGTAGATCAGTTATTCAGGCCAATTCTACTGCCATATGATGAATAAATTCTATTACTTTACTTGCACTCTCCCGACTGGCGAGTTATTTCCCAGTGTGTGTGCTTCCATGATGCGTCAGGAAAACAGAAAATTATATACTCACCTTTCCGTAATGTTCCTTTCCTGATGCATCTCCATGGCAGCACACAGCTCCTTCAACTTTTATAGTTAACATATCCTGTCAGGTTTTGGGGGGCGGAGTCACAACCCAGTGTGTGTGCTGCCATGGAGATGCGTCAGGAAAGTTGTGCAAAGGTGAGTATACAATTTTCCGTTTTTATGGGTTTTTTTTGTTTTTTATCAAAACTACTCTTGGTGTGTCTATTAATTTTAAATATTCACTAGATATTTGAATGGCTGTCCAGTATACCTTCATTATAAATTTGTTGTTCCCATATTTGTTACACTAATGTATATGATGGAGTAAGAAAAGAAACTAGGAAAGAGAATTTGGATGGGTAGAAAAAGAAGTGGGAAGGAAAAAGTGGGAGATAGCAGATGGATTTTATAGAGAAGAATGAATGAGTGGGGTGGGTTAGGGGTTTGTGAGATCCAGCCAGGCTCGATTCTCCTCCTGCAGCATACAGTATGCTACAGTGTCAGGATAGAATGTTCACGGTTCATAAGGCTGTTATAATTTAACCACAGAGGCCATATCTTGAGAAAATTAGAATGCAGCTTATTGAGAATTGCAGTAAGTTTCTGATGCACCATGGTGCCCATCTGCTGTTTCACGTCTGCAAAATGAATGGTTGGTTGCCTCCATGCTTTGGCTATCATTTGCCTGGCTCAAGAAACAAGAACCCTGGCCTTGAGAGATCTGACACTGGTCTGTTAAGCAATACTTTTCTTTTACACTTTAACCCCTTGCCAACCAGCCGCCATCATTATACGGCGGCAGGTCGGCATGTTCCCGCGAGCCATCGTAGCTATACGTCGGCTCCTTTAACCACTTGCCGACTAGCGCACACTGATTTACATCGGCAGAATGGCATTGGTGGGCAAAAGGGTGTACAGGTATGTCCCCTTTAAGAAGCGGCGCTGTGGGCACGTGTGTGTTGGCGCGTAACCACGGGTCCCACGGTCTTTATGTCCGCCGGGTGCCCGTAATCATGTCACGGAGAGGTAGAGCGGGGAGATGCTTTTGTAAACATCTGTTATCACTGTCGCACTGTCATCAAGAGCAGCGAACGCTATCATGTGAGGTGTATCCCCTCCCCCACAGTTAGAATCACTCCCTAGAACACACTTAAACCCTTCACTGCCCCCTAGGGGTTAACCCCTTCACTGCCAGTGTCATTTAGACAGTAAACAATGCATTTTATAGCACTGATCGTTGTATAAATGACAATGGTCCCAAAATAGTGAAAAAAATGGCCGATGTGTCTGCCATAATGTCACAGTCCCAATAAATAAAATGCAGATTAACCATTATGAATAAAAAAATAAAAAATAAAACTGCCATAAAACTATCCCCTATTTTGTAGACACTATAACTTTTGCGCAAACCAAACAATATACACGTATTGTGTTTTTGTTTTTTTAACCAAAAATATGTAGAAGAATACATATTTGTCTAAACTGAGGGGAAAAAAATGTTTTTATATATTTTTGGGGGATATTTATCATAGTAAAAAATAATGCGTTTTTTTCCAAACTTGTTGCTCTTTTTTTTTTTTGTTTATAGAGAAAAAAAAAACTGCAGAGGTGATCAAATACCACCAAAAGAAAGCTCTATTTGTGGGAAAAAAAGGACGTCAATTTTGTTTGGGGACAACGTTGCACGACCACGCACTTTTCAGTTAAAGCGACGCAGGGCCAAATTGCAAAAAGTGCTCTGGTCAGGAAGGGGGTGAATTCTTCCAGGGCTGAAACAGTTAAGTGGGATAGCAGGTACGCACACGACTACTGCACTGTGGGGTTGTCAACAGTCACGATGACCGCCTGCCATGAGCGATGGCGGGTATGAGAGGCAGAACAGGGACGTGTGTGTGTGTGTGTGTGTGTGTGTGTGTGTGTGTAAACACACAAATCTCTGTTCTGTTCTGAGAGGAGATGCAGATTGTACGTTCCTAATAGCTAGGAACCACAATATATCATCTCCTATAGTCAGTCCCCTCCCTCTACAGTTAGAACACACAGTCAGGAAACACAGTTAACCCCTTGATCACTCTCTAGTTAACCTCTTCCCTGCCAGTGACATTTATACAGTAATCAGTGCATTTTATAGCACTGATCGCTGTATAATTGTTAATCGTCCCAAAAATGTGTCAAAAGTGTCCGATATGTCCGCCATAATGTCGCAGTCACAATAAAAATCACAGATCACCGTCATTACTAGTAAAAAAAAATAATAAAAATAAAAATGCTATAAATCTATCCCCTATTTTGTAGATGCTATAACTTTTGTGCAAACCAATCAATATATGCTTATTGCAATTTTTATTACCAAAAATATGTAGAAGAATACATATCGGCCTAAACTGAGAAAAGAAAATTAGCTTTTTTCTAAAAAAAAATGGGGGATTAGCAAAAGGTACAAAAAAATATATATATTTTTTTCTAATTTGTCTTTTTATTTTTTTGTTTATATCGCAAAAAATAAAAACTGCAGAGATTATCAAATACCACCAAAAGAAAGCTCTATTTGTGGGGAAAAAAAATTTCAATTTTGTTTCAGTAAAACACTGCATGACCGTGCAATTGTCAGTTAAAGCAACACAGTGCCGTATCGCAAAAAATGCTCTGGTCATTGAGCAGCCAAATCTTTAGAGACAATGTAGAATTCGCTTTACTTTTTAAATTCACACTAACACGAGAAATTAGGAGTGAATAATCAGAACTCTTGATGTCTCCTGTTTAACTCTCTAAGATAAAGCTGCATTGACAGAGCTATTAGAACTCTGTGCCCAGACATTGAAATATGCTACATTGTCTACAATAAATAGTGAAAATTGGCATGTCCAAGTATTCTTTTCATGGTGACAGATTTTAAGTCTTAAGGAGTTCTGTTCTTTAAGATGTGCAAACTTTGAAATGCTAGTATTGTATTTTAATACTTAAATATCTATGTATTGCCAATGTGCATCAGAAACTGCCATAAAGAACATAGAAAAAAAGCATTCTTGCAGCTTATGCTTGATGTTGACTTTGTAAAAGAATTTTAGATAGCTGTGTAAAGTGTTTTGATCAAAAGCTGAACAAAATATGTTCATTGTCTAAAAGGAAGCTAATGTTCTGCCGCTCCAAATCATTAGGTATTAAATTATATAGAGTATTATGAATGTGTATACAAAAACGACACGCTAAGTCTTATAATATATATATTTTATATCAAATTACTGTGGTAATAAGATATATGCTCTTATGGTATTCTCATGAATTCTTACCCTTTTGTACCAGGCAGTAAATGACAATAAATCATGCTATTATGCTTGTTTCCAACCTGTACTATGTGCATCACCTATTGTATAATATAGTATGAAACATGTAGGAAGTTTAACATTTTTTTTTAAGGTTAGTATTAAGCACATTTGTCTTAAAGGGGTTCTGTTTAAGTATTAAATGTTTAAATGTCACATAAAAGCTTCCTGTAAAGAAAACTGCCCACCAGTATTTCTGTCAACTATTGCTCTGCTATAGAGCTACAGTGGTTGACCAAGAGTATCAGATGCCCAGTAGTGATGGACGAACTTCCGACGGGACGTTTCGCGAAAGTTCGCGAACCGGAACGTTCGCGGCGGGCCCCATTGACTTCAATGGGAGGCGAACTTTGCAAACCTACAGGTCAAATTTGCAGCCACAAAATAATTAATAGCAGTGCAAACATAGTCCCACCACATGGCCAATGACATAACACATGTATGAGGTGAATCTGGGATCGATAACTACAAGCATTCTTTTTTTATATAGGAAATTGTTGTGACAATTCAGGACTGTGGAGCGCATGAAGGCAATGGAGGAGAGGGAAGGTCAGGGACCAGGGTAGGCAAAGAAGAGGGTGCAGGAGATGATCACCAGCAGCGTGACATACAGCAATGACACCTGCACCGTGATAGAGTCATCTGACAGCAGCACCGTGATAGAGAGCACTGACATCAGCAGCGTGACATACAGCAATGACACCTGCACCGTGATAGAGTGATCTGCCAACAGCACCGTGATAGAGAGCACTGACATCAGCAGCATGACATAAAGCACTCACACCAGCACCGTGATATACAGCACTGACAGCAGCACCGTGATAGAGAGCACTGACATCAGCAGCGTGACATAAAGCACTCACACCAGCACCGTGATATGCAGCACTGACAGCAGCGCCGTGATAGAGAGCACTGACATCAGCAGCGTGACATAAAGCACTCACACCAGCACCGTGATATACAGCACTGACAGCAGCACCGTGATAGAGAGCACTGACATCAGCAGCGTGACATAAAGCACTCACACCAGCACCGTGATATACAGCACTGACAGCAGCACCGTGATAGCGAGCACTGACATCAGCAGCGTGACATAAAGCACTCACACCAGCACCGTGATATACAGCACTGACAGCAGCACCGTGACAGAGAGCACTGACATCAGCACCGTGATATACAGCACTGACACCTGCACCGTAAGCAGCCCCAGGAGGAAGTCAGCATAGCACAGGGATGGTGGGAGCCCCTCATAATGAGCATAGCACAGGGATGGTGGGAGCCCTTCATAATAAGCAGCCCCAGGAGGATGTCAGCATAGCACAGGGATGGTGGGAGCCCCTCATAATATGCACAGCAGAGGTACAGCCCCAGGAGGAAGTCAGCACAGCACAGGGATGGTGGGAGCCCCTCATAATATGCACAGCAGAGGTACAGACCCAGGAGGAAGTCAGCATAGCACAGGGATGGTGGGAGCCCCTAATAATGAGCATAGCACAGGGATGGTGGAGAAGAGGGTGCAGATCGAGAGGATGAGGAGGGTGCAGAAGAGTAAGGCTGAGCGAGCCACTCAACCAAGTCTGGTGCGTCCTTTAAAGTAATTGAACGCACCTTCTGCAAATTCCCACTTTGGCTCAAGTCTGTTGCTCCTGCCCTACCCCTACCACCCCTCTTCCTCTGCCTGTCATTTTTTAAATGACCCTGTGACAAAACCTTCTGTACCGCTGAAGGACTGCTGCAGTATAGGGCAGCGGTCAGCACTAGTGCACCTCAACCCTATGTATTGTGGACCAATACCAGTCCTTATAGAATGGCAGACTGTACCTCACTCAACCCTATGTACTGTAGCACCCTAGACAGACCAAGTTACCAGTCCTTATAAGGACTTTTGTGGACCAAGTAGGTTGTGTGTAAGTGATTAGCAGACTGTATGTCAGTCCCTATACCGATGAAGGACTGCTGCAGTATAGGCAGCGGTCAGCAGTAGTGCACCTCAACCCTATGTATTGTGGACCGATACCAGTCCTTATAGAATGGCAGACTGTACCTCACTCAACCCTATGTACTGTAGTACCCTATACCTTACCAGTCCTTATAAGGACCTTTGTGGACCAAGTAGGTTGTGTGTGAGTGATTAGCAGACTGTACGTCAGTCCCTATACCAATGAAGGACTGCTGCAGTATAGGGCAGCAGTCAGCAGTTGTGCACCTCAACCCTATGTATTGTGGACCTATACCAGTCCTTATAGAATAGCAGACTGTACCTCACTCAACCCTATGTACTGTAGTACCCTAGACAGAGCAAATTACCAGTCCTTATAAGGACCTTTGTGGAACAAGTAGGTTGTGTGTGACTGATTAGCAGACTGTACGTCAGTCCCTATACTGATGAAGGACTGCTGCAGTATAGGGCAGCGGTCAGCAGTAGTGCACCTCAACCCTATGTATTGTGGACCTATACCAGTTCTTATAGAATAGCAGACTGTACCTCACTCAACCCTATGTACTGTAGTACCCTATACCTTACCAGTCCTTATAAGGACTTTTGTGGACCAAGTAGGTTGTGTGAGAGTGATTAGCAGACTGTACGTCAGTCCCTATACCAATGAAGGACTGCTGCAGTATAGAGCAGCGGTCAGCAGTAGTGCACCTCAACCCTATGTATTGTGGACCGATACCAGTCATAGAATGGCAGACTGTACCTCACTCAACCCTATGTACTGTAGCACCCTAGACAGACCAAGTTACCAGTCCTTATAAGGAGCTTTGTGGAACAAGTGGGTTGTGAATGATTAGCAGACTGCAGCAGAAGGGCAGCAGTCAAGTATAATATTCTTTCTATATTTGGAAGAAAGAATATTATACGTGTACAAGCCTATTACCATACCACTGATACCAGTCCTAAAAAGAACCTTTGTGGAACTAATAGTAACAGCTACTGATTAAACTGACCCTCACTGCCTCACACACTCCTTCCTGCCTGTCCCTATATAAACTGACAAAACAGAGGCTACTGGAACAATAATTGAAATAGCACTTTTGTAGACCTGATAGTAACAGCTAATGACTAAACTGGCTGTCCCTGCAGCACACACCGTCCTGTCCCTTTCTCTAAACTGACAAAAGACACTCAGGCTGCTGCAACAATCACTAGCACAGCACTGCCTATCCGGAACTACACCTAACACCTATACCAGTCCTGAAAATAACTTTTGTGTACCAAATAGCTAGCGATTTGGGTCACTGTAATCTCTCCCTGCTCCACACAGCAACCTCTCCCCATAGTGACAGAAGAAAGAATGTAAAATGGCCGCCGGATCGGGTGTATTTATAAGTTAGGGGGAATGTCCAAGTGTCCATGTGCTGTAATGTCTCAATTGGCTGTCCTGTACCCCATGATGGATTTGTCATCATAGGTCAAAGTTCTTTTACACAGTAAACGCGGAAGTCGGCCGGGCGAACGGCGCCAATAGTCCGCCGAACGGGCGGACCGCGAACAGCCAAAATTCGCCGTAAAACGACCGCCGGGCGAACTGTTCGGCCATCACTAATGCCTAGTCCACTGGATGAATTGTGGTCCTATTTGCTGTCCTCTTCATCACTTCAGGACACAGTTGTCTAACTTTAACTGCTGGTAAAACGTAATACTTCCTAAACTTATGTTGAACATTTTAAAGAGTAACTGCTTTAAAAAGATTCTCAATTTGTCTGTATAAAGTGATATATTTCAAAAAATCCAAACAGGCATGGACTTCTAGTTAAAACATCTCAGTAGTGACACAACTGAGCATGCCTAGACTAGGAAACATACAAAGGGGGTTATTTACTAAAGGCAAATCCACTTTGCACTATAAGTGCACTGCAAGTGTACTTGGAAGTAAAGTCGCTGTAGATCTGAGGGGGGCAAGGAAAATAAAAAACATATTTTAGCTTGCACATGACTGGATGATAAAATCAGCAGAGCTTCCCCTCATCTCAGATCTACCCCTTATATTTAGAGCTACTGCACTTCCAAGTGCACTTGCAGTGCACTTGTAGTGCAAAGTGGATTTGGCTTTCGTAAATAACTCCCACAGTGCCTTCCTTCTGTTGTTATTTGGGAAGTGCTATAGTAAATGCATTTGTTTGCAAGCCTGGAAAAGTTTGAACAACAAGAACCTGTCTTTGCAAAAGCCTGATTATTAAACAGGCTAACACACACACACACACATATATATATATATATATATATATATATATATATATATATATATATATATATATATATATATATATATATATATATATATATATATATATATATATATATATATATATATATATATATATATATATATATATATATATATATATATATATATATATATATATATATATATATATATATATGTATATATACACATATACACACACACACACATATATATATATATATATATATATATATATATATATATATATATATATATATATATATATATATTATATATATATATATATATATATATATATATATACATATATATATATATATATATATATATATACATATATATAATTTATTTAATGGTATACATCAATACTTGTAACTAGACAACTGTTACTATGCACAGAAACACCAACATAGATATTCTAAGAGCTTTTAAATTTGCTTTGTAATTTTATTTGGCTGTTTTTTTTTGCTTCTTATACACTATTTATCTTTTCTCGGTTTTTTAAATAATTCTAGTACCGTGTTTTATTTATTTAATTTTTTTGAGCATATATTTAAAAAAAAAGAAAAATTAGGCCTCATTGAGGCTGCTACTGAGGGGGACATGATTATGTCATCCAGGGTCTGGTTCAGGAGGGACACTGTGGTGGCTGGTAACGCCGGGACCCTGATTGATGTGAGAATGGGGGCCCCTTCACATACCTCCTCTTGTAGCGTGCCCCGCCAGGGAGATGAGACAGGGATCCCTGTGTGAGCTACCTCGTGTGGGAGCCATTCTGCCGCCATCTTGGATTCCTCGACCATCCCTGGAAGTGCTGCAAATTGAGTCAGCAAGTCTTGTTTAGCCGAAATGATTCCCTCAGTCTGGGAACTTCCAGGTGAATATAGACAATCTACATTGTTAATATAGACATAAAACACATAGTTGTCATTGTGTGTTTTAGTTTTATTCATGTTGTGTAATGTCATTTATTTTTTGTAATACATTTGTACTGTTTTACATATAACTTTTATTTTCTGAGTGTTCATGGTCCTTTTGAAATCTCACTTTTGAGGAAATTTGTTTTTACATGTGATTGCCAATCACAGGTCAGCAGTAATCACAGTTGTCATGAATGAAACTCACACATGACAGTTCAAAGTATTGCTGGTACAAAGATTTTCAATGTATTACCAATCAAAATGTTAACAACATAAAAAAATGGACTCCCCCCACCCAGAGTAGTACAGTGTTACTATGGAGACACTGAACTACTCGGGTGAAAGTATGTTACATGAATTAAAAATGTCAATAAAAAATCTTTACTTTTTTTGTACACACGTTTTTGTTTTTTGTTTTTTTCATTTTTAACATATTGCCCCCAGTCAGTGTTCCTAACCCCCACCACACCAGTCATATGCTGACACAAAAATAGGTCATTTTCTTGGGCTAAAAAGTACACTACAGCTGCTGTAGGCAGCTGAAAGTGAGCAAACTAAAATGCACAAACAAAAGAGACAGGCCGAGCAAATGAAGTGGGGAAGGGAAAATTTATGTTAAGGTAAGAGAGATATGGTTAAAGCTAGTTTGTTTTAATATAACCCTGGGAATGGGACAAGGCAACCCTGGGTGCAAGTCATTGTTTGTTCCAATTAATGTCTCACAAAGAAACAAAAACCCCCCTTGCCATATAATCCGTCTAACTGATCTGGAAGTAATTTGCAGGACATCCTGTACTTGGTTGACATCTCGATAGTATTTGAAGTACTCTTCAGACATACTTATATTTTTCTAAATGGCAGGCATTTTGATCCTCGAACTTACACCTCACTAGATTGCTATATCATCACGTTTGTTCACCCCTGATAAAGGTTCTGAATTATCAGCAACTGGAAACGCGTCGGGTGTGGGTGATATAGGACAAGCATTGTTTTAATCATACTTTGTTCTGTATATATGTTTGTTTATTTATTAATATACCAGGAGGACATTGTTTAGCCCATTTGCACTTCCTGGTAATATTATGTACATTGTGTAATTTATGAATAAAAACTGTATATTATTGTGTCCATTTGTGTCCGGAGTTGATGGTCATTTAAAATCCCACCCACTCAGGGGGAAGCCTTTTTTTTTTCTGTTTTCCATGTGAAGTCTTAATTGTCTCAAATAGGTGCAATTTGGAGTCTAACATATTTTGCTTCTCCCTATTCTTATTAAATGAACCACAAAGGGACTGGTATGCTTTTTTTTTTTTTGGGGGGGGGGGGGGGAGCTCTATGTAATTGTTTTTCATCCGTGGTATAGAGCAGCAGCAGCAACAGCACAAATTACATTTACAAATAAATACATTGAAATGATCATCAAATGACATGCATTGCCAGCTTCTTTAAAAAAATAAAAAGCACATTGGTTCTTCCAAATGTGTGCTGTCTTTTTTTAAAAACCAAAGAAGCTGACAATGACAGCTGTCATAGTCATTTGCAATATAAGAGGTGCCGGACAGGCAGGACATCCCAACAGCGAAAGATAGCTTCAGGGCAAGACCAGCTTTTTTTGTCTTTTAGTGGGTGACCACTGACCAGTAGCGATGAAAAAGACAGCAGCGCCAATGAAGAAGACAGTGGCAGCGAGGAAGACAGCTTTGCGGGAGAAGACAGCACAAGAAGATGACATCGGGAGATGACGGTTCTGGGAGAAGATGGCTTTGGAGTTTGTTAACATGTCACAGTTTTTTTGGTGAATGTACCCGATACATATTCACATGGGGGCCCCCAGATCCCAGCTCCTCCCCTTTGTTAATGGGGGCTTCCAGATTTCGATAAGCCCCCACCAGCAAACCTCGACAACCACTGGCCATTGTTGTCGGGAAGAGGCCCTTGTCCTCATCAACATGAGGACAAGGGCTCGTACCCTCCCTTTCCTGACCCAATGGGAGGCATGCTCAGATAATGGCCTGGTATGGACCAGGGGGGAACCCCATGCCATTTTTTTCGCTAATTTTTTTACTGGCAATTTTTGTTTTTACATTCAGCTTTCGGGGGGGGGGGTCCACTGACAGCTGATGACTCATCGGTTGTTAAGGATGTAGTGGTCGGCTTCCCAGCAAACTGCTTAGCAACCAGCTATTTACAGTGTTAAAATAAAAATGGAAAAACATCAAAAATCACATCACAACACTTGCATTTCTGGTGCCATTCCACTGAAGTCTGTTACCTGCATATCGTGGGAAAAAGTCCCCGACCCTTTCCAAAAATGCATCATACACAAAACGCATAGATGTGAATACGGTCCAGCTTTAGCATTCAAACTTCTTTTGCGGTCGAAGAACTTTTGCCAAACCATACCCAGGGCAAGTTGGGTTCATCACCAATCCAGCTAGCTAAAACTAAATGAATATTAATATGAAAAAAATAATTATCAGAAGCATTTAATAACAACCCCTTACACTCTTGTTTGATATGATTTTTCATTTCCTAGTTTTTATCAAGTACTAATATCACTGGAACAAACACACGAAACACAAAATATTAAGCGTGTCCACCACTGATCCCAGCGCCCTCCGAAGTAAGTCAAAATACACACTGACAAGCTGCTATCATATAAAAAAACAAATCACAAAACTATATAGTATATAACACCCATTCACTTGTTACCCCATATATACCATATTGACAGCGCTGAAACAAAATATGAACAATAAACTAATAACATATAAAGAGGATAATGGTTCTATGATTAGAAAAAGTCACTGAAAAGTGTTCAGAACATTCCCAAACATATAAGTCTAAGTTTTCAATTGAACGTTCACACTTTGGAAGGTCAGGAAAGAAAGTCCATCTCCAAGAAAGAACCACCAGTGCATGAAGAGTCTGACAGCCGGTGACACCCCTTGTAATTCACTCACCAGACCCCCAAGGGTTAACAGGCACCTCGTTACGACTGTTAAAGAAATCCCACTGGTATCCCTCTGGAGAATCTTCTTATCACACCACCAAAAGTTTCTCAACCTCAGGTTCCCTGATATCCCACCGGTAAAGGTTCACTTAGTTTTCATTGACAGCACCAGATTCACATATAGGAAACGACAAAACATAGATTCCATAGTGCAAAACTGTTTTATTATTTAAAACTCTCGTGCGCATTAAAACATACGTACACAATTATACAGCGAAATTCTCCCTTAAAAATGTCACTGGCAGCATGATCAGAGTAGTCTCACCGCAGTCCTGAGCATATTTGATCGAATGTAGGCTCAGCTTCCACGGCGGGTCCCGGGTAACAACACCAATCGACTGCTCAGTAGTGACGTATAGCTGCCTGGTCACGCCCATACGCGTTTCGTCATCACGTCTTCGTCTGTGGGCGCGGCCAGGCAGCGCAGCTCATACACCTAAATACATTGAGGGGCGGGAAGTCGGATCATGGTTGCACCTACGTCCGGCCCCCTCACCTCCCCATTCAATGCGGAAATGATTTGGCATCGCCGTACGAGCGATTGCCATAACAACGGGCCCATACAAATAAAAAACAGACCCATACAAAATAAAAAACAGAAAGACTTCCGCTTCTTATTTGAGCACAGTGTGAAAATAATTAGGTCCCGCCGTGCAAGCTGTCGACCTACCAACGAGACTGCCCACACAGAGAACCACAAGAGCTTTCCCTTCTGGCGGACCTAAAACATATATATGCCCTCAGGTACCCTGTATTAATTTGGACAGGGCATATCCTTATTAAAAGAAATACCAATAATCATTCAGTATATAAAAAAAGTTATTCTAAATATTACAAATATTCATCAAAGAAAATTATAATATGTTAAAATCATATACATTTAAAATGTGTGTAACCAATAAGTAAATACACCCCTATTGCCCTATCTTCATAATGGAGATGGAAATAAAAATGAAAATAGAAATAAAAATAAATATAAATAAAAATAAAAATAAAAATGAATATAAATAAAAATAAAAATAAAAATAAAAACCAAAATAAAAATAAAAATAAAAACCAAACACAAAACAAAAATAAGAATAAGAATAAAAATGAAAATAAATATAAAAGTGAAAAAAACTGAAATAAAATTGAAAATAAAATAAAAATAAATGTAAAGAAAATAGAAATAAAAATGAATAAAAATGCACAAAAACAGTAAAATGACAGAATAAATACACTATATAATGTCTAATGCACTAAAAATGTCTAAACTCTTCTCCAGTGTATTAAAATCAATAATCGCTAATGAAACAGTTAATGTCCACCTCTATGTTCAAACCGTAGGGACTCAGAGTGTTGGTACGAAAAATCCACTCGGTTTCCCGTTTCGATATTTCCCGAACTAGATTACTGCCCTTCCAATCAGGAAAGACCCTGTCAACACCCCAAAACTTAAGGTCTGTTGGATCCCTGCCATGTTTAAGTCTGAAATGTAGGGAAACGCTATGCTCTTTATAACCGATAGAGATATTATAAATATGTTCTGCCACCCTGGTACATAGCTTTCTTTTAGTTCGTCCTACATACATCAGCCCGCATGGGCACTGGAGAACATATACCACATGCGTGGTAACACATGTAATAAATTGATCAATTTTAAAATTTTGTCCATTCCCAGTAGAGGTGAACTGATCTATCCCTCGCATATGATTATGTACCGATTTGCAGGCTCGACACCTTCGACAAGCGTAAAAGCCAGCTCTATCCCAAAACATAAGAGGCCTAGAAGGAGGATCCAGAACCTTTTTAACGATTTTATCCCCAAAGGTGGAATTCCGCCTATATATAAATCTAGGTTTATCTGGAATTACATCCTTGAGTGTCCTATCCAATTTAAGGATACTCCAATTTTTTTGGATAATCCCCTCTACCTCCTTATATTGAGCATGTAACATTCTGATAAAACCCCATTCATGTGTGCTTCCGGTTCTGCCTTCTTTGGGTTGTAAACATTGTTCCTGAGGTACCGGAAGCACCTGTTGCAATTCCTGATCCAAAATCTCAACAGAATACCCTTTCTCCACAAATTTATCTCTAACTAGAGACACCTGTGTCAGATAATCATCATCAGAAGTACAGTTTCTCCTCACGCGGAGAAACTGTCCCTTCGGTATACCCCGTAGCCAAAGGGGATGATGTCCACTATGAATAGGGATAAAGCTATTTCTATCCGTAGGCTTAAAGAACACCTTTGTGGATAGACTAGTCAATTCTCTCATTACTGTTACATTCAAAAAATCTATTGTTTTTTTGCTCCAACTAAACTCTAATTTAATATTATTATTATTATTGTTCAAACTATCAGAAAAACACTTCAAAGATTCCTCTGTGCCCTGCCAAATAAAAAAACAAATCATCTATATACCTCTGGTAAAATAGTAATTCGCTTCTCCGATTTGCAAAAATCCGAATGTCCTCCCATTGGCTCATGAATAAATTGGCCAAACTCGGCGCGAACTTTGAACCCATCGCCACCCCTTTTTTCTGATTATAAAATTTACCATCATACCAAAAGTAGTTGTGTGAAAGGCAAAAATCAAGAGCCATACTCAAAAATTTCTTTTGAATGTAAGGCAAGTCGTCTCTCTGAGAGAACGCCCAGTTGAGAGCCAACAGGGCATCCTCGTGTTGTATAATCGTGTAGAGAGACGCGACATCTGCCGTCACTAAGAAAATCTCAGCATCCGCAGGAAACTCCACCTCCCGCAACAGCCTTAGAAAACTAGTTGTGTCCTTCAGGTAGGCCCGTGTAGTCACCACACTCATCTGCAAAAAGTGGTCTAGATACTGTCCGATCCTTGCCGTCACTGAATTTATTCCATTAACAATTGGCCTAGCCGGGGGTTCGGTCTGATTTTTATGGATCTTAGGTAGCGTATAGATATTGGGAATTCTATTATAACTAGGTACCAGAAACAATTGTTCCTTTTTTGTTAAAACACGCATATAATACCCAAAGTTCACCAAGTTCGCCAGATCATTTCGATAAGATTTCGTAGGGTCTTTATCTAATGGTGTATATGTTGTTTGATCTGACAACATACCGCACAGCTGAGTGTGGTAAACCTGTTTATCAAGAAGTACCACACCCCCCCCCTTTATCTGCTGGTCGGACTATTATATCCTTCCTCTCTTCTAGGGCTTTAATCCCCTCTTTAATATATTTAGGGCAGAGATTTTTCTTCAGTGGAAGATCATTCAAGTCTCTAAGGACTGATTGCTTGAAAACCTCCACCTGGTGATTGGAAGGTAATGGTGGATTAAACAATGACTTGTTCCGAAGCCCACTATTAATGCCTATTGTTTCATTATTCCTATTATTCTTTATCATGCTGCTATTTGAAAGCATGTATTTCTTAATATTAATCTTCCGCACATATTTTTGTACGTCAATATAGACATTAAATTTATTCATAGATTGGCGTGCAGAACATTTTAAACCAGCATTTAAGATGTTCTTTTCCTTCTGGGATAGAGTTGCTTGGGTCAGATTATAAATCCCTGTCATTCCGTCTCCCTGCGTCTTTTTTTGCTTGAGGCGTTTACCGGCTCTACACCCTCTTTTACGGTGGTTTTTAATTGCCTGATCGGACTGTACGGCATTCCCCAATCCTGGGGTTGTCTCCAGTCCTGACTGCTCTGAGTGGTTGGAGGGTAAGAAAGTCGGCCCCTCCATGGTCGTCCCCCTCTTGATCTCCCCTTCCACTGGCCTCTCCCCCCCCTCCCTAAAAAGGGGGCATCTGAATATTGCGGGGTGAGGATGATCTCAATAAAGGCGCAAACCGGTTGTATGTATCAACCTGATATGCCCCTTGTTGATTATATACCGGGCGAATATCCCTATGTCCCTTATGTTTCCCTGAAAAATTAGATTGGTAATGCCCCTGATTTTTTTGGGGTTTCTTACCTGCAAAATTAAATTTTTTTGGCAAAACTTCCTCAGTCATCTTCGGAATATTACCAGCAATCTTTGATGCTTCTGATAATGGTTGAGTTACTATGCCGCCCTCACTAGTCACTTCTTGTGTTGATGGCCTACTGCCTTCTTGCCAGCTGTACATAGTATGGTTCCTAAAATCGTTATAATCTCTTCTAAATGTCTTTATTTTCTTTTTTTGTGTTTCCCTATCTACCTTTTCTAATTTCTTCTGAATCTCATTATTAAAAGAAACCCATTGTGGAGTACCCCTTATTGGTTCAAGTAATACTTGTAAATCTGCGATTCTTTTTTCCAAAATCACCATTTTTTTCTTTTTACGTGCTAAAACCAATTGCTGCAATTTATAGCCAACACCATTAAAAAAATCAAGCCACTCTGACATTGAACATATATCATCAAGACCGTCCTGAGGTGCCACATCCCACCTTAGACTCCTCATTATTAACTTATCCTTGAGGTACTGTTCAAACGTACAGATATCCCACCATGTACGAACTTGTTTCTCCAGGGTGTTGGCCAAAGCTGTCAAGGTTTCAGTATAATCATTATCCTCAAGTCCTTCCCCTTCATAGGAAAAAACTGTTTCTAAATCAATCTGTCGATCCCTCAAAAAATTGACTGCCTCCATGTTCGCTAAGGGTAAATGTAACAATGTAGCAAGTACTAATATCACTGGAACAAACACACGAAACACAAAATATTAAGCGTGTCCACCACTGATCCCAGCGCCCTCCGAAGTAAGTCAAAATACACACTGACAAGCTGCTATCATATAAAAAAACAAATCACAAAACTATATAGTATATAACACCCATTTTTCACTTGTGTGCCCTAGGACCCCTTGTTTGGCTTAAAGTAAACCCATCAAGAGATAATTAGAATGGAGTATATGGTAAAAAATGCATACAAAGCTTCTTTTAGTAAAAATATGTTGGAACAAGAAAAAAATTATATAAACAATTTCAGCTGGTTGTTTAATGTGCCATGTAGCGCCATTGACCAATAGGTTGGAACAAGAAAAAAACAAGAAAAAAATATATAAACAATTTTAGCTGGTTGTTTAGTGTGCCATGTAGCACCATTGACCAATATAGAGGTGAGTGGGGTAAGGCCATGAATGAGTTTTTCAGAGAAAGTAAAAACAAGCATCAACTTTAGCTGCCTATTTTCTAGGATCCATTGATTTGTCATTAAAGGTAACCTACACTTATGCATTTTTCCTCACATGTTAAATCGGAATTGCCTGGATTTGCGACAGGTTTACTTTAATGGTTATTGAAGATGGGAACTTACAGATAAAAAGTAACATATATTTGACAATATAATTTCTTAGATGTCATATCTTTGCTAACTTTTTTCCATGGTAACTGGATCAGGCTGCAACATTTATATTAGAATTGCTTCTAAAGCGAGTGCATTACAGGAAATAATTACTATGATAATCAGTTTGTGAAAGTCAGGTACAGTTCATTGATTATGAAATGCAAACAAGTCATCGCAGCTTTTTTTCACAGTAGTCTATACTGCTGCTTTATATAACCAGCAGACAGTTGACAGTAACCTATTAATGGTGAATTATGCATGCTATATGGATTAATATAGTGGCAGAAGGATGAATACTGGCAGCTTTAGTGATCTAATATAAATATGATTCCAACAGCAATAACGATCACCCAGGCATTGTAATATTATCCCAATTCTTCATGTGCATTTCACAGGTACTGCTCCTTTCCTTCTGAAGTGAAGCCTTATTAGAATGAAGCACATTTCATTGATTTTATTTCAGCACACTTTGACCAGTACACCAGGATTGGTGTATAATTGGCACATTGCAGTGACTAGTAATTCCCGTGTGTTGATTATAGCTCCCCTGAGAGAAAGCAAGAGCCTGAACACACAGGTATTTAACCATTATTGACAGACAGATTTGTTATTCACAAACCGGGGAACATCTGCACCAAGTTATCGGAGACACGCTATAATTTCACAGATGGACTAAATGAGTGCAGGAAACCACTGGTACAAATAATTATTGCTGTTTTTATAACAAAATAGTAAATCATTTAAAAGCAATTTGCCAAAGTGCAGTTACTCATAACAATCCATGAGCCATGACCTTTCATTTTTTTTGGACTGCGCTGAATAAAATAAAAGGTAAAATCTAGCTCTTGTGGTTTGCTACAAAATCTTTGCTTTGCTAAATAAACTTAAATTGTGAACAAAGTTGTATGAGAATCGGAACATGTGTCTGCTTATTAAATGTATTATTGTGATTTCTTTCTGTTTTAGAATAGCTTCCTCTTTCATGGCCAAAAGCTTTTCTTTTTCAAAGGAAGAACAGAAACTAGCCAATCACTGACAGATGCCCAATCAGCAGGAGATATTCACGTGTTTTTTTTTTTTTTCATTCTGATTTGCAGCATTTCTTTTGATAACATGTTCCTAGAACAAACTAGGACAATAGAAAGAAAAAAATGTTTGCAGATAAAAAGTAACAAACCTGCATTAAACATGTGTGAAGACCAGATAACAAAGCGTGTATTTTTGTAAAAATATAAACTACAAAATCATTTCCAGACTTTTTTTTTTTATAATTTTAGACAATGTCTGTTTATTCAAGCTAGCAGTAAATTCAGGTAAAGCCAAATAATGCAAGTGGTATGTACTTTTAGTGCTGCATTAGTTTTTATTGTATCTGCTTGTTTTCTGTTATTTTGTATGAAATCAAAAACACAATTTTGTGAATATACAGCGATAGCCTGGAATGTAAGATTAAATATGACAATTTCTTATAATGAACTTAAGCTACCTTATTATAATGATTAATACAACCAGCATGAGAAACATTTTCTAAGTCTTTGTAAAGGCTGTTCATGCAGCCATTTGCATCACAGAGCTTTTGATTTTTCCTTTTAGGAAAAAAAGTGTTATAGGAGAAATATACAAGATATAAGTGACGGTAAGAAATCATTTGTATAAAAAAGATAGAGTTGGGCATCTTTACTGGTCTCACAAATCGATTTGATTACGATTATCCTGTCAATGATTCAATTTGATTCGATACTGCGACACATCTTGATGCCTCATGATTACTGCCCATGGTTTTCAGTAAAAAATGTAAGCAGTCAGAAGAACTCAATTTTTTTATCTGCTCTTAAAAAAAAAGAACACTCCTGGCATGTAGCAAAGCCTGAACACAGCAGACAATAACAGTATTTATTTAGAACAGTAAATATTAAATGGCACAGCCCCCTTTACATTACACAGTCCCTTTACATTGCACAGCCCCCCTGCACATCCACAGCCCCGTTTACATTAGGCAGCCCCTTTACATTACACAGCCCTTCTTTACCTTACATAGTCCCTTTACATTCCACAGCCTCCTTTACCTTCCACAGCCCCCCTTTACATTACACAATCCCTTTACATAATACATCCCCCATTTACATTACACAGTCCATTTGCATTACACAGCCCCCCAGTCTTCTGGGACAGCCCTGCCAGCGTATGCTAAAGTTTAAAAAAATCACTGCAAGCTTCTTGGATCCATCCTGCGCTGTGTAAGGGTTCATGTAAATCCATGCCTCTACCTTATTATTTCTGCTCTTTCATGGCTGGTTACAGTCACGTACCCTCCAGTCGCTCTCCTCCTCTGATCTAATGCTACAGTAGGAGGAGGAGAATGGCCAGAGGGCACATGACCGGCCATGAAAGTTCAGAGATAATACGGTTGAGTCATCGGTTTACATTAACCCTTACACAGTGCAGAATGGATCCATGAAACAGAGGGACTGGTACTGATTTTTTTTTACTTTAGCGTACGCAGGCAGAGCTGTCCTAGGAGAGAAAGGGGGTGCTGGGATGATGTCATCCATGCAATTAATGTAGCTGCTCTCTGCATCGATGCAGAATCGTTTAAGGCTGCATCGTGATGCAGAAATTCTGCGATTATTTTCAACACCCCTAATAAAAAACATGGCTGCCATGAGGATGTAAAATATTTAATTTTTTTTTGCCAAATTTCCCTATTAGGATAGCATTGAGGCTTAATTCTGGTTTGGTGCACATTGGGCCCGAAGTGGCTTGCATACACACTAAGAAAAGCAAATGCACTTCCGCACCAAGGCTAATCTCTACTGGCTATTTAAAGTGGAGGAGCTTTCACCAGTGGCATACTAAGTACAGGAGGTGCTGGTCGGCTACCTGACATTTCTTTTGTTCTACAGCCCTGGCCAAAAGTTTTGAGAATGACACAAATATTAATTTTCACAAAGTCTGCTGCCTCAGTTTTTATAATGACAATTTACTTATACTCCAGAATGTTATAAAAAGTGATCAGATAAATTGAAATCAATTGCAAAGTCCCTCTTTGCCATCAAAATTAACTTAATCCCAAAAAAAACATTTCCGCTGCATTTCAGTCCTGCTTCAAAAGGACCAGCTGTTGACGAGGGCAAGGCTAGAAATCACTCTATAATGTTGATTGAGTTAGAATAACAGATTAGAAGCTTTAAAAGGAGGGTGGTACTTGAAATCATTGATCTTCCCCTGTTAACCATAGTTAGCTGCAAGAAAACACATGCAGTCAACTTTGCTTTGCACAAAAAGGGATCCACAGGCAAGGCTATTGCTGCTACTAAGATTGCACCTAAATCAACCATTTATCAGATCATCAAGAACTTCAAGGAGAGAGGTTCAATTGTTGTGAAGAAGACTTCAGGGTGCCCACAAAAGTCCAGAAAGTGTCAGTAGCATCTCCGACAGTTGATTCAGTTGTGGGATTGGGACATCATCAGTGCAGAGCTTTCTCAGGAATGGCAGAAGCAGGTGTGAGCACATCTGCATGCACAGTGAGGCAAAGACTTTTGGAAGATGACCTGGTGTCAAGAAGGGCAGCAAAGAAGCCACTTCTCTCCAGAAAAAACATCAGGGACAGACTGACATTCTGCAAAAAGGTACAGGGATTGGACTGCTGAGGACTGGGATAAAGTCATGCCAACAGTAAAGCATCCTGAGACCATTCATGTGTGGGGTTGCTTCTCAGCCAAGGGAGTGGGCTCACTCACAAGTTTGCCTAGGAACAGAGCTATGAATAAAGTATGGTAAAAAAAAAACATCCTCAGAGAGAAACTTTTTCCAACCATCCAAGATAAGTTTGGTGACAAACAATGCAAAAGAACTTGTGGTCAATCCCCAAGAGGCAAGTGAACAAAAAACCCCACAAATTCCAACAAACTCCAAGAATTATGCAAGAATGGGCTGCCATGAGTCAGATTGTGGCCCAGAAGTTGATTGACAGCATGCCAGGGTGAATTGCAGAGGTCTTCAAAAAGAAGGGTCAACACTGCAAATATTGTCTCTTTGCATAAACTTAATGTAAACTTAATGTAATTGTCAATGCAGGCCTTTGATACTTATGAAATTCTTGTAATTATACTTCAGTACATCATAGTAACATCTGACAAAAAGATCTAAAAATACTGAAGCAGCAGACTTCACATTGTGAAATGTGATATTTGTGTCATTCTCAAAACTTTTTTCCAGGGCTGTACAGTGCAACTGCATCTCTCCGACAGGCAGAAACAGTGTTGTTGTTTTAGTATAATAGATAATGATGTGTTGCTTCCGTCTCGCTGACAGCAGCAGTTCAGAGCCAAGGTGAGGCTCCTCTTTGGCTATGGTCAGATGACTTATCTAACTCTGATCATCTGCATTAAAGGGGAGTCTGTACTGAGGGTTGTCTGAACTGAGGGGGTTTGTACTGGAGGGGAGCCTGTACTGATTGGTGTCTGTACTGAGGGGATCTGTATTGAGGGGGGGGGTCTGCATTGGGGGTGTCTGTACTGGAGGGGGTGGACTGTGGGATGTCTGTACTAGGGGAGGCTTCACTGGGTGAGCCTGTATTGGAGGAGCCAGTACTGGGGGAGTCTGTACTGAGGGGGTTCTACACTGGAGGGGTTGTATTGAGGGAGGTCTGTACTGGTAGGGTCTGTACTGAAGGGTGTACAAACAACAAAAGGCCACCTTTTATAATATCATATTAGTGAGAAATTGTTGTGTGCATCAGAGTGGTATGTGTTAAGATATTAAAATAAATAAAGAAAAACAAATTGAGACTTAGTGTTAAAACCTTTTCATTCCCCAGGTCCCAGTGCTATGACTGCCCACATTCCTTCTTCTATATGTAAATTATGCTGCAATTGTTAAAATACTTTGTCAACATATGGGTAATACTGAAAATACATGAGCAGGCACATACATGAGAAGGCAATACATAAGGAAGTATGTGAACAGGTCAGGTGTGAGAAGATAGGTAAACACACCAAGTTAAAGGGGGTAGATGGACAGGGCAAGTATGAGGAGGTAGGTGGAAATAGTTTGAGTGGCTGTGGTACACCACAGTGAATTGAAGAGTTTATCAGCAGTGCAAAATATGCAGTTAACAGCCGGTTCACACAGGGGCAGCACAACTTGCATCGCGACTGCCTCAGGCGACCTGCACACAACTTCAGCGGCGGCTTGCAAAATTACTTCTATATAGAAGTCAATGCAAGTCGCCCTAAAAGTAGTACAGGAACCTTTTTCTAAGTCGGAGCAACTTGAGTCGCTCCTATTAGAACGGTTCCATAGTACAGAATGAGTAGATAATTATTGTGGGCTACTGGCGCTACCTCAGACTAATACTGTTCACAATATTAAATTTAAACCTATTTCGATCACCGTTTACTGTCCCTATGGACTATGGTGTCCGTTTAGTATATTTTGATATTTTACATCTCTGGAGTTCTCTGCTCTTCTCAGAGATATTTGTTCTCACCCATGTGGCAGTTTAATATATCATGTAGATCACTTCTCCCACTGAGAATAGAAGTGATCTACAAACGCTCTGAGAACCCTGAACGGCTTCTGTTTCTGTAATCTCACAATAGCTCAGGAGATTTCAGTATCAGAATCCCAAAGTGAAATACGAAGCACTCCACATACACTGCACATATTAAGTTAATAATAAAGATATAATCCCCCTACCCAATAAACAGACACCCCATAACTGTAAAACATTCTAATTAATACATAACATATGTGCATATTTATGCGAATGGTGTATTCTGAAATGATAGTACCCTATTTGTCATGCAGATATGCACCATTCATATAAAAACAATAAATATATATATTAAATAGTTCAAAGTAATTTTAAAAAAGCATAACAATAAAAAATATTAATTAATATTATATAATTAATTTATATTAATATTAATTAATATTAAAAATATTACATTAACAATTAAAATAATAATAAATAAATACATAATAATAATAAATATAAAAAATAAATAATACCGGCGTATTAACATATACACTTATGCAAACGCAGTGTTTACTGGACTCATCTGATGCTCTGAATTTTACAGCCACCTTGCGTTATCAGCGATGCATCATCTGCGCAGCTGTCAAAATTACAGCATCAGTTGTACTTCTGTAGCCACAACACTGCCTTTATATATATGCCTATATATGTGTATATCTGTGTGAGTGTGTGTGTGTATATATATATATATATATATATATATATATATATATATATATATATATATATATACATATTAGGGGTGCAACAGATCGTCACTGATCCGTGATTCGAATGGGTCACCCTGTTCGGATCGGCACACGCAGCAATCCGCGGTCTCGGCCTTAGGAAAGGTCGTGGCTTCGGCCTAGCTCTGGAGCGGCAGCTATCTTGGTGCACCCATCAGCCGTTTACCATTTGATCACTCTGTCAAATGATGGAGCGATCACTTGTAAACAAACATCGGTTCCTCTCTCCCTTCTGTAAAGTGGAGGGGAGAGATCGGATAGAAGCAGCGCTGTGGGCTGGATCTGTAGTGTCCAAAGCGCTGCTCTGTAACAATTGCAGTCACAGTCATCCCTCCATACTCTGCCAATACTCTGCAATTCCCTGCCAATACCGTGCCAATAGTCTGCCATACCCTGTCAATACTCTGCCATACCCTGCCAATAGTGCTATACCGTGCCAATACCCTGCCAATACTCTGCAATGCCCTGCCATGCCCTGCCAATAACGTGCCAATACTCTGCCAATACCATGCCAATACTCTGCCAATACTGTGCCAATACTCTGCCAATACCGTGCCAATACTCTGCCAATACCGTGCCAATACTCCGCCAATACCGTGCCAATACTCTGCCATACCCTGTCAATACTCTGCCATACCCTGGCAATACTGCCATACCGTGCCAATACCATGCCAATACTCTGCAATACCCTGCCAATAACGTGCCAATACTCTGCCAATACCGTGTCAATACTCTGCCAACACCGTGTCAATACTCTGCCAACACCGTGTCAATACTCTGCCAATACCGTGCCAATACCGTGCCAATACTCTGCCAATACCGTGCCAATACTCTGCCAATACCGTGCCAATACTCCGCCAATACCGTGCCAATACTCCGCCAATACCATGCCAATACTCCGCCAATACCGTGCCAATACTCTGCCAATCCTCTGCCATACCCTGCCAATACTGCCATACCATGCCAATACCCTGCCATACCCTGCCAATACTCTGCAATACTCTGCCATACCCTGCCAATACTCTACCATACCCTGCCAATACTCTGCCATACCCAGCCAATACTTGCCAATACCCAGCCATACTCGGTAATACCCAGCCATACTCAGCGATACCCAGTCATGCTCAGCCAATTATTATTTGCTGATCCGAAAAATGATCCAATCCGTGACTCTGATCCCAGGAACGATCCGTTCCGTGAGTTTTTTGAAAATATATATATACACACACAAATATAAATATATACACACACAGATATATATATATATATATATATATATATATATATATATATATATATATATATATATATATATATATATATATATATATATATATATCTGTATGTATATATATACACATATAAATATATGTATATATGTGTGTGTGTGTGTGTATATATATATATATATATATATATATATATATATATATACACATATATATATATAATCTCTGTGTGTAATTGTATAGTTAATGTATTTGTAACCTGCTGTTGGTGTATTTTTCACTGCAGTTAAGAAAGTTTTTACTTTCATTTTTGGCCACGGGAGAAGGAAGAAGCTATTCTCTGGCAGAGATCTCCTGATATCTCCACCTCTGGGCTGGAGAAGCCAGAAAGGAGAACTTGAAAGAGAAGCACAGAGATAAAGTGGCATCTCTGTTTACTAAACATGCCGTTTCTGTTGCAGTCAATGCAGCCGTTCTGTGTTCTGAGATGAGAAGAGAAAAAATAGTTCTCCAGCACTCATCTCGGTATATTAAACCTGCAATGCTCTGAGATAAGCAGAGATCTTCCTGATCTCAGCTTATCAAAGTTTACTAAACGGACACCTATGTGTATTACAATCGTGTATAGTGTTACATCAACTACAGTGTTGTAACTAAAAAATTCCTCATACCTTTAACCAAAAAAGATAATGATTTCACACCACTTTGTAACAACTATCGTAAGCGAACTAATCCGTCAATCCGTCACTTGTTACAAAAAACCAAATCAAACCCAAGTGACATAAAAATTTATCTGTGACACTAGATACTCCCATATGTGGGACATATGGCAACTTACCCCTAATTTACATAAACAACCCTTGTGCTAATTATACAATAACCCCAAAACTTGAAGAAATGCAATTTTACACGTGTAAAAAACAATTTCACCCGTGTAAAAATTCTTTATACAAATTCATCTGATATTTAAGATATAAGCCAAAAAGATTATGAATGCCAGAGAAATATGCAAAAAAAAGGTGAAAAAAATGTGAAAAAAAAAATTATTATGAAAACAATGATATGAAAAGAATATATATAAAAAAATATATGTGAGGAAACAGATTGGTGACAAATTATAAAATTATATAAAAAAATATAAATATAAATAAAGGGCAAAAATTTTTTTTTTAAGAGCAAAATATACGTATAGTCCACAATAATTCTTCTATCATATATCCACAAATATGCAATTGTTCTGTTCCAAAAACCGGAAGGTGACTTTCGTGATTATGACTGTTTATTGGTGACTTCCGTGCTCATTCCCCCTCAAGGGTCCCCACTCACCGAATCCACGCACCCCCTAGGGGGTTACTCGCATGTAATCCGTATTCCACTCTATTGAGGCTTTCACCGTTCCACTGTATCCTCAAAGAAGGTTCTCCACAGAGTTTTTAGGAAGATGAAAAAGGCTCCTTATATCCGGTGGTAGTTCCTCAAAGGAAAAAGAACCCCCTCATGGTGTAGTATTTATGATTTGCTGAACACTTATAATTAGGGGAATGAGAACAAGCTGAAACTCTTCTAAAAAAGGATTTTTTTGTATATAGTGGGAGACTGATGACCACTTAAAAAACGTAAAAAAACTTTATTGCAAAAAATTATACATTTTTTGTAAAAAACCTTTCGCGCACCAAAAGGTTTCTGCACAACCGTTATACAAAAAGACTTTTTTGCAACATTATAAATCTACAAAAACTTACAAAAAATGCACGAAAATTCCATATCACAGTTGTGCGATAAAAATAAAAATAAACAATACAATAAAAGTAAAAATCAAAATAAAAATAAAAATAAAAAAGGTTTTCTCTATGAGTGCAAAATACTGTAGTTTTAAGTCAGACCGTGTAAGTCCTATTTCCCCAAACTCGCACCCCCTATCTGGGGTGGGGAGCTAAATCCACTCCTAAGGGGTACTTGCCTTCCCAGGGGAACCACTTCCCAGGCCTATTTAGGCTGCTTATACGCTGACAATCGTATAATAGTACAGAATGAGACGAAACTTGTCAGGTAGCTAAGTCGCCTGACAAGTCGCCCCTGTGGGAACCGACTCTAAAAGTGGTAAATGAAGGAATGCCCCAGAATCAGTGTGAGGAACAATGTCACTGCATCAGTGGTGTCATGGGAAGAAAAATGTCACTGGGGTCTGTGTCAGTGGGAGGAAAAATGACTGCTGCATCGGTGTCAGAGACACCAATGTTTTTTTTACTCACAATTTTTTTACTCACACTGTATCAGTGTGAGTAAAAAAATGCCAGCATGTTGGTGTCAGCAGAAGAAAAAAATGTTGTTGTGCCAGTGGAAGAAAAAAATGCCACTTTGTCGGTGTCAGTGGGAGAAAAGATGTCACTGCATCGGTGACAAAGGAGGCAAATGCGCTGCTGTGTTGGTGGGAAGAAGAAATGTTCTGTGCCAATGTAGGATCAAAATGGGAGCTGGGAAGCTCAATGGGGTGCAGTAAACTAAGGGGCCCTAAGTGGCTCTAGGACAGGGTAGCTGAAAGGCTCTGAAAGAGGTAAGGTTGTCTAAGGAATTTATTGTAGAAATTAGATGGGAGTTGCTTTGAGATCTGCTTGACTGTTAATCCCCCTGCTTTTATCACAGTATTATCAGGAAATGTATCAGTATAATGGCATGACAAAGCAGAGCAGAGAGCAGAGCATATCTGTGTGTCCATAGTTAAATCCAAAGTTTTACAGTTGTCACTTTGGTAAAACTTTCAACAAAGTTATTTAAATTCTAAGAGGAGACTGCATCTCACTCTTTAAAGATTTAAAGATAAAAATGTTTTGGCTATACCTACTCTTAAGCCGGGTATACACTAACAGTTTTTTCAGTAGCACAAAAAAAAATTACAGCTCCATTCGGAGCTGCTGTATACTAACCATGCATGCTGTTCTGTTCTGATAGGGGGACGACTCCCCCCCGCCAGAACACTCTGATCACCTCTCTCTGCCATTGGCAGAAAGTGCTGATCGGGAGTCGGTTGGCTGCTGGTTTTCTAGTATGTACGTATGACAGAAGCCAGCTGAAAGGTGGCTTCTGTCGGACAGATGGACATACATATGGGCCAAATGTCTGACTTTTTTTTTTAACCGGCCGTTGTGTCCTGACATTCGGCCTGTGTGTACAGGGCTTTATGCTGGCTATACATATGTAGATGTAGAAAATCAATTGATTCCCATCAACACTAATTGCCTTAATAGAGGAATCTCCAGTGCTGGTTATTGTATTCAAACTGTGCCAGCACCCACAACTGTCTGAATACCTGAACAGTGATTCCATCTGATAAGACTAGCTCAGTTGATTTTTACCCAAAATTCAAACTGTGAATGGTTATCTTTAAGGTGTAATTGGACTTAGATCATTTAGGTTTAGGATTTTCTTTTTAAACTGTATAGCAGTTAATTTACTTCCTAGAACTAAAGCTATACATTTATTTCTAAGTTACTGTAAAGACATTATAAAAGGAAAGTTTTCATAACTCTATCTCTAATAAAAGCATCTAATATTTATTTATTTCAGTTACTTATATAGTGCCATCAATATACACAGCGCTTTACACATACATTGTACATTCACATCAGTCCCTACCCTCAAGGAGCTTACAATCTAAGGTCCCGAACTCACATTCATACATACTAGGGACAACTTAGACAGGATCCAATTAACATACCAGCATGTCTTTGGAGTGTGGGAGGAAAACTGAGTACCCGGGGGGAACCCATGCAGGCACAGGGAGAACATGAAAACTCCAGGCAGGTAGTGTTGTTGGGGTTCGAACCAGTGACCCTTCTTACTGCTAGGCAAGAGTGCTACCCACTACACCACTGTGCCACCCGATATACAGTAAGCCCAGTGGCTGGTGAAGTTTTAGTATGGGGCGCAAGACCCTGCCCTTCCTTTTTGACCCCTCCCACTTGGTGAAAATGGCCGTGGTTTCAGGGAAATAGTGAGCGTGGCCCTAAGGTGGTGTGGTTAGCGTCTGAGATGGACGAGTGATGGAGGGAGAGGGAGAGAGGGATGGAGGGATAGCAGGCCCAGATCCTACACAACAATAGAAATATGTGTATTCTAGAAAGTTTAACAATCGGCAGACAGATAAAGATACTCCAAACATCTGGAGTTAGCACTTCAATCATCCTGGTTGTTGTGGTGTCAGGATGATTGAAGCGCATTATTTCTATTATTACATTGTAATATAAAATGAAATGATTCAACTCACCATAATGCAGAATCAGTGAGAGCCCTGAGCCTATCACTAGCCACGTCGCCTGCCATCAGGTGTCCCCAGCGGAGTCCATCCTTACATAAGGTGCCCCCAGCAGAGTCGCTCCTTACATGCAGCCTGTGTCCCATGAAATGCAGCCCGTGTCACATAAAATGCAGCCTGTGTCCCATTAAATGCGGCCTGTGTCCCATTAAATGCAGCCTTTGTCCCATTAAATGCAGCCTGCGTCCCATTAAATGCAGCCTGCATCACATTAAACCCCCCCTTCTCCGTGGGAGCACAGCGGTACTTACCTTGCTGTGTTGTCCCCTCCTGCGGTGTCTGCTCTCACGGGCAGCAGCGATGAAGGAGTCTGCTCCTCATACTTCCAGTTTTCTCTATCTCTGGCGCAAGTGAAGAGATATCTTCTTTAAAAGTCTGCATAATGAGATGTGAAATCAAAATGCCTTCTTTCACCAGCCCCTAGGCAAACATCCTACTCACCAAACATACATGACACCTGAAGGATGCGAAAGAGAGTTAACATGACTAAAATTTTAAAATAGCTGACAGAGAAATATTTTTATTTTAGGGTCTTGTTTGTCACGATGACCACAGGATAGATAAGGTCTGGTAAGAACTGGTTTTGAAATCATGTCTTCAGACAAAGTCAGAACGTCAGCATTAAATAGTTAAAATTATGTTTTTATATAATATCAACTGTCAGCTAAAATACTAATTTAGACTATGGGGGTTATTAATGAAAGGTAAATCCACTTTGCCCTGCAAGTGAAGTTGGAAGTGCAGTCGCTCTAAATCTAAGGGGTAGATCTGAAATGAGGGGAAGCTCTGCTGATTTTATCATCCAATTATGTGCAAACTAAAATACTGTTTTTTATTTTCCTTGCAAATCCCCCTTGGATCTAGAGTGACTTTACTTGCAAGTGCACTTTCAGTGCAATTTCAACTGCACTTTGCACTTGTAGTTTGCACTTGTAGTGCAAAGTGGATTTGCCTTTAGTAAATAACCCCCTATGTCTGAGATGCTTTAGGTTTATATAGGAATTATGCCTCATGTGATCTGAACTCTGACTCTGAACTCTGAGATGAACTCTGTCCTCCCTCCCTACTTTTCTTTGTGCAATATTCTTTGTCCATAATTTGTATAAAGTTACCCTTACCATTAAAAGCAAGCATTCACTGAATGACTCTCTTGTGTACATTAAATGCTTCCAGAGCTCTGAAAGAATTCTCACTGATTGTCCAGGTTTAAGCAGATGTAACCCCTTACAGTGGTAGCAGCAGTGGAATCTGATTATCATCTGAGGTATGTGAATTGTGCCTGCTTTGTTGATGCTGTTCTTCTTGCCTTGGCTCTGACAATACCGCATCCTTGTATAGTGCAAAATTGCAAACTGTCTTGCTTTTGGCAAGCACATTAAGGCAATGGTCTTTGGGAGACAAAATTGTATAGAGTTTAATTGTAAACTGCTATGCTTTTGGGAAGCACATTAAAGTTATAGTCTTTGGGAGACTGATTTGAAAATAGTAAAATAGAGACTCTTAAGGAAAGAGTCGGACAAGGTAAGGTAAGATGAGGTAAGGTAAGAAGATGATCCTTGGTAAATTTGTTGTTTGTAACTAAATTAAGAGTGGGTAAGGGAGAAAGTAAAGAATACCTCCCACCTAATCCCGTTTCCAGCTTGATGCCCTTCTTCAGGGATTTTTTAACATACAGAGCCAGGTGTCAGCAAAGGTCCAAAAAAAGTCCCCAGCAAAAGATCAGATCAAATGATCTTAAATGGGAGACAGAGTATATAATTGTATATTGCCAACAAATTTAATATTGAAATTTTCACATATATAGGCAAAAGACAAAGCAGGTTCAGTGTGCATACCTAGGCATAAAGTGTCACTCAAACAGCATCCAATATTTGCAAGTCCCCAAAAATTTGCATGGAAAATTGTAATGGTGTCCAGCTCAGGGATTGTGCCTGTAGGGATGCATATGGATAGTAGAGAGTGAGGGCATCTATAGAGCCATACACCAGGACATTGTGAGATCTAAAAATATTTATGTTTACCTCTATAGGTACATAGGGTTCTAGAAGTACACAGGTAATTGATGCATGTAGTGGCCCCTCTGGGCATTCTGTTTCTTGTTTATCCTCTCTACATACTATAGGGATTGACTCTGGAGATGTCACCAACCCTACAATGGTTGGCGACCTCCCCCAGAGCCAATATCAGGATAAAATTACTTCATAGCTGCATTCCCATCCTGCCAAGGAAAATGTACTTAACGTCATCAACCTCTCTGACTATATTCTGTCTAGCAATGAAATGTCTGTTTTGTCTAAGGGCCTGAGTTTTTGTCCTGAATCAGATGTAGATAGATTCAAAATCACCAAAGATCTACACCTTTTCCCAAGACAGCTTTTGTTAAAGACCATGTATAATAAAGATATTCCATCCATCAAGGAAAGGACATTAAATGAAATTGGCCTCTTTTTCAGACTCGGTGTTTACGTATAAGTTAAAAACAATTTTTTTGCTAGAAAATTACTTAGAACCCCCAAACATTATACATTTTTTCACCCTATAGAATAAAATGGCAGTCATTGCAATACTTTTTCTCACACGTATTTGCACGGCAGTCTTACAAGCGCACTTTTTTTTGGAATAAATTCACTTTTTTGAATAAAAAATAAGACAACTGTAAAGTTAGCCCAATTGTGTTTACATTGTGAAAGATAATGTTATGCCAAGTAAATTGATACCCAACATGTCATGCTTCAAAATTGCGCCCGATCGTGGAATTGCGTCAAACTTTTACCCTTAAAAATCTACCTTGGCAACGTTTAAAAAATTCTACAGGTTGCATGTTTTGAGTAAGGCCCCTTTCACACGGGACAGATCAGTGATGATCCACCCCATGATGATCTGCTTGCGTCGGCGGCGGACAGGTCGGTCTCTGCACACTGTGCAGGGACTGCCCTGTCAGCTCTCCGCTCTCCTCTATGGGGATCGGATGAGCACGGACGTCTATCCGTGTTCATCTGATCCGCTCTGCAGACGGATAGAAAAATAGGATTTTCCTCCGTCTGCAGAATCAGACAATTGCAGAGGCAGACAATAGCGGGTGTCTGCGGATGTTCAGACACCCGTTATCCCATAGGAATGCATGTATGTCCGTATTTCATCCGCAAACGGATGGATGAAATACGGACATACTGTCCGCATGTGTGAAAGGGGCCTTACAGAGGAGGTCTAGGGCTAGAATTATTGCTCTCACTCTAATGATTGCGGTGATACCTTACATGTGTGGTTTGACCACCGTTTTCATATGCGGGCGCTACTCACGTATGCGTTCGCTTCTGTGTGCGAGCTCATCGGGACGGGGCACTTTAAAAAAAATCCTTATTTATTTACTTAGAAGCAAGAAATCAATCAGTGCAATAGATATATCACAAAGACAGCAGCTGAACACTGAGGATCAACTTATCAAATCCTTATAGAGAAATAAATACAAAGCAGTGCAGCGCAAAACACTTAGACAAAAAAAGACATAATGTATAATAATTGTAAGAAAAGAAAGTCCATAGAAACACCAACAAGTGTCCATACAATGTGATCTTATTAATGAACAAGCACGGTGTGAGACATTCTCTTCAACCAAGTGATCTCCTCCACCAATTGAGAATACTAGCAGCTCACCTCATCTGATGGACCCCTCAGCATGAATAGGGTCAAACAAGCAGTCCCTTAATATAGGGTAAATATGGAATTCCACTTTCACCTCTATAGCGCTAGGGATATAATTCTGGGCAGTGTAGATCACATATATCCTGAAGTAGGCTCCACCAGTTTCCAAACGGATGGACATGAAATGGCAATAAGGGTACACAATTCTGCTCTCCGTATAATAAAATAAATATGAATTTATTAAACAACTATTACACTTACATGTTATTGCACTGTTCCCCAGTGCGAAGGATCAACAGTAAAAAACTATCGTAATAGCCACGAGTATGAACGGAAGACGCGGGTGACGTCACTTGGTCATGTGATTCTGTACGCGTTACGTGATTTTATTTCTGTTTTCACTGTTTTTGAACACCTCCCTAGGACACACTTAACCCCTTGATCGCCCACTAGTGTTTATCCCCTTCCCTGCCAGTGTCATTTATACAGTAATCTGTGGCTATTTGTAGGTCTGATCGCTGTATACATGACAATGGTCCCAAAATATTGTCAATGTGTCTGCCATAATATCGCAGTCCCAATAAAAATCACAGATCGCCGCCATTACTAGTAAAAAAAAAAATAATAATTAAAAAGCCATAAATCTATCCCTTATTTTGTAGAAGCTATAACTTTTGCGCAAACCAATCAATTGCATTTTTTGTTACCAAAAATATGTAGATTACAAGAATACGGCCTCAACTGAGAAAGAATTTTTTTTAATATATTTTTTGTGGATATTTAGTATAGCAAAAAGTAAAAAAAGTTACTGTTTTTCAAAATTGGCGTCTTTTTTTGTTTATAGCGCAAAAAATAAAAACCGTTGAGGTGATCAAATACCATGTCACATGACCGTGCAATTGTCAGCTAAATCGACGCAGTGCCAAATCGCAAAAAATTGTTCTGGTCAGGATGGGGGTAATATTTTTTGGGCTGAAGTGGTTAATTCAGGGAATGCATAAAGCTAAAAAATGTTTAGGCTTTACAACCACTTTAAAATTAAATGACCAGCAGTAGGTGATATATAAAGATGTAGCAAAGTTGTAGCTGTGTATCTGCAGTCGTTTCTTTTGTAGATCATTGTAAAAAACTAGCAACAGGGGGTGGAGATAAGAAGTCTTCACCGAGCCAACAGCTCTGAGCACTAAATGAAGGGAAGCAACACCCTTCTCTCACAGAGTAAACAAGCATAGCTGTATATATGAGTCACAGGCTGAATGCTGCAGCTCCCTCCTCGTTACCTTTTTAACTCTTGGTAAAATCCACCAGAAGTGAGTCATGCTGATAACAGAAGAACAAGGCAGCAGAAAGAAGTGACACTCAGAGCTTTGGATAGAAACAAGTACACAGTATAGAAGCATGTGCTTTTTTCATATTTCATGTCTGAGATATACAACCACTTTAAGGGGCAGATCAGGTGTCCATTAGCGTAGGGCCGAAAGCAGGTGTACAGAGGAATGTCAACAGGTACCGGGAAAGCCAGGATAAGTCACATCACAGGTTCCCTTACAAACAAGGGATAATAGGATAATTCCCCTGAAGGGCCCATTGTATGCTGTTAAAACAAGGCAACTACTCTGGGGTCAAGCTGGAATGAGTATAAAGACTGGTTACACTCTCCTATTATACAACACAGTATGGAGGATCTGTCCGCCAATTTGAAAATGTGGCAAAGAGGTTTTTTTACAACCTCCTCAACCTTACAACCATATTTTGAGCTACCCCTGGGATGGTGGCAGTAGATTCCCTTGTATCAGGGAAGAAAAACAGATTACCTTCTCGCTGGCCAGAACCCCAACCCTCTTCCTCCTCACTGCCAGCATAGCATCACTCCCTGTCAGCCAGCACAACAGCACTCCACCTCCTTCTGACCACCGGCACCAAAAATCTCCTCTGCCTCCAGCTGCCTTGTGGAATTCCACATACTAATGGATGGAAGGAGTGACATTTTGTGCAAAGTAACAGAGGTTTGCATATAACCTTCTGGGAAAAATAAAGACTGCTGTGTGTCACACAACAAGGGTTAAAAATGTACACTTAAACCCTTTGAAAAAGTGGGACAAAATGCATCAGGGCAGGGCCTAGGTATGTCTGCATGACCACCAGAAATCAATGCTGGTTTATGTGAGCTGGAAGTCTGAGCCTTAAGGGGACACAGTACTGATATTTGCAAAGCCTTTGCTACCATCTGAGTGCACTATACTTGTGAGTGCAATATATTGTTTTGTTTTTAATAAAGTTTATATTGTTTTTTACAGTATTAGCCCTTGTACACACGGTCGGACATTCTTCCAACCAAATCCGTCGGATTTTGTCCATTGGATTGTGTCCGAAACTGTTGCATACACACGGTCGGACCAAGGTGTCTGATTTAGCGTTTGCCAAGAACGCGGTGACGTAGGCCGTGTACGGCGGGACTAGAAAAGGGAAGTTCAGCACCACGTCCGGCACCCTTTGGGTTGCTTCTGCTGTCAAGTACAACCCGATATGTCAGCTTGTCTGGAGATATCAAAAGAGTGGATGAAATACTCTTACCGAATATGGTGGACTCACACAGTCTTACGACGGTTGAGTCGGAAACGCTTGAGGTCCAGACCTAGGACCAGGTCGTAGAATGGTGGGGGTCCGACCAGATGTTGAGAAGACTCCAAACGGCTGAAGGCCCTGGGAGGTGTCTCACGGGGAGTTCTCCGGAACGTTCCTTGGGGTATCCAATTCGGATGTGACTCAGATAGAATTGTAACTCCAAACGAGGAGTGGGGAGTTTGTAGGGTTTAGAACAAAAAAGAAAAAAGAAAGCTCCACATGGTGCGGGTCAAAAAATATTAACCGTCAGGTTTTTATTAAAAGGTCATATAATTAAATAAAAATTATTATGACTAGTGATCACAAATAAACAAAGTAAAAGCAATGTGTGGTGCCAAAAGCGATCCCGACGCGTTTCGACATAGAGTGTCTTCAACAGGGGCATGATCCCCTGAAGACACTCTATGTCGAAACGCGTCGGGCTCGCTTTAGGCACCCCACATTGCTTTTACTTTGTTTATTTGTGATCACTAGTCATAATAATTTTTATTTAATTATATGACCTTTTAATAAAAACCTGACGGTTAATATTTTTTGACCCGCACCAGGTGGAGCTTTCTTTTTTCTTTTTTGTTCTAAACCCTACAAACTCCCCACTCCTCGTTTGGAGTTACAATTCTATCTGAGTCACATCCGAATTGGACACCCCAAGGAACGTTCCGGAGAACTCCCCGTGAGACACCTCCCAGGGCCTTCAGCCGTTTGGAGTCTTCTCAACATCTGGTCGGACCCCCACCATTCTACCACCTGGTCCTAGGTCTGGACCTCAAGCGTTTCCGACTCAACCGTCGTAAGACTGTGTGAGTCCACCATATTCGGTAAGAGTATTTCATCCACTCTTTTGATATCTCCAGACAAGCTGACATATCGGGTTGTACTTGACTAGCGAAACGCCTATCTTTTCTGAAGAACCTTCACCATGCCCTTTGTGCACCAGTCACACTATATAGGACTCTATTTATTATTATTTGTGATTGTATATGGACTTTCCCATGTGATTATTGATTTTCCCTTGTGATTACCGATTAATTTGATTTTTTGTGATCACATTCGGATCTTCCTCATGGGACTACACATTCACTTAATAGAAGCGCTACACTATTTTCTGTTTTACTGTTTAACTTTGTTTGTTTGAAGTGTTGGCAGCTGTTTTTCTCACTGGTTTTTCCGTTGATTTGGTATAGCGCGGTGTTTTCCCCTTTCTTTTTACGTTTTTAAAACATGTTTCGTCTACGTACTCGTCGTACAGTTTGTGCTGTGCAGGGGCTTCGTGTTGGGGTTCTTACTTTGACACAAGCCCGGTCCATGAACAGGGAGGGGAGGCGTTTGTGGACCAAGAATTGGTTGCGCCAGCGTCACCAGTTCTCGCACATGCCTTTGCTCCGTGAGATCCGCGAGAATAATCCTGATCATTTCAGGATTTTTCTCAGGATGACGGACCCGTTTTTCACCGTCTGCTGGCTTTGCTGACCCCTTATATCAGTAGGCAGGATACCTGCATGTGGCAAGCCATCACTCCGGAGCAGAAGCTCATTGCCACGTTGCGCTACTTGTCGACAGGGAGAAGTCTTCAGGACCTCAAGTTCTCTACAGACATCTCCCCCCAGGCTCTGGGGATCATTATTCAAGAGACCTGTTCTGCCATCATTCAAGTCCTGCAGAAGGACTATATGAAGGTAAGTTTTATCCTTAAACATCACATTCTATGTATTTCATGATTGCTAATGTCTTGCATTTCTTTCCTCATTCTCTAATTACCATCATTGCAATATGCTCTAATTCATATACTCTGCCCCTTTGTCCTCATGCATATTTGCCTCACTAACTTCCACACCATGCTCTTCTTGGCCCATAAAACTATAGTCTAGTCACTTAACAATGTCTTTTGGCAGCTCCATAGTATTGCTTTCCCCTAAACACCCCCTAAAATCTCTACAAATGTTATGTGTGTGCTTCAATTCATGCAAAGTGACCTTTTTTTTATTTTTGGAGTTGTGCCAAACTCATTAGTAACCCCCCTCTCCCCAACTGCTATCTCAACTGATAGCAATCTTCTATCTGATGACTTGACCCAACCCAATACACACTATACCTACCTTTTTCATGATCACATTTATGGACAAATTTACCAAAGCATGTAGTGTAAGGGCCTGCCTCAATACTTTCAAATGCTATTTTTATTTTTTTAACACATTAATTTTCTTGCTATGTACTAGCAGAATGTCAAAATGTGCTTCCATTTAGTTATTATGACACTTCTTACCTGTCCGGTGGGCTGCCAATAGTGTAAGTAAGGAGAGGCTTCCCAAAGTATCACACATTATTTAGGCATTCAGCTCTCAATCAAGTGGAGAGGGTTACCTGTCCTAAACATCCCCCCTGATTTTTTAGCAAGGGCCCATCATATGGGGGGGGGGGGTGGGGGGTGGGGGGGTTATGACTCTCATAAGAGGACCTTATACTTTAGGCTTTAAATACTCAGTTCACAAAATGTTATAAGAATTTTGACCAAAAATGTGGGTGTCTAATCTGCTTGCAATGTTGATTTGTCAAATTACTAGTTTTTGTTCTTGTTTCACTACACAGTGTCCTTCAACGCCACAGGAATGGCAGACTGTGGCCTCCCACTTTGCCATTTTTTTTTTAAGTTGTGCCTTTTTCACCAACAGTGCAAACCCAAGTTCAGAGTGAGATGAGGGGACAGTCTCTTCTTCAGATAATCTTATTATGTTGTGGGTCTGCTACACACACACCTTCTTTTTGTTAACGAATGTATGTAGTGCATTACTGACCCAAATCGTGCTCATTTTCAGCACCATGGCAGGAAAATGGCATGATTGTCCAAATTTACACCTCACTCTGGGTGTTTTTTTTACTAAAGGCACATCCACTCTGCACTACAAGTGCACTGCAAAAGTACACCTGAAACTGCACTTGGAGTACAAAGTGGAGTTGCCTTTAGTAAATCACACTCCTTCTCAGCACAAACTCAAATTTGACTACAAATACATTTTATGCGGAATGAAAAAGGAAGCCACACATTGTTGAGAATTCAACTTTTTAATACAAGCACATTCACATGTGCGTTTTGAAAAGGTTTTTACAACAAAACCAAGAGATTTTGTGTATCCAAAACAGAGTTTAATCAGATTTTTTTTTCCTTGTTGTTTTTGTGTAAACCGGCATGTATCAAACCGTAAAATACAGAACACAGGAACTTACAAAGTTCAACTTGGAAAAGTGAAGACAATATCAGACATGAGTATGTACAAACTGGGCTGATATTGCCTTCATCGCATGGGGTGTCACCCCTGAAAAAAACTAATTTGGAAGATGCACACAGTGTCTCAACATGTGCTATCTCCCATCATGGGGGATCAATGTACATGCTTTGGGGCTGCAACCCCTTCATCTCAGACACTTACCACAAAACATGTACATTGATCCCCCATGATGGGAGATAGCGCATGTTAACACACTCTGTGCATCTTCCAAATGTTTTATTTTCGCAAAATACAATTTTTTTTTTTAAATAGCAAAAATAAAACCTTATCTAGTTTTTTTTGTTTCACACTCTCCCCAAAACATCAATGATGTTCTTCATTTTATTTTTAACATCATTGATGTTTTGTTGGACAATTTCCAAATCCCTATTGCACCCCATTATCTCCCCGATCAAGATCTGGGCACTTTCACTGGTAAAGCGGGAATCTTCTTCCACATCACCTACTAAACAAAGCAAACAAACACACCATGTAATCCAAATATGGTGATATACATTGATGAGCTTACCGGAAGCTGTGTTCTCCGACACTCACCTGTTGTGGTGACAATTTGTCCAACCTCCACGATCTCTCCTTCCTCCTCCTCCTCCTGCTCCTGCTCCTGCTCCTCTGTTTCTGCTTTTGGAAGTTGCCCTTTTTTGGGAGGGGTGTGGTCCCTGGTGTCCTCATACTTGCCGAGTCTTCTCTCCCCTATGAGAATGTAATCAAAGATTAATTAGCACACAGAGGGCCGAAATAGGAATCAGAAATATTGCTTGGAAGTGTTGTACAATTGTGTTTTTGGGCCGAGTTACAAGGTGATAACATTATTGGGGACACTTTGTTAAGCTGGAATACTTCCCTGCAGAACGATGTTTCATATGAGTGAACGAAACCATGACCTTGAAAGTGGCCATTTTAAAATGCACAACATGAAATCAAAGCACATGAAGCAGTATGCAAGCAAGAATAATCATATGAACACACAACTACTTACTTTTTTTAAGAACACGCTTGATCCTTATGTACCGTGCTCCCTCAGTTTCAGGTCTGACCAGCATTTTCTCAGTTGATCCTTGGATCGGTGTACCCCAAAATTCTTCAGAAGACTCTTCACAACTTTATTCATGATCTTGGTCTTTCTGATATTTGGGTTTGGGTAAGGTCCATACTTCCCATCATAGTCGGTCCTGTTCAATATGTCGACCATCTCCAACATCTCTCCAAAAGACATATTTGAGGCCTTAAATCTTGTCTTCCTGGATCGGGACATTTCAGGCTCCGGGCTTTCCTCACCCTCCTCCTCGTTAGTGGAACTATTATTAGTGCGCACCTGCGTTCTCTCCGCCATGTGCTCTCCCCACTATGCGGGAAGTGAAGGGGCGGGGAATAGTCTGGAAAGAACGTCAGGGGCGGGCGGAGTTTCACGCATGCGCACTGTATATAAAACGCAACATGCGTGTATCGTCCATACGATCTGGGAGGAGAGTGAGGCGCGGACGCGACGAACGTGGAAACGAAGGTAAAAAATTTTAACTTGGTGCTTCACTAGACTAGACTGCTTCTATCTAGGCCGATGTTGGGACAAGATTAGAAGGGTTTTTGATTGCATTATTATTATTTGAGGGTTTTTCTTGTGTTGTGTCTTGCAGACAATATGGATCCTTTCACAAATGCAAACTTTATGGGGCTATTCATAGAAATGTACATGGAGATGCCCTGCCTGTGGCAGTTCCACAACAAGTTTTATACTGACAGAACAAAGAGGAACGCAGCACTGAAGAAACTGCTTGCTTTGTTGCGGATCATGGTCCCCACGGCAGACATGGACTATCTGAATGGGAAAATTGTGGCCATGAAGCTTACATATCTCAGGGAGAGAAAGAAGCACCTGGAGTCCTTGAGAGCAGGAGATCCAGATGCTGTTTATTACCCTAGGATGGTTCACTTTGACAGGCTGCATTTTGTGGTAGACCAAGGGGTACCCAGGCCACCACTCAGGCCACCACTCTCCAGGCTTCCTTCAAGGCATCCTTCACCCTCAGCTGAGGTTTCTGATGTCCAACCTGGGCCTTCCAGGCAGCAGCATGTGGTGGGGCCCAGCTTGAGACAGGTATTGCATTGTTGAACATATTTCTTGTGTTACATTTAATGATGTTAAATAGATGTTCTTATTGATCAGTAAGTTGTGATTTCTCAAAGTGGTTTACATCACAATAGACAGTAGTGACCAAAAATGATTGGGACGGGAAAGAAAAATGCTGGGCTCAGAATGATAGTCTGTTCTATTTGGTAACATTCAATTTGCAAAAGCCAGGAGCACAAAATGGTGTGATTGATGATCAGAAAACTAAAACTATGTCCCCTTTTCATACACAGGATGACCTCAGTCGGGGGGAGGCTGTGGCAAGTGGCAGCCAGGAGGTTGACCAACACCCTCCTCCTCCTGCTCCAGCTACAGGAGCCCAGCCACAGCCTGGAAGGATGCCTGGTGGAAAGTGCCGAAGAAAGACGAGAGAGTGATGGCCTGGGTTGAGTCTGGTCTGCCAGAAGATGCAGCCTCTTGAAGATCCACATCCTGGGGACAGAAATGGCATCTGAATTTCCTGCTCTCTAGTACTTCGGGACCAGACTTATCTCCCTGAGATATCTACTCCTCAGGCCACCAATTTTTTCAATTAGAATTTGTTCATGTCTGCCCTGGGGGCCAAAGGCTGCAACAAAGTTAAGAAGTTTCTCCAGTGCTGCGTTCCTATTTTTAGTTTCTAGCGACCAAAATAAAGGTTTTTTTTTGTTTGATGGAATACTTGTGTAATGTGTTTTCCTTCCAAAAGGCCAGTTTATTTGTGAGCAGGCAGGTACATTTCAAAAATACAAAGTGAAATAAATAACAAGGGGTACCAACACTAAACAACCTCCTGTAGATCAAAAAAGAAAAACAAAATATCAAAAATAGAATAATGTTGTTGTTGTAAGTTTACACAAAAAAAAAAAAAAACACAAAAAAAGGAGAAATGAGCAAACTGTCTTTAAAGGAGATTTTTAGGGAATCCCCCAAAAAAACATCCAAAAAAGAAAAAAGAAATCAAAAATTGTGTAGATGTGACACAAAATAAAATTGTATTGCTGAAATGGTTAAAAAAGAGTAATGAAATCCGTTCGGGAGAAGTGTGTGTGACTATGAGCATCAAAAGAAGTTCGTTCTTGCAGCATTGTAAAGAACAAGAGAATGCGCTTGATGAAAGAATTTTTAACATTGCAGCGTGACGAATGTGCTATATCGCTTACGAGCAGTAGTTTTATCTGAACGAGTACTTCCGTGTCGGAATTTGAATGTGAGCATGCGTGGCACCTTATCCGTCGGAGTAGGCTACACATGATCGGAGTATGTCCGACCGGCCCAGTTGGTCGGGAAATATTTCCAACATGTTGGAAAATTGGGTCCGACGGATATTCCGACGGAATCAGTCCGATGCATACCACACACAGTCGGATTATCCGACAACAGGGTCCGATAGGACACATTCCAACGGATTCTTTAACGTGTGTACAGGGGCTTACACCTTCCAAGCCTTTCTTTTTTGAATGGAGGAGTCCTGGAGGTTGGTATGGAGTTGGAGAGTTATTATCCAAGAAACATTGAGGAGGACCGTGGGAGAGCAGTGGTGCCTTGGAGTGAACCCCTAACGGGGAATGTGCATCTGACCTATTTTCAACCAGATAGGTCCAAACAGTAAAGTAAGAGTGGAGTGTGAATGGTGTTAGGACCCTTTGCACTTTATTCATTCTAAAGGATGTTTGAAGACTGCATAAAGCACAATACATAGTTGTTCACACGTTTAAGGGACTACATCATTGGGCATTGTTTTCTTTGGTAGTAACTTATATGTAATTTCACTCATTTGATGGTTTTGATATTTATATGTGTTGTGACGGTTAATGTATATGCGTATCAAATATTAAGAATTAGTAGTTATTTATTTTTCTCTATAGGTATAAATTTGTCACATATTTGTGTGCACATTTACACATGAATCCTTATGCAGTGTAGTTGATATTTGAATCATTACTGTGTTGCACAACACTTTTTCTATCTAATATTGTTTTCAAGGGTGTGGAAATAAACATGACAGTGTAAGCAGCAAACTTTTATGTTGAAAAATTTTTTTGTGGGGTTTATTTGTTAATTGTATATTATTATTAATAGTTTAGCACTTAAAGTGGATTGCACAGAGCATACCCTTCGACTATTTTTCTAATGGCTGCTGAGTACCTGACACTGTGGCGTAGCACAGCCCACAAAAATGACACAAATAGGATGTTACACAAAGCTGGTATTTAGACGCAAGGCATAGAGGTGATTTGGGGAACTTTATTTCTTACATTCATCAGCGGCAGGGCCGTCTTTAATATTGATTGGACCCTGGGCAAAAATTTACTTAGGGCCCCCCCCCATGCAATTTCACTCTCCACCTTCTCTGAGACATACAATAAATAGCAGCAAGACTTAAAATCAGTTTACTGTATCAGATCAGGCAGCGATTGCGATTGGTTGCCAGAGGTTACAGCATATCATTACTACTTACTGACTGGTTGCTAGAGGTTACAGCACTCCTTAAGCTCACTGATTAGTTGCTAGAGGTTACAGTACATTTCTGCTTGTTGATTGGCTGCTAGAGATTACTGTACAGTAATACCGGTCACTGGTTGCGATAGGTTACAGCACATCTTCTCCTCACTGCAGGGGGGCATGATATACCAATGAATGCTGCCTTTATTTACATATCAATACCGTTGGCCTCAGCTATTTACATATGAATGCCAGTATTTATATGTAAACACAGGTATGCAGGTGAGTCATCTGTACACAACAATAGGGCAGAGCTGGGCAGCATTAGTAGTAGCACAGGTCTAAAACTTCAAGGGAATGCAAACTGGGATAGTTGGCAAATATGAGGCAGCTGCTTTGGGCCCCACAACAAGGACAGGGCCCTGGGCAGCTGCCCCTTTTGCCCTGCCTTAAAGATGGCCCTGATCAGCGGCATTGCAAAGGTTTGTAGATCAGCCTCCTCATAGTTAGTTTGTGGTTATATGGCAGAACTAGCTGTAGAGAACAAATGAATGTGCACAGAGGCAGCACTAGAAAGGCAAGTGGTAGCTCTGCAAGAAGAGAAGGAGGAAAAGGGTACATGAGCAGCACAATAAAAAATTGGCTTCTCTATGTACCCTTATGGAGGAAAAGGAGGAAAAGGGTGCATAAACAGCTCTGCTGCAAAGTGGCTGCTCTGCACCCTTGAGGAGAAAAAGTAGGAGGCACATTAGCATGTCCAAAAGGGTACATTAGCATGTCCAAAATTAATGACTGTAATGCACCATTGAGGGGGAGAAGGAGGGCGTATTATTAAGCCAAAAAATGATTTAAAGGCTAAGTTTACCTTTTTTGCTGGTAAAAAAATTTGCATTTTTCTAAGGAGTCTGCAGAGCATTGTATCTGTAACCATTAGATTGCAAGTGCAATCTTTGCTGATACTCAGCATAGCTGTCTGCTTGTACCTCTTACAATGGCTAAAGGTACTTCTAGGCATTCATTCACATGAAACTGTGAATGCATGAAGCCGCCATGTGGTCTGAGCCCCGTCCATGCTGTTTTTAAATTGTCAACAGGTGCAGAGAGAGGATCCCTCACCCACTGTCACAGGGTTGGGAACCCGGAGGGAGAGGCTTAAGATGCTGGAACATGTAACATGCTCCAAAAGTGAACTTATCCTTTAACCTTCCTGGCAGTAATCCCAAGTGTGGCTCAGGGTTTATATTCAGTACCAAATGCAGTAACCCTGAGTATCCCTTATGATCTGGGGATGTCCTCCCACTGTGTCCTCCGGCCGATGCATCCATCGTCCGGGTTCCCTTTCCTGCAAGTGTCATAACGCAGAGGAGCCCGGCAGCAAATTCAAAAAAGTACAAAACATAAAATACATTGTAATCTGTTAGGATTACATTACTGTATCAAACAATTTCACCTCAGTTTTGTCCCTAGTGCTTTGTCCACTACCCTGCCTGCACTTTTACCATTCTTTCTGCCTGGAAACTTGAGACTGTCCATGGCATCCAAAAAGCATCCCTTGAGGTCAAAAGCATTTTTAGACCAGCTAGAAAACAGCGATAGTGAATTAGAATCACTTTCAGAATTGACTCTATTGATTGTGGTACAGGTCAGGCAGAGCCCCCAACATTCCCATTTACTGGAGCATCTGGTATGAAAGTAGACATTAAAAATGACAACCTCTTGACATATTTACAATTATTTCTGACCGATGATGTTATTGAAAAAATATTTACTGAGACAAACGGGTCCAAAGAGCAACAATTAGTTACTATGCATTGGAAGTTTCCAAGAATCAGAAAGTGGGAACCAGTGACCAAAGATTTCTGGGCCTAATAATACTTCAGGGAGTGGTGAGGAAACCCCTGCAAAAGTGGTATTGGACAACTGCTACTCCATTGTTTGGCTCGGTCATGTCAGAGTACAGATTTTCCCTGATCATGAAATACACTTCGAAAACAACTCAGAATTTGATTAAACTACTCATCCTGCACCAAACTAAAGAAAATTTGGAAAGTATCTCAAATGATTTGAATTTCCAACAGAGCTACAGTATCTCACAAAAGTGAATACACCCCTCACATTTTAGTAATTTTTAAAAAAAAAAATTTTCATGTGACACCTGCTCCCCATTCACAGCTGAGACCTTGTAATGCTAACGAGACACACCGGGGAGGGAAAATGGCTAACTGGGTCCAATTTGGACACTTTCACTTAGGGGTGTACTCAATTTTTCTGCCAGCGGTTTAGACATTAATGGCTGTGTTTTGCGTTATTTTGAGGGGACAGAAAATGTACACTGTTATAAAAGTTGTACACTCACTACTTTACATTGTAGCAAAGTGGCATTTCAGTGTTGTCACATGAAAAGATTTAATAAAAGATTTACGAAAATTTGAGTGGTGCACTAACTTTTGTGAGATACTGTATGTGCTAGAAAGAGATATCAGCATAGATGAAAATCCAATGGCCTACAAAGGGAGGCTGAGCTGGATACAATACATTGCATCAAAGAGATCATGATTTGGCATAAAATCCTACATGCTATGTGAATCGTCAACTGGCTACATTTGGAATCAGTCATATACACTGGAAAAGGAACAAAATTCAATCCAAGATACAGCAACTTTGGAATGGCAACATCTTCCGTTCTTTCATTCATTGAGCCATTGCTAAATCAGGACTATTGCGAAACAACGGATAACTTTTATACCTCTCCTGAACTCTATGAGCTTCTTCTGCAAAACAAAACAGATGCCTATGAAATGCTTAGGGCCAACCCAGCACGACATCCTGCCAATGTTTGGCAATAAGAAGCTGAAGACTAGAGAAATGGTTGCATGGCAGATAGGCAAAATGATGGCACTGCAATGGCGTGACAAGAAAGGTGTGCCTAATGAGTATAGTTCATAATACTGTTATGGTACGCAGGAAAGGTGGAAAAGAAATCATGAAGCCACAAATAGTGATAGACTACAATAACACCATGGAAGGTGTCAACAGAGCCAACCGAGTAATGACATTCTACCCAGCAATGAGGAAACAGCAAAAGAATTACTACAAGAAGATCTTCAGGCAATGCTTCTTGAGCAATGCTTGTGGAATGGAATTTGGAAAGTTGCAGAACGTAGCTTTGTGAACCACCAAACATCATCAATGGCTGTGAATAGAGCTGGACATCTTGCTGTTAGCGTTGTCAACCCTGAACGCCTGACTAGTCTTCACTTAATGGACTACATCCCACCAACCGAGAAAAAGTCAGCACCTACAAAGATGTGCATGGTTTTTTGCTCGAAGCGAGATGACAGTAGAAAGAAAATCAGAAAGGAAACCAGGTTCTATTGTCCTGATTGTGACGTCAAACTTTGTGCAGTCCCATTTTTCAAAATTTCTCATACCCGGGATGTTTTATAAACTTATATGTAATGTCTAGTTTAAGGCCCCTTTCACATGTGCGGACCGTTCGTCCGTTTTTCCCTACATCCGTTTTCGGACGAAAACGGAGCACAATGCATGTCAATGGCATCGCGGACGTTTGCGGATGACCATCCGCAAACGTTCGTTAACGTCCGTTTCTGTTCAGCTCCGTTTTTCCGAACGGAAGAAAACCCTATTTTCTCTTCCGTCCAAAAAACGGAACGGACGTAAAACGGACGTTTGCGGACGATCCGTTCCGCGGACATCCGTTTTTGAGCAAAACATATATATTAATGTACAGGTGACCTCTGCCCCAGGTAGTGGTCAGTCACATGTACAAGCACATGCTGCTAGTGGAGAGAGTGGAGAGAGGAGAGGAGAGTGCATAGAAAGAGAGCTGCCTGAACCTGTGTGTTTTGAAGAGACGTGTCAAGAGAGAGGAGACCTGCCAAGAGAGAGGAGACCTGCCAAGAGAGAGAGAGAGGAGAGCAGCCTGGAGAGAAGAGAAAAAATGGCCAGAGATGTCTCCCATGAAAGGCTCATTCAGCTCGTGCATGCCAGGCCTGGCTTATGGGACAAAACATGTGCTGAGTACAGTGACCGCCATATCACCAGCATGAAGTGGGAGGAGATTTTTGAGGAGGTCACATCCAAACTGGATGTCGCTTAGTAATAAGCACCGTCGGATACGTGGTAAGCAGTTTGTGGCTTGGCATGGTTAAACACATGGCATTTCATGGCATGGCATGTCACGTGGTCACGTGGCCATGTGGCATGTCACGTGGTCACGTGGCCATGTGGCATGTCACGTGGCCATGTGGCATGTCACGTGGTCACGTGGCCATGTGGCCATGTGGCCATGTGGCATGTCACGTGGTCACGTGGCCATGTGGCATGTCACGTGGTCACGTGGCCATGTGGCATGTCACGTGGCCATGTGGTATGTCATGTGGCCACGTGGTCACGTGGCATTTCACGTGGCATGTCACGTGGCATTTCATGTGGCATGTCACGTGGCATTTCATGTGGCATGTCACATGGCCACATGGTCACGAGGCCACGTGGCCTCATATTATATGCAATTGTCATGTTGGAGTTCTATCAGTTCATTGTGTCTACTGTTCCTATACAGGTGATAAAATCATCACACGGTGGAGATCCCTTAAAGACCGCTACAGACGGGAGCTAAAGGAGGAGGCAAGAGAAAGCCGGAGCAGAGCAGGACCATCAACAAAAAAAAAAAGCCCCTTTTTTGATTCACTGGACTTCTTGAGAAGTGTTATGAACTTAAGAAAGTAAGTAAATACATTATTTCTCCCCTATATTAAATTATTTGGCCGAGTAAAAAAAATGATATACTCCAAAGAGGAAGTACAAAAGTACAGAAAAGTACAAGCATGCTAGCTCATTATGAATTACTTACCTGTGATGGAAGCCCCCGCTGTGGTCCCCGTTCCCCTCCTCCGTTGCCGCCATCACTCCCTGAGTGACTTCTGCGTATCATGGCTTCGGTACTGTGACTGGCCCTAGCCACAATGACGTCATGCACGTGGGATCCACCAGTCATGGCACAAGCGTCTTCAGAAACGGCACGCTTAGGCGCCGTTGTCTACGGGTTTTCTGCTAATATCTCCAAACCGTGTAGGTTTAGGGGATATTTCTTGCACCTACCTGTATGTATAAGTGGTCCACTTTAATGACACACATGGATCCATGTATTGTAATAACTCTACTGTACTCACCTGTAATCCATCTATTAACAAATATTTTACAGTACCACCAGCAACATTTCAGATACAGAAGAGGAAGGGGGTGCAGTGGATACCCAGCCTGTGGCAGAGGAAGACATTGGAGTTGGTGGTAGGGAGCAAGCTTCTGAGGAAATGCCATCTTCACAATCTACAGCCACGCTTGAAAGACGTGTGCCACAACGTGTGCCTGTAAGTATCCTATATAAAATGTCCCATTTTGAAATATTGATAGAATAAAATGTACTAATAAATGTTCCAACCCTCAGATTCGTTCTGTTACTACTGCTTCCAGAAGCAAACGACACGGACAGCATAGGCCTGACATGGATGGAGCTATGCTGTCCTTTTTGCAAGAGATAACGGCAATGAGACGGGCGGATAGCAACGATCCTTTTGCAGACCCCAATAATGAAGATGCAAGCTTTGTGAAGAACCTATATCATCACCTTTCAAAGGTTCCGACTGCACGCAAAATGGACGTTCACATGGCCATCTTCAATTTCACTGGTGTGTGCGTAAGGGCTGCACTATCTGGAGATCCCATGCCACCAGTTATTACCCATCCCCAATGTCCATATGGTGATCAAGCTCCGCAGCATCCTTATCCCCATCCATATCACCACCCAGGCATTATCCCCATCACCAACGTGCTCCAGCCCCCACTGCCCAAAATTTTGCACCCCCACCTCAAGTGACAGCCTCCAGTTCCCCGGCCACTTCTTACCTTAGTTCTCCCCAGTCATCCAATCCCTATCCCACTTCCCACAGTCCTTATTATCAATACCTTTAAAAAAAAAACATTTTATGTTGCCTCCCCCATTCTAGTTGGCCACCCAGTTTGCACTGCAGCAATTTTTTGTTTTTTTGGGTTATATATATTTTTGGAAATATGGTTGTCGATTTGATTTTTTTTTTGCGTTTCTATGTTGTCGTCACTGACATTATTAAACATAATGGACTGTATGGAATATTTTATTGTGTTTATTGTACTCTATATAACACAAAAACAACTGATACAAAAGAATGTGATGGTCATAGGGTCAATGGTGATTGATCTTGGCACTAGGAGAATGAAAACTACAAGCTTTATACACTGATAGCAGTTACAAGACTGCTATACTGCTAACATGAAAATGCATTATTTCTTAAAACTATTGCATTTCCAGTTTATGTGGGAAAACAAATACAATGCAGGGTACCAAAAGGGGGTCAAACATGTACTAACAAAGGTATACCCAATAAAGTGCCTGGTGAGTGTTTTTACACATGTTGATACTGCCACGGAACCTCTCCCTCTGGGGACATGAAATAGTTTGCAAACGTATCACGCATGGTAACAACTGAATTGTTGGGTCGCAGTCCAGTAAACCGTACAGAAGGTAAATCGATCTCGTCCTCTTCCTCAACAGTAATTCCTTCTTTCTCACGTATAATGTTATGGAGGACACAACATGCTTGTATAGCTAGTTCGGCATTCTTCAGGCTCAGTTGAATTGTTGTATGGAATATGCGCCACTTGCTGGTCAAAATGCCAAAGGTACATTCAATAAGTCGCCTTGCGCGACTCAACCGATAGTTAAACATTTTTTTGGGGGGAGTTAGATTGTGCCTGGCATAAGGCCTTAGGAGATTCATAGAAAGTGCAAATGCCTCATCAGCTACAAGTACATGTGGCATATCTGGCCCCACAGTTCCTGGAAGAGGTTTGTCTGATGGCAAATGGAAGTGGCCCTCAAGTAGTCTTCTCCCTATTTTCGATGATGTAAACACTCTTGAGTCTGCAGTACATCCATACGCCCCAATATCTACAGCTACAAACTTATAATTACTGTCACAGATTGCCATAAGCACAAGGGAGAAGTATTTCTTATAGTTAAAATATTGTGAGCCAGATCCAGGTGGCATCTGAATTTGGATGTGTTTCCCATCCAGGGCTCCAACACAATTAGGGAATTGGGTCTTATTCCAAAACCCATTTGCAATTTCTTGCCACATAGATGTATCTGGAACAGGCATTGCAGTACACCGAAGCTCCTCCCATATTGCTTGACAGGTGTCGTGCACAATTCCAGAAATTGTAGAGATTCCCAACAAAAAGTAGTGGTTTAGGGACGTATAGGATACTCCAGATGCCAGAAACCTGGGAAGAGTAGAACAAATAATGAAAGGAACCCTACATTATGCTGGACATAAGCAGAAAGGCTGGCTGGCTTACTTCAGGGTAAGTAGAAGTCGCTCCTCAGGAGGCGCACAACGTCTCATATCCGTGTTCATCCTTTCCAAACGGGGTTGCAACTTTTCTAATAAAAATTCAAACGTTGGTAGAGACATTCGCGTAAAATTAAAACATTTTTGCGGGAACTGTCGCAGATCTGCATAGTGCAGAGCAAAAAACCCTTCAGTGGGCCTCTTCAGCAGCATGGGATGTGTCCAGTACCTGCGTCTTATTGCAGATTTGTTCCTGCTCATGCGTTTCTGTCTCCTCAAATAAGATAGCATGACAAATAATGTCACATGCTCAAAAAATCTGTCCAAATCCATTGCTAAATAAGCACATACACTACAGCAAGGAATCAGGAAGCACAAAGCCAGCTGAAACCACAAAGCAGCATGGGAAGCACAATGCATGCTGGGGAAAAGAAGGAATCATGGGAAAATCCACATAATTCATGAAAAAATGATTGCATACAGTTCTAAAAAAGTGGATAAAAACGGATGAAAAACGGACATAAACGGATGAAAAACTGATGAAAAACGGACGAAAACGGATGAAAAACGGACATAAACGGATAAAAACTGACAAAAACTGATGAAAAACTGACAAAAAATGGATGAAGAAGAACATAAACTGATGAAAAACGGATGAAAAACGGATGAAAAACTGAAATGAAAAGGATTAAAACTGACAAAAACTGATGATAAAAAACGTGACTGAACTGATCTAATGTACGGTCAGCATGTGTGAAAGGGGCCTTACAGTGACTAGTAAGGGTCCTTTCACACGGGGCGGATCAGTTCTGATCCGCCCCGTGGATGTCCGTTTGCTCAGCGGGGATCACTCCGCCGATCCCCGCTGAGCAGGGAGATGACAGGTCTGTCTCCGCACACTGTGCAGGGACGGACCTGTCACAGCGCCGCTCTCCCCTATGGGAGATCGGATGACGACGGACCGCAGTGCCCGTCGTCACCCGATCCGATCCGCAGACGGATGGAAAAATAGCTTTTTCCTCCGTCACACTTTTTCGGATCGGAGCGGGTCGGATGTCAGCGGACTTGTCACCGCTGACATCCGACGCTCCATAGAGCTCTATGGAGCACCCGTTCAGGTCCGCCTGAAAAACTGACAGGCGGGCCTGAACGGGACGTTAGTGTGAAAGGGGCCTAATATTGCGCCCTTGTTTAGACAAATTTTGGTGTTTTTGGTTTGATTACATTATTGAATAAACTGTATTGTTATTGTAATATTTTTTATAATTATTTACAGTTATTTATTATATTATAATTTATGATTTTCTCTTTTAAACGTTATCAAATGATGTCTACTAGACTCTTGTTTGGACAGATTTAAGTGAGTTATTCCTAAGAATTACAGGCCTAAAATATAAAACAACAAATTTCCATTCAAAACAACGTACTGCTTTCACATTTGAAAATATTGACATAATCAGGCCTCCGGGGAGGTTAAGGGGGAGAAAAAAAATGGTTTGCCAAATTACACAGTATATGGGTAGAGGGCGTCAGTGCAAAAAACTTGGTCAAATACAAAATTGCTGCTATATATCTCTGAGGAAGAGTCAGATGAAAAGAGCACATTAGCATGCCCAACAAAAATGTCTGCTACGGACACTTGATGAGGAGGATGAGGAAAAACAAAATTAGCAGCACTTTAGGAAAAAAGTGGCTACTATGCACCTATGAGTGCTTGCATTTTGCTGACAATTTTTAGTGCTGACATTTTTCATTTTGCTGGTACTTTTACCATGGCTAATATTCTGCAAGCAAAGGCTGCAGACCACAATAGAGCTGTTGGTAGCAGATATGTTAAAAAAAGACCCATCCTGAATGAATGAATGAAATACTTGTATAGCGCACAATGCGAACTGAATCGCCTCTAGGCACTGTGGTGAGCTTGATCATCAGCTAAAAGAGAAAGGTCTTAAGTTTTTTCCTAAAAGCCAGGTGATTTTCTTCCAGACGGATGTCGATTGGTAGAGCATTCCATAGACGGGGCCCTTGGACAGCGAATCTCCGATCCCCCTTGGATTTATACCGGGCTTTGGGCACGAAGAGGAGGATTTTGTTAGCTGATCGAAGACTGCGGTTTGGTGTGTAATGATTTATTAGGTATTGCAGAGCTTCTCTATGCACGCATTTATGGGTGAGGCAAAGGGTTTTGAACGTGATCCGATTTTTACAGTTAGCCAATGTAAGCTCCTCAGCGAAGGAGAGATGGATTCCCATGGTTTTTTTCCTGTTATCAGCCTTGCCGCCGTGTTTTGGATAAGTTGTAATCCTGCATCGTGATTTATATTTGCCGTCTATTTGAGTGCTTGCTTTCTTGTTTTGATACTAGTGAAAGTGGGTTCTCGTAACGTAGTGTTGTTGTTTTGAGTCATTTTTGTGCAATTTATTTTGATATTTTATTAACCTTTTAAGACACCACAGGATGGTACTGCAAAGAAAAAAGCTCATAAACTGTAGTATTAGACTTGTGTGCCACTGGTCAACAAAAATAAGGGCTTTTGTTGAATTTTTTTTTTTTTTAAGAATAAACTTGCTTTTAGATTTGCTAAGGCTTCTACTTCCACTTCTAAATTCAGGCCTAATACTGCTGGATAAAAAAAAGCAGATGTTGTACCCCAAACTATCGAAAAAAAATTCAAGTGCACAGCTAAAATATGTGGTAGCAGAATATGGTGTCACTGACACTTCACAAACTATACTATTAAACAGTTGTGCCACTGACTAATTTTATATGAAATTTTATATGAAGTTGATGGCTTTATCTTTATTTTTATAAAAGCACACTTTCCTATAGATTTTAGCTCTGTTGTGACTGCAACATCCGCTGGTCAATTTAGGCCTATTGTGGCTAGAAAAAAAAAATGTGCATCCAAAACTACATTAACACAGCCATTTTCAAAGGATAAGTTAACTTTTAAAAAATAATAACAAATGCAATTTTTTTTTCTTAGGAGCCTACAGAGCATTGCACCCATGATCAGCAGATCAATGGTGCAATGCCAGACTCCTGCAGACTCACTTAATTGTGGTTATTCCAGTTTAGTTAAAGCTCTGCACAACACTAGTGTCAGCTGTGACTGTAACCCCCCCCCCCCCCCCCCACACACACACACACACACAAACACACACACACCACCACCATGCCTTAATCACAGAATGGGGTAAAAAAAAAAAAATAGCGCCGCAGATACTAATGGAAGATTGAGGAATTAAATGAGATTACGAGTAAATCTCCAGTTAATATGGCAAGAATAAAGAGGCAAGCAGCGCAAATCTATAATCCTACAATCTGGTGATAATGAACCCGAATCCACTACTATACGTGAAATTAATTAAATCAAACAATTATATATAATGATCAACACTGTGTCTCAAATAAAATAATTCATGCTATCATACAAAAAAGGTTTCTGTTCTATGAAACAAACAAAGTGCAAATGCTGTTGAAAAAAGTGCAAAGGAAAAACTGTGTGCCTACTGCAAAACAATGTTCATTAATGAAGTGCATACATCAAAAATTCATATGTACCGTATATACTCGAGTATAGGCCGACCCGAATATAAGCCGAGGCCCCCAATTTACCCCCAAAAAAACTGGCAAACTTATTGACTCGTGTATAAGCCGAGGGTGAGACATGCCTGTCCATCCCTGTGTGTGTGTCCGTCCATCCCTGTGTGTCCGTCCATCCCTGTGTGTCCGTCCATCCATCCCTGTGTGTGTGTGTGTCCATCCATCCATCCATCCCTGTGTGTGTGTGTCTCCATCCATCCATCCATCCATCCATCCCTGTGTGTGTGTGTCTCCATCCATCCATCCATCCCTGTGTGTGTGTGTCTCCATCCATCCATCCATCCATCCCTGTGTGTGTGTGTCTCCATCCATCCATCCCTGTGTGTGTGTGTCTCCATCCATCCATCCATCCCTGTGTGTGTGTGTATCCATCCATCCCTGTGTGTGTGTGTGTCTCCATCCATCCATCCATCCCTGTGTGTGTGTGTATCCATCCATCCCTGTGTGTGTGTGTGTGTCTCCATCCATCCATCCGTGTGTGTGTGTGTGTGTGTGTGTGTGTGTGTGTGTGTGTGTGTGTGTGTCCAGCCTACCTGTGTCCCGAGCCTTTGTCCCGAGCCTCCGTCCCGTGCCTTGCCTCCTTGCCTCTGTCCCGTGCCGTGCCTTGCCTCCGTCCCGTGTCGTGCCTTGCCTTGCCTCCGTCCCATCCCATCCCGTGCCGTGCCTTGCCTTGCCTCCGTCCCGTGCCCTCTTCGTCGGCGCCTCGGCGGCCATTGTAAAATTCAAAAGCCGCGCCTCCGCCTTCGCCTGTGATAGGCGGAACACTGAATTTCCCAGCAGCCTGTGTTCCGCCTATCACGGACATCGTATCATCCTCGTCCGTAGTACGAGGATGATACGATGTCCGTGATAGGCGGAACACAGGCTGCTGGGAAATTCAGTGTTCCGCCTATCACAGGCGAAGGCGGAGCCGGAGGCGCGGCTTTTGAATTATAGAATGGCCGCTGTCTGTCTGCTCGACACGCTGATCGAGCGGGCAGACAGCGATGACTCGAGTATAAGCCGAGGGGGGCACTTTCAGCCTCAAAAAAGAGGCTGAAAATCTCGGCTTATACTCGAGTATATACGGTATTCCAAATATTTAAAGTCTATTTTGCAATCCCCCAAAAAATAAATAAATAAAATGATTAAAAGTAAATGTCTTACTCGTGTAACAAAACACCCGGGGTGCTCTTTCACCATTTGTCCAAAACTAACTCGCCATTAACAATGGCTGGTCAAATTATAAACCTCATTCAACCTCCTAATTCATTGAATATAGAAAAAAGCTTTTTGTGAACGGATGAAAAATAGTATTCTAAAAGCCCTATCTACTAACAGTAGCTGAATTCATGGTCCCAAGACTTCTCTCTTGCTTACTATAAAGTGGGATGCTCTGTCCTTGCCTGGGTGATTTGTACTCTTCCTATTGTCTGTCCAGCAGCAGGGTTTTCTATGGATTCAGAAGATTGCAGTATCATAATGACTTCATGAAGAAGGGATAGGTTGGCACAGAAACAAACTGCAAAACTGGATCACCAGTCCTCACTCCTGGAAGTGGTGCAGGCAAGCAGTTATGAATGGGTGAGTACTGGTGAAAGGAATAGGTGGGCTGATATTTGCCCAGTTTTGAGATTAAAAACATTTATGATATTTGTTGTATATTGTTTTTTTATTTGGGGCATTTAAGAAGTCAGAGGTGATTGATTTTTTTCCCATGTTAATGTAATGATACCATCCTCGTATGGATTCTTGTCTTCCTCTGGATCAGTTGTAGAATTAAAGTAATTTTTTTCTTTGATTTAACGGAAATATTTTCGAGGAAAATGGCTGTTGTCCAAAGTACACAAAAAACAGAAGTAGTGATTTACAGTTTATAGACATAAAAGAAAAACAAACATATGTTTGTAGGTACATCATATTCAGGACATCTGGATCTCATACTGAAAGAGATTCACAAAGAAAAAGACTTGTGTATTGGACCACTGCTGGGAGCAACCATTCTCATTTTTAAACAACAATACACAGAGTGCAGGGGCTCACAGCAAAAACCTGTGTTATTAAATTTTGATAAAACTGCCAGGAGATTGGATGCTCCAATTATAGCCTACTTCTTTGTTTCATTTTCAGGGACTCCCAATGGAGGTAAGCATAACCCTGAAAGACTGTTAAAGATTTGTGTGGAGCCTCATTGTCCCCAGCAATAGGCATGGACCCTCTGAAAGGTGAATTCTAAATAATGCCTGTTCTTTGGAAATGAGATCCACAAAAGGTATGGATTATGATCCATGACGGAGCCAAGTCATAGACTTGGCATAGACTCGGGTATGCCCTGTGGTGACAGTTGATAAAAAAACTAAACAGACATTTTTCATTGCCAGGTAAGAGTTAAGTTCATAAACCTCTAGGTCAGGGCAGTTAATATTCAATGAGAATTGTATTAAAAGCACACTGTCAAAGCAGGCAGCAGAAAAATCAGCAAAGCTCACAAGGATCAACATTACTAATTTGTTCAGGCAATGACAGTACATGGGGCTTTATTTATACATATGATACTATGTGATCATATACTATATCATTTAGTCACAAGTATTACTCTGTATTTTTTCGGTTGAATTGAGAGCTTTTTTAGTGGTGATTTTTTTGGCACATATATGTGTATTTGCCTTTTAACAATGATTTTTGTAATAAAAATTGTCTTTAAAGGGACTACTGGTGTCTATGACTGTACCGTTAAAGTCCATTTAAGTCTCCACAAACATCGTAACTCAGAACTTTGGATGTAGGTACTTAAAATATTTTCTATAGCCTATGGCACAACTTTTCCATGTGATACTATGTGAATGAAGAACTTCTACATTAAAGCACAAGAGTAATAAAAAACTGGTACCATGATAACTGTGTGCGGCCATGTATATAAAGACCATATTTTTTAAATCTTTTTTAATGCAAGGACTTTGAACAATAGAAAGTGAGGCATATGAGCCTATTCATATTTCCAGGTCAGTTTGGTCAACATTTAGAAGTGGTGAATACTTAAATGGAAAAATAAAATGCATATGCTACATGCTTGGGACAAACATAGATTGATACGCAGACAAAAATGTTAACAAAACAAAAATACAAAAACATGTTTAAGTAACAAATTGGGACAGACTCGATGGGCCATTTGCCCTTTTTTTCTGCCATCACTTTTTAAGTTTCTACAATATATAGTATTTATATGTATTAATCAATAGTAGTTATCACAGTACCATTTTTATAAAAGGATTTAAAAAATAATGTAAGCAACAAAAAAACGTGTTGATTGATTAAAAACATAAATGCATGGCTTATTGTATATATTGACTTGGTTTAATACTGTAAATCCTCTCTGGAATGTCCATAGATGTGTTAATTAACTTTTCAAGTAAATCTCTACTTCTCACTTTGTAATCTATTTATGATTTAAGAATTTTTACAAGAACCTAATCAAATACTTGCAAAAAAAGTTTTACTTTAAATACCTCTTGTAACTGTTAATCAGAGGATTTTCTTATAATATGTAATAAGAGGAGCTACAAAATGTGAGATTTTAGTGAACACCCAAGCAAAAGAGGTTTGAAGTGGAGGAAGCTGTGCAGATATTGCTGTTCAATGATTAGCATGCACAAAGCACAACTGAAAAGTATTCCTTGTGTTTCTGTTTCCTTTAATTATTCTAATTACAATGAAAGCTTTTGCATCCAGCTGCTTGGTATCAATGAGACTAATATACAGCTAATGCCCCAACACAGAAACACTATGAATCAAACGCCCACTCAGTGGTGTCACTAAGGTGAGGCTGCAGACAACATAACTACCAATAAGGTTATTATGCCCTGTTGGGGAAATAATAATATACTTCAAGAGGGAACATTAAATCACTTGTCAAGTATTGATTTTGATCAGTAGTAAAGGAAATGAAACAACACAGCATGATGACTTAATTCTGATCTCTTAAAAAAATTTGTATGTGCTTGTAATTTGCTGTTATGCACAAAATCATCAATTATATATCAGAAATAGTTCCTCCTTTTCAAAATTTGATGTTAGCAATAATACAGTGAAGATGTTTATTTTATTATTTTGATTCATTTCAACAACTTAATTGTTTTCTGATTTTCAGCGTGTTATTTTCAGTTATTGAAATCTGACCTTATTAGGAAGTTTGTTTCTCTTTGTATGACAGCAGTAGACAATATGAGACTTTTTCCCTGCTCTTAGCCTACAATTTCTATTAGCAGTGGTCAATACATTGTTAACCATTGATGTCGGAATCAGCTTACATTTGGCCAGTGTATGTGCTGCAGCCTGTCCATTCGGCTGGCTTCTGTTGAAGGGGCATAACCAAATAGGGTCTGCCAATCAGCCCCCCATTAGCACTCTCAGCCACTGGCTGAGAGCACTGACCAGAGTTTTTTGGCAAGGGGTGCCCCCCCCCGTCAGAACAGAATAGCACAGAAGGGGAGATCAATGTACTAACATAGGATCGTTAGTACAGCAGCTATTCCTGAGCTGTCTGTTTTTTCCCCATTCAGCCCACTGGGTTTAACGAAAAAACTACTGGTGTGTACTAGGTTTAAGACTATTCTCTATTTGTTTTTAAAATTGTTCTTTCTAACAAACACTGAGTAACATACAGGACCTTCTCATGCACAAAAGTATAAAGACAATTGTAAAACCAAATAGCAAGTAGTCTAATGCTGCATACATATGGGAAGTTTTTTTTGGTTCAACCCAGCGGGCTGAATAAAAAAAAAGTACAGATCTCCGTACTAACACATCCAATGTTAGTGGCGTAACCTCCCCTTCTGAGCTATTGTGTTCTGACAGGGGGACTGCCCCTCTGTCAGAACACAGTGATCAGCCCTTGCAGCCATTGGCTGCGAGCACTAATTGGATGCTGTTTTCCAGTGTAGGGCCACCCCCGAAGGAGCCGCCTGGTAATTTGGGGTTCCCTGTTCTGCTCTTTGACTTCAAGAACAACCTCAGCCCCTCTGACACACATGGTTGAATGAATCACTACAAACACAAGTAGCAACACAAATGTACTGTACCTTTCACCTGACTGTAGGATATTAGCCATAAATTAACACACACACCTGTTTAGTGGTAAACACTCTAATGCCCTCTACACACGGTCGGACCTTCTGACGGAAAATGTGCGATCGGATTGTTTTCTCAGAAAATCCGATCGTGTGTGTGCTCCATCTGACTTTTTCTGTCGGAATTTCCAACACACAAAGTTTGAGAGCTGGATCTAAAATTTTCCGACAACAAAATCCATTTAAATTCCGACCGTGTGTAGACAATTCCGATGGACAAAGTGCCACGTATGCTCAGAATAAATACGAGACGAAAGCTATTGGCTACTGGCCATTTATAGTCCCGTCGTATGTGTTCTACATCACCGCGTTCAGAACGATTGGATTTTCCGACAACTTTGTGCAACCGTGTGTATGTTAGACAAGTTTGGGCCAAAATCCGTCGGAAAAAATCTGACGGATTTCGTCGTCGAAAAGTCCGACCATGTGTACAGGGCATTAGTCTGTTGATAATAATGTGCATAAATGACAGTGTAAACAGAATTTAACCCACATCGGGTAAATTAGCATAGAGCCTGCTAAACCAACTTGAAAATGTTCCAAGCTAATAAAGCTAAAGATATATATATATATATATATATATATATATATATATATATATATATATATAATCACACACACACACACACTCACTGGCCATTTAAACGGGCTGGTCTGAGTATTTCAAAAACTGCTGATCTACTGGGAATTTCATACACAACCATCTCTAGGGTTTACAGAGAATGGTCTGAAAAAGAGAAAATATCCAGTGAGTGGAAGTTGTGTGGAGGAAAATGTCTTGTTGATGTCAGAGGTCAGAGGAGAATGGGTAGACTTGTTCGAGATGATAGAAAGGCAATAGTAACTCAAATAACCACTTGTTACAACCAAGGTATGCAGAATACCATCTCTGAATGCACAATAGACATGGGTGCCGTCAATAAATTTGTTTCATTCTGTTCCGTTGCGGTTCGTATTAAAATTAATTTGTACTTCGTATTTCATGTCCGAAATTCAATTTCAATTCGTACGAAATACGAATTGTCGTTAGGTTCGTTAACTTGTACGAACGTTCGTTACGATGAATTTAAAGGCAAAAATATACCTCAATATGACAGTTGATGCTGATGGAAGTTTGGTTTTTATCCAAAATCGGAAATTCCGTTGAAAAATTTCCTATTCGAAATACGAATTTTCCTTAGATGAGGGGCTCCCACCATCCCTGTGCTGTGCTGACTTCCTCCTGGGGATTTGTAAACAAAAGTTCGTATTTAGAGAAATTCTTACGAATTTGAGGTTCGTACGAAACGAATCGTACATGTCTAATGCACAATACATTGAACCTTGAAACAAATAGGCTTCAACAGGGGAAGACCACACTGGGTGCCTCTCCTGTCAGCTAAGAACAGGAAACTTAGGTTACAATTCACACAGACTCACCAAAATTGGACAATAGAAGATTGAGAAAAGGTTTCCTGCTCTGATGAGTCTCGATTTTAGCTCTGATATTCAGATGGTAGGGACAGAATTTGGTGTAAAAAACATGAAAGCATGGATCCATCCTGCCTTGTATCAACGGTTCAGGCTGGTGGCGGTGGTGTAATGGTGTGGAGGGATATTTTGTATGCACACTTTGAGCCCCGTAAGATCACTTAAGCATTGTTTTGGTGCCACGGTCTACCTGAGTATTGCTGCTGACCATGTCCATACCTTTATGACTAAAGTGTACCCATTTTCTGATGGCTACTTCAAGTAGGATAATGCACCATGTCACAAAGCTCAAATCATCTCACCACTGGTTTCTTGAACATAACAATGAGTACACTGTACTACAATGGCCTCCACAGTCACCATACCATAATTCACCTTTGGGATGTGGTGGAAAGGGAGATTCGCATCATGGACATGCAGCCGACAAATCTGCAGCAACTGTGTGATGCCATCATGTAAATATGTACCAATAATCTCAAAAGGAATGTTTCCAACACCTCACTGAAACTATGCCACAAAGAATTAGGAACAGTTCTAAAGGCAAAAGGGGGTCCAACCCAGTAGACATGTGCAGAGTAAAATATTTCGTTTCGGAATTTCGTTTTCGTCCGAAAACTTAATTTATTTAGTTACTCCCGAAATTCGTTTTTATTTATTTCGTTTTTCGTTCAAAAATTGCATTCGTCCGAAAATCCACATGAATTACGGTCGAATCTGTCTTGGAAGGCTTATGGTGTCTGTCAATGTATAAAGAAGATTTGACGGAGCTAACTATATAGCATACTTTAGAACCCTATTAAAGTCTATGGGACTCCAACACTCATTGAAAGTCATTGATAAAAAAATAAATAAATAAATAAATAAAAAAGCGTGGGGGTCCCCCAAATTCAATTACCAGGCCCTTCAGGTCTGGTATGGATATTAAGGGGAACCCTGCCTCAAATTTAAGAAAAATTTTGACGTGGGGTTCCCCCTAAATATCCATAACCAGACCCTTCAGGTCTGGTATGGATATTAAGGGGAACCCCGCGTCAAATTAAAAAAAAAATTGACGTGGGGTTCCCCCTAAAAATCCATACCAGACCCTTTATCCGAGCACGCAACCTGGCAGGCCGCAGGAAAAGAGGGGGGGACGAGAGAGCGGCCCCCCCTCCCTCCTGAACCGTACCAGGCCACATGCCCTCAACATTGGGAGGATGATTTGGGGGTCTGTGACCCCTCAAAGCACCTTGTCCCCATGTTGATGAGGACAAGGGCCTCATCCCCACAACCCTGGCCGGTGGTTGTGAAGGTCTGCGGGCGGGGGGCTTATCAGAATCTGGAAGCCCCCTTTAACAAGGGGACCCCCAGATCCCGCCCCCCCCCCTGTTTGAAATGGTAAGGGGGTACAAAAGTACCCCTACCATTTCACAAAGAAAATGTAAAAAATGGTTAAATAAAACAAACACACTTTTGAAAAATTCCTTTATTAAAAATAAAAAAATAAAAAAAAGATTCCAGCGGCGGTAATCCACTCTTGCTATCCAGCGACGGACGGTCATCTCTCCAGCGATGTCTCATCTCATCCAGCGCAGCGATCCATCCTTCTTCTGTCTCCTCCACGGAGACACTACAGGCATTCCGGCGGCTGACGTTTCTTATATACGGAGGGCGGGGCCACCCGTCACCTGACCCCGCCCCCCTCTGACGCAAGGGGAAACCCGGGGTTCCCCGTGACGTATGGGTGACCCCGCCCCCCCTCTGATGTAACGGAAACCTGCCTGTGTTACATCAGAGGGGTGCGGGTCACCCCTACCTCACAGGGAACCCCGGGTTTCCCCTTGCGTCAGAGGGGGGCGGGGTTAGGTGATGGGTGGCCCCGCCCTCCGTATATAACAAACCTCAGCCGCCGGAATGCCTGCAGTGTCTCCGTGGAGGAGACAGAAGAAGGATGTATTCGCTGCGCTGGATGAGATGAGACATCGCTGGAGAGATGACCGTCCGTCGCTGGATAGCAAGAGTGGATTACCGCCGCTGGAATCTTTTTTTTATTTTTTTATTTTTAATAAAGGAATTTTTCAAAAGTGTGTTTGTTTTATTTAACCATTTTTTACACTTTCTTTGTGAAATGGTAGGGGTACTTTTGTACCCCCTTACCATTTCAAACAGGGGGGGGGCGGGATCTGGGGGTCCCCTTGTTAAAGGGGGCTTCCAGATTCTGATAAGCCCCCCGCCCGCAGACCTCCACAACCACCGGCCAGGGTTGTGGGGATTGATCATCAACATGGGGACAAGGTGCTTTGAGGGGTCACAGACCCCCAAAGCATCCTCCCAATGTTGAGGGCATGTGGCCTGGTACGGTTCAGGAGGGAGGGGGGGCCGCTCTCTCGCCCCCCCTCTTTTCCTGCGGCCTGCCAGGTTGCGTGCTCGGATAAAGGGTCTGGTATGGATTTTTAGGGGGAACCCCACGTAATTTTTTTTTTAAATTTGATGCGGGGATCCCCTTAATATCCATACCAGACCTGAAGGGTCTGGTTATGGATATTTAGGGGGAACCCCACGTCAAATTTTTTCTTAAATTTGAGGCAGGGTTCCCCTTAATATCCATACCAGACCTGAAGGGCCTGGTAATTGAATTTGGGGGACCCCCACGCTTTTTTTTATTTATTTATTTATTTTTTTATCAATGACTTTCAATGAGTGTTCTCTGTATTACGGAGCCGACAATTCATTATAGCTGCGAGTGATTTTAAAGGACTTTTTTTCCTGCATAAATGACACTTTGTGCAGGGACAATTCTAAGCACGGGAAACATGCGCCCCTTCACAGTCATACTATAGACAACCCCCCCCCCCCCCTACGAAATTTAAAGGAATATTACACTTTTATTGTTTCACTTTAATCATTATTAAAATCACTGCTCCCGAAAAAACGGCCGTTTTTAAAACTTTTTTTTGCATTGATACATGTCCCCTGGGGCAGGACCCAATCTCCTATTCTATATCGAACTGTTGTAACAATGAAAACGAAAATAAAGCATTTATTTATGTCGGATCTTTCGTTTTTCGGATTTTGTGCTTTCGTTATCGTTTGTCAAAACGAAAACGAAAATAGCTGAAATTCGGACGAAAATGCATTCGGACGAAAACGAATGCACATGTCTACAACCCAGTACTCGCAATATGTACCTAATTAAGTGGCCAGTAAGTGTATATATCTACATCAACAGCAAGGATCAACACGTAAATTCATAATAAGCAACGGGGCTAAAGAATAACAGGATTGGCAATTCCTAGTGGCTCAGTCCCTGGGAGCAGTAGTGGATAATGGCAGACAGACCCAGCCAAATACCAGCAGTGATCCCTCTGGCATGGATGATCACTCACTCATGGTTACCCCAGACAACTTAGATCTGTAGTGTAGCATGTCTGTATCCCGGCAGTGGCTCAATCTCTCACTCTCTCTCTCTCTGGTGGCTTTGGACCGAGCGTTCTCCTTTCCTCAGAGCAGATGCTTCCACCATTCTCTCTCTCCTTCAGTAGCCTGTCTCTCCCTCTTGGATGGTGCTGGGCAGCATGGTTGTCCCTCATGGATCATGACCCCCTGCACAGTCCTATCAGCACACCGTCCACCGCAGCCAAGCCTCTCTCCCCTGTGTCTCGGGTAGCACTTCCTGCAAAATGTTCACTTCCCAGTGTCATCTGTGTCTCTGCATATTCAGGAAGGAAATGTCAGGATCTCCATATCTCCATCTTGTGGGCAAAAAAAATTGCATAAAAAATTATTTTACATTACAAACTATGGGTGTCCTACATGGCTCAATGACAACATGTATGTTTCACCAGCATATCCGTTCGATAAAAGCAGGTTGAGAGACCAGCTTCTATCACATGAGGATCTTTGCACACGGGCCTGAAGTCGTCAGTAACTGCTGAACTGAGATTTTGGGATGCTTTTCAGCCCCTGTGTACCTGGCTTTATTATAGTCCAAAAAAATGATTTGTTTTAACAACGTGTGAGCATGTACAAGTTTTCTCTTATCACACCCTATATCCCTTATTTCTTGGCCAACCTGATATCCTTGTAAGACTATTTCAGGTCTGCCAGTAGAAGTAGTAGTGGGAGTGGGTTAACCACATGCCGACCAGCACATGACGATATACGTCGGCACAATGGCACAGCTGGGAAAATGGGCGTACAAGTACGTCCCCTTTAAGAAGCAGCATTGTGGGCGCCTGCCACATGCTCCATGACCATGTGTCCTGCGGACTCGATGTCCACCGGGTGCCTGCGATCGTGCCACAGAGTGGAAGAATGGGGAGATGCCTTTGTAAACAAGGCATTTCCCTGTTCTGCCTTGGGACATGACAGAGATCACTGCTCCCTGTCATCGGGAGCATTGATCTCTGCCACGTGAGTAGTAGTCCATCCCCCCACAGTTAGAATCACTCTGTAGGACACACTTAACCCCTTGATGGCCCCCTAGTGTTTAACCCCTTCCCTGCCAGTGTCATTTGCACAGTAATCATTGCATTTTTATTGCAGTGATCGCTGTATAAATGACAATGGTCCCAAAATTGTGTCAAAAGGGTCCAATATGTCCGCCATAATGTCGCAGTCACGATAAAAATCACAGATTGCCGTCATTACTAATAAAAAAAATAATAATAAAAATGCCATAAACCTATCCCCTATTTTGTAGACACTATAACTTTTATGCAAAACCATCAACATATGCTTATTGTGTTTTTTTTTTTTTTTTTTTTACCAAAAATATGTAGAAGAATACATATTGGCATGAACTGAGGAAAAAATTTGATTTTTGTATATATTTTTGGGGGATAGTTATTATAGCAAAAAGTAAAACATATTGCTTTTTTTTCAAAATCGTTGCTCTTTTTTTGTTTATAGTGCAAAAGATAAAAACCACAGAGGTGATCAAATACCACCAAAAGAAAGCTCTATTTGTGGGGAAAAAATGTGTCAATTTTGTTTGGGTGCAATTGTCAATTAAAGCAACGCAGTGCAGAATCGCAAAAAGTGCTCTGGTCAGGAAGGGGGTAAATCCTTCTGCGGCTGAAGTGGTTAATAGCACCTGCACATTCTTTTAAGTATTCTTTTATTGGCAGCCAAATGTCAGGTGACATTATGGCTCATTCCACCGTGAGAGGCAGGCATAGGTACAAAAAAATGAGTAGTTGAGGAGATGTGTCAAAGCTTACTGATTGGTGTTCACAATTTAACTAGGAATATTTAAAGTAAAAGTTGATTGTTTGCTTGTGGTTCTTACCTTGCTTTGTAAAAAGAGACATTTGTCTTTGTAAATGTGACTTAATAGCTTGTAAAGCTTGGTGATTTAATAAATGGCATTTAAAAAAAGCTTCTTAGTGTTTAATGTCAATATTTTAGACTTATTCTTTTTATGTGCCAGAAGGATTAGTTGCTATTTGCATGGTATAGTGCATATTGCTGTAAGGGGTATGTGACCATTTCATATACACATGCTTTCCTTTCTATGCTTTCCACACCTACAAATACCTACCATGTCAAACTTTTGCTTCAGTGACCTGAATGTAGATTCCCCAGCCATATATATGTTGTGCTCATAGGTTTACATACCTTGACAGAATTCATGATTTACTGGCCATGTTTTAGAGAATATGAATGATAACACAACAACTTTTCTTTCACTCGTGGTTAATGTTTGGCTGAAGCCATTTATTCTCAATCAACTGTGTTTACTCTATTTAAATCATGATGACAGCAGAAACTACCCAAATGACCCTGATCAAAAGTTTACATACCCTGGTAATTTTTGCCTGATAACATGCACACAAGTTGACACAAAGGGGTTTAAATGGCTATTAAAAGTAACCACCCTCACCTGTGATCTGTTTGCTTGTAGTTAGTTTGTGTGTATAAAAGGTCAATGAGTTTCTGGATTCCTGACAGACCTTTGCATCTTTCGTCCGGTGCTGACTGAAGTTTCTATAATTCTGAGTCATGTGGAAAGCAAAAGAATTGTCAAAGGATCTGTGGGAAAAGGTAGTTTAACTGTATAAAATGGGAAAGGGCTATCAAAATATATCCAAGGAATTGAGAATGCCAATCGGCAGTGTTAAAACTCTAATCAAGAAGTGGAAAATGAGGGGTTCTGTTTAAACCAAACCACGGTCAGGTAGACCAACTAAAATTTCAGCCACAACTGCCAGGAAAATTGTTTGGGATGCAAAGAAAAACATACAGATAAGGTCAGGTGAAATACAGGACTCTCTGAAAACATGTGGTGTGGCTGTTTCAAGATGCACAATAAGGAGGCACACGAAGAAAGATGGGCTGCATGGTCGAGTCGCCAGAAGAAAGCCAAGGTATCCTAATTACAATATGCCAACCAACACAGAGACCAGCCTGAAACCTTCTGGCTCAATGTCATTTGGAGTGATGAGACTAAAATTGAGCTTATTGACCACAACCATAAACACTACATTTGGAGAGGAGTCAACAAGGCCTATGATGAAAGGTACACCATTCCTACTGTGAAACACAGAGGTTAATCGCTGATGTTTTGGTGATGTGTGAGCTACAATGGCATGGGAAATTTGGTCAAAATTGATGGCAAGATGAATCCAGTATGTTATCAAAAAATACTGGAGGAACATTTGCATTTATCAGCCAGGAAGCTTTGCATGGGACGTACTTGGACATTCCAACATGACAATGTTGACCTGTCATTGGCTACAGCAGAATAAAGTGAAGGTTCTGGAGTGACCATCTAAGTCTCCTGACCTCAATATCATTGAGCCACTCTGGGGAGATCTCAGAGGTGCAGTTCATGCAAGACAGCCCAAGAATTTACAGGAACTGGAGGCTTTTTGCCAAGAGGAATGTGCAGCTTTACCATCTGAGAAGATAAAGAGCCTCATCCACAAATAACACAAAAGACTTCTAGCTGTCATTGGTGTTAAAGGGGTCAATACACAGTATTAAGAACGGGGGTATGTAAACGTTCTATCAGGGTAATGTGTGTAGTTTCATATTCTCTGAAAAATGGCCAAGAAATCTTCTGAGCACAACTATAACCCTCGCACTAAGCTTCCTGTTGAAATGGATGCAGTAAACCAAAGATTGCATGCTTAGCACAGTGGTTCAGTGGCTAGCACTTCTGCCTAGTAACAATAGGGTTGCTGGTTCAAATCCCAACCACAGTACTACCTGCAAAGAGTTTGTATGTTCTCCCTGTTTCCTCCCACACTCCAAAGTAGTACTGGTAGGTTAACTGGCTCCTATCTAAATTGGCATTGATATGTGAGTTAGGGGCCTTAGATTGTAAGCTCTGTGAGAACATGGACTGATGTGAATATATAATAAATATGTGTAAAGCACTGAGTAAATTGATTGAGCTACAGTATATAAGTGCCTGTAATAAATATTTAGTCCTCACAAAACCACAATTAGTCTTTGCCAATTACCTGCCTTTCACATAACAGCCTCCTTAACCATATTTTTGTGGAATACATTTTAATTATCTGCTTGATCAGCAGGACAGGTATGAGCAATTTTAAGACTGTACTATAATGGAAAATATCTTAAATTTTTCCATTCTATTCCTTTTAGTCTGTAGAAATGTAGCCCTCCTGAGCAAAGTTTTACTGAACATATTTTGAAAAAAAAAACTTAAAAGAAAGATACATTTTTAAAATACAGAGAAATGCAACAAAAGCCAAGTAAGTATACATTTTACAGACTACTTGGCTTAAAAAAAGTCACTAGGAAATAGACCACTAGTACTTGTTCTGTAATTTGTCTGAAATGTGTTCTGCCCTAAACTGACCAGCTTTATGGAATAAAAAAGTCTTTACAGTTACAACAGAACAGCCAAAAGCAAAGTACACTAAGCCTGCTGATATAGCTGGACAAAGTTCTCATTTTTGTTCTGAGAAAATAAGTGAAATAAAATAGACCTTCAAGTGTTCACACTTATGTACCTGAAACTGCATATGTTTCAGATAAAATAGTTATTTGTTATAGTTTGTTTCATCATTAGGGTTATTCTTAATTTTTTCCTTTCATATGTAAAAAAAAAAAAAAATACATATTTTGATGTTTTGGGTGCATTACTACAGAGGTAGAGATGGAAAAACTGTCTGCCCAATGCATGACAACAGACCAAAAATTGTGCATGTAGCACCAATGAAAGCACACCACAGTACCCACTAGTACATTGTTGGGTGCACTGAAAACTTGCCTTTGGGTGGCACTAAATTAATCACACCAATGGGTGTTATCACAATGGTGTGAATGGGCTTAGTGGCTAACTAAAAAAATAATTAAAAAATACTAGCTTTCTAAGATTACTCATTAGTACTGCAGCGTGGAAGAGCTTGATTGTATTGAGATACTCATGGCAATTAATTTATATTAAGTATCTTGAATCCTTATCTTAGGTTTAACCCTAGCTGTAGTGTGATAAAAATGTCAGTAAAGTTATATTTTCAAACTTGCCTCACCCAATCAGATGTGGAATTTACATTCACAACAAGTACTTTCATGTGTTCTTTGAGGTGACCCGTCTTTAAAAATCATGTATTTGTTATTTATTAAAAATGTAATATTTATTACAGCCTGCCTTTATCCTTTAATTACCAGTGATCACTGAGGCCTAGATGCCCAACCTACATTTTACAGTTCATTTATTACTAAATTGCATTCCTAAATACATTATTTTTTTTTTAAAGTGGTTCTAAAACCTTAAGGTAATGTTTTACCTTAACCACTTTCAGACCGGACCATTTTGCTGGTAAATGACCAGAGGTCTTTTTACACTTTGGCACTGCGCTGCTTTAACTGGTAATTGCGCGGTCATGCAATGTTGTACCCAAACAAAATTTGCGTCCTTTTCTTCCCACAAATAGAGCTTTCTTTTGATGGTATTTGATTGCCTCTGCGATTTTTATTTTTTGCGATATAAACGTAAAAAGACCGCAAATTTTGAAAAAAAATGATATTTTCTACTTTTTGTTATTAGAAAAATCCAATAAACTCAATTTTAGTCATACATTTAGGACAAAATGTATTCAGCCACATGTCTTTGGTAAAAAAAAAGTCAATAATTGTATATTTATTGGTTTGCGCAAAAGTTGTCACATCTACAAACTAAGGTACGTTTTCTGGAATTTACGCAGCTTTTAGTTTACGACTGCCTATCTCATTTCTTGAGGTGCTAAAATGACAGGGCAGTACAAAACCCCCCCAAATGACCCCATTTTGGAAAGTAGACCCCCTAAGGAAATTGATAAGAGGCATGTTGAGCCCATTGAATATTTTATTTTTTTGCCTCAAGCGATTGAATAATGACAAAAAAAAAATTTTTATTTTTTTTTTACACAAAGTTGTCACTAAATGATATATTGCTCACACATGCTATGGGCGTATGTGAAATGACACCCCAAAATAAATTCTGCTGCTTCTCCTGAGTACGGGGATACCACATATGTGGGACTTTTTGGGAGCCTAGCCGCGTACAGGGCCCCGAAAACCAAGCACCGCCTTCAGGCTTTCTAAGGGCGTCAATTTTTGATTTCACGCCTCACTACCTATTACAGTTTTGAAGGCCATAAAATGCCAAGATGGCACAAAACCCCCACAAATGACCCCATTTTAGAAAGTAGACACCCCAAGCTATTTGCTGAGAGGCATGTTGAGTCCATGGAATATTTTATATTTTGCCACAAGTTGCGGGAAAATTACAAACTTTTTTTTTTTTTTTTTTTTTTTCACAAAGTTGTCACTAAATGATATATTGCTCATGCATGCCATGGGCATATGTGAAATGACACCCCAAAATAAATTCTGCTGCTTCTCCTGAGTACGGGGATACCACATATGTGGGACTTTTTGGGAGCCTAGCCGCGTACGGGGCCCCGAAAACCAAGCACCGCCTTCAGGCTTTCTAAGGGCGTAATTTTTTGAGTTCACTTCTCACTACCTATTACAGTTTTGAAGGCCATAAAATGCCAAGATGGCACAAAACCCCCACAAATGACCCCATTTTAGAAAGTAGACACCCCAAGCTATTTGCTGAGAGGCATGTTGAGTCCATGGAATATTTTATATTTTGCCACAAGTTGCGGGAAAATTACAAACTTTTTTTTTTTTTCACAAAGTTGTCACTAAATGATATATTGCTCACGCATGCCATGGGCATATGTGAAATGACACCCCAAAATAAATTCTGCTGCTTCTCCTGAGTACGGGGATACCACATATGTGGGACTTTTTGGGAGCCTAGCCGCGTACGGGGCCCCAAAAACCAAGCACCGCCTTCAGGCTTTCTAAGGGCGTTACAGTTTTGAAGGCCATAAAATGCCAAGATGGCACAAACCCCCCCCCCCCAAATGACCCCATTTTAGAAAGTAGACACCCCTAAATTTAGGGGTACACTAGTGAGACTAGGTAATAAATGGCGGGTGCCCTGAAACTATAAAAAAATAACTAACCAACCAGCGTCACCTGTAACAGTTATATGGTGATCACTGGTGAAAGGGTTAACTAGGGGGCAATCAGGGGGCTTTATGCGGTAGTATATGGGGGTCCCTGGCGCTATAAAAAGCTGCGGCGAACCTAAATACCTACCTGCCTAACTAGCGTCACCTGTGACACTAATACAGCGATCAGAAAAACGATCGCTTATTAGGCTGGGTTCACACTGGAGCGATGCGGGAACGCCACGAATGCGCGGCGGGTTCCCGCATCGCATGCCTCCCGGCGGCAGTTCACACTGCCCTATGCGAACTGCTGGGAGTGTCAGTGAAATGTTAATGACACCCCCAGATCAGTTCGCATATCGCAGTGCGATCTGCAAACTTGGATCGCATGGTGTGAACACCCATGCGATCCGATTCTGCTGCGGACCAAAAAAAGGGTCCCGTGCGAGTTTGCGGCGGGTGCGACACGAATTCAGCCATACTATCTGTATAGCTGAACTCGAATCGCACAGAGATCGGATGTGATTTGCACTGCAGTGCGGTGCGAATCACATCCGTTCTCATAAACCGCTGCAATGTGAACCCAGCCTTAGTGACACTGGCGACGGGGGGTGATCACGGGGTTAAACCTTTATTGGGGGGGTTAGGGGGGTACCTTAGAACTAAAGGGGGCTAACCCTAACTGCCCTAACAGTTATTAGTCACAAATGACACCTGCCGGGTGATCAGGGGGTTAAACCTTTATTAGGTAATAAATGGCGGGTGCCCTGAAACTATAAAAAAATAACTAACCAACCAGCGTCACCTGTAACAGTTATATGGTGATCACTGGTGAAAGGGTTAACTAGGGGGCAATCAGGGGGCTTTATGCGGTAGTATATGGGGGTCCCTAGCGCTATAAAAAGCTGCGGCGAACCTAAATACCTACCTGCCTAACTAGCGTCACCTGTGACACTAATACGGCGATCAGAAAAATGATCGCTTATTAGGCTGGGTTCACACTGGAGCGATGCGGAAACGCCGCGAATCCGCGGCGGGTTCCCGCATCGCATGCCTCCCGGCGGCAGTTCACACTGCCCTATGCGAACTGCTGGGAGTGTCAGTGAAATGTTACTGACACCCCCAGATCAGTTCGCATATCGCAGTGCGATCTGCAAACTCGGATCGCATGGTGTGAACACCCATGCGATCCGATTCTGCTGCGGGCCAAAAAAAGGGTCCCGTGCGAATTTGCGGCGGGTGCGGCGGGTGTGGCGGGTGCGGCGGGTGCGGCGAATGGCTGAACTCGAATCGCACAGAGATCGGATGTGATTTGCACTGCAGTGCGGTGCGAATCACATTCGTTCTCATAAACCGCTGCAATGTGAACCCAGCCTTAGTGACACTGGCGACGGGGGGTGATCACGGGGTTAAACCTTTATTGGGGGGGTTAGGGGGGTACATTAGAACTAAAGGGGGCTAACCCTAACTGCCCTAACAGTTATTACAGTCACAAATGACACCAATGCAAAAAAAAAAAAAAAAAAAAAAAAAATGACATTGGTGTCACTGTGACTGGGGGGCAGGGGTAATTGGGGGGGTGATCGGGGGGTAAAGGGGGGGTGTGAGTGTGCCTGGCATGTTCTACTGTGTGTGGGATGTGTTGGTGCAACTCACTGATCCGCTCTCCTCCGTGTCGGAACGAAAAATACCGACACGGAGGAGAGAATACATCACTTCCTCTCCTGTGTTTACATTACAGGAGAGGAAGTGATGTCACCGGGGATTTCCATTCGTCGGGAGCGATCGCGAGGGGGTGGCCATGAATGAATGGCCGTCCCCTCGTCCGGGATCGCTCCCGAACGAAAACCGACCGCCGCAGGCACCGGGCGGGGGCCCGATCGGGCCCCCGACCCGCGGGAGGCAAAGGACGTACATATATGTGCTTATGCCTGCCCGTGCCATTCTGATGACGTAGATCGGCGTGAGGCGGTCGGCAAGTGGTTAATGCATTCTATGCATTTTTTTTTTAAAGTGGTTCTAAAACTTTATATGTTTCAAGTGCTTAAAGATACAGATTCATATTCTATTTATCTTATTATTTGGTTGCTTCAAAACCATGTTATTACATGTTTACTCCCATTTTAACTGTCCTAATTATATCTACCTGATGCAAGTTCGCTGCAAATTTTGTGCTAATTCCGCAACACATCCAAATTGCACCTCGTTCATGCGAACCACTTTGGGTGTGTATGTTAAGTTAATGACACCCCGAAAGTGGTTCGCAAAACGCAGTATGATCGGTTTCTAGTGCGAACAAAAAAAAAAGATCCTGCTAGTTTTTGGTACGGATGCAGTGCGATTTGAACCGTACAGAATGCAGAATGGTATGCGATTTTAATAGGAATGGAGAGTGATTCCTGTTCAAAGCACATGTGGTTCCCGCACCACACCAGTGTGAATCAGGCCTCATATGAATGTTGTTGTTATAAAGGGAGCTTCCAGATTCCTATAAACCCCCCTTACACACACACACACAAGATTGGTCTTTAATAAAAAAAAACCTCATTGCTGATCATGTACAATTGTTGGCTGCTTTGATAACACTGTATGTCAGTGCCACCAGCCATTATCTGTGATCAATGCCACAGCAGTACAATGTCACCAGACCAGTGCTGTCAGTCAGTATCCCTAATCATTGGCACTTACCGCCACCCACTCACGGTGTCTCTAATCACTGCTGCACCTGTAATTTTTTTCCTGATCACAGCCACACCAGTCATCTTATCCCTAATCACTGCTACACCAGTCACTGTGTCCCTGATCATTGCCACACCAGTTACTGTGACGCTGATCGTCATCACACAAGTTACAGTTAGTGTTGCCACCTCACCCCTTTAAACTCAAACACATATTAACCACTTAAGGATCGAGCCTCTTTCTGAGATTTGTTGTTTACAAGTAAAAAAACGTTTTTTTTTGCTAAAAATTTACTTAGAACCCCCAATCATGATACATTTTTTTTCTAACACCCTAGAGAATAAAATGGCGGTTGTTGAAATACTTTCTGTCACACCGTATTTGCGCAGTGGTCCTACAAGTGCACCTTTTTTGGAAAAAAATACAAATTTTTGAATTACAAAATAAGACAACAGTAAAATTAGCCCAATTTTTTTTATATTGTGAAAGATAATGTTACACCGAGTAAATTGATACCCAACATGTCATGGCTTCAAAATTGTGCCCGTCGTGGAATGGCGACAAATGTTTACCCTCGGTCCCGACAATACACATAAAAGTAATTGAAAAAAATGGCATGGGATTCCCCCACAGTCTGTTACCAGAATCCTGAACCATACAAGGCCACATGCTCTCAACATGGGGAGGGTGCTTTGGGGTAGCCAATGTACCATGTCCCCATGTTGATGAGGACAAGGGCCTCACCCCCACAACCCTTGCCCGGTGGTTGTGTGGGTCTGTGGGCAGGGGGCTTATCGGAATCTGGAAGCCCCCTTTAACAAGAGGACCTCCAGATCCCGGTCTCCCCCCCGTGTGAAATGGTAATGGGCTACCCCTACCATATCACAAAAAAAGTGTGAAAATTGTAAAAATTACATGACACAGCTTGGGACAAGTCCTTTATTAAAAATTTAAAAAATAACTGAAGATGCACACCTGCTAATAGAAATTCTTGAGTGACAACTAGAGGTTCCCTAACCCAATTATGTACACATAATAACTTATGAGAGTTACAATTAGACATGCACTGACTCACTTGTGTAACCGTGCATGTGCGCATGTGCATTCACATGAGTATATACTTGGCGGTCTATTTAAAGGCTCAATAAACCAGAAGATTTCTGAGTAGTCATCAGCTTCTACCGCGTGTGATCCGATCCTGTGTTTCTTCCTGTGTATACTCAACCGGTTTGACTCTGCTCATTCCTTATTGCTGAAACAGCTTGTGGCTTAACTCTGATTTTTTCCTAATGTTGTGGTGCCTTCTCTGCTCGCCTGATACCAACTCTGGGTTAGCCCTGACTCTGCTTTGGACCTCTGCTGCTTGGCCATTACTAACTTCTACCTGTCTGATCACTCGAGATCCTGCATCCACCTGCTCTCCAGCTTGGTTTGCTGCCCGCTGTTCTGCACCTGTTGCTATGTACCTGCACCTACCAGTCCACCAGTCTGCCTGCTGCCCTGCACCTGTTGGCGTGTATCTGCATCTGCCAGTCCACAAGTCTGCCTGGAACCTGCTACAAATACCTTCCATCCACGATCTCCAACCAGGCACCCGTGCCAGTCCATGCCCTGTTATATTCTGTCACCACCTTCAGAAGAAACAGGACAGAAAGTGTAATGGAAAGCCCTCCTGTCAGCTCGATCTCAATCAGGTATGTGACAAATTCTCATTGTCCCAGCTAGCCAGGGACTAAAGGACATACTTGTCATGACATGAGGTCTCCTAGGCACTCCACTTTCCAGTGTCCAGCCAAGGAGTTACAGGGACAAGCATTAAACATATGCTATGAATCGAGCCTGTCACAAGATCCATGATATGTCTCTTCTGCAATAATACACACTTACAGTACCCGCATCCTCACAGTTTCTTATTAAACATACACTGAGCTGTGCATGCCCTGGATGACATCATCCCCCTGTCAGAAAAGCAACAGGCTAGAAACCCAGTGCCCAGGGAGAAAATGACAGAGGCCAGCAAGGGGTGTAACTACCATATCAATAAAAGGTGCAAGTGAGTATATTGGGGACTGGAGTTCAGTTTCACTTGAAATACTTCATTCACAAAATGCAAGCATTCTTGAGCATCAATGCGAACAGCAAGTTGCTAACACATTTAATCATAGCTTGCATGTTTACAAATAAAGCATTTAAAGATAATTGGTAGAAACATTTAAAATATTCTAAAAACATAACAAATTTTAAAAGATACTTTGTAAAGCTGCATGTTGCAAATGCCATCTAGGAGCTTTTCATTAATATGCATACAACACTTTGTATTTGGCCTCAGAGTCAGCTGTTAAATATGTTGAGCTAAAGGATACCTATGTCAATGTAAAATGTAAGGCATACACTGTTTTACACACATCTGTACCAGGGGCGGATCCAGAGTCTAATCTCGGGAGGGGCACTTCTATGAAATATGTTTTTTGGGGGCAATTTATATGGGAAATGGCTGGTATTGGCACTTCAATCATTACGGCACAATGGCTGTTATGGTGTCAGGATGATTGAAGCGCATTATTTCATTGTAATATAAAATTAAATGGTTCAACTCACCATAATGCAGAATCAGTGGGAGCCTTGAGGGTGTCTTTTGCCATGTCACCTGCCACCAAACTCGGATTGTCACTTGCCACGTCACTTATCACCAAATGCGGATTGTTACTTGCCACGTCACCTGCCACACATTGCAGATTGCCACTTGCCACGTCACTTGTCACCAAATGCGGATTGTTACTTGCCACGTAGCCTGCCACACATTGCGGATTGTCACTTGCCACGTCACCTGCCACACATTGCGGATTGTCACTTGCCACGTAGCCTGCCACACATTGCGGATTGTCACTTGCCACGTCACCTGCCACACATTTCGGATTTTCACTTGCTATGTCACCTGCCACACATTGTGGATTGCCACTTGCCACGTCACCTGCCACACATTGTTGACTGTCACTTGCCACGTTGCTTGCCACACATTGCGGATTGTCACTTGCCACGTCACCTGCCACACATTGTGGATTGTCACTTGCCATGTCACCTGCCACACATTGCGGATTGCCATGTAGCCTGCCACACATTGCGGATTGTCACCTACTGTGTCACTTTTCTGCTAAGGTGTTCTTTTGTTGAGCCCAGAGTGAAGATAGGCAGCAGAGAGATGATGTAATCTATCTGCTGCACACAGCTTCCTGCACAGTGAGGGCGGAACTGGAGGGATGCAGGGCAGTGAGAGATGATGTCATCTCCCTGCTCCCCTGCCCTTTGGCTTCCTGATTGACCAGCAGCCCTCCTAAGCCGCCCAGCTACCCCCCCTCACCCGTCCACTCAGCGCAGCCAGTCACCAGCGGAACCGGCCGCGCTGGCACCCGCGGAACGGGCCGCGCTGGCACCCGCGGAACCGGCCGCGGAACCAGCCGGTTCCGCGGGCCATATTCTCGGAGGGAGCAATTGCCCCATTGCCCCCCCTGGATCCGCCGCTGATCTGTACTATACTGTATTTTATACTGTATGTAAAATAGACTGCAAAGTAAGGAGATAGCAACAACAGCAAAATAAACAAAAAATGTTCACAAAAACTCAAAAATATGCAAAATATAGTAAGATAACTATTTTATTTGTACAAAATATCTTAAAAACTGAAAGTAAAAATAGTCATTAAAGCATTTCACATATATAAAATATAACACAGGGTACATAGCCTTATATGAAATTGCAAGATAACGTCTATATCAATTATAGGAATGTAGTAGAGCATAAAACCAATCACGAACCGATTAATTGTTTATACTCAAACTCTCAAGATTATCCCACCAGAAACAGAGATCCCACCCTTTAAGTCATTTTTTATGTAAATGTAACAAGCATGTGCATGTACTCAAATAATCAGTAGGGGTCTTCAGCATCCCTGCACTGCCTCTAACACAGACCTTCAACAAAAGGATGAACATTTTACTGCTTTTTATAGTTTTTTATTTCCAATTTTACCTCTTTTTTTCTGGTTGTAAAAAGCTATTTGTTTTTACTGAAATTTTTTTTTTTTCTTACCACATTATTTCTACAGTAAAATGCCTCCTTATGGATTTTGCCTCATCATAACTATTTACACAGGCTACAGTATATAAGCACAAGTAGGGATCTGATTTGTTACACTTTTTCCTATGATATGTTTATGGTTGCATTTAAAAATTAGCAATAGTATGTTTTTCACAAAAATAATGGGGGTTACTAAAACTGGAGAATGTAAAAACTGGTGCAGCTCTGAATGGAAATCAGTCAGCTTCCAGGTTGTATTGTCAAAGCCTAGCCGAATAAGCTGAAGTTAGAAACTAACTACCATGCACAGTCAGGCCGCCTACACACGCGGGGACTGTTCGCCCAACTTTGTCCGCTGAACAGTGTTTCGGCGGACAGTCCGCCCGTGTGTGGGCTTTCAGCGGACAGTTTCAGCGAACAGTCTGCTGAACAAAGTTTTTCGGAAATTCCGAAAAACTGTCCGCTGAAACTTGGTTTCAGCGAACAGTCCCCTCGTGTGTAGGCTTGTTCGTCAAACTAAGTTCCGCGCATGCTCAGAAAGGATTTACACGCCGAAAGTTGTAATGCAGTGTATAGGACGTCGTATTTTCTGTCCCGTCGTACGTGCCGTTCACGTCATCGCGCACGGTTTCAGCAAACTGTTCGTTCGTCGTGTGTGGGCAAGTCCGTCCATGCTAATTTTGAGCGGACTGTTTGCTGAAACTGTGTACGCGGCCTTACACCAGATTTTGAGTACACCAGTTTTAGTAAATCTTCTCCAGTCTATACTTCCTGCATTAAATCGTTTCAAACAGAAGCAAAAATCCATGTCTGAGTTTTGTTAAAATGACATAATTTTCAAAACAAATGTTCATAAGCAGAACCTTTAGGAAGATTTGAATTTGATTCTGTGTCACCAGAAGAAACCAAAAAGACCTACGCTAAAATACTTTCAACCACCAATAAGCAGTAGCAAAATTCCAGGATCTAGGTGACTGTGGTGAGTCTGCATATGGCTCAGGTCCTGTGATGATATAACATCTTGAGAATACCAGTAATGGTAGTTGGAGGAGGATGTCTCCAATATCAACTCATATGTACATCAAGAATCAAAGACGTGTTATGGTTTATCTAACATAGAGTCTGTGGTTGGCTCAACCAACCATTTAGACCAAACTTTATCATGCTTTTTGGGGCAACCGTGATTAACATAGGCATTTTTATATAAAGGCAAGTTGACCTTGACCAAATGTTTCCAAAAGGTAAGGGAAGGAGAGGTGTTGGGATTTTTTTAACCAAAAAAAAAGAACAGAATACATTAGCCTAAATTTATGAAGAAATTTGATTTTTTACATTTTTTTTATTGGATATGTTTTATAGTAGCAAGTAAAAAATATTTTTTTTGGGGCAAAATTGTTGGTCTTATTTTGTTTATAGCTCAAGATCAAATACCACCAAAAGAAAGCTCTATTTGTGGGAAAAAAGGACATACATTTAATTCATGTACAGCATTGCATGGCTGCGCAATTGTCAATTAAAGTTATGCAGTGCCGTATATGATGGGGGAGGGGGGGTAAAACTTCCAGAGGTCATGTATAAAGTCTAAGTGCAGCCAAAATCAAAAACAGAAAAATCTGCACAAGGGATATAACGTACAGTCAGTAGGATGTGTCCCTTGTGTTTATGCCTCTTCTGTTAAGTGAAATTGTCTTCCATTTATGCTCTCCCCACACCTGTAACTTTCTTATACGGGTTGATAGAATAAAGGGGTAGTCACAGGCTCTCAGCAAGAGTGCCTGACTATGCCCATCCTTTTGTTATGGTTAGGCAACTGGATCAGAGAAACTCCAAAACTGCAGCTATTGTGGGATGTTCACAGTCTGTAGTGGTCAGGTCCTACCAAAAGTGATCCAAGGAAGGAGAACCACTGAACTGGCGACAGAGTCACGGGTGGTAAATTCGCACTGATGCATGTTGGGAGTGAAGGCTTGCTCATGTAGTCTGTTCCAATAGAACAGCTACCGTAGCTCTAATTGCTGAAAAAGTTCCTTCTAATTCCAATAGAACGGTGTCAGAACACCAAACTATTTCTGTGTGGACACACAGGTGATCTATTTATTTCATATGCCTACCACACCTTCATCCTTTTTATTTGTACTTACTTTTATATATTTTTTGTGATGTTTGGTTTTACACACTATATTTTTTAGGTATTGATAAATTGATGAAGGCACGTAACACATACACAGTGATTGTGCTGCGGTGGTCTGGTACACCCCTTGGCTGTTTTCCCTGGCACCTCTTGGAGGGAGGGGGGAGGAGTGGGGGTCCCCCGTCTCAACCCCAGGTGAGATACACTGCTCGGACTCACCGTACTCCCATTCAGAAGCTGGATACAGCCTCTGAGTTGATTCATAAGTGACTGACCAGCTATCTGTTGTTTGTCTGTATGTTCCCCCTTTCTAGAGGGAACCATACATTAATAGTTATACATTTTTTTTGTTCATCTTTCAGTATAGTCTCGTATATTTCACTCCTGATAATTGGCTGATGAAATGCATAGAGTCCCTGATAAAGGTTGCCAAGACAAGCCGGTTTTTATGATGAATCTTGAAATCTTTTAGAGTTTTAAATTTCCAGTATCATGTATCAATTTGTATTGGATGTATGTTGTTCTTCTGCATTTAATTCATCAACCATGATTATTGTGATTTTTGATTCTAATCAATTAGGTCTACTGATTACTTGTATCAGATATTTTATGATTATCAACTGTCATGTTAAATAATTATTGAATAAATATTAAAATTAGATAATTATTACATTATTATTATTATTATTATTATTATTATTATTATTATTATATTAGTAGTAGTAGTAGTAGTAGTAGTAGTATGTTTATCGATATTAGTATTATCATTATCAGTATGAATCAATTTGTTATGTGTCCATCCATGTTTTTCACGTGATTTTGACACCTAAATGAATTAAAGTAGACCATATGTATTTCAATGTTTATATATATATATATATATATATATATATATATATATATATATATATATATATATATATATATATATATATATGTATATATATATGGGTCTGTGTAGCCACAAAGCAGTCAAGTTGCCCATGCTGACCCATGTCCACAGCCTACAATGGGCATGTGAGTATCAGAACTGGACCATGGAAGAAGCTAACCTGGTCTGATAAGTCATATTTTCTTTTACATTATGTGGATGGCCAGGTGTATTTGTCTCATTTTCCTGAGAAAGAGATGGCAACAGGATGCACTACAAGGCAAGCCAGCGGAGGCAGGTATCTGCTACTGACAGTTTTGTGCCAGATATCCCAGCATACCTTCGGAGGTCTAGTGAAGTCAGTGCCTCAAAGGGTGTAGGCTGTTTTGGCGGCAAATGGGGGATTTGCTAAATTGTAGGTGAGTGGTCATGTTATGGTGGGTGGTAATAATGTTATGGCTGATCGGTGTACATATCATTAATAAGTCATCAATTGTATTTGAAATAAATGCTCTAAAAAGGGATCAGTTGCCAACCGAGAATACTTTATCTAGGAAAAGTTTTTGCTATCAGTTTAAGGAAGTGGTAGGAAAAAGACTAGACAGAGATCTTGCATGTCCATGACAACAGTATTTTGAAATATGGCCTTAAAGTGTATTTCCACTTTTTCAGCCAAATTGAGATAACACCTACTTTATATTTGTTAAGTTATGCTATGATAATGGTAACATTTAACAATAATATTTCAAAATAGCTAGTTACCGTTTTAAGTGCTATTTACTTGCTTAAAAATCCTTACATGCTCTCCTTGCTTTGTTGCAGCTATCCAAACAGCTGGAAAGTAGATTTGAACACCATGACACTTCATGACACTTTCTCCTTGGAAACTAAGATATTTTTTTTCAGATCTGTTGCATGAATGAGAGAATGGGAATACATAACAAACATAGTAGGAATTTCTCAAATTTGACTGCAAATGTGTAAATACACTTTAAGTGCCAAAATAAGCATAACAGTAGAAAAATCCTAGTTGCATCACCCTCCTCAGTAGCTCTGTCCTTGCACAAGTGCTCCTCTTCCAATACCTCTTAGCCCTTGTACACACGGTCGGACATTCTGACAACCAAATCCGTCAGAGTTATTCCGACAGAGGTCCGGAAGTGATGTTGCATACACACGGTCGGACTCAGTTTTTCGGAATTTACGGTTGCCAAGAACGTGATGACGTAAGCAGCGTACGGCGGCACTAGAAAAAGGAAGTAGTTCGGCACCATGTCCGGCACCCTTTGGGCTCCTTCTGCTGATGTCGTGTCTATCGTGTGTTAGTAGAAGTTTGGTGAGAGACGATTCGCGCTTTTCAGATTTGTGCTTCAGTTCGGTACTGCTCTTCAGTTTCTGCTTGTCTTTGCGTATCTGATAATCAGTGCGTGTAGTCAGTAAGCATTAGTTTCTCATTGTGGACTATATCTTGGTATAGTACGCTTTGATTTGCATTGCTTATTGTCTGCTTATTTCTGTTATTCAGGTCGTTCTTTCGGGCATTGCTGTTTATCAGTGCTTTCTGTTGTCCGTTCTGACCAGCCGACCGTTTTCAAACCATGTTTCGTCTACGTACTCGTCGTAGAGTTGGGGTTCTTACTTTGACACAAGCCCGATCCATGAACAGAGAGGGGAGGTGTTTGTGGACCAAGAATTGGTTGCGCCAGCGTGACCAGTTCTCGCACATGCCTTTGCTCCGTGAGATCCGGGAGAATAATCCTGATGATTTCAGGAATTATCTCTGGATGACGGACCCCGTTTTTCACCATCTGCTGGCTTTGCTGTCCCCTTATATCACCAGGCTGGATACCTGCATGCGGCAAGCCATCACTCCGGAGCAGAGACTCATTGCCACGTTGCGCTACTTGGCGACAGGGAGAAGCCTTCAGGACCTCAAGTTCTCCACAGGCATCTCCCCCCAGACTCTGGGGATCATTATTCCAGAGACCTGTTCTGCCATCATTCAGGTCCTGCAGAAGGACTATATGAAGGTAAGTTTTATCCTTTAACATCACATTCTATGTATTTAATGATTGCTAATGTCTTGAATTTCTTTCCTCCTTCCCTAATTACCCTGATTGCAATATGCTCTAATTCATATGCTCTGCCCCTTTGTCCTCATGCATATTTGCCTCACTAACTTCCCCACTATGCTCTTCTGGGCCCATAAAACTATAGTCTAGTCACTTACCAATGTCTTTTGTCAGCTCCATAGTATTGCTTTCCCCTAAACACCCCCTAAAATGTCTACAAATGTTATGTGTGTGCTTCAATTCATGCAGAGTGACTTTTTTTTTTTTTTTGGTTATGCCAAACTCATTAGGAACCCCCCTCCCCCCAACTGCTAGGTCAGCTGATAGCAATCCTCTATCGGCTGACTTTACCAAACCCAATACACACTCTACCTACCTTTTTGATGGTCACATTTATGGACGAGTTCACCAAAGCATGTAGTGCAAGGGCCTGACTCAATACTTTCAAATGCTATAATTATTTATTTATTTTCCCCTATTATTATCTTGATATGTAATAGCAGATTGTCAAAATGTGCTTCCATTTTTTTCAATTTTTGGTATTATGACACTTCTTACCTGTCCGGTGGGCTGCCAATAGTGTAAGTAAGGAGGGGCTTCCCAAACTATCACACATTATTTAGGCATTCAGCTCTCAATCAAGTGGAGAGGGTTACCTGTCTAAAACATCCTCCCCTATTTTTTTGCAAGGGCCCATCAGATGGGGGGGATGGGGGGTGATGACTCTGATAAGGGGACCTTATACTTTAGGCTTTAAATACTCATATACTGATCTTGGCCAAAAATGTTGGTGTCTAATTTGCTTGCAATGTTGATTTGCAAAATTACTAATTTTTTTGTCTTGTTTCACTTCACAGTTTCCTTCAACGCCACAGGAATGGCAGACTGTGGCCTCCCACTTTGCCAGTCATTAGGACTTTCCCAATTGTGGACGTGCAATTGATGGGAAACACCCCCAAACTCGGGGTCGTACTATTTTAACTGCAAGGGGTTTAATAGTATCGTGATGTTGGCGGTGGTGTCTGCGACCTATGACTTCTTGCATGTGGACGTGGGGTAAAATGGCCGGATGTCGGATAGTGGAGTGTTCGCACGGACGGAATTCTACTGGCGTCTCCAGAGTGGCAGTCTGGGCTTGCCACCCCCAGAGGAGAATCAGGCGATTCGACTCCCGTTCGTCTTCGTCACGGATGAGGCGTTTGCCATGGCAAACCATCTGATGCGGCTTTCCCGATGAGAACCCTCACCCCGGACCAGAGGATTTTTAATTTCCGGCTGGCCAGAGCCAGAAGAGTGGTGGAGAACACTTTTGGAATACTATATATAAAAATGAGCCCTCGCGCCACTAGGTGATAAAGTGACTAAAGTGAAAATATATCTAAATTAGTGTACAACGAAAAAATAGAAAATATGCAAAAAAGGTAAATAGCATGTAAACAATAAAGTGATAAAAAGTGCAAGTGCTACTTAAGAATGCAAAAAATGCAGCGGGACAAAATAGTGAACACAAACTATCAAGTGAAATGAATAAAACAAAGAGTCCTGCGCAAATCGTGCCACTCTTAAAAAATACAAATATATATATATATATAAATATATAAAAAATGAAAACGTGAAACAGTCAATGTATAGATAAAAAAATATATTCCAAGAATCGCACACAAATGAGTGAGGATAAAATATGGAAAAAAGCGGGACCAAATGTTCCAAAGTCCACTAATCCAGGCTCTCAGAACTCTCACCTTAAGATGAAATATGCAAGCAGATCAAATATAGCCCCAGAAACTTCTCCTTTGATTCACTGTATTAGGCCACTAAGGAAATGCAGGTGAAGGATGTGATAAAAACTTCCGCCACTAGAGGGCCAATCCCAGCATATAGGTATTGCACTGTAGATATAGACATCTATTCCGTAGTGTATGGCTCGAAAAAACACAAGGGAGAGGGGGAAGGAGAGAGAGAGAGGGGACTCCAATCGTGTAGTAATTTAAATAAGCAGATGTATTTATTAAAAATAGCCAAGACTCTCACATTTCAAACAATTAAAAATCACAGAGAGAGGAAGATGGTGATCTGGCGTCTTCCGCCAGTCTTACGCTACTTCCGGTTTGTCCTACGGCCACTCCCTACGCGTTACGTCATACCACGTGACTTCTTCATGGGGATGATGATAGGCCGTTCAAGATATCCATATATATCGCGAAAACCGGAACCGGAAGTGCCCGATCGGCCATTTTGGAAAAGGTGAGCAGGATGTAAACATATGTGGACCGGATATAATAACTCGGCCATCTTGCTCCTCACATATGGTAAAGCGGAAGTGCACATCACCGCCATCTTTGGACCGGAAATAATAACTCGGCCATCTTGCTCCTCACATATAGTACAGCGGAAGTACACATTACCGCCATCTTGGAAAAGAAAAATGACCCGAACGGAAAAATGAAATAGAAATACCTATACTTAAAAATACAATATGTAAACAATACGCAAAATGGAATACTTTAATTGGAAAAAGACTATATGTATCTGGCATGTCTTCCATGAAATAAGATGGAAAAAATATATAATAAAAAACGCCAGTTTAAATGATAAGAGAAACATTAATATAAATAACGTAATATACAATATACGCATAATTTGGGATATAGCTGAAGAAATAATTAAAAATTATAGCATATCAGCCAATATAACTAATCAATATAATAAAAACTAACGACAACATCCGCCCAAAAAATGCTAAAAAAGTGTTATAAAAATAGTACGGAGGATAAAATGGAATAAAAAATGGAAAATTAAATAATCAATAAAAATTTACTATTTAAATTATCATCCTCAAAGTAGATAAATGAGATAACATACCGGAAATAGAGCAGGACTTTACATCAAAATATATCCTACCACAATATTTCCCACAGTGGGATAAAATCTATTAGACATAAAAATAACATAACTCATAATATTAAAAATTAATTAATATTAAAAATTACTTAAAAAACAATTAAGATCAAAATCGACATTTAGACCATCAGGATAAAAAGATCTCATGGTAAAAATCCATCTAGATTCCTTCTGACTAATAGTTCTGATTTTATGGCTACCCCTCCATGATGGGTTAAATCTTTCGATACCCCAAAATTGTAGGTGGGAGGGGTCCCTATTATGCACCTGGTCAAAATGCCTAGAGACACTATGTTTTGGAAAGCCCTTTAAAATGTTATGTATATGCTCTTTAAGTCTGACTTTCAGCGCTCTTTTTGTTCTTCCAATATATTGTAACTTGCAACTGCATTGTAAACAATATACCACGCCTTCCATATGGCATCCTATAAAATCTCGTATCATGTGTGTTTCTCCAGTGGTGGTACTAGTAAAATCAGTTCTTTTATTCTGAAATTTTTTAGCGTGTCGACATGTAAAACAATTTTTACAAGGATAAAAACCCTTCCCCGTAAAAAAGGTAAAATCTCTTTTAGGAGGTGGTTCAACCACAGATTTGGCAATGATGTCTCTCAGCGTAGGGGCCCTTTTATAAATAACATTCGGTTTTTCTGGCAAAATTTTGCCCAAATCCTTATCTTTTTTGAGAACATGCCAATGTCGACTCAACAACCTGGAGATCTCTTTATGTTGTACATTATAATCCAGTATAATGGAAGGAACTTCATAATTAAATTTATTTCTATCTTTGTTGTTATTTTCAAGCATCATATGCCTATCCATACATTTAACGTGTTCAATTTCTCTTTTTAATTGGGAGTCATCATAACCCTTTTCTTTGAATCTGGTCGCAATTAAATCTGCCTGTTTTAAATAATCCTCAGTTTTACTACAATTTCTTCTAATTCGAACCAGTTGTCCTTTGGGTATGTTAAATAACCATGGCTTAAAGTGGCAGCTATTAATGGAAATATAACTATTGGCATCAACACTTTTAAAATGCGTTTTGGTGGTGATAGTGTTCTTATCCAGGGAAATATTTAGATCTAGAAAATCAATACTTTTTTCATCTATTTTCCATTCTAAATGGATGTTTTTTTCATTAACATTCAAATTGGTGAGATATTTTTCTAATGCTTCAAGGCTACCATGCCATACTATAATGATATCATCGATATACTTTTTGTAAAGAGTTAACTCTGCAGGTGTATTTTTGTATATTGCCCCTTCTTCCCAATGGGCCATAAAGGCATTCGCGACACTTGGCGCAAATTTGGCGCCCATGGCTATCCCAATAGCCTGTCTATAGCAAGTTTGGTTATGCCAGAAAAAGTTGTGCTTTAGGCAAAAATCAAGGCACTTTATCAGGAACTTCCTTTGTTGACAGCCCAATGTGGTGAAAGTTCTCAAAAGCCATTTGATAGCAGAGCATGCTTCGTGATGTGCAACAATTGTGTATAAGGAAGAAACATCTGCGGTAGCAAGCAAAGTTCTTCCTTCTAAAACAGTTACTGTTTCTAATAATTGAAGTGTATGCTTCGTGTCTTTTAGGTACGCATTAGTTTTCTGTATGGCTGGTTGGATGAAAAAGTCTAAATATTCTCCCAATCTCGATGTGAGAGATTCGATGCTATTGACAATAGGTCTGCCAGGTGGATTATTTCTATTTTTGTGAATCTTTGGAATCGTATAGATAATGGGTACTCTACACGATTCAGGGATAAGGTACTTGCTTTCTTTCTTATTTAGAATCGCTTTCTTATTCCCTAAATGTATTAATTGTTCCAATTCTTTTTTATACTTCATGGTAGGATTACCCAAAAGTTTGATATATGTATTGCCGTCTTGTAATTGCCGATCAAGTTCATCCAAATATGCTTTTTTGGATTGTACAACAACAGCACCTCCCTTATCGGCCGGCCGAATAACAATATCTTTTCTTTGAGTTAATGTTTTAATACCCTTTCTGATATATCCTGGATCAAATACTTTTTTAATTTTCATGGCTTGCAGATCATCCAACACTAGTTTTTTAAAAACTTCAATATGTTGGTTGCTGGTCAGTTGCAGGTTAAATACTGAATTGTGTCGTAATGTACTAAATTGTATAGGATTAGGTTCATTCAGTGTCCTAGTACTGGATTTAATAGGATTGTTCATAATGTACTTTTTAATATAAATTTTTCTAATATATTTTTGGATGCCTATATAAGTATCAAACTTATTCAAATTTTTGACAGGAGCGTACTTCAGACCTTTATCCAGGACAGCTAATTCTTCAGGGGAAATGGGGGTATCGCTCAAATTGATAACACCTTCTCCAATCACTCTCTTTTGCGCTTGGATTCTCTTTCCCGCTCTGCAACCTCTCTTCTTTCGGGGCTGTTTCGTATTCTGTCGTTCTCTATCCTTCTTGCGGGGGAGTGATATGGTTCCTGTGGTGGTCTTCTTCCGGGCGATTCCCTCCTCCAATGTGTCTCCTGAGGTCTTCTCGGGGAGTAGTCTCTTCTGTCTCGATCTAAAAAATGATCTTGTGTGTCTCGTGGATATTGATGGTAGGGATGTTCGTAATAATTCTGTTCCGGATAATTTCTAATGGGTTCATATCGATTGGACGTCGGTATGGGACTTCTATCCCTCCTTCCTTGATGATCATACTGATATGAAGGTCTTCTATTATCTCTTTGGTGCCAATTATTATTGTACGGCTTCTTGAACTTCTTGAAAGGCTTCTTCCAACCTTTTTTTGGGGTTTGTTGTGTATGATTACCCCCATATGCATGGTTATCATATGGGACTGGGGTGGTATATTGATTGTTGTAGGATGAATCATGCCTTCTAGGCGTCTCAGGGTAACTTCTATTGTAATGTACAACAGGAGGCTTCTCTGTCTCATATCTAACATTTTGTTTCTCCCATATTGAACCATTAGCAAGTTATATTGGCTGATATGCTACAATTTTTAATTATTTCTTCAGCCATATCCCAAATTATGCGTATATTGTATATTACGTTATTTATATTAATGTTTCTCTTATCATTTAAACTGGCGTTTTTTATTATATATTTTTTCCATCGTATTTCATGGAAGACATGCCAGATATATATAGTCTTTTTCCAATTAAAGTATTGCATTTTGCGTATTGTTTACATATTGTATTTTTAAGTATAGGTATTTCTATTTCATTTTTCCGTTCGGGTCATTTTTCTTTTCCAAGATGGCGGTAATGTGTACTTCCGCTGTACTATATGTGAGGAGCAAGATGGCCGAGTTATTATTTCCGGTCCAAAGATGGCGGTGATGTGCACTTCCGCTTTACCATATGTGAGGAGCAAGATGGCCGAGTTATTATATCCGGTCCACATATGTTTACATCCTGCTCACCTTTTCCAAAATGGCCGAGCGGGCACTTCCGGTTCCGGTTTTCGCGATATATATGGATATCTTGAACGGCCTATCATCATCCCCATGAAGAAGTCACGTGGTATGACGTAATGCGTAGGGAGTGGCCGTAGGACAAACCGGAAGTAGCGTAAGACTGGCGGAAGACGCCAGATCACCATCTTCCTCTCTCTGTGATTTTTAATTGTTTGAAATGTGAGAGTCTTGGCTATTTTTAATAAATACATCTGCTTATTTAAATTACTACACAATTGGAGTCCCCTCTCTCTCTCTCCTTCCCCCTCTCCCTTGTGTTTTTTCGAGCCATACACTACGGAATAGATGTCTATATCTACAGTGCAATACCTATATGCTGGGATTGGCCCTCTAGTGGCGGAAGTTTTTATCACATCCTTCACCTGCATTTCCTTAGTGGCCTAATACAGTGAATCAAAGGAGAAGTTTCTGGGGCTATATTTGATCTGCTTGCATATTTCATCTTAAGGTGAGAGTTCTGAGAGCCTAGATTAGTGGACTTTGGAACATTTGGTCCCGCTTTTTTCCATATTTTATCCTCACTCATTTGTGTGCGATTCTTGGAATATATTTTTTTATCTATACATTGACTGTTTCACGTTTTCATTTTTTATATATTTATATATATATATATATATATATATATATATTTGTATTTTTTAAGAGTGGCACGATTTGCGCAGGACTCTTTGTTTTATTCATTTCACTTGATAGTTTGTGTTCACTATTTTGTCCCGCTGCATTTTTTGCATTATTAAGTAGCACTTGCACTTTTATCACTTTATTGTTTACATGCTATTTACCTTTTTTGCATATTTTCTATTTTTTCGTTGTACACTAATTTAGATATATTTTCACTTTAGTCACTTTATCACCTAGTGGCGCGAGGGCTCATTTTTATATTTCTTTTACTCTAAGGCCGCGTACACACGGGCGGACTGTTCGCCCAACTTTGTCCGCTGAACAGTGTTTGGGCGGACAGTCCGCTCGTGTGTGGGCTTTCAGCGGACAGTTTCAGCGGACAGTTGGACGGACAAGGTTTTTCGGAATTTCCGAAAAACTGTCCGCTGAAACAAGGTTTCAGCGAACAGCCCGCTCGTGTGTAGGCTTGTTCGTCAAACAAAGTTGCGCGCATGCTCAGAAAGGATTTTCACGCCGAAAGCTATAATGCAGTGTATAGGACATCGTATTTTTCATCCCGTCGTACGTGCTGTTCACGTCATCGCGCACGGTTTCAGCAAACTGTTCGTTCGTCGTGTGTGGGCATGTCCGTCCATGCTAATTTTGAGCGGACTGTTTGCTGAAACTGTTGGACGGACAAAGTTGGGCGCGTGTGTACGTGGCCTGACACATTTTTCCTTTGCTGCCACCATGGAAGTGTTCACTTTTTTGGAAAATATAAATATTAATTTGGATGAAATATTTTCACACAATAAAGCACGTAATTCTGATCTTGATAGCCTTATGAGAAAGTTAGGACACCATATGGAGAAAAAGATTAGTCTCTGGTGGGATACCATTACTTTTGATCAATACATTAGAGAAAACATTGCTCCAAGACGCATCAGACCACCTAATGATGGTCTTATTGATAAAGAATCTATGGAGGAGTGGTTTGAATTTTTTAATAGTAAAAGTATTGAATGTGTTAAATTTTTATTAAAAAGAAAGCAGAGAAAGGCCCACATGATTGAAAAACAGATTGAGGAGATTAGAAGTAAACTAGAATCGCATAAGGAATCGCCAGATTTTAATAAAATGGCAACACAATTAAATAAAGACCTTATCGCAAAAGATCTAGAGGTTCAGCAACGTAAAATGAAAAAATATCATCGTGATATTACTGATTACAAAACCAATAAGGTATTTAAATGGCAAGGCAAATTAGAACCAACCATTCCGGAGTCTGCACAATCTACTCCAGAAAGAGAAGTGAGGATACAAGATCCCACATCTTCTCATGTGGCTAATGGTTCAATATGGGAGAAACAAAATGTTAGATATGAGACAGAGAAGCCTCCTGTTGTACATTACAATAGAAGTTACCCTGAGACGCCTAGAAGGCATGATTCATCCTACAACAATCAATATACCACCCCAGTCCCATATGATAACCATGCATATGGGGGTAATCATACACAACAAACCCCAAAAAAAGGTTGGAAGAAGCCTTTCAAGAAGTTCAAGAAGCCGTACAATAATAATTGGCACCAAAGAGATAATAGAAGACCTTCATATCAGTATGATCATCAAGGAAGGAGGGATAGAAGTCCCATACCGACGTCCAATCGATATGAACCCATTAGAAATTATCCGGAACAGAATTATTACGAACATCCCTACCATCAATATCCACGAGACACACAAGATCATTTTTTAGATCGAGACAGAAGAGACTACTCCCCGAGAAGACCTCAGGAGACACATTGGAGGAGGGAATCGCCCAGAAGAAACCACCACAGGAACCATATCACTCCCCCGCAAGAAGGATAGAGAACGACAGAATACGAAACAGCCCCGAAAGAAGAGAGGTTGCAGAGCGGGAAAGAGAATCCAAGCGCAAAAGAGAGTGATTGGAGAAGGTGTTATCAATTTGAGCGATACCCCCATTTCCCCTGAAGAATTAGCTGTCCTGGATAAAGGTCTGAAGTACGCTCCTGTCAAAAATTTGAATAAGTTTGATACTTATATAGGCATCCAAAAATATATTAGAAAAATTTATATTAAAAAGTACATTATGAACAATCCTACCCCCCTCTCCCTTGTGTTTTTTCGAGCCATACACTACGGAATAGATGTCTATATCTACAGTGCAATACCTATATGCTGGGATTGGCCCTCTAGTGGCGGAAGTTTTTATCACATCCTTCACCTGCATTTCCTTAGTGGCCTAATACAGTGAATCAAAGGAGAAGTTTCTGGGGCTATATTTGATCTGCTTGCATATTTCATTGGATTAGTGGACTTTGGAACATTTGGTCCCGCTTTTTTCCATATTTTATCCTCACTCATTTGTGTGCGATTCTTGGAATATATTTTTTTATCTATACATTGACTGTTTCACGTTTTCATTTTTTATATATTTATATATATATATATTTTTGTATTTTTTAAGAGTGGCACGATTTGCGCAGGACTCTTTGTTTTATTCACTTTTGGAATACTGCCCAGCCGGTTCTGCCTTTTTTTAATGCCTATCCACATGGCGGAATATAAAATAAATCACATAGTGCTTGCCTGCTGTGTTCTGCACAATTTCTTAAAAAGACATTCAGCAAACTATGCGGTCTCAGTTGGCCAAGATGCAGATTTGCTTGAAAATGAGAACCTCACGGGCCTTGACGCTGCTCGTCCTGGCTTGCCCCCCCAAAGCGCCCGTGAGGTCCGAACCCAATACATGGAGTACTTTGTGGGTAGGGGGGGCATTGATATGCCAGACCATGTCTGAGCGGCATTTTTATAATACATTTTTCTTTGAAACTCCAATAATCTTTGTTTTCATTTACTGCTTGGCTTGGTTTTAGGTGTCTCCTAGGTAAATTTTTGTTTTTTGTTGTTGTGCCTTTTTCTACAACAGTGCAAACCCAAGTTCTGAGTGAGATGAGGTGACAGTCTCTTCGTCAGATAATGTTATTATCTTGTGGGTCTGCTACACACACACCTTGTTTTTGTTAACTAATGTATGTAGTGCATTACTGACCAAAATCTTGCTCATTTTCAGCACCATGGCAGAAATATGTGGGGTCAGGAAAATGGCATGATTGTTAAAATTAACACATTACTGTGGGTGTTATTTACTAAAAGGCACATCCACTATGCACTACAAGTGCACTGCAAAAGTGCACCTGAAACTGCACTTGGAGTGAAAAGTGGAGTTGCCTTTAGTAAATAACACCCATTGTCACAGAAAACAACAAGTTTACTCCAAATACTGCTTTTGCACATTGAAAAAGGAAGCCACACATTGTTGATAATTTCACTTTTTAATCAAAGCACATTCACATGTACGTTTAGAAAAGGGTTTTACAACAAACCAACATATTGGGTGTATCAAAAACATTATTTAAGGTCATTTTTGGGTAATTTGGTGTTTTTGTGTAAACAGGCATGTATCAAAGCGTAACATACAGAACACAGGAACTTACAAAGTTCAACTTTGAAAAGTGAAGACAATATCAGACATGAGTATGTACAAACTGGGCTGATATTGCCTTCATCAAATGGGGTGTTACCCCTGGAAAAGCCAAAATTGGAAGATGCACACAGTGTGTCAACATGTGCTATCTCCCATCATGGGGGATCAATGTACATGTTTTGGGGCTGCAACCCCTTCAACTCAGCCACTTTCCACAAAACACGTACATTGATCCCCCATGATGGGAGATAGAGCATGTTGACACACTCTGTGCATCTTCCAAATTTGGCTTTTTGTAAAAGACAAAAGTTGTTGTTTAAAAACAAAAAATAAAACCTTAGCTAGTTTGGGGTGTTTCACACTCTCCCCAAAACATCAATGATGTTCTTCATTTTATTTTTAACATCATTGATGTTTTTCTGTATATTTTCTAAATCCCGATTGCACCTCATTATCCCCCCAATCAGGATCTGGGCACTTTCACTGGTAAAATGTGATTCTTCTTCCACATCACCCACAAAAAAAGCAAAAAAACACACCATGTATTATAAATATGCCGACATACATTGATGAGCTTACCAGAAGCTGTGGTCTCCGACACTCACCTGTTGTGGTGACAATTTGTCCAACTTCAACGATCTCTCCTTCCTCCTCCTCCTCCTGCTCCTCTGCTTCTGGTGTTGGAATTTCGCCTTCTTTTTGAGGGGTGGGGTCCCTGGTGTCCTCAGACTTCCCGAGTCTTCTCTCCCCTATGAGAATGTAAAAAAGGAATACTTAGCACACAGAGGGCAGAAATAGGAATATGAAACATTGCTTGGAAGTGTCGTACAATTGTGTTTTTTGGCCGAGTTCAAAGGTGAAAACATTATTGTGGACACTTTCTAAAGCTGGAATACTTACCTGCAGAATGATGTTTCTTACGAATGAAACCATGAACTTGAAAGTGGCAATTTTAAACTGCACAACATGAAATCAAAGCACATGGAGCATGTATGCAAGGAAGAATAATCATATGAACACACGACAACTACTTACTTTTTTGAAGAACACACTTGATCCTTCTGTACTGATCGTGCTCCCTCAGTTTCAGGTCTGACCAGCGTTTTCTCAGTTGATCCTTGGATCGGCGTACCCCAAAATTCTGCAGAAGACTCTTCACAACTTTAGTCATGATCTTGGCCTTTCTGATATTTGGGTTTGGGTAAGGTCCATACTTCCCATCATAGTCGGTCCTCTTCAATATGTCGACCATCTCCTACTTCTCTACAAAAGACATATTTGAGGCCTTAAATCTTCTCTTCCTGGATCGGGACGTTTCAGGCTCCGGGCTTTCCTCGCCCTCCTCCTCGTTAGTGGAACTCTGATTGTGCACCTGCGTTCTCTCCGCCATGTGCTCTCCCCACTGCGCCGAAAGCGAAGGGGTGGGGAATAACCTAGAAAGAACGTCAGGGGTGGGTGGAGTTTCACGCATGCGCACTGTATATAAAACACAACACGCGTGTGTCGTACGTACGATCTGTGAACAGAAGGAGAAGCTGACGCGATGATCGTGCAAACCAAGGTAAAATTTTGAACTTGGTACATCACTAGCCTATAATGCTTCTAGATTGAGGCCTGCATTAGTGGAGTTTAGCCAGACATTAATGTTTGTCTTGTGTTGTGTCTTGCAGAGATTATGGATGGTTTCAATGATCACAGTTTCCTCCCTCTGTTCATCGATAAATACAGGGAGCTGCCCTGCCTGTGGCAATCGACGCACCCTCATTACAGTAACAAACTAAAAAGGCAGGCAGCGATGGAGAAACTGGTTGAGTTTGTGAAGCCGGTGGTCCCCAGGGCAGGCATCCACTATTTAAAAGTGAAAATTGGTGGCCTGAGGAGTACATATCTGAAGGAGCGGAAGAAGGTGCTGAAGTCCATGCAATCTGGAGCTGCAGCATATGAGGTTTATGTCCCCAGGCTGTGGTATTATAACAGGATGCATTTTCTGTCAGACCAGACTGAGGTCAGAGAATCACTCTCTACCCTTCCTTCCACGCGTCCTATGCTACATTCCACACCCGCTGAGTCTTCCGACGCCCAACCTGGGCCTTCCACTCAGGAAGAACTGGGGGAGCCCAGCTTGAGCCAGGTATAGTATTGTTGTACATATTTTGGGAGTAAAAATGAATGATGTTAATTAGATTTTTGCTCACTAATTGCTGATTTTAGAAAGTGTTTCACATATCAATAGACATTAGTGGCCAAAACCTTTGGGACAAAAATGCTGGGCTCAGAATGATAGTCTTTTCTATTGGTTAACAGTTTGCAACAGTCTTGATGTGAAAATTGTGTGTGTGTTTGATGAACCAAAAACTAAAACTATGTCCCTTTTTCATACACAGGAAGACATCAGCCAGGAGGAGGGTGTGGAATGCAGCAGCCAGGAGGTGGCTGTGGAAAGTGGCAGCCAAGAGGAGGCAGGGGTAAGCGGAAGCCAGGCGGTGGGCGGGCGGGCGGAGGAGCCTGACAGCATGCCAGGTCCCTCCCCTCTGCCTTCCACGCAAAAGGGAGAGAAAGGGGGGGAATGTGGAGAAGTCGGCTCTGAGGCTGATCGGGGAGGCTTCAGCGGCCCTCCAAGCCACCCCCACCTATCAAGAGGCCTTTGCCGCCTTGGCTGCATGCAAACTGGAGAAAATGGAGGAGGGGCAAAAGCTCTTGTGTGAGGAGATAATTATACACACCCTCAACAAGGGTCTGTTGGGCCAAATCACACAAGCAACACACTTGTGTGATTATGCCCATGCCCCTCCTCCTCCTCCTGCTCCTTCTGCCACACCTCCAGCACCACAGCCACAGCCTGGAAGGAAGCATGGAAGGAATACCAGAGTGTGATTACCTGGGTTCAGTCTGGTCTGACAGAAGATGCAGCCTCTTGTAGTACCACAGCCTGGGAACTTAGATGTCATCATCTGCTATTCCGGGTTTCTTGGACTTCAGGACCAGACTTCTCTCCCTCAGACATGTACTCCTCAGGCCACCAATTTTGGCGTTTAAATAGTTGATGTGTGCCCTGAGGGCCAAAGGCTTCGCTAATATCCCCAGTTTCTCCATCGCTGCCTCGGACTTTATTTGTTACTGACACCTAAATAAAGTTTTTTTTGTTTGAAGAAATACTTGCGTATGTGTTTTACTTCAAAAAGGACAGTTTATTTGTGAGCAGGCAGGTACATTTCAAAAATACAAATAGAAATGAATAACAAGGGGCACCAACACTAAACAACCTCCTGTAGATTAAAAAAGAAAAAAGAAAATACAAAAAAGATAATAATGTTGTTGTGGTAAGTTGACACACAAAACACACCCCAAAAATGCAAAGATGAGCAAACTGTCAAAAAAGGAGATGTTTAGGAAAAAAAACAAACACAAAATTCCCCCAAAAAAATAAATAAAAATGTGTAGATGTGACGATTTAAAATATTGTATTGCTGAAATGATTAAAAAACATTGAAGAAATATGTTTGGGAGAAGTGTGTGTGATTATGAGCATCAAAAGAAGTTCATTCTTGCAGCACTGTAAAGAACAAGAGAATGCGCTTCATAAAATAATTTTTAACATTGCAGCGTGACGAATGTGCTATATCGATTACGAGCAGTAGTTTTACCTGAGCGAGCGCTTCCGTGTCCGAATTTGATTGTGAGCATGCGTGGCACCTTGTCCGTCGGAGTAGGCTACACATGATCGGAATATGTTCGATCAGAGAATTTTGTTGGAAAATTTTACTGGCAAGTTGGAAAAGTTGGTCCGTCGGATATTCCGACGGAAACAGTCCGATGCAGACCACACACAGTCGGAATATCCAACAAAACGGTCCGATAGGAAAGATTCCGACGGAATCTCTGACCGTGTGTACAAGGGCTAACATACGTTTTCCTTACTCCATATATCACAGACTCCAGTAGGCTCCAAGTAGACATAAAAGTAGACAAAGAATGCAAGACCAAACTAGCACAACAATGCAGAAGAGATACAGGTGGCACCATTCCTAAGCTCCAAAGACACTGATGTTAGATGAAGCCTTCAGTCTGTTTTTGATTGACTAGCAAATGAGAGACTTCAGGTCAAGAATGATTAGCAGCTGTGTTTTTACCTTCTTTTTGTTCTCTGTTCTCCTTATAGTCGCAATGCTGCTTAAAGAATCAGTCTGCAGCGTAATGCAAGCAAACATTTTTCTAAAGTGCAAAGAAATAAGGGAAGTTGGAGGCAAATGAAGGAGTCATAGGAGACCTTAGTTACAGTAGAAAGGACCAAAAGGACCAAAGTGGAAAAGGCTACGCAAAGTTCCATTAGAAAAAAACTGTGCAAAGTACTAATATTAATAACAGATATACAAAACTGAAAAAGGAAAAAAAAAGTATGGATTGCAATGCCAGGATTAGACCATTTCTATTTACAAAATGCAGGTTATTACAGTTAATACTTAGTATCTAATTGATCATGAATTGCATTAGAACATATATTATGCATTTAAGCCTATCAGCTAAATCACATACACATTCCTATAATGGTTTTATAGTTATAGAAAGTTTATTCACCAAGCTTACATTTAAGCTAACTGATTCAAGACCAGGTTGCAAATGATTCACAAGAGCAATACCATTTTAAATTATTTATGCAAGGAGTAGAATAAGATTCTGTGGCTGGCTCCTAATGGTCCTGCATACAATTTTTAACATGTTGATTCCCACCCTTAATATAAACAGATGCATTGGAAATGGCAGAACAGATGGAGAGTGTGAAGAAATGTAATATACTAAACTGGAATCAATTAATAATGATTTCCCTTCAAAATTATTTTTCAGCATGCAATCAAAATATAAATCTCTGATATGCGTGATGCATAGTTTTGTGTTTCAGAAATGTAGATTTTTTTTAACAAGCAGCACATAAGAAATTAATTTCATACAGAACTTTCACGCACGTCTTTCAAGAAAATTGGTTGTGTTGAGTTATACAAGTTGTTTTTACTAAATTTTCAGTAATAAAAAAAAAGTATTGCATTATTTTTCTGGACCATTCGTTTATTGTAGAAAAAAGGCATGCTCAAGTGAACAGACATCAAGGAAGAAACCTTGACGCGTTTCATTCGTAGTGCTTAATTGTAAATGTGATGCCTTTTTTTCTGCAATCAACTTACCATCAAACAAGTGAATTGAGTGATTTTACTAAACTGAACATTTTTGGATATATCAGGACCAGACTTGGTCTGAAAGCCATGACTCTTCAGAACTTGGATACGTATAGCTGGTTCCCAGAACTTGCACCAGAAATATTTTGTTGTTTTCTATTTATTAGCAGCAATAAGGTCCCAGGTTCAAATCCTGGTCAGGACACTACCTGCATGGAATTATATGTTCTTCCTGTACTTGTGTTGGTTTCCTTCAGATACTATTGTTTCCTCCCACTCGCCAAAGATATGCTAATAGGTTAGTTAGCTCCTCTCTAAAGTGGCCCTAGTATGTATACATGGAAGGAAAGGACCCTATATTGCAAGCTCCTTGATGTTAGGGACTGATGGGATGTATGATGTGCTTCAGAAAATATGTAAAGAGCTGCATAAATTGTTGAAGCTGTATAAACACCTGTAATAAATAAATACATTTGTGAAAGTTCCATCCACTTCATCTAGTCTGGGTCTGTTCATCTACCATGACTGCTATACCATCTTTGTTTTAACCACTTCGCATCATGGCCAATTCTGACATTTCTCTCCTACATGTAAAATTCATAATTTTTTTGCTAGAAAATTACATAGAACCCCCAAACATTCTATATATTTTTTTAGCAAAGACCCTAGAGAATACAATGGCGGTTGTTGCAACTCACACGGTATTTGCGCAGTTTTATGCTTAAAAAAATTTTTTTTTGCATAATGTAATAGATGAAGATACGCCGAGTAAATAAATACCCAACATGTCACGCTTCAAAATTGTACGCACTCGTGGAATGGCGCCAAACTTTGGTATTTAAAAATCCCCATAGGCGACGCTTTAAATTTTTTTACTGGTTACATGTTTTGTGTTACAGAGGAGGTCTAGGGCTAGAATTATTGCTCTCGCTCTAATGTTCGTGGTGATACCTCACATGTGTGGTTTGCACACCGTTTTCATATGTGGGCGGGACTTACATATGCGTTCGCTTCTGCGTACGAGCTCACGGGGACAGGGGCACTTTACTTTTTTTTTATTGTTAATTTTACTTTTATTTTTTTAGTTTGACACTTTAAAAAAAAATTGATTACTTTTATTCCTATTACAAGGAATATAAACATCCCTTTTAATAGGGATATGACATGATTGGACCTATTTACAGTGAGATATGGGGTCAATAAGACCCCATATCTCACCTCTAGGCTGGGAAGCCTAAAAAAAAAATGATTATGGCTTCCCAGCCAAGGTGGCGCCATTATTTTGAATGCAGAGGCCGGGCGTGACGTCATAACATTGCGGCCTCCGAACGATCATAGAGACTCCGGGGACCATCTGGTCTGCAGGAAATCTCTATGATACCATCCGGGGGCCGGCAGATCCTGTGACCAACTCACCGATGGAAGCGGTGAGTCGGTAGAAGCACCGGAAGGTCCCGCCGCCCGTAAGAACGATCAAGCAGCGGAACAGCCGCTATGCTCTTTCTTATGGTGCAGGAAATCATCGGCTGAAAATGCCGATATCTGAATGATGTCTGTAACCTCAGGCATTATTCAGATATAACCCCCGAAAGTCAAGGCCGTCCCAGGATGTCCTCACAGCACGAGGTGGTTAAACATGGCAACATATTCTCACATTTAAAAGAAGCACTCGGCTTTTAGGTTGTAGGTTGCCTGATTGAAACTGTAATCCTGTCAATAATCATTTAGGTATTGTTTCTCTTATGGCTGTTCAATTTTCTGTAGCTGTGTGGTATTTTAAAACGGTGTCTCCGCAAAGGTGGTACAAAGGTGGTACAAGCTTTCTCTGGCAGTGCCACGACTCTCTTGGGCCTTGCTTATGCAAGTTGAACCCCCAAAAAAGAATTACTTTGTAACCAGATCCTTATGCAAAGGTGAACCCAGTCCTTGGATATTTTTAAAGATTTTATTATAGAACTTAAGAGGGAGAATGTTGAATACCCAAAAATGTAGCACTAAATCTTTGGCTGGATAATCAGACATTACATGCACACAATAGGCTAAAGGAGTTTCCAATTCAACAGAAGTTCCAGTTCCTGTGTTTTCTCTGTCCCAAGTAGATGACTGAAGTAATCAGTCCAGTGGAGTTGTATACACCAGCTCTCTCTCATGCAGTAGGATAAGTTCATAAATAAGAATCCAATCAACTTTTTTTGCCCCTAAGGGTCAAAGCGCTCAGATACCGGGCTTACACCCAGGACATCCACCTCAGGCCACAATCTGCAAACATTCCAGAGGCATGTTTAAGATATTTAAAGCCCAATTGAATTTTCAGTTTAAACTGAAACTAGCTAAATTCATTAAATGAGCATTAAAACAAAGGGTGTGCAAAGTTACAGTTTGTTTTCTTTAGAAAGCAGTTGCCGTATGTCCCTTGTCGGCATTAAGTAGAGAAGAACCCTTAGGCTGGCCATAAATGGTTTGAATCTTGGCCGCTTCCTGCTGATGTGAACCGTTAACGGGCAGGCTGAATGTACCAAGTTGAACCATCTATAAACTTGGATACAACCAGCCTGCCGTATTCTCTATTGCGATTATCGCTAGCCACTAGCCACTGCCAATGGCCCAACACAGTGTTTGCAGGAAAGAAATTTTCTCCATGTATGGCCAGCCTTACTCTCCTGGTCTCTCTAGGAGATCTGACAAGCCCTGATTTGCTGATTGGAAAGTTCAGGCTTTGACTCAGAAGGGGGAGTGTTGGACTTCTCATTGTGACCATCACTTTTACATTTTAAGCAAGGGTCCTTTTAGGCATCATGCTGGTAGGGAGCCGGGTTTTGCTATTCAAACTATGGATGCTTTCTAAAGAATATAAGCTGTAAAACTTTGCACACCTTTTATTTTTGGTGAACCTGGAACAAATTTAGCTGATTTTAACTGAGCATTCAATTGGGCTTTAAAGGTTAAGTTTAGCTTGTATATAAACTGCCCATGCAGACAAGAGGCCCCAGTAGTTTAACATATAATGTGCTGTTTGTAAAAATATTGTTTAATCCAAAGCTCCTGTGGGCCTTTTATGTCACTCATGGAGCCTAGCCTAAATGCTTATATCCACAACAAGGACCACAAGAAAATGGTTGCTAAACCTTCTTCTTTGAGGATAACTAAATTGATAATTTCTTTAGTTGTCCTCAAAGAAGGAGGCTCAGTGGCCATTTTTTGTAGCCCTGTGTCTGAGATGGAATGGGGCTACAGCAGTGTGCAAATCTTGGTGGGAAGAGTCTGCTGCAATTCAAGTGAGCGTACTGCGCATGCGCAGATTTTGAATCAGGAAGCATGTTCACTTCTGCAATGCTGGGGGAGAGCCCCCAACAACTACCATGGGTTAAATGGCAACACATGCACCTCTCAAAAAATAGGATCCTATTTTTCTTGCAAGATAAAGCCTGCCTTGTCCCTTTCTTTCTATTTGTTGCTCATTTAAAGCTGAACTATTAAAAACTGAAAGTTCTTCTTTTGGAGTGGGACTGTACCACCACTGCAAGAGTTAACTTTAATAAACGTGATATTTAGAACAAAATTCACTTCCTTCATATAAGTAAGTCCTCATGCATTAGTCTATAATCAAATAGTGCACTTCCACTTTCGTGCAACACATCCATGCTCAGAGAACTCTCACCTTAATTAAAACTCAATTTTACATTATAATTAGACTAGGTAGATGGTATGGTCATCCAGAAAACAACAATGTTCTCCCAGTCTACCCTCTTATGCATATTCAATATTAGGATGCTGATCCCTTGAAGGTGCTGATATGTCCACTCCTCACCATGTTAGGATAAAGCAAAGAGTGCCTCCAATAGTGTAGTATTAAGTAACACCAATTTAATAGGTTAAAATAACTCCTACATTTAGTAAGTGTTAAAAGCACAATCAAAGGCTAAGTTCACCTTTTTGTTTTTCTAAATTCCAGCTATCGTATCTACCAATATAACATTAATGTACTTCTTTTGCAAAAAGAAAACTGTTTTCCATTTATTCTACACAGGCTTATCTCACTGTCTTCATAGCTGTTTAAAAACACTGATTACTTCTGCCTTACTTCCTGGACAGACTTTAGGTCATGGCACAGGAAGGAGTTGACCAGCTGAGGGTAGATTATGCAGAGTGTGCATGATGTGTGCTAATGAGATCAACTGGTCAACTCCTTCCTTTGTCATGACCTAAGGTCTGTCTAGGAAGTAAGACAGCTATGAAGAGAGTGAGGTAAGCCTATGTAGAATTAATGGAAAGCTGTTTTATTCTTTTATAAATACATTAACTACTTACGGCGGCAGGTTGGCTCTTCTGCTCAAATCGCCGTAGCTGTACGGTGGCTCGTGCAGGCATAGTTGCGAGCAGGAGCATGCCCACGGGTCGGGTGGACTTGATTTCCGCCGGCGACCTGCGATCGCCTGGTACAGCGGCAGAATGGGGATCTGCCTTTGTAAACAAGGCGGATCCCCGTTCTGACAGATGACATGCCAGAGATCTTCTGTTCCCAGTCATCGGCAACAGTGATCTCTGTGATCTCCCTGGCAGCTCATCTCCCCTACATTTAGAACACACCTAGTTAAACCCTTGATCGCACCCTAGTGTTAACTCCTTCCTTGCCAGTGTCATTTTTACATTGATCAGTGCATTTTTATAGCACTGGTTAATGTAATAATGTCACTGGTCCCCAAAAAGTGTCATTTGGGATCAGATTTGTCCACCGCAATATCACAGTCCTGCTAAAAATCACAGATCGCTACCATTACTAGTAAAAACAATTTAAAAAAATCGCTAAATCTGTACCATAGTTTGTAGATGTGATAACTTTTGTGCAAACCAATCAATATATGCCTATTGCAATATTTGTAACCAAAAATATGTAGAAGAATATATATTGGCCTAAACTGATGAAGACTTTTTTTTTATATTTTCTTTTTTTTTGGATATGTATTGTAGCAAAATGTATTTTTTTTTTTTGAATGTCACTCTTTGTTTATAGCATAAAAAATAAAACGGCAGAGGTGATCTGTGATCCGATTCATTTGGTGATACCACCAAAAGAATGCTCTATTTATGGGGAAAAAAGGACATCAATTTTGTTTGGGTACAGTGTCACACGATTGACAATTATCGCAAAAATGCCATTAAGGGGGCAAATCCTTCCGGGGCTGAAGGGGTTAATGCCATATTGGTACATAAGGGAGCTGGGATTAAGAGAAAATAATAAAGGTGAACTCAGTCTTTAAAACAATCAGTACACTCAGCATGTATCAATGCTTGACATCCGTTCTGGTCCGGGATACCATACACGTTACATCACGGTAGGTGGCTTCATCAGTTCTGTGAGTACGGTGTTGGAAGTGCACAATTTGGTTATACACTAATGCATGAGGACTTACTTATATTAAGAAAGTGTATTTTTTTATATATCATGTTTGAAAACTTTGATTTGTCCCTATTATTTGTCTAATATTGATATGGACTTACAGCAAATTTTATCACTTTTGCACATCTAGCACAGCATTGATTGGGTGTAAAGTTTATATATGTACATTTTATACAGCTGTATTTGATTAGTAATATGATTTTTTTTTAGAGAGCCGTTTTTTAGAGAGTCTCTTTTTTGACACTTTACTGTGAGGCTGCTCAACTCCATCTACACTGCACCATTATCTTTACTGTGGGAACATATTAGGTGTTGCAGAAAACTGTACACTTTATTTATATTCATTTTATTTACTTTGTATGTATTTGGTTCAACCAGGTAGCGCAGAGGTAACTTTATTGGTAATTTTAACTGCTTCTTTAGTCTAGGTGAGGGAAAAAAGGCTTTTGCTTCCCTAATCCTTCACTCCTTTGGCTCAATGTGCTCCCATTTGCTCCAGAAGTGGACTGTCCCTCGACATCCTCACGATCAATGCAGGCCTATGATCCATCAGTCTTCTTCGTGTCAGAGGTCCTTAGACCACCAGAGTGCAGGGAAGAAGCTACAAAGACTGGTCTAGGAGCACAAACATGCCTGCAGCAGCTGTGGATCAGATAGTAAAGCTGCTTTACATGGTCCCTAAGCATAAATGAGCAATTAACCCTTGCATGTGCACAGTCTCTCTGCAAGGGAGGACCCTTTAGTTTTCCAGTGTTCAGACTTAAGTGCTTGCATACTATGCTAACACTACCCAATTTCTACCAAACACATACTTTAAGTCTATATACTGAATATTTTGGTTAGGGTTAATTAGGGTTATAAGAATGGGAAAGGGGGAGGGGGGGTCAGGGAATGTGGAGTTGTGGTTATGAATATTTTGGTACACTGTGTTCTGATATTTTATTAAACTTAAGACAATGCCGTGTGTTTATGTGAAAATAATTTTTTTTTTAAGCAAACTTTTCTATATTGTCTAGGTATGTCTGTTTTGGCTGCTACTTTCACTATTAAAATCAAGTCTATTAACACTGGGTAGAGAAAATCAGGTGTTGCAGTCAAAATTACCTAAAAGAGGATGTTTTGCCAAGTTGACACGAATAAGATTCTGAGGCTGCTGTATTTAAGCCAAGTTAAACTAGCACATTACAATTTACCCTTAAAGATTTTACTGTTCCATAATACCACATACAGCTTCAAGGCATCTCTCAAGCATGCAATTTAAAAGAATGGATTTGTCTCATGTCACTGTTAGAGTCGTATTAAAAGGAACCTCTGTATCATTTTTTTAAAATGATTTTTGCTTTGTTAAATATCCCCCATTGAAGTGCCCCGCTCCTATTGCCTTTTTTGACAATAGTTTGCCTATTAGCCTTAAAAATGGATAGAGTTTAGTATCAAGATTTACCCCTCTTAGACTTAAATAGGGTTTGATGCTAAGTTTTAGGTTTGTGGTTTTAGAGCAGGATTTCACAAAATCCCCCTCAAATCAAATACGAGGCAGATTCGCTCATCCCTAATTATTAAAGTTAAAATAACTTAAATAATATACATTGCATTCTTTATGCACAAAGCATTTTAACATTACCAGCTTCTTGATAACCCAAAGTATGACTTATTTCTTATTTAGGGATTGTGGGCAGATCCATGGCATGAAGGCATGAAAATCCTTTCTTTATGCCCTGTAACCATCCTCTGGTTTACTTAACAGGTACATTCTATGCAGGGCCGGTGCTGTACTATTTTGCACCCTAGGCAAGACCAGCTACTTGCGCCCCCCCCCCCCCACACTTAAAAAAAAAGAAAAAAAAAAAAACTAAACTACCATTTTAAAAAACAGTAGAAAATATTAAAACATCTAAATATAAAACTGCTACATCTCTTTCAGCCCAATCCAGCAAAAAAAAAAAAGAAGAAAACAGCCCAATCAAGCAAAGAGACAGCTAAATCCAGCAAAGATACATCCCCATATAACAAAGACGGTCAAATCCAGCAAAGAGACAGCCCTATCCAAAGAGAAATCAAAATCCAGCAAAGAGACATCACCATATAAAATAGACAGCCCAATCCAAAGAAACAGGTGGAGGGTAGTGTGACAGGTGATGGTGGGGGGCGCAGTGTGACCGGTGGTGGTGGGGGGCGCAGTGTGACCGGTGGTGGTGGGGGGCGCAGTGTGACAGGTGGTGGTGGGGGGCGCAGTGTGACAGGTGGTGGTGGGGGGCGCAGTGTGACCGGTGGTGGTGGGGGGCGCAGTGTGACCGGTGGTGGTGGGGGGCGCAGTGTGACCGGTGGTGGTGGGGGGCGCAGTGTGACCGGTGGTGGTGGGGGGCGCAGTGTGACCGGTGGTGGTGGGGGGCGCAGTGTGACCGGTGGTGGTGGGGGGCGCAGTGTGACAGGTGGTGGTGGGGGGCGCAGTGTGACAGGTGGTGGTGGGGGGCGCAGTGTGACAGGTGGTGGTGGGGGGCGCAGTTTGACAGGTGACGTGGGGGACCAGTGTGACAGGTGACGGTGGGGGACCAGTGTGACAGGTGATGGTGGGGGGCAGTGTGACAGGTGATGGTGGGGGGCAGTGTGACAGGTGATGGTGGGGGGCAGTGTGACAGGTGATGGTCTGGGCCAGTGTGACAGGTGATGGTGGGGGGGCCAGTGTGACAAGTGACGTGGGGGAGCCAGTGTAACAGGTGGTGGTGGGGGGCAGTGTGACAGGTGGTGGTGGGGGGGCCAGTGTGACAGGTGGTGGTGGGGGGGCCAGTGTGACAGGTGGTGGTGGGGGGGCCAGTGTGACAGGTGGTGGTGGGGGCAGTGTGGCAGGTGATGATGGGGGGGCAGTGTGACAGGTGGTGGTGGGGGGCCAGTGTGACAGGTGACGTGGGGGAGCCAGTGTAACAGGTGGTGGTGGGGGGGGGGCTAGTGTGACAGGTGGTGGTGGGTGGCAGTGTGACAGGTAATGGTGGGGGGCAGTGTGACATGTGCAAGAACTTCACTCACTGTGTTGGCTGTTAGTGTCAGCTTCTCGAGAGGCAGTCACGTTGCATGGAATCCACGTTGCATGGGCAGTGTGGCAGGTGATGATGGGGGGGCAGTGTGACAGGTGGTGGTGGGGGGCGCAGTGTGACCGGTGGTGGTGGGGGGCGCAGTGTGACAGGTGGTGGTGGGGGGCGCAGTGTGACAGGTGGTGGTGGGGGGCGCAGTGTGACAGGTGGTGGTGGGGGGCGCAGTGTGACAGGTGGTGGTGGGGGGCGCAGTGTGACCGGTGGTGGTGGGGGGCGCAGTGTGACAGGTGGTGGTGGGGGGCGCAGTGTGACAGGTGGTGGTGGGGGGCGCAGTGTGACAGGTGATGGTGGGGGGCAGTGTGACAGGTGATGGTGGGGGGCAGTGTGACAGGTGATGGTGGGGGGCAGTGTGACAGGTGATGGTCTGGGCCAGTGTGACAGGTGATGGTGGGGGGGCCAGTGTGACCGGTGGTGGTGGGGGGGCCAGTGTGACAGGTGATGGTGGGGGGCAGTGTGACAGGTGATGGTGGGGGGCAGTGTGACAGGTGATGGTGGGGGGCAGTGTGACAGGTGATGGTCTGGGCCAGTGTGACAGGTGATGGTGGGGGGGCCAGTGTGACAAGTGACGTGGGGGAGCCAGTGTAACAGGTGGTGGTGGGGGGCAGTGTGACAGGTGGTGGTGGGGGGGCCAGTGTGACAGGTGGTGGTGGGGGGGCCAGTGTGACAGGTGGTGGTGGGGGGGCCAGTGTGACAGGTGGTGGTGGGGGCAGTGTGGCAGGTGATGATGGGGGGGCAGTGTGACAGGTGGTGGTGGGGGGCCAGTGTGACAGGTGACGTGGGGGAGCCAGTGTAACAGGTGGTGGTGGGGGGGGGCTAGTGTGACAGGTGGTGGTGGGTGGCAGTGTGACAGGTAATGGTGGGGGGCAGTGTGACATGTGCAAGAACTTCACTCACTGTGTTGGCTGTTAGTGTCAGCTTCTCGAGAGGCAGTCACGTTGCATGGAATCCACGTTGCATGGGCAGTGTGGCAGGTGATGATGGGGGGGCAGTGTGACAGGTGGTGGTGGGGGGCGCAGTGTGACCGGTGGTGGTGGGGGGCGCAGTGTGACCGGTGGTGGTGGGGGGCGCAGTGTGACAGGTGGTGGTGGGGGGCGCAGTGTGACAGGTGGTGGTGGGGGGCGCAGTGTGACAGGTGGTGGTGGGGGGCGCAGTGTGACCGGTGGTGGTGGGGGGCGCAGTGTGACAGGTGGTGGTGGGGGGCGCAGTGTGACCGGTGGTGGTGGGGGGCGCAGTGTGACAGGTGATGGTGGGGGGCAGTGTGACAGGTGATGGTGGGGGGCAGTGTGACAGGTGATGGTGGGGGGCAGTGTGACAGGTGATGGTCTGGGCCAGTGTGACAGGTGATGGTGGGGGGGCCAGTGTGACCGGTGGTGGTGGGGGGGCCAGTGTGACCGGTGGTGGTGGGGGGCGCAGTGTGACAGGTGGTGGTGGGGGGCGCAGTGTGACAGGTGGTGGTGGGGGGCGCAGTGTGACCGGTGGTGGTGGGGGGCGCAGTGTGACCGGTGGTGGTGGGGGGCGCAGTGTGACCGGTGGTGGTGGGGGGCGCAGTGTGACCGGTGGTGGTGGGGGGCGCAGTGTGACCGGTGGTGGTGGGGGGCGCAGTGTGACAGGTGGTGGTGGGGGGCGCAGTGTGACAGGTGGTGGTGGGGGGCGCAGTGTGACAGGTGGTGGTGGGGGGCGCAGTTTGACAGGTGACGTGGGGGACCAGTGTGACAGGTGACGGTGGGGGACCAGTGTGACAGGTGATGGTGGGGGGCAGTGTGACAGGTGATGGTGGGGGGCAGTGTGACAGGTGATGGTGGGGGGCAGTGTGACAGGTGATGGTCTGGGCCAGTGTGACAGGTGATGGTGGGGGGGCCAGTGTGACAAGTGACGTGGGGGAGCCAGTGTAACAGGTGGTGGTGGGGGGCAGTGTGACAGGTGGTGGTGGGGGGGCCAGTGTGACAGGTGGTGGTGGGGGGGCCAGTGTGACAGGTGGTGGTGGGGGGGCCAGTGTGACAGGTGGTGGTGGGGGCAGTGTGGCAGGTGATGATGGGGGGGCAGTGTGACAGGTGGTGGTGGGGGGCCAGTGTGACAGGTGACGTGGGGGAGCCAGTGTAACAGGTGGTGGTGGGGGGGGGCTAGTGTGACAGGTGGTGGTGGGTGGCAGTGTGACAGGTAATGGTGGGGGGCAGTGTGACATGTGCAAGAACTTCACTCACTGTGTTGGCTGTTAGTGTCAGCTTCTCGAGAGGCAGTCACGTTGCATGGAATCCACGTTGCATGGGCAGTGTGGCAGGTGATGATGGGGGGGCAGTGTGACAGGTGGTGGTGGGGGGCGCAGTGTGACCGGTGGTGGTGGGGGGCGCAGTGTGACAGGTGGTGGTGGGGGGCGCAGTGTGACAGGTGGTGGTGGGGGGCGCAGTGTGACAGGTGGTGGTGGGGGGCGCAGTGTGACAGGTGGTGGTGGGGGGCGCAGTGTGACCGGTGGTGGTGGGGGGCGCAGTGTGACAGGTGGTGGTGGGGGGCGCAGTGTGACCGGTGGTGGTGGGGGGCGCAGTGTGACAGGTGATGGTGGGGGGCAGTGTGACAGGTGATGGTGGGGGGCAGTGTGACAGGTGATGGTGGGGGGCAGTGTGACAGGTGATGGTCTGGGCCAGTGTGACAGGTGATGGTGGGGGGGCCAGTGTGACCGGTGGTGGTGGGGGGGCCAGTGTGACAGGTGATGGTGGGGGGCAGTGTGACAGGTGATGGTGGGGGGCAGTGTGACAGGTGATGGTGGGGGGCAGTGTGACAGGTGATGGTCTGGGCCAGTGTGACAGGTGATGGTGGGGGGGCCAGTGTGACAGGTGACGTGGGGGAGCCAGTGTAACAGGTGGTGGTGGGGGGCAGTGTGACAGGTGGTAGTGGGGGGGCCAGTGTGACAGGTGGTGGTGGGGGGGGCAGTGTAACAGGTGGTGGTGGGGGCAGTGTGGCAGGTGATGATGGGGGGGCAGTGTGACAGGTGACGTGGGGGAGCCAGTGTAACAGGTGGTGGTGGGGGGCAGTGTGACAGGTGGTAGTGGGGGGGCCAGTGTGACAGGTGGTGGTGGGGGGGGCAGTGTAACAGGTGGTGGTGGGTGGCAGTGTGACAGGTAATGGTGGGGGGCAGTGTGACATGTGCAAGAACTTCACTCACTGTATTGGATGTTAGTGTCAGCTTCTCGAGAGGCAGTCACGTTGCATGGAATCCTAGCTCAGCAATAAACAGCCCGTCAGAGCAGCCAATGATTGAGTTGTATGCTGGAGGATGCATGACCAATCGATAGCAGGGGCGGGCGTTCCGTGTGGTGGTGGGCGTGGCCAATAGCTTCCAGCGTGCTTTTCTGTCCCAGGGCTCAAGTTGGCATCGAGTAGAGGCAGGAGGATAGCGGCGTAATATATTGTCACCTGTTAAGTGTTCCTGCCCCGGGGCGGGACAGAACGGCCTCCCCCGTTATTGGGATGGGATTCCCACACTTCTCTCGCTCCTCCCATTCAGTAAACAAGAGAGAAATGTCCCGAAGTGAAGGCAGACAGGAGGGGGGCGGAGCGCCCACAAACATGCCGCTCTGTGTGAGTGGAGCTGACGCGGCCGGCCGTGCTAGCGTGCTGTCATTGTGCGCGCCCTGTGCATGCTGAACTATGGAGAACGAGGCACTGACAAGCTCCCAGTGCAAAGTAGGGAAACCAGCGGTCCTGGCTGCGCCCTAGGCGGCAATGCGCCCTAGGCGGTTGCCTAGTCCGCCTAGTGGTAGCACCGGCCCTGATTCTATGTAAAGCTAGATATCTCACTTGTATACAGATGTTTTAAACTAGATAAGCACATCATTTGACCTGGGGATACTACAGACAAAGATCATGCGATGGGCTAATAATCTCAGAGTGTAGTTCACCAAAGGGAACAAAAAAGCCCCTAACTGAACATATTATAATATGCAGCAGTACCTTTAGTCTTCAGTGAAATACATTTTTGGTTCCTAAGGCTCATCTCACTGTAATCTTTAAATTGACAAAATATAAAGCACATTTCAAGCACATGCCTAATAATAAATAAAATAAGTTAATACACACAAGATAACAGAAAATATATTTATTAAAACAATAAAAAGCCCATAATTATTAATAAAGAATGATATATAATTTAGGAATTTTACACAAGCAACTTAACTTTATAATTTGACTATAGTTATAATTTAATTGAATTTCTATTTCAGTCTGTACTAAACTAAAAATGCAAAAAAAAAAGTCTCTAACTTGTAGCCATGGTAACAATATTCAACTGGTAGGCAGAATTTTCAATAACTGTTACGCCCATGCTCCAATAATTCTCTTACTGACAATACATTTTGTTAGATTCCTGGTTTTTTATACACCTAACCTGTCAGGAAATAGTGGTATTTTCGAAACCCTATACACATGTATCTCTGTCATCACAGTGCTAATTTTCTCTTTTAGTTGTTAAAACCACAACCACTGTAAGTCCAACTTAGTCCGCTGAACCGTGTTTCAGCGGACAATCCGCTCGTGTGTGGGCTTCAGCGGACCTTTTCAGCGGACAGTCTTGCGGACTAAGTCTTTCGGAATTTCCGTAATACAGTCCGTCCAAACTTGGTTTTGTCCGTCCAAACTTGGTTTCAGCGGACAGTCCGCTCGTGTGTAGGCAAGTTGGACGGACTAAGTATGGCGCATGCTCAGAAAGGATTTACACGGCCGAAGGTTGCATTGCAGTGTATTGGACGTCGTTTTTCTAGTCCCGTCGTACGTGCTGTACACGTCATCGCGCAAGCTTTCCACTCGTGTGTGGGCTTCAGCGGACTTTTTCAGCGGACAGTCTGGCGGACTAAGTCTTTCGGAATTTCCGTAATACAGTCCGTCCAAACTTGGTTTTGTCCGTCCAAACTTGGTTTCAGCGGACAGTCCGCTCGTGTGTAGGCAAGTTGGACGGACTAAGTATGACGCATGCTCAGAAAGGATTTACACGGCCGAAGGTTGCATTGCAGTGTATTGGACGTCGTTTTTCTAGTCCCGTCGTACGTGCTGTACACGTCATCGCGCAAGCTTTCAGCGGACTGTCTGTTCATCGTGTGTGGTCAAGTCCGTTCATTCAAAATTTGGACGGACTGTCTGTCGGATTTTGTCTGACGAACTTAGTTGGCCAGACAATCCGCCCGTGTGTACGCGGCCTTAGGCTACTTTCACACTGGGGCGGGGGGGGCGGCGCTTTTCTCCTGCTAGCGGAGCGCTTTTATCCCCCCTCTAGCAGCTGAGGAAAGGGTTAAAAGCACCCGAAAAACGCCGCTGACAAAATGCTTTGCAGTCGCTTCGGCAGCGCTGCCCATTGATTTCAATGCCAGGTGTGATGGAGGAGCGATGTATACACCACTCACCCACCGCCCAAAGATGCTGCTTGCAGGACTTTTTTTCCGGTCCTGCAAGCGCACTGCCCCAGTGTGAAAGCACTCAGGCTCTCACATTGGGGCTGCAGAAGAGGCAGTTTACAGGCGCTTTTCATGCGCTATTTTTAGCGCTAAAATGCATGTAAAATGCCTTGGTGTGAAAGGGGTCTGAAGTTGATTTTACCTGTCAAAGACGGGGGTACATAAATCTGGTTGTGTCTCACTCCTTCCACAGTGCACTCATTCCTGACCTCCACGGTCACTGTTCCCATGACATTGACAGACTCAAGGGCAAAGAATTCTGTGCTAGTGTGGATGCTTGTTTTTTGTTACATACACTACGCACACTTTAAACAAAACATATAAAAGTATTTTAAATGATACAGATGCTTTTATTTTATTTTGACAGCAGTAAATCCAACAATGAAAAAAAGCTTTTGCATACAGCTACAATAAAAAGTTCCTTGCTTCCTTATTTTTTGTTCTTGTCTGGTAGACAGATAATTATACTAAAAGGTCCATGCCAACCCACAGTACCCACCTATGAGGTCTCATTCCTGAGGACTGGGAGACTTCATGTCAGACCCACAAGTGAAGTGAAATAGGAAACATTGCCCACTCTCTAAATCTTTTGAGCCTAGACCTATTCTAACACCATGGAAGCTTGTGGGCTGTACAATTAGCCATGTCCTGCAGCACTAAGTAGACTCCTACTGAGTGGGATATGTAAGATCAGGGGCAACCCCAGACCTTTTTTTGGTTGTTGTAGTGCTGCTGCTGGGAGTGTAAACAGGGAAGTTAAGTATCCACACACATTACTTAAGAGTCACAATAAAAGCAGACATAAAATAATGAGAAATGCTTTGTCAGAAAATGAACTAACAATTTTATATAGAAATCATTCACGGTGTGTGCCTTTCCTCCAATCAGCTCTCACGCAGCCTCTCCACCATCTTCTCTGCTGCTGACAGATGAAGAAAGATTTGTAACATGATCAGCACTTTTGAAAGGGTGTAGAGAGAGGAAGATTGCAGTTAAACAAGTAAAACGTATGATTGGTTTCATTTGTGTGTATCATCTGAGGCTATTCACTTCACTGAGTATATGTGAGGGTTTACATCCACTTTACCCACTTCTTGCCCGCGTTATAGCCAAATGGCGGCTACAATTGCCGGGAGGGCATCAATAGGCGTTCTCCTGTGCATGAGCTGCCTGGGCGCTCCCTGAGTCAATGAAACTCAGCTGATTACAGATCGAAAGTAAGGGGCCTATCCCGGCCCCTTACCACATGATTAGCTGTCAGCCAATGACAGCTGATCACGTGATGTAAACAAAAGATCAGCAAATGGCTTTTTTTCTGCTCATGCTGATAGCGTGAGCAGAAAAATGTAGCTTAGCACCGTCTTCTGCCAAAGGGACAGTGGCCCCGAACAGTGGGGGCCACCGCCACCTCATCTGTGCTCACTTGTGCTGCCTGCCAGTGCCCACCAGTGCCACCTACAATTGCCACCTATCAATGCTTACCAGTGCCACCTATCAAAGCCCATCAGCGCTGCTAATCAGTGCTTGATCATCAGTGCCACCTACCAGTGCCCTTCAGTTCCATCTGTCAGTGCCTCTCAGTTCCGCCCATCAGTCCCCATCAGTGTCCATCAGTTCCACCCCTCAGTGCCACCTATCATTGCTCATCAGTGCCACCTATTAGTGCCCACCGGTACCACCTCATCAAAGCCCACCAGTGCCACCTATCAGTGTCCATCAGTGCCACCTTATCAGTGTCCATCAGTGCTGCTTTATCAGTGTCCATCAGTGCAGCCTATCAATGCCCATCAGTGCAGTATATCAGTACTCATCAATGACAGGTGCATTTGACCTGCATATGACCTCCTTCTGACCTGTTGTTACCTGCTTGAGCTGCTTTTGCACTGGTATGAGAAAGGCAGTTTTGAAGTGCACAAAAGCCCATTTATAATGGTCCTAACCCAAATAGAGAAAACAAATATTTTGAGCAACTGCCTAAACAACAAAAAGAATGTGCACTAACTAGTCAGAGTGTGTGTACAGGTGTTTATCAATAGAAACCTGTTCACAGGCAGCAGCGTATGAAATCATGTGTGCACATTGGCCATGGTCTCAGTTGGGGAAATTCATGAAGGGTACTGTAGACACGCTTTACAATTCTGTGAGATAGCAGCACCAAAAGTGTCAGTGCTTGTGCCCAATTTTTTTACTTGTTAGAGACAAGTATATAAATATGTCCCTGTCTGCAAAGAGATCAGAGTGCCCACAACGGACATTCCTTTTTCAGTGTATTCACTCCTGCACTCGCCAGTCACTACGCCCCTCAAACTGATAGGCACATGGCCTAACATTTTGTGCTAGGGATAGGTGGAGCCTAATGGAAGCTGAGAGACTAGTTCCCTGTCAGGTTCACTTTACTTTTGATTGACAGCGTATAGCAATGGGTGGATCCATAGCCACCATTCAGTCCAATAGAAGCTATTCAATCCAATAGCAGCTTTCGAATCTGCTCACTGCCATGCGCTGTCAATCAAAAGTTAAGTGGACCTGATGGGGAACTAGATTGTCAGCTTCCCATCATCTTCCGTCCACCCACTAACACATCGTATTCCCAAATATGGACAGTGCCATATTTGGGCCGTAACATGACCTTTGTTTACATGTAGATTTCCACTAGGAAATCACCCAGCCTTCAGCTAAATGGGGCTGGAGATGCAGCCCTGTGTGGGAAACATGACAGGCGGCTCAGAGTGCTAGCTTATCTCCTGTACACCAGCTCAGCACTGGAGTTATATACCAACAGTTTCCCAATCTGAGAACTGGTGGTAATCTTGTCACTGCCATAGCGACAGGTTCTTAAAGTGTGCATCAAAGCAGAATAAAAAGATAAAGCCGGCCGGCTCTCTGTAGCTGCCCCTGGTTCCGGAACTATATCTTGCAATTGCAATCAGGTCAGCTGCTGGTCAAAAAGCTTTTTGACCAGCAGCTGACCTGATTGCAATTGTTTCTTTGTTGGCCTGCAGGCTCCGATTTGCTTGTCAAAACACAATCCATGGGCCAGCTTACATACATAAGCTTAATAAATTGAATTCATTGTCTTCCATAATTATTACAGCCTTTTTTGTTTTAATTTTGGGTACTACAGCTTCTGTTTTATTGCAGCAATATTTTTTTTTAACAATTGTGTAAAAGAAAGCAATATATATTTGTAATATTAGTACACAGTTCTTTTATACTAAATATTGGAGTGATGGACACTTGTTTTTGTTACATACACTACGCACATTTTAAGCAAAACATATAGAAGTATTTTATATGATACAGATACTATTATTTTATTTTGACAGTAGTTAATGTAACAATGAAAAAGATTTACAGGCTTTTGCTTGCAGCTGCAATAAAAACAAAATTTCTTGCTTGCTTTTCTTTGTCCTTGTCTGGTAGACAGATAATCATACTAAAAAGTCCATGCTACTTTTAAAATAAAACTCTACTTTCTATGGCCTTCCATACCAAGTGTTCTATGCTATGCTATGCTTATAATATACTGGGTCTCCCCTGACATCTTGTTAAGTTTGTGCAGGCCATTTCACCTGATGTCAGTTAGGATACTTATCTGATTAAGCCCACGTTCACATTGGGGCAAAATCAGCTGCTATTGCACTGTCCAAATCGGTGCGACGCCGACTTTGCATCAATTCCCAAAAGTAGTTTCTGCATTATTTTTGGCGACTTCAGGGGCAATTTCAATAGACACCTGTGCAGGAAAATGCACAGATGTCTCTGAAATTGCTCCCGAAGTCGGAGTGACATGCGGGTATGAAATTGTGCAAGTTCAGCTGAATTCGCATGATTTCTAACCCACTGTCAGTGTGAACCTAGGCTTAACAGTGAACCAGGCCAGCCCACATGTCAGACATAGAAGCCATAACTGATGTGAAGTGGACAGCATTACCCACCGAATCTTCAGAGCCTAGACCTATTCTAACACCATGGAAGCTTGGGGCTGCACAATTAGCCATGCTCTGCAGCACTCCGTAAGCTCCTACTGAGTGGAGTGTCTGAGACCAGCAGCAGCTCCAGACATTTTGTTGGTGGTTGCAGCGCTAGTGCTAAGTTTGTGAATGTAGGAGTCCCCCACACGCACTAGTCTAGTATAATAATAAAAGCAGACATAACATAATGAGAAATTCTTTCTCAGAAAATGAAATACTAATGTTATACAGAAATCATTCACAGTGTAATAAAAACTGAAGCCTACATAGAGCAGTGGTCAACAGTAAGTAACAGTGTCCTTTAGATTGCTGGTCAACAAGTGCAAAAAACAATTCAATAATTGCTGCCAATGAGCGTACAAATAACAAAAACTGGCAAAATTTTAAAAAGAATTATGAATAACAACTCTATATTCCAGATTAGGAAAAAGCATTCTTTACAGCTCTTCTTCCAACCCTTCTCTCAATTATGGGAGAAGGAATGAGAAGTAATGCAATCATCCATATTCAATCTTGCATCATTCCCTCTACTTAGCTTTATACCCTCAATTCTCTTTCATCATGTCCTTCCTTTCATTTGCCTCCCTTTTTTTACTCCCCCCCCCCCTACAAGTTAGAGAGAGTGGGGAGGGGAGAGGAGTGAGGGAGAGCGAGGGAAGAGCTGAGAAGGAAGACGTGACGGAAGCACCCAGAATTTTTGTTTGCTTTCCACCCCCCCTTTCCCATGACGCCTTCCATAAAAAGATATGGACAGAACAAAACTACACCTCTGGCGGTGTCCCTTGCAACTGTCCGTCAAAGTACAACCCTCATACAATCACCCCTAATGCATTATCAACAGGTATATTACATAGGATGTTTGGAGGAGCAGGAGATCCCACTCTTAGATGTCCTGTTGGTGGCATCACATGTCTGTATAGAAAGCCCTTGGCCAGCAACAGCCTCTTATTAGCCCAGTCCAGTCACCCCAAGCATGTGGTTAGGGGTATACCGGTCAGCCAGTTCATCCTCCTTTGTATAATTTGCAGTGAGACATTGACTTTGAGAAAGAAGCAACTTTATTATATCAACAATTTAGACAACAGGCCAAGGCCAAGAACAGACAGGATCTTCTGTAGAGCCTATTCAATAGCAAATTCTTTATCACCTGGTTTCTTTCAGTCTATGCCAAAAAAAGCGCCACCTGGTTACATTTTAAGGGAAACTATAAATGCGAAGCCAGGGATTGTTCATGTTGTCCCCACATTCTCGGTGGGGACATGGTGACAGCTAGTACTAATATAATTTCTTATATGTGCATTGTGTTTTTTGATAGATGTATATGGCATGGTATAGTTTGTGTTTTTGCTTGGCTTCATGGTTACGTTTGATGGACCATTCGGTTTTGGTTTTCCATAATTGATTGGCCCCATATGTGACTCAGGGGCTATAAGCAAGAATGTTTTGGGCAATTAGCAATGATTAAGCACAGGACTGTGAAACGTGTCTGCTGACCCTTCGTGGATTGAGTGTGTATGGCATGTCTACAATTTTTATGTTTAAGGAGTTGTTTTTATTTCCTGAAAGTGCTGCTATTGTTTTTTCTTCTACTTGCATGGACGTGGTTGCAGACCCAGATAGGCACCCAGGAGTTTTTTAGCAGCTTCGGATCTCATGGGTCAGCCTTTGGAGCGGCCTTTGCACATCCCATTTGTCTTTTACAGGTCAACACATTGTTGTCGTGTGAACAGGACACATAAAAAACAATAGTTTTTTAGGTTTCTCTGCACTGACCTGCGTTTTACAGCTGCGCTAAAAGGAAGATAAACACATTAGTGTGTGTTAGCCCTTAGACACAATGAGGCCTGGTGTACATCAAAGAGACTGTGGGAGTAATGTAAGGATTGTTGTTGGTGTCAGTGCAAACAATGATAACCCCCAGCATGCATCAGGCCCAGCAACGATAACCCCCGAGCAAGTGTCATCTTCCCAGCAATAACCCCCAGCACAATAATAACCCTGGAACAATAATAACCCCAGCAAGAAAATAACCTCAAGCACAATAAAAAAAAGCACAGTTATAACCCCAAGCATAATAATAATCCCAAGCAGAAAAATAACCCACAGCACATTAATAAAGCCCTGTGGAAATAAAAAGCCCAGTAGATTAATAACAGCAGAAGCTAAAATAACCCTGTCCCCAGCAACCACAAGCTGCAAAAAAGTTCCTCGTGCATAATAGAACCTTACTGTTCCCAGAAATAATAGCTTCCCAAGTGCGTTAATAGAATTTTACTTTGCCCCGCAATTATAGACCCCCAGAAAAATAATGTATCCTCAATATCCTCAGCAATAATAAACATCCAGCAGCAATAATAGACCCCCAGCAAAGGCATTCAGTAGTTTTACTAACCTGAACCTGAGCGTCCTTTCCCTTGACTATAATTCTGTCACTCCACTGGACAGAGCAAGGCAGTGTGCTGGAACCCATAGCATTGCCAGCACCTTTTTTTATTTATAGTGAAGGCAGCATGGGGCTATTAATGTAGGTGCTATAGGGGGCTTAAGGAAATGTTGCACCCCCCTTTTCTGTCCAGCCAACACCCCCTGGTGTCACTACTGTCTGAAACTGAACCCTATCATGTGCAGAAAGATTCTGCCTTTTACCCATTGGCCATTTTAAAATGCTTCTTACCTCCTATTTCATTTTGGGCTCTGGCACAAGGCACCAGACCTGAGTGGCATACTTTCCTCTCTTGGTTTAGTCGCTTCTGTAAAAATATTGCACATCTTGGTTCTGACCAGCTCCAATCCCTCGCCGCAAGACCTTGTTTTTGAGCTTTATTTTAGTTGTATTCTTTTTCATGCATACCTTCCTTTGTTCAACAGTGGTTGGCTTTATTGCCTTAATAATCCTGTGATCATGTGCTTTTCACAATTATGATAACTGCCATTGGTATTGAGGGAAGGAGATTAAACAATATTCTTTCCCACCAATCAACCAATGTGGTTATTAAGACTTCAGGCAATTCTTCCCTGGAAATGTATGCAAATATTCTTGTGTGCAAATAACAAAAAAAGGTTTCTGAGTATTTTACCATTTTGCATTAAAAGTTTTTACGTGAATTACTCAACAAGTCGATAAACACCCAATTACTACAGCAGCAAACGGAAAAGTTCTGTCTGGGGGTCAACAATCTTCTAACATTGTGTTTCTGTATTTAAGAAACTATATATCAATATTATGCATAATTTCTTTATTATGCTTAGGACAAAAATAAAACTGAATAGATATGATTTAATTTTTTAGTCAGAGAAATATGAAATATAATGTATTATTATTTTGAGCCAGCAGGAGGAGCTTTAGGAACATTTTCTTATAATACCAAGACTGTCATTTTGCTTTTTGGACAAGAGAAGCCCGTTGTCTATACATCTCAATGACCCTTCAGTAGGATAAAGCTTCAGGTTTATGGACTTTCCAAAGCATTTTACGTGAATAAATTTGGCATTTTTATTATTTCATTTTAAGCATTATTCTCTGCTCCCTACAAAATGGTATTTTTCATTTTTATTTTTTATTCAATTTTTACATCAGTCTACCAGAACAGTGCCCAGCCCCCACACAATTTGCTTGGCAATTCTTTGGCTATTAGCTTTGTAAATTAAATTGAAAGTCTTGTGTTTGTTTATTCTTGGTATTGAGAATAATTATGCAATACTGGCTGGAGATCAGACCAAAGAATGTTAAATTAAAACAGATATGTGATAATGCAATCGTTGTGGAACTGATTCAAAAGATGAATTTAATTACATTCTTATTCTCAACCTGATAATTGCAACATTTTATACAAAAAGGTACATAAAAATCAACAAGATCCACTAGCTCTGTCGGTACTATTGCATGCAAATATGCAGCTGCTCAGCGCCAGGGCCTGGCCAACAAGAGGCTGCATATTTGTGTGCAATCAGCACAAAGAGATTAAGAGATATGCTGGTGTATAGTCATTTTGAACAGGATAAAGGGGGAAAACATGGTTGCCACAGAAACAGAATGGTTTCCTCCATTGCGGCCATTGTAAAGCATGCCCTTTTGTTCCCACAGTGATTAAATTCATAAACCCAACAAGCAGTAAAAAAATACAGATAAAGTATTTTTTAACTATAGTTCTAGTGGGCTTATATATGACGCCAGTTGTCCTTGCCCACTATTTTATATTGAGAAAATAATTAGACAACTAAGGTCATGCCCTAGAACATGTAAATTGTATAATTTTGAAGGATACTAGAAAGATACTTCTGGGATTAACATGGGGGTAAACCCAATGGTCAAAAATTTGGGGTTGTGTAGGTCATTACATTACTGTGCAGGTCATTACAGATTTTACATTTTTGTCATTTATACATGAATAAATTGATTATGCTTGCTGTAGTCTGATGTTTCTCTCTGTATGCACCTATTTGGTGATACCCTATTAAAAAGGAGTTATAGACGGTGACTGCCTTCATTGCACATGTTGTTTTGTGTTTCAGCACATGTTCTATTTAAAATTATACTTTTTCCACTTCTGAGAAAACCCTTTTATGAGTGAAATATGTTGAGTTTTGGGGTTGGGATGCTCACTTTTTTGCTGTGCTTTATTTTATCAGGAGATGCCACGAAAATGTTTTAAATAGTCTGGTGTGGTAAGCACTCATTAGTATGACCAGTTTTTTGGACATAAGTAAGGGAATGTTTCTCCTCATGGAAAACTCCTTTTGAATACTCCTACCAGTTTTTTTATCGCCTGCATCCACCTGCAGGTTCATGATTTTTAAATTGTTGCCAACATTATCTTTAGCTATGTTCTGTGCATAGAGAGACTGATGCACAGCTTCAGCATTTCTTCATCAGTTAGCCTTGAAAATGGAAAGAACTGCTTTTAAAAAATGTTGATACTATATTGACTTTAATGAGATTTGGATTAACGTGCAGTCATTCAGCACAGTTTAGCAATCCTCCAGCACACACCACATCCAGGTACATTCAGTTCAGCAGAGACTAATGCCCGTGCCTCTTTCGCTATTGGATGGCTTAGTTCAAAGTTTCAATTACACAAATTTGGGGTAATTCAATATAGTCCTAGCTACACTTTTCTGTTGGTATGGGCCTTTAAGGTGGCCTATGCCAGATTCATAAATCCCTGCCACCCGTTTTGCAGCTGATTCAGGTAGTTCATAATAAAGGCATGTGTACAAAGTAGTGCTATTATTGAAGCAAACTATTAAAAATTACCTCCAGTTTGTAGATAAAGAAACAGTAGATAATTAAGAACAACTCCAACTTGGTATACAGAGACAGATAGATTACAGTGAAAATTTCAGTGTCAGGAGGAAACTCAGCTGTACTGAGACTGACATGTCCATATGGCCACTCTAGTCTTAGTGCACTTCTTTGTACAAAATGTACATTCAACCCATGTGAATATTTATTGAGTACCTGTCACAGCCCATCTGAGTACTTGTCACCGCCCATCTGAGTACCTGTCATCACCCATCAGAGTACCCCGAGTACCAGTCACCAGCCCATCAGAATACCCGAGTATCTATCTGTAGCCCATCAGAGTACTCATGTACCTGCCACCAGGCCATCAGAGTACCCAAGTACCTGTCACCAGCCCATCAGAGTACCAGAGTACCTTTCACCAGCCCATCAGAGTATCCGAGTACCTGTCACCAGCCCATCAAAGTATCTGAATACCTGTCACCACCCCATCAGAGTAACTGAGTACCTGTCTCCAGCCCATCAGAGTACCCGAGTACCTATCTGCTGCCCATCAGAGTACCCGGGTACCTATCTGCAGCCCATACCTCATAGAATATACGTTGGGGTGTTTGCTTTCAAAAATGGGGTAATTTTGTGGGTAATTCCACTGTCCTGGTGTTCAAGGACCGTCAAAGGTGTGATAGGTAGGAATGAAATGAGATGTGTAAATTATGCTCCTAGAACGCCTGAATGTACTACGTCAATGTTGGGCCATTGTATGTGATCAGGCTGTGTAAAAGTCTCACACATGTGGTATCGCCATAGGAGGAGTAATAGAATTTGTTTTGGGGTGTCATTTTTGCTATATACAAGCTATGTGTTAGAAATATATTATAAATTTACAACTTTGTGTAAAGAAAAAAAAAAGATTTTAATTTTCTTTCCACGTTTTCCGAAGACTTGTGGGGAAAAAATTAACTGTTCAAAAGACTCATTATGCCTCATAGAATAGATGTTGGGGTGTTTGCTTTCCAAAATGGGGCCATTTGTGGGTAATTCCACTGTTCTGATGCTCCAGGGCCTTCACAAATGTAATAGGTCATTAGGAAATTAGAGGTGTCATTTATGCTCCTAGAACCCTTGATGGTGCTCCGTGCATGTTGGACCTCTCTGTGTGGCCTGGCTATGTAAAAGTCACACACATGTGGTATTGCCATACTTGGGAGGAGTAGCATAATGTATTTTGGGGTGTAATTGGAAGTATGCATATGCTGTGTGTAAGAAATAACTTGTTATTATGACAATATTGTGAAAAAGAAATAATAATGATTCTTAATTTTCCCAACAATTGGGGAAAAAATTACAACTTCAAAAAAAACTCACCATGCCTCTTATTTAATACCTTTGACTGCCTACTTTTCAAAAAAGGGTCATTTTGGGGGTATTTATACTTTCCTGACATTTCAGAGCCTCAAGAAATGAGAGGCCGTCAGTGCATCAGGTGTGATCAATTTTCAATGATTTGCACCATAGCTTGTAGACTCTATAACTTTCACAGAGATATCCACTAATTTGTGTTATTTTTACCAAAGAGATGTAGCAGTATAAATTCTGGCCCAACTTTATGAACATACATGACTTATTTGCAAAATTTTCTCATAGAAACTAAAAAAAAAGTGTTTTTTTTTTCAAAATGTTCGCTCTTTTTTTCATGGCGCAAAAAATAAAATAAAAACACTGGTCATTAAATACCACCAAAGAAAAGCTCTATTTGTATGAAAAAACTTTAAAAAATTTTGGGTACAGTGTTGCATGACTGAGTAATTGGCATTCAAAGTGTGAGAGCGCTGACAGCTAAAAATTGGTCTGGGTTGGAAGGGTGTATAAATGCCCTGCACTGAAGTAGTTAAACATGCTTCATACAGCACTTGTTCTGTGTCACCTTTGTATATTCTGCCTAAATAAACTTTTTTTCAACTGTTTAGGATCTCACAGGAACTGTCTAAATATTTATGTACCTGCACCATAAAAGGTGTGTCTGAGCACATGCATTTTTGTGCGTTCCCACATGGCATCTCTAGGACATCCCATTAATTTCAGTGGGTTGCCAAACATGTGGGAACGTGAAAAAATACTAGAGGCAAGATTTTTAACATTGCGCCACAATAAACCACATGGTACCATGCGTTTTGTTGGCTCTAAATGCTCCCACGTTTGCTAGATGCAGTGACACCTGCACACATTTGCAGATGGCAGTGCATTTCAGTGTGGTGTTGGGTAATCTAGTTTGATTTTTCTTAAAGTGGTGTTCCCCCCCCCCCCCCAAAAAAAAAATACGATGAAAATTCCTAAAAAAAAAAAAATTGGAAAAAAAATCTATTTAACTCACCTCTAAATGCCTGTTGCTAGGGGGTCCCTCGTGGTCTGCCTCCTTCAGTGCCCGGGCACCTAACATCACTTCCCCTCGGCGCAGTCAGTCATCTGGGACACGTGACAGGTCCCAGATAACTGTGAAGCCACAGCCGGGTGAGCAAGTAAGAATGCTGGCGTCGCGGAGCGGGGAACGAGCGGGGCTTCATTCCCCCGCATCGCTGGACCCTGGGACAGGTAAGTGTGCGATTATTAAAAGTCAGCAGCTGCAGTATTTGTAGCTGCTGACTTTTAATTTTTTTTTAAGGGGCACCCCACTTTAAAAAGGTTTGTAAACTGTGTTTTACACTGTGTGTTGTTTAGATAGAAATGTTGCACCTTGCACTACCTTGTACTGTCAGGAGAAACTTTGTGTAAAAAAAAAAGTGTGAAACTTTTTAGAAAACATAACATAGAAAGGCATACTTTGTTGTCACAGAATTTTAAAGTAAAACCTTCTAAAAATGATTGTTGTATTTGTCTGTTCCGTATGTAGGAATTCTATATTCCTCATTTGTTAAACAAAAATGTAAGTATTTCCATAATTTCTGTACTTTGACTATGAACATCAAAATAAAAACATTATTAATTGTTTCATATCATATCCACCTGAACTTTAGCATTGTATAATTGCACATGAAGAAATTGTAGGCTGAAATATAGCCTAAAAGCACCACTGATAATAGAACTGTAATTTTTATCAAGGTATTGCTGAAAAATAAGTATTTTGAAGTTGAGTACAAAGGTGTATGACAAAGAACGTACAATAATCAAGGTGTATTTTACAGCTTTTACTTTGTACAAAGCCTCCAGATGGAAAAAGGCAATACAGCATTTTGATGTATGCTACTTACGTTTTTAGAAGACTTTTCTAGGCAGTAAAAATGCAAGGTAATGTGAATGTTACAAATGAATGTATTTTCTGCTCTGATGTGAAAATCTGAGAAGTCTTAAAGATGCCGAATACTTTATAATACTATAATACTTTTATAATAATTTAGAATAGGTGAATTTTTCCCTGTTTTTTTTTTCAACCAGGTATTCTAGAACAATAGGAAGGTGCTAATTCCAGTCTTTTAGCATGAGCATAGGGATTTCAGGTGCTCCACAGAATAAAATACCATTCACTGTGTAAAAACAAGAATTCCATGCGTTATCTTTGGGTATAAAGTGATATTAAACCCAAAATCAAACATTTATTATTGTGCATGAACAAACTTTCCTGCAGATTTAGCAGTTAGAGGGATACAAACTATCTAACACTGGTAGACATGCTTACAATGATCAGCTTTTATTTATTTATGTAAAACCTTTATCCCAAAAGGAAAAAAAAAATGGTGCTGTAACTTATAAAGCATTATCGGGAGTTTAGCTTCAATTTGTTAGAGTATTTAAATTTGCTACTGCATCTAACACTCTCCTCCCCCCAGATTAACAATGTGACTGTCTAAAGGTGTCTCTGTACTCCTTCGTCCACAGTGTAAGCACTCTAATACAGGAGGTGTATTACTGGCCAGATCACCGGCTGAAAACAGAAGGAAAAAAAGCCCAAAAAATCTTCATGAGTCACCCATAGAAAAGCCTCCTTGTAGGCACTCTACTCTACAAAGAAGAATGGGCAAAACTTTTACTCTCTAGATGTGTAAAGACTCTAGAGTAGGGATGAGCCGAACACCCCCCAGTTCGGTTCGTACCAGAACTTTCGAACGGACCCCACGTTCGTTACGAACGTTAGAACCCCATTGAAGTCTATGGGACTCGAACGTTCGAAATGAAAAGTGCTAATTTTAACGGCTAATATGCAAGATACTGTCCTAAAAAGGGTTTGGGGACCTGGCTCCTGCTCCAGGGGAGATGGGTCAATGCCTAAAATGTTTTTAAAAATGGCCGTTTTGGCGGGAGCACTGATTTTAATGACGATTAAAGTGAAAAAAAAAGTGAAATATTCCTGTAAATATGGTGCCTGGGGGGTGTCTGTAGTATGCCTGTGAAGTGCCACGTGTTTCCCGTGTTTAGAACAGTCCCTGCACAAAATGACATTTAACGGAAATAACACCATTTAAAACTGCTTGCGGTTTTAATGTTATATCTGGTTCCTGCAATATGGTTGAAAATCATTGAGAAAAATGGCATGGGTAGCCCTCCCTGCCCATTACCAGCCTATTTGGGTCTTGTACGCATATTAAGGGGAACCCTGTACCCATATTAAAAAAAGGAAATGCGTGTGTCCCCCAGGCCCTATATACTCAGAACAGCAGTATACAGGCGGTGCAAACAAGACAGGGACTGTGTAGGTTTGTTGTGTTAAGTTGAATCTGTTTGTAATTTTCAACTGGTACATTTTTAAAGTGTAGCTCCAGTCAAAAAAACTATTTTTAAGCTTTTTGGAAAACATAGGGAAGGGTTATCACCCCTGTATAATTTGTTTTGTCGTCCATCTTTTTTCATCTCACTTGCTGTTGTCTCCTTCCGTTTGCAAGTAGGAGATGTTTGTAAGTTGGATGTTTGAAAGTAGGGGCCTGCCCTATATGCTCTGCAGAAATGGCGGAACAAGGTGTTGGTTTTGCCACAACATTGTAAGCCCTCAAAGTGACTCTTGGTGGGCGCTGGAGCACCCTACTCTGAACGATTATATCAAGAATTGTAATTACATGCCATTGTTGAACAGTGGTAGAAAAATTGACCTTTGGTGGTTGTGGTGCTGGTGCCACAACACTATAAGTCCTCACCGTTACTCTGGGTGGGCACAGGAAGGGGCCCTCCTGTGAAATATTATATCAAGAATTGTAATTACATGTCCCTGTTAAACAGGGGCAGAAAAATTGGGCCTTAGGCACTGCTGCTGGTGCCACCACACTGCAACCTCTTCCATATACTCTAGTTTTTTTGCTGGAATTAGCCCTGCTGCAAAGCATTGCATCAAAAATTGTACTTAAACGCCCCTGTTAAACAGGGGCAGAAAAATTGGGCCTTAGGCACTGGTGCTGGTGCCACCACACTGCAACCTCTGCCATATACTCTAGTTTTATTGCAGGAATTAGCCCTGCTGCAAAGCATTGCATCAAAAATTGTACTTAAACGCCCCTGTTAAACAGGGGCAGAAAAATTGGGCCTTAGGCACTGGTGCTGGTGCCACCACACTGCAACCTCTGCCATATACTCTAGTTTTATTGCAGGAATTAGCCCTGCTGCAAAGCATTGCATCAAAAATTGTAATTAAACGCTCCTGTTAAACAGGGGCAGAAAAATTGGGCTGCTAGCATCACCCAGAACCAAAAATGTTCTTCCAACATATCAGCGGAGGAGGAAGAGGATAGACAATCAACATAACAGGACAGTCACTCAGCATCAGCATAGGCAGTCTTGAAGGGATGTGGTATTTCAAAAAAAAAATATTCGGTTACATCAGCTTCAGGTGCTTGGTAGCTGTGGGTGATCCAAGACTGATTCATCTTGATGAAGGTCAGTCGATCAACTGATTCGGTGGACAGGCGCACCCTGTGATCGGTAACAAAGCCACCAGCAGCACTGAAGGTGCGTTCCGAAAGAACGCTGGATGCAGGACAGGCCAGTAGCTCAACTGCATACTGTGCAAGCTCTGGCCAGTGATCCATCCTCAAGACCCAGTAAGCCAGAGGATTTTCGGTGGGAAAGGTGTCCAAGTCTGACCTTGCCCCTAGGTATTCCTGCACCACGTAAATCAGACGCTGGCGATGGGTGCTGGAACCAATCATACCTTGGGGCTGCGGACTAAAAAATTGTCTGAAAGCATCAGTCAGACGGCCACCTTCTCCACCGCTCCTTCTGACCGATGCCTCAGCAACACGTTGTCCAGGACCAGGAGTTTGTAACCTCCCAGTCTCTGGGAACGCATTGCACAGAGCTTTCTGCAAGGCCTCCCGGAGATGTCTCATCCTCTGCTCCCTCTGCGATGGCAAGATAAGGTCGGCAACCTTACCCTTGTACCGTGGATCAAGGAGAGTGGCCAGCCAGTAATGGTCCCTCTCCTTGATCCGAAGAATACGAGGATCCTTCCGCAGGCTTTGCAGGATCAGGGAGGCCATGCAGCGTAGGTTAGCTGAGGCATTCGGTCCGGAGTCCTCTGGGTCACTAAGGACAACATGATCCACAGCTACCTCCTCCCAGCCACGTACAAGTCCACGTGTTTCTTTGGACTGTAAATCATCCCTATAAGACTGCTGCTGCTGCTGCTGATGCTGATGCTGAGTGCCAGCCTCCACCTCCATGCTGACACAATCATCCTCCTCCTCCTCTTCCTCCTCCTCATCCTCTTCCTGTGTGATGGGTGGCACAGCAGGAACACTGTCTGGATAAAGGGGGCCTTGAGAGGCAAGGAAGTCCTCCTCTTCCTGCCTCTGTTCTGCCTCAAGTGCCCTGTCCATTATTCCACGCAGCGTATGCTCCAAGAGGTGGACAAGAGGTACAGTGTTACTGATGCATGCACTGTCACTGCTCACCATCCTTGTGGCCTCCTCAAACGGTGACAGGACAGTGCATGCATCCCTGATCATGCCCCACTGGCGTGGTGAGAAAAAACCAAGCTCCCCTGACCCTGTCCTGGTGCCGTAGTCGCACAGGTACTCATTGATGGCCCTCTGCTGCGTGTGCAGCCGCTGCAGCATGGCCAATGTTGAGTTCCATCTGGTGGGCATGTCACATATAAGGCGGTTCTTGGGCAGGTTCAACTCCTTTTGGAGCTCAGCCAGCTGAGCACAGGCATTAAATGATCGGCGGAAATGCACACAGACTTTCCTGGCCTACTTCAGGACATCCTGTAAGCCGGGGTACCTGCCCAAGAACCGCTGCACCACCAGGTTAAGGACGTGAGCTACACAGGGCACATGGGTCAGTTGTCCCTGTCGGAGGGCGGAGAGGAGGTTGGTGCCATTGTCGCAAACCACCATTCCTGGCTTAAGCTGGCGTGGCGTCAACCACCTCTCGGCCTGCCCCTGCAGAGCTGACAAAACATCCGCCCCAGTGTGGCTCCTGTCCCCCAAACAAACCAGCGCAAGCACGGCATGGCATCGTTTTGCCTGCGTACTTGCGTAGCCCCTGGAACGCCTACGGAGCACCGCTGGTTCTGAGGACAGAGCACTGGAAGAGGCCATGGAGGAAGAAGAAGAGGAGGGGGTGGAGGAGAGAGGTGTGTCACAACCAATAGTAGCATTTTGGAGGCGTGGTGGCGGAACAACCTCCAACACTACTGAGTTGCAGGCATTCAGAGAAGCAGTCTAACCTACTGATAAGCCTCTTTTACACGCTCATTTGTGAATATGATATTTGCTGTTATAACTTTTAATAAAATTTACCATTGGTAATGCACAAGGTCGGTGCACCCTAATTTCCTCTTTTTTGTACAGCTTGTATTATATATGAGTAAATTTGCTGTCCCCTCAAATTAACTTAACACACAGCCATTAATGTCTAAACAACCGACAACAAAAGTGAGTACACCCCTAAGTGAAAATGTCCAAATTGGGCCCAAAGTGCCAATATTTTGCGTGGCCACCATTATTTTCTAGCACTGCCTTAACCCTCTTGGGCATGGAGTTCACCAGAGCTTTGCAGGTTGCCACTGAAGTCCTCTTCCCCTCCTCCATGATGACATCACAGAGCTGGTGGAGGCCGAAATGCCGAGAGGGCTCCCCTTGCGGCTGAGTGCAGTACACCCCTGAAGTTGGGTACAGAGGGTGTAGTGCCCAGAGAAACACAGGTTGCCAGATGGATTCCGGAAATAAGAGCTGGTGGGCACCAGAAGGACACCAGGTAATGCAGGAAGCACAGCAGAGTTAAAGTCTATGAGAATCCTCGGTAATACTTGGCAAGGTGTGCGTAAGGAGCAGTAGTGGAAGCCAGGCCAGGGGTCCAACACAGTAGATCCAGCAGGAGGATGAGGCAGGTTGCAGAAACGGGGACGAATCAAAGGTCTGGTATCAGGAAGCAGGCAGGAACAGATAACTGTAGCGAAGTCCGTGATACTAGCTGGGATCAGGTATAGGAGAAGACAGCAAGTCGGTAAAGCAAGCCAGCGGGTCAAAACCAGAAGAGCAGATCAGACAGGTCAGGAACAAGCCGGGTCACAAATCCAAATAGAACTTTCACAGAGGTTCAGGAACACAGGAAGACTGACAAACCAGCAACTGCAGACACCAGCAGACTTCCTTAAATAGGCCCATGTGACCTGCTGGTAGAGATACTGGGTCCTAAAGTCCTTCTCCTGCCAGAGATTCTGGGTCCTAGAGCCCTTCTCCTGCTGATGGCTCCCTGACAACTGACACTATAGCCTGTTCTCCTACGGCCATTTCCCTGACAGTGCCCCCCCCAAGGGGCAGCCTCCGGATGCCCCAACGGGCCAATGCTTCGGGATGTCTTCTGTGAAAGTCTCGCACAAGTCTAGGAGCATGCACATTGTTTTCAGGCTCCCAGGAATTGTCTTAGGGAGGGTACCCCTTCCATTTGATTAGGTACTGAACCTGCCTACCCCTCCTCCGGCAATCCATAATGGCTTCGACCTCAAATTCTGTTTCCCCTTCTACCAAGACTGGAGGTGGAGGTGGCTCTTCTCTTCCAGGGAAGGGACTGGGTACAGCTGGTTTAAGCAGGGATATGTGGAACACTGGATGGATCTTGTAAGTATTGGGTAGTGCCAGCTCAAAAGCCACCGGGTTTATCTCTCTTTTGATTTTAAAGGGACCGATGAATTTGGGTCCGAGCTTCCGGGAGGGACATGAGAGCTTGAGGTTTACTGAAGAAAGCCATACCTTGTCCCCAATCTTAAAGACAGGATTCCTTCTTCTTCTTTTATCATGGAACTTTTTATAGTCCTCTTGGGCTTTTCGCATGGCCTCCTGTAGCAACTTATAGTTGGATTGAATGAACCTTAATCGATCCTGGACAGCGGGAACAGAAGTTTCAGGTATAGTATTTGGAAGGAAGGAGGGATGGAATCCATAGTTTGCCCAGAAAGGGGACTGATTGATTGCTGCATGCAAAGAATTATTGTATGCAAACTCAGCACAGGGAAGAAGGGAGATCCAGTCATCCTGCGAGCAAGTACAGAAACACCGAAGGTACTGTTCTAAGGTCTGGTTAGTCCTCTCTGTTTGACCATTGCTCTGAGGGTGGTAAGCTGAGGAAAGACACACTTCTATTGATAGAGATTTGCAGAGATCCCTCCAGAACCTGGAGGTGAACTGTACCCCTCTATCGGAGACAATACTATCGGGTAATCCATGTAATCTGACAATCTCTTTAATGAACATGTTTGCTGTGTCTGAGGCGGAGGGTGTGCCCCTCATCGGAAGGAAGTGTGCCATTTTGGAAAGGCGGTCTACCACCACCATGATGGTGGTGCATCCCCCAGAGGGGGGCAGGTCTACTATAAAGTCCATGGATATTTCTTTCCAAGGTTGTTCAGGAATGGGTAATGGCCTCAAAAGTCCCCATGGCTTGGCATTGCAACCCTTGCTGCGCTGGCATATGGTGCAAGAGTTCACATACTTTCTGCAGTCCTGTCTTAGGCTGGCCCACCAAAATGAGCATTGAACAAGTTCAGTGGTTCTTCGTATCCCAAAATGCCCAGCAAGTTTATGGTCATGTGACATCTTTAGAACCTGGAGTCTGACTGGCTGGGGAACAAAAATTTTATTCTGGTGCCACAAAAATCCATCTTCATTTCTCAGTGAGGACACTTCTGATCCAGAGCACTGGGTTGAGGCTTGCTTGATTAAGGTCTTTAAGTCAGGTTGGATAAGCAAAAAATTCTGGGTAGATAGGATCGTACTTGGCTCTGTCATTTCAGGGGTGTCCGGGAACATTCGGGAGAGTGCATCTGCCTTCCCATTCTTGGAACTTGGCCTATATGTAATATGGAAATTGAACCTGGAGAAGAACAGAGCCCAGCGGGCTTGCCGAGGTCTTAAACGCTTGGCTGTCCTGAGGTACTCCAGGTTCTTATGGTCTGTAAAAATCATAATGGGATGAGCGGCGCCCTCCAATAAGTACCTCCATTCTTCTAGGGCAGATTTAATGGCCAGAAGTTCTCTATCTCCCACGTCATAATTTCTCTCTGATGGACTCATCTTTCGAGAGAAAAAGGCTACGGGGTGAAGAAGAGCCTTAGGTCCCTGCCGTTGGGACAGGATTGCCCCTGTAGCTACTTTAGAGGCGTCCACTTCCAATACGTAAGGCAGGGTCGGATCTGGGTGCCGTAGGATTGGGGCGGAAGTGAACAGATTCTTTAATTTGTCAAAGGCTGTCTGGGCATCTGGAGATCACTGGAACCGGACCTTCTGGTGGGTCAGCTGAGTGATGGGTGCTATGGTGGTGGAGAAATCCTTCACAAACCTCCTGTAGAAGTTAGAGAACCCCACGAAGCGCTGAACACCTTTCTTGTCTGAAGGAGCTGGCCAGTCTAGTATTGCTTTCACTTTCTTTGGGTCCATTGAAATTCCTTCTGTGGAGATAATGAGACCCAGGAATTGAATAGATGTTTTTTCAAAATCACATTTGTCTGCCTTAACATATAGTCCATGTTTTCTCAAGGTTGAGAGCACCTTTTTTACGTGGATTCGATGAAGCTCCAAAGAGGCAGAAAAAATTAGGATATCATCGAGGTATACGATTACAAAGTAATCCAGGAATTCCCGAAAAATGTCGTTCACTAGATGCTGGAACGTGGCTGGGGCGTTGCATAACCCGAACGGCATCACAAGATATTCAAAGTGGCCGAACCGTGTCCGAAATGCTGTTTTCCACTCATCACCCTGGCGTATGCGGACAAGGTTATAAGCACCCCTCAAATCCAATTTAGTGAAAATCCGGGCGGTTCGGAACCTTTGAAAGAGTTCAGGAATGAGAAGGAGTGGGTATCTGTTCTTTACAGTGATTTTATTGATTTCTCTGTAATCTACACACGGCCGCAATGTACCATCCTTCTTCTCCACGAAGAATATACCTGCCCCAGCAGGAGAAGAAGAGGGTCGGATAAACCCCTTTTCTAGGTTCTCGTGAATATATACTCGTAGGGTCTCCAGCTCGTTTTCAGATAGGGGGAAGATTCGTCCAAATGGGATCTCGGCCCCGGGAGGAGTTCAATTGGACAGTCATAAGGCCGGTGAGGTGGGAGGACATCGGCCTTTTTCTTGTCGAAAATGTCTATAAACTCATGATAAGCTGGAGGAACATACTGGAGATTACCGAGAGCAGGTTGCACCGCCAGACAGCTAACAGGCTTACTTGAGCTGGGAGTAAAGCAATGCTGCAGGCAATATCCTGAAGAAAGAGAAATTTCCTTCTTGGTCCAATTGATCTGTGGGTTATGTGCCTGCAGCCATGGAATTCCCAAGATGATGGGAAACATGGGGGAACATAGGACATCAAATCGGACAAATTCTTGATGGCCGGTATCTGTGGTAGTGAAGATGGGCATGGTTTCCTGGGTGACAACTCCAGAACTGGGCAGGGAACCATCAGCCAACAGAACCTCAAGTCTTTGCTTTTTTTCATAGAGAGGCACACCAAGTTTCTTAGCCAGAGATAAGTCCATAAAACAGCTACATGCCCCAGAATCAATGATTGCTTGTAGCCGAATCTCCCTTTCTGCCACTTGTAAGGAGATGGGAAGAACAAGCTAAGAATGGCAGGATCCAGAGACTTGGAGATATGTGGAAGTTGGTGGGTAGACCTTACTGGGTCTTATGGGGCAGCTGCGCAAAAAATGTCCGGCCCCTCCAAAGTACAGGCAGAGATTGGCCTGCTGGCGGTGTTGTCTCTCCCCAAGAGTAAGGGAGGAACGGGCCAGGCCAACTTGCTTTGGTTCCCTTTCAGAAGTTGCAGGGCAAACAGCTGTGGGTGCTACAGCAGGAGAAAACTTGGGTAGCATCTGTGTAGGCTGAAAGGATTGAGCACGTTCAGACCGCCGCTCCCGCAGGCGCCTGTCAAGCTGAATGGCTAGGCGAATAAGTCCATCAAGAGAGTCAGGAATAGCAACTCGAGCCAGTTCATCCTTAAGGATCTCAGACAGTCCTTGGCGGTACTGGAACCTGAGTGCTGCCTCATTCCAGTTAGTGTCAGTGGACCATCTGCAGAAATCCACGGTATAATCTTCCACTGGGCGTTTTCCTTGCCGTAGAGCAACTAAGGCAGATTCAGCGGAGGCCGCACGCTGGGGGTCATCGTACAACAGAGTCATGGCCTCAAAGAAAGTGTCCATAGTATTCAAAGCAGAATTTTTTTGTTCCAGCAGGTTATGAGCCCAGGCTTGGGGTCCCTCAGATAATAAAGAAATGACAAATCCTACTTTCACAAACTCCGAAGCAAAAGTTCTAGGTTGGAGGGCCAGGTACAGTAGGCAGGCATTCTTGAAGGCCCTGAACTTTTTCCAGTCACCGGAGAATCGTTCGGGTGTAGGTATCCGTGGTTCAGGAGGAGGCAAGGAAACTGGAACCGTATTAGAGGAGGAAGAACTAGAGTCCACCAAGGCTGGAGCAACAGGCAAATGCTGCAGCCGATCCTTCAACTGGAAGTAGCCGTCCTGGAGCTTCTGTACAGCTTGTGTAAGGGTGGTGACTTGCTGACACATCATTTTGAGCGGGGAAGCACCTCCGTCGGCCTCGGTCATGGCTGGTTTGTACTGTCACGTACCTGGTTGGAGGCCGAAATGCCGAGAGGGCTCCCCTTGCGGCTGAGTGCAGTACACCCCTGAAGTTGGGTACAGAGGGTGTAGTGCCCAGAGAAGCACAGGTTGCCAGATGGATTCCGGAAATAAGAGCTGGTGGGCACCAGAAGGACACCAGGTAATGCAGGAAGCACAGCAGAGTTAAAGTCTATGAGAATCCTCTGTAATACTTGGCAAGGTGTGCGTAAGGAGCAGTAGTGGAAGCCAGGCCAGGGGTCAAACACAGTAGATCCAGCAGGAGGATGAGGCAGGTTGCAGAAACGGGGACGAATCAAAGGTCTGGTATCAGGAAGCAGGCAGGAACAGATAACTGTAGCGAAGTCCGTGATACTAGCCGGGATCAGGTATAGGAGAAGACAGCAAGTCGGTAAAGCAAGCCAGGGGGTCAAAACCGGAAGAGCAGATCAGACAGGTCAGGAACAAGCCGGGTCACAACAGGAATCCAAATAGAACTTTCACAGAGGTTCAGGAACACAGGAAGACTGACAAACCAGCAACTGCAGACACCAGCAGACTTCCTTAAATAGGCCCATGTGACCTGCTGGTAGAGATACTGGGTCCTAAAGTCCTTCTCCTGCCAGAGATTCTGGGTCCTAGAGCCCTTCTCCTGCTGGTGGCTCCCTGACAACTGACACTATAGCCCGTTCTCCTACGGCCATTTCCCTGACACGCTCCTTCACCTTCCATTTGAGGATTGCCTACAGAGGCTCAATAGAGTTTAGGTCTGGAGACATGCTTGGCCAGTCCATCACCTTTACTCTCAGCTTCTTTAGCAAGGCAATGGTTGTCTTGTAGGTGTGTTTGGGGTCGTTGTCATGTTGGAATACTGCCCTGCAAACCAGTCCCCGAAGGGAGGGGATCATGCTCTGCTGCAGTATGTCACATTACATGATGGCATTCATGGATCCCTCAATGAACTGTAGCTCTCCAGTGCCGACAGCAGCCCCAGATCATGACATTCCTACCCCCATGCTTGTCTGTAGGCAAGATACACTTGTCTTTGTACTCCTCACCTGGTTGCCGCCACACACGTTTGACAGCATCTGAATCAAATAAGTTTATCTTGGTCTCATCAGACCACAGGACAAGGTTCCAGTAATCCATGTCCTTAGTCTGCTTGTCTTCAGAAAACAGATTGCAGGCATTTTTGTGCATCATCTTTAGAAAAGGCTTCCTTCTGGGATGACAGCCATGCAGACCAATTTCATGCAATGCGTATGGTCTGAGCACTAACAGGCTGACCTCCCACCTCTTAAACCTCTGCAGCAATCCTGGCAGCACTCATACGTCTATTTCCCAAAGACAATCTCTGGATATGATGCTGAGCACATGCACTCAACTTCTTTGGTCAACCAAGGCGAGGCCTGTTCTAAATGGAACCTGTCCTGCTAAACCACTGCATGGTCTTGGCCACTGTGCTACAGGGTCTTGGCAATCTTCTTACAGCCTAGGCCATTTTTATGTAGAGCAACAATTCTTTTTTTTCAGATCCTCAGAGAGTTCTTTGCCATGCAGTGCCATGTTGAACTTCCAGTGACCAGTATGAGAGAATGAGAGGAATAACACCAAATTTAACACACCTTCTCCCCATTAACACCTGAGACCTTGTAACACTAGCGAGTCACAAGACATCAGGAAGGGAAAACGGCTAATTGGGCCCAACTTGGACATTTTCACTTAGGGGTGTACTCACTTTTGTTGCCAGTGGTTTAGACATTAATGGCTGTGTGTTGAGTTATTTTGAGGGGACAGCAAATTTGCACTGTTATGCAAGATGTACACTGACTACTTTACATTGTAGCAAAGTGTAATTTCTTCAGTGTTGGCATATGAAAAGATATAATAAAATATTTAAAAAAATGTGAGGGGTGTACTCACTTTTGTGAGATACTGTATATCTTAAACAAGGATAGATATCATTTGTAATATCCATAAGTTTCTAGAGATATCTGTTTCAGACGCTAGAAGATGTGAAATCAGTTTCCCTCAAGCAGTGTAGAGCAACAGGCTTCTCTCTCCAGTGGTTTAGGAATTCTGCTCTAATCAGGAGAGAGGATGTACGAGGGAAGGAGATTTTTTTGTGTATTACAGTGCTTACAGTGTCTCCACATCTCTTCCTGATATTTATCGTCTGCACAACACCTATAATTTATATTTCAGCTTTGGGTATCAGAAAATTGTACCATTTGTCAGTTTTAAATGTTATTTAGAATCGAATAATAAGATTCCCCCAGTAATCCAAGTCTTCGTTCCCTTCAATAATGACAAAAATTAGATGTCATTACTGTACATCTAGGTTTCTCAGTTCATCTTTAATTTTGCATTATGAAGAATTCACTAGTAAGGCTGGATTCCCACCTATGCATTTTTAGTGCTTTTTGCATTTTTCAGATTTGCACTACAGAACGTGTTCCATAGGAAACCATGTTAAATGAACTGTAGTGCGAATCAGCAAAATGCAAAAAGCTCTAAAAATGCATAGGTGTGAATCCAGCCTAACAGTGGGGGAGGTTTACTAAATTGTGCACTCAGAATCTGGTGCATCTGTGCATGATAGCCAATCAGCTTCTAACTTCAGCTTGTTCAATCAAGCTTTGTAAATAAAACCTGGATGCCGATTGATTTCTATGCAGAGCTGTATCAGATTTTGGACTCTCCAGCTTCAGTAACCAAAATTAAGCTGAGTAATGGTCACGATTGATGAAACTTGGACTTTGATTGTACATACAACAACTAGAGTTCCCAAGTAGTGATGGACGAACTTCCGACGGGACGTTTCGCGAACGCGAAATGCGAACGGACCCAAACGTTCGCGAAACCGAACGTTCGCCGCGGGCCCCATTGACTTCAATGGGAGGCGAACTTTGCAAACCTTCATGTCGAATTTGCGGCCACGTGGTAATTATTAGGGGGTAAAACGTAGTCCCACCATCTGGACAATGACATAATACATGTATGAGGTGAATTTGGGATCGATAACTACAAGCATTTTTATTTTATTTGGGAAATTGTTCTAACAATTCAGGACTATGGAGCTAATGAAGGCAATGGAGGAGAGGGAAGGTCAGGGACCAGGGTAGGCAAAGAAGAGGGTGCAGGAGATGATCACCAGCAGCGTGACATACCGGAATGACACATGCACCGTGATAGAGGCATCTGACAGCAGCACCGTAATACAGAGCACTGACAGCAGCACCGTGACATACAGCGCTGACAGCAGCACCGTGACATACAGCGCTGACAGCAGCACCGTGACATACAGCGCTGACAGCAGCACCGTGACATACAGCGCTGACAGCAGCACCGTGACATACAGCGCTGACAGCAGCACCGTGACATACAGCGCTGACAGCAGCACCGTGACATACAGCGCTGACAGCAGCACCGTGACATACAGCGCTGACAGCAGCACCGTGACATACAGCGCTGACAGCAGCACCGTGACATACAGCGCTGACAGCAGCACCGTGACATACAGCGCTGACAGCAGCACCGTGACATACAGCGCTGACAGCAGCACCGTGACATACAGCGCTGACAGCAGCACCGTGACATACAGCACTGACAGCAGCACCGTAAGCAGCCCCAGGAGGAAGTCAGCACAGCACAGGGATGGTGTGATCCCCTCATAATAAGAACCCCCAGGAGGAAGTCAGCACAGCACAGGGATATCATAAGCAGCCCCAGTAGAAATATGACACCGCTCAACCTCTTCAAAGAGGAGGGTAGGGGCATATAGTACGGTGTGCTTTTTTGGGTCAAGGAAGTGAGCCAAATGAATTAAGAAGGTCTGTGTGCTTGATTAAAAAAATAGTTTATAGACATATACATGGTCTACTGGTCACATGTGTTGAATTCCTCCGAGATCCATGCCTCATTCATTTTTAGAAATGTGAGGTAGTTAACACTGTGGTGAGCTAGGCGAGTACGCTTATCGGTCACAATCCCCCCTGCTGCGCTGAACGTCCTTTCGGACAGGACACTGGATGAGGGGCAAGCCAACAGTTCGATTGCAAATTGGGCAAGCTCTGGCCAGAGGTCAAGCCTGCCCACCCAGTAGTCTAGGGGTTCATCACTCCTCAGAGCGTCCACATCGGCCGTTAACCCAATGTAGTCGGACACCTGACGGTCTAGGCGTTCCCTGATGCTGGATCCGGATGACACCTGTCGATGGGTCGGCTGAAAGAATGACCTCATATCCGAAGTCACCAACACATCTTCAAACCGGCCTCTTCTTGCAGGCGCTGTTGGATTGGTACCCGCAAATCCTTCTCTGGGAGTGGGAATTGCTCCTCTGCCAGCGCACGCAAAAGCAGAATGCAGCATTTCTCGAAGCAAGGCCTGGAAGTGCTGCATTCTGACAGCCCTCTGCGACGGCGGTAACATTTCCGCCATTTTGTGTTTGTACCGGGGGTCTAAGTACGTTGCCACCCAGTACTGGTCCTTGACCCTCATGCTTTTTATACGGGGGTCCCTATTAAAACACTGGAGCATGAAGGCCCCCATTTGCACTAAAGTGGAAGCGGTGTGGTGGCCTGGCTCCTGCTCATCATCCAGGATAATGTCGTCCTCTTCATTCTCCTCTCCCCATCCTCGCACAACAGGGATCCCAGAAAGGTTTAAAGCATGCTCTTCTTGCTCCTGCTCATCCGCCCCGGCACCATCCTCCTCTGACTCCTCATCAGACTCCTGTTGTTGACTTGTCTCAGATAGAGTAGCCCCCCCTGGGAATTCATCCAGCATTGCGACTTCCTCATCTTCCCGCTCCTGCTCCTCCACAGCCTGATCAATGACACGACGCAATGCACGCTCCAGAAAGAAGGCATAAGGTACCATGTCACTGATGGCGCCATGGCTGCGACTGACCAGTTTGGTGATCTCCTCAAATGGCCGCAGAAGTCTGCATGTGTCGCGCATGAGCAGCCACTGGCGCGGTGAAAAAAAACCCAGCTCCCCAGAACCGTTTCTTTCGCAGAGTTCATACAGGTAGACGTTAACTGCACGTTTCTGCTGGAGCAGCCTATCAAGCATATAGAAGGTTGAGTTCCATCGCGTCGGGCAATCGCAAATAAGACGTCTGACCGGCAGATGGTGTCGCCGCTGAATGTCAGCAAGGCGAGCCATGGCCGTGTAAGATCTTCTGAAATGGGCCGAGATTTTCCTTGCCTGCCGCAAGATGTCCTGGACCCCAGGGTATTTGACAAGGAATCGCTGCACGACCAAGTTTAAGACGTGTGCCATGCACGGCACGTGCGTGATTTTGCCCTGTTTCAATGCGCTAAGCAGATTGGCACCGTTGTCACACACCACTTTACCAACTGTCAAATTGAGCGGTGTTAGCCACTCATCTGCCTGTGAACGCAAAGCTGAAAGGAGTGCCGGGCCAGTGTGGCTCTTTGCTTCCAGGCACAACAGACGCAGCACGGCATGGCAACGTCTCACCTGGCATGTGGAATAGGTTCTGGGGAGCTTGGGCGGTGCAGTGGAAGAGACGCTAGCAGCGGAAAAGGAGGAGGCAGCTGAGGAGGAGAGGGAGGAGGATGGAGTAGGAGGAGGAGAAGAAGAGTCAGGCCTGCATGCAATCCGTGGCGGTAAAACCAAATCTACACGGGTGCCACGGGTTACATGCTTGACGGCCGTCAGAAGGTTCACCCAGTGGGCAGTAAAACTGATATACCTTCCCTGCCCGTGTTTGCTAGACCACGTGTCTGTGGTCAGATGTATCTTGGCACCGACACTGTGTGCCAGAGATACATTCACTTGCCGCTGAACATGGCCATATAGCTCTGGGATGCCCTTCTCTGAGAAATACTTCCTTCCTGGGACCTTCCATTGTGGTGTTCCAATGGCCACAAATTTGCGAAAGGCCTCCGAGTCCACCAGTTTATATGGCAGTAGTTGGCGGGCTATGAGTTCTGACAAGCCAGCCGCCAACCGTTGGGCAAGAGGGTTATCCGGCATCATCATTTTTTTACGCTCAAACATTAGGCCCACGGAAGCCTGCCTTTTTGCAGAAAAATGTGAGCTTGGCGTGATGGAAGGTGGAGTGGAGGACAATTGTGAGGAGAGAGGAGAAGGAGAAGTAGAAGACGAGGCTGGACGGTGAGAGCCTGCAGTGTGGCTTTGTGTGTTCCGTTGCTCCCACTGGGCTCGGTGATGGCTGCTCATGTGCCTTCTTAAGGCGGTCGTCCCTAGGTGAGTATTGGGCTTACCGCGACTAACGCGTTGACTGCAAAGATTGCAGATGGCAACGCTATTGTCAGCAGCGGACACGTTAAAAAAAGCCCACACTGCGGAGCCATGTGCCGGTGTCCTGGGAGCGCCAGATGTGACCGTACATGGTCGATGACTCGCTCCTGATACATTTGCAGTCTGCTTTGTCCCTGCTGTGCAATGTAAGTCATTGCTGCTTCTCCTCCCTATCTGCTGGTCCATATCTCCCTCTGAACTCCCCTCCTCTTCCTCTCTTGTGGGCACCCACGTGACATCACTAGACACGTCATCATCAACGTCACCTTCCCCACCGCTATAAGTAGAGATCTCGGAGTAGGCAGCAACACCGGGGACCAACCTCCTCCTTGGGCTGATCTGGGTACTGGCGTCAGACTGCTGAGTAGCGCTTGTTGCTACCTCCTCTTCCTGATCCAATACCAAGAGTGGCTGCGCATCAGAAATGTCCTCTTGATATGGATCGGAAAATAATTCCAGTGACTCAAGCGGAAGGTATGTGGTGGTGGTGGTGGTGGTCGTGTTGTTGGTGGTAGTGTCTTTGGGGGTGCACATAGCAGAGAGTGAAGAAGAGGGTGCAGATCGAGAGGATGAGGAGGGTGCAGAAGAGTAAGGCTGAGCGAGCCACTCAACCAAGTCTGGTGCATCCTTTAAAGTAATTGAACGCACCTTCTGCAACTTCCCACTTTGGCTCAAGCCTGTTGCTCCTGCCCTACCCCTACCACCCCTGCGGAAGGGCCTGCCTCTTCCTCTGCATGTCATTTTTTAAATGACCCTGTGACAAAACTCTTAGTCCCTATACCGCTGAAGGACTGCTGCAGTATAGGTGAGCGGTCAGCAGTGGTGCACGTCAACCCTATCTATTGTGGACCTATAGCGGTCCTTACAGAACAGCAGACTGTACCGCACTCAAGCCTATGTACCGTAGCACCCTATACCAAGTTACCAGTCCTTATAAGAACTTTTGTGGACCAAGCAGGTTGTGTATTAGTGTTTAGCAGACTGTACGTCAGTCCCTATACCGCTGAAGGACTGCTGCAGTATAGGGCAGCGGTCAGCAGTGGTGCACGTCAACCCTATCTATTGTGGACCGATAGCGGTCCTTACAGAACAGCAGACTGTACCGCACTCAAGCCTATGTACCGTAGCACCCTATACCAAGTTACCAGTCCTTATAAGAACTTTTGTGGACCAAGCAGGTTGTGTATTAGTGTTTAGCAGACTGTACGTCAGTCCCTATACCGCTGAAGGACTGCTGCAGTATAGGGCAGCGGTCAGCAGTGGTGCACGTCAACCCTATCTATTGTGGACCGATAGCGGTCCTTACAGAACAGCAGACTGTACCGCACTCAAGCCTATGTACCGTAGCACCCTATACCAAGTTACCAGTCCTTATAAGAACTTTTGTGGAACAAGCAGGTTGTGTGTTAGTGATTAGCAGACTGTACGTCAGTCCCTATACCGCTGAAGGACTGCTGCAGTATAGGTGAGCGGTCAGCAGTGGTGCACGTCAACCCTATCTATTGTGGACCGATAGCGGTCCTTACAGAACAGCAGACTGTACCGCACTCAAGCCTATGTACCGTAGCACCCTATACCAAGTTACCAGTCCTTATAAGAACTTTTGTGGACCAAGCAGGTTGTGTATTAGTGTTTAGCAGACTGTACGTCAGTCCCTATACCGCTGAAGGACTGCTGCAGTATAGGGCAGCGGTCAGCAGTGGTGCACGTCAACCCTATCTATTGTGGACCGATAGCGGTCCTTACAGAACAGCAGACTGTACCGCACTCAAGCCTATGTACCGTAGCACCCTATACCAAGTTACCAGTCCTTATAAGAACTTTTGTGGAACAAGCAGGTTGTGTGTTAGTGATTAGCAGACTGTACGTCAGTCCCTATACCGCTGAAGGACTGCTGCAGTATAGGGCAGCGGTCAGCAGTGGTGCACGTCAACCCTATCTATTGTGGACCGATAGCGGTCCTTACAGAACAGCAGACTGTACCGCACTCAAGCCTATGTACCGTAGCACCCTATACCAAGTTACCAGTCCTTATAAGAACTTTTGTGGAACAAGTGAGTTGTGAATGTTTAGCAGACTGCAGCAGAAGGGCAGCAGTCAAGTATAATATCCTTTCTATATTTGGAAGAAAGAATATTATACATGTACAAGCCTATTACTGTACCACTGATACCAGTCCTGAAAAGAACCTTTGTGGAACTAATAATAACAGCAAGTCTTTAAAATTACCCTCACTGCCTGACAACACTGCTTCCTTCCTGTCCCTATACAAATTGGCAAAAAAAGAGAACGATTAGTGGTTACTGGAACAGCTCTTTTGTGGACCTTGATAGTAACAGCTAATGATGATGATGATGATGATGATGATGAAAGACTAATCTGGCTGTCCCTGTAGCATACACCGTCCTTTCCCTTTCTCTAAACTAACAAAAGACACTCAGGCTGCTGCAAGAATCAGCAGCACAGCAAACCTATCAACACCTAACACCTATACCAGTCCTGAAAAGAACTTTTGTGTACCAAATAGCTAGTGGTTTATCTCTCCCTACTCCACACAGGAACCTGTCCCTATCGTAACAGAAGAAAGAATGTAAAATGGCCACCGGATCGGGTGTATTTATAGGTTAGGGGGAATGTACAAGTGTCCATGTGCTGTCATGTCTCAATTGGCTGTCCTGTATCACATGATAAACGTGTCACCAAAGGTTAAAGTTCTTGTATACATTAAACACGTAAGTCCGCCGCGGCGAACGACGGAAAAAGGCGTTCGAACGTGCGGACCGCGAATGTCGGAAATTCGCCGCGAAACGACCGCCGGGCGAACCGTTCGGCCATCACTATTCCCAAGCCAGTGATTGAGCTTTTAAATACATGTAGCCCCTGGTCCTAAACTGGGTCTATAATGTAAATTTAGCTGGGCTGGGATGTATACAACTCAGATTGATTGTACACCTTATTTGGTCTTTCCCTAATCTCAATTAGGTTGTGAATTTCTCACGGTCGACAGCAGGTGTCACTGGTACCACAGGCCAGTAATAAAAGTGGTCAGCCTTCGCGCCGCTAAGTGGTAATAAGTGACTAAAGTGGAACAAAATCCAAAATCAGATATAATGAAACACAGATGCTGTGAAAAAGAGCCTGAGTGATATAAAGTGCAAATGCTAACTAAAAAATGCAGCAGGACAAAATAGTGAGCACAAACTATCAAATAATGAATATAAAGGGGTGGGTCCTGCGCAAATCGTGCCACTCAAATAAAATACACAAATTCAAAATAATATAAATATGTGCATACATACAATGCCGTGAAAAAAAAATATAGTCCAAAAAACAGCACGCATAAAAATATATAAAAAATATATAAAAAAATGGAAAAAAGGTTTAATGATAGAACAATAATAAAATGTCCGCTACTCAAGGCTCCCAGAACTCTCACCTTTAAACGAAGTGAATAAGCAAATCAAACAAACTCCAGGATTCTCTTATTTCATTCATAAATAATAAATAATAGCCATCAGGAAATCCAAAGGAGGGATGCAATGATACAATTCCGCCACTAGAGGGCCAGTCCCAGCTTCCAGAATAGGTGAAATGGATCTTCACTTCTATTTCACAGTGTATGGCTCAAAATAAGAGAGAGGAGGGGGAGAGAGAGAAACAGGAGACTTCCATAGTGTAGTAGTTTAAAAAACGGCAGGTAGATTTATTAAAAAGCAGTAAAGACTCTCACATTTTAATTGCAAAAACAAGCACAATCAGGAAGAGGGTATAATGACAACTTCCTCCCGCCTTACTCTACTTCCGGTTCGTCCTCTGGCCAATCCCTACGCGTTACGTCATGTGACTTCTTCATGGGGAATGCCGCGTACACACGACAGGACTTAAGTCCGGCAGACTTTCGACGGAGTTCTGACGGAGTTCTGACAGAGTTCTGACGGACTTTCCGAATGAACGGACTTGGCCACACACAATCACACCAAAGTCCGACGGATTCGAACGTGATGACGTATGACTGGACTAGAATAAGGAAGTTCATAGCCAGTAGCCAATAGCTGCCCTAGCGTCGGTTTTAGTCCGTCAGGCTAGCACACACACGAGCGGATTTCTGGGTCCAGCAGAGTTCTGGCGGAAAAATTTGAAGCATGTTCCATTTCTAAAGTCTGTCAGACTTTTGTGAATCAAAAGTCAGTTGCAGCCCACACACGATCGAATAGTCTGCCGGAATCATTCCGTCAGACTTTGGATGTTGAAAAGTCCGGTCGTGTGTACGCGGCATAAGAAATAGTACAACTAGGTTGAGTTATGAATATTTATTTTTCTTCCAGTGGGAGGTTCTTGGCCATTAGTGCATTCTGGGAGAGGATATATATTTGGATGGCACCATGGGCTCTCTTACCTCAGACCCTCCTGGCCTGGGGATGTGCTGCAAAAGGGAGCTGTGCAAGTAGGCCCATAAGCCTGTCTGTGGCCTACTAATCCTGAGATGGTCCTTAGGCTGTCTTTCCCGGCATGGAAGAAGCCAAGCCAAATAGAGAAGATCCAGAGGAGGACCCTTGCTGGAGAGAGCCAGGATGAAGGTTGCTCAGGAGGGCCTGGTGACTCATTTGAAGGCTGCACATACATCTAAAACATGTTTATAGCTTAAAGGTTCTGACACTGTGAAGCTGGATCTTGCGCTACAATCTCAAAACGTGTACTTTTTTCAGGATCCAAGGAATCTGTAAGTGATCTGCTACTGGTATCTGAGACCCCTAACCTGCTCTCTTACTACCCTCGTTCCACATTAAAGCTCTGAAAATATAACAGGCGCCCAGTTTCTGTTAAAATCTCCCCATTATAGCCATGGTCTCTGGGGTAAATGCTAGGTCACCCCCTGCCTCTGTAGGTTACACCCTGCTCCCAGAAGACCCAGGGAGAGCGTTACATACATGCCAAAGGTGAAATACAAGCCCTAGAAGGCTATCCTGTTTTGTAAACACAGCCATTTGTTGTTGACAGTCAAAATAATAAGGCAAAAAAGATAGCAGTTTCCAAAAAAAGCCATAGCAAAGAATACTATATTCAGTCTTACTTCTGTAAAATCTACAGTAGTCAGGTTTAGCAGTTGGTTTTAAATCAATAGACTTTATGGGGTTGAAAGCTTTTAATGTCTTCTGGTTTCAATCAGTGTTTAATTTGATTGCACGTGTTGCATGGATTTACTGTTTAAAGAATGCGGGACAAAGCAACAAATTAATTTAAATGCACTTCTAGTCAGCTGCACATACTCAGATATTCCTCCTCTCCCTTCTTCCCCGCCCCCATTAATCCATTCCCGCCACTGGCAGTAAGGATAATGCCTCGTACTTCTGGGTTTGTGGGAGCATGTGACTCACTCCCTTTCCTTTCATGTGACAGCATTGGTTCTTAGTAATTGACTAGTTCTGTCACACGAGTCTGGGAAAAGAGTCCCAGAACCTGTGTAAGCTCTGGCCAAAGAAAATTAAAATTTTTACAGGGCTTCCATTCCTCATTCATGGCAACTCAACAGAGTGGTATAGGAGCAAATTAATGTGCTGCTGAGGAGAGAATGTTAAAGCAAATTAGTTGCTTTGCTCTCCATGAGCAAGTTGGTTTTAAAGGGTATATATATATATATATATATAGCTAACATTTGTTTTGCTTAAGATAAGGTAGTTAAGGATTAGAACCTATGTAGAACCTGTGTGCTTTCTGGGTTAATTCACTCTCCATGTGTGTCCTTGTGAACGTTGTCACTGAGACAAAGGGTGAGCATTTTACAGCTGTCATCAAAACAGAAATTAAGGTTAAGGTTTCATGCACATAGCCACAAGAGGGCATACAACATGCATGGAACTTAAAGTGGTTGTAAAGGTAATTATTATTTTTTTTAAATTGCACAGAGCAGCCCTGAACCTCCTCAGGTCTCCCACCAGTGCTCCTGGCTCCTCCTGGCTGCTTCCCATGAGGGAACTTGCATGTTCGCTCCCGAGCCCTGCTGCAGCGTCCATTGACACAGACAGCGGGACTTGACCCCATCCCCCGCTCTCTCGACACTGGCTGTGATTGCCTGCACTGGGAGCCAATGGCTCCTGGTGCCTCAGCAATGTCAGTGAGACCCAGAAGTGAAGGGAGAAAAGAGCTGCAGATGTGAACAGCACTGGATCAACAGAGGGGTTCAGGTAAGTTTCCTGTTTTTGAAACAACAGGAAAAAAAAAAATTTTTGCCCTTTTCTGCAAACCTTGTGGGGATCAATGTGAAGAGGCATGGTGTTTCTATGCACATATGAAACTTTTATTTCTTCATTTCCAATTATGATTGGATATCTGATTTCCAGCTACTTATGTTACTAGTCTCTGGACTTCCATCCATCACTATCATTAGCCCCACATATATGGCCCATGGACAGTTTATATTCTGGTATAACATGACCGCCTAGCAGTGATTTGGTTGTGTAAGATTGTTAAGGATACTGTTGTCCACAACAACACAGAAGACCCAGGGTCCTCTGTTTCAGGCAGTTTGCAGTGAGTGGGCTTTTTCATGATGAAATGTTTGGCCAAGGACTCCAGGATGGTGTGATGATTTAACACTCACAGGCAGGCAGTGCCTCTACCCCATGATTGCCAACTACTTGGACTCCAGGGCTGATGCAGACTCTCTTAGAAGTGAGTACTATATAGACTATGTGTCCAGGCTTGCACAGTATGTGATGGAGCTTTTGGTCTACCCTGCAGCCAGTGGGCTGTCCCAAAAGGACTTCAGCACAGCAGGAGGTTTTGTTAGACGTGAATCTGCCTGTCCCCTAACACCGTAGAGCTGATGTTCTTTCATAAAAATTAACTAGTTGTGGATTAGCAATGATTACAAAATCCCTGCTTCTGATGGCACTGACTCGTTTTTTCAGTGTCATCCATCCCAAAAAAATAAATGATACCTGCCACCACTACTACCCACTGCCACCACTCCTGGCCTTCTATCACAACTAGCTTCTATCACTTATCCTGGTCTATTCCAGGGCTATGACACTAATAAAGTGCCCCATGTTGCTGAGCTCTACTGCAAATCTTTTATTGTTTGCTTCAGGGTAAATCTTGTGTTGTGCCTTACAGTTTGAGGCCTATTCCAGTGCTCCAGCAGTGTAATGGTGCCACATATAATGTTTCCACAGCTGGCCCTCAGGTGCCAATTTTTCTGCAGGGTAAATACTGCCTTCCAACCTGTGTCAGTGCTCCATCACTGTAAAAGAGCTACAAATAATGTTTCCACAGCTGAATCTGAGCTTCCACATTTATTTTCAAAAGTTTTATTCTCATTGAACAACAAATATAAACAGCACATTTTAGAATTTGAACATGTTGAGGTAACACAAAGCTTCTGTTTAGCTTCCATATTTCTAATATTTGCTACAGGGCATTTTTTTTTTGTCCAGAAGCTTTCAGTCTATTCTGGTGCTCTCACACTGCAAAGATTCTACTGTACACATGTTTTCCACAGCTTGAACTCAGTTGCTAAATTTATTATAATGCTTGTTGCAGGATGATTCATACTCTGTATACAACTTTGTATCCTAATGTGGTGCTCTGTCACTGTAAAGGTGCCACACAATGTTTCCACTGCTGAAGCTCAGCTACCAAATTTCCAATGCTTGCTTCTAGGTAAATCATGCTGTGTGTATCCAGGTTCGTGACCTATTCCAGCAGTTCAGCACTGTGAAGGTGCTACACAATGTTTCCACAGCTTTACCCCAGCTGCCAAATTTTGAATATTTGCTGAACTGTAAATCATGTTTTGCGTCTACAAATTTTCAGCCTATTCCCATGATGCTACATTGTGTATGCCACACATTGTTTACACTGCTGGACCTCAGCTGCCAAATTTCTAATACTTACTACAGGGTAAATACAGTTTAGGGTTTATTACAGAAATTTGGCATTGTAATGTGGCCACGCAACCTTTCAGCAGCTAGATATCAGCTGACAAATTTTGAAGGTATGCTACATGGGAAATCCTGCTTCATGTCTCAAAGTTTGTAGCCTATTCCAATTCTCCAGTACTGTGAAAGTGCCACACAATGTTTTCACAGCTGGACCTCAGCTGCCAAATTTCTAATATTTGAGAGTAACTCCTGCTTTGTGTCTACAAGTTTGGTATTTATTATGATGCTCCTCCATTGTAAAGGCACCACTAATATTTTTACAAGTGGACCTCAGCTAACAAATTTCTAATATTTGATGCAGAGTAATTTTTGTCTGACAAGTTGTAAACCCATTCCAAGCTCTGGCACTAAGAAATATTTGTGGCTATTGTTTTTCAGATATACCGTATATACTTGAGTATGAGCCAGCCCGAATATAAGCCTAATTTTACCACAAAAACTGAGAAAACGTATTGACTCGAGTATAAACCTAGGGTGGGAAATGCAGCGCTGTATATGAGTGCTCTTAAATGCGAGTACCCTGCTGCTAGTTTTTAATAAATCTGAAATATATAAAATTACTACACTATGGATTATCATTTCTATGCTCTATGAGGTGCATCTACCCTGAGATACCAGATTTGGGAATGCAAGGAGACACATGTTTTTATTGTGATAACGCTGTAACCTTACAGCTGTGAGGTAAGGGCACACCCACTCACTTACTGGGCGGAGGGAAGAAATGATCACCGCACCCCTGTGTTTGCATGATCTATGACAGCACCGACACCTGAGTTTGAAATATTGTTGAAGTTTACACTAGCAGAATTTGCACGTTCAGCTTCATGGACTGTTTGTTTGATTTATACAATCATTCATAGCACTAGCACTTTATTCAATCTGTTTGCTGCTTGCAGTGTTTGCACAATGAAATATACTGAATAGAGTATCAGTTCATGTTCATTTGCTGCTATTTTTTCTTTGTGTTATATTTGTGTGGTTTTATATTGGCACATCTTCACTTGGCACTTTTATTGCGATTTTTGCACATTTATAGCTGTTGTTCCAAGAAATTTTTTTGTATATGTATTGGGTCTATTTTATAAGCATCTAGATATTTCCTAGTTAGGATCACTGATATCTTTATTATTTTGATGTACACCATGCTCATTTTGGAGCATAAATGTTAGGCCTAAGAGGTGACTATTGACACAACGCACATTTCGTTCATATCCATTCTCACATCCTTACCTCACTTTCTCTACCTCCACTCTAAACTAATTATTTTCTTATATATTTTTCTCCACCTTTTCTCTTCTTTCTCTCTAATTCCCTTATTACTGCGCGGCACTACCATATATAGTTAATAGGTGTATATTGATTGGTTTGTGCAAAAGTTATCACGTCTACAAATTATGGGATAGATTTAGGGACTTTTTTTATTGTTTTTACTGGTAATGGTGGCGATCTGCGATTTTTTTTTTTTTTTTTACATTGGTTTTTATTGAAAAGACTTATACATATAATGACAGAAAACAAAAGCAGTGAGGGTCTACATGTGTTTCACATTCATAGGGTTATAGTGCATATTACGGAAATTTTGCTATTAACATTTCCATCAGGAGCAACTTCAGGAGCCATTGTCTTCCCCCATTTAGGGCAGTATCCTATAATCTATGGATGTTCTACCCAGGACGTCCATAGCTTCCAGTGAAAGTCAAAGGACAGTTTTGTACCTTGTCTACATGCCAGTATATACTCAAATGAAAAATGATACTTCACCATATCTATTACTTTTGATACACGAGGTGCTAGGCTTGTCTTCCATTTCCTGGCTAAAAGCATTCTTGCAGCTAACAAAATATGGGTGACTATTCTGAGACAGTCAGGAGGGAAAGATTCTACACCAATATTAATCATCTGATCATCTTAGTGATCTCAGAGATCAAACTAAACAGTTTATTCCAGAAACTTGTTAAGTGTCTACATGACCAAAAGATATGCATAATCTGCCCTACCCCTCCGCAGCCCCTCCAGCACAGTGGAGAATGCGATGGGAGAAACTTAGAGATTCTGTATGGTGTGAGATACCATCTCAAAGCAATTTTGTGGCAAAGTTCCCAATGGTTGGTACATTTAGATGCTTGGTAAATAGTTTTAGAAGCTATTTTCCATTGGGTAGTAGTGAATCTGGTTCCCAAATCTGACTCCCATTTCAAATGTGGTGTAGACTTGTGGAAGGTGAGTTTATCTTGCAAAAGGTTATAGAAGAGGGAGGTTCCCTTTGTTGCGTAGGCTAGGTTCGTGAGATATTGCCAGCTTTGTGTATGTTTGTCTATATCGGGAGAGGTGAGAGAGTTTAGAAAGTACGGGATTCTAACATGCATGACATGCTCTGTAGTAGGTATGCCAAATTTGGTGTGAATCTCTTTAAAAGGCCGAAGAGACTTACCCTTAAGTATCAGGGTTAGATTAAGAATTCCCTTCTCCTTCCACCTTTGCAGGGATACGTTTGGGATTGCCACTTCCAGGACCTCTAATAGGATGGAAACCAGGGTTTTCTGTGTTAGAGGGAGCTTTAAAGACTGAAAGATTCTCCAAGCTTCTATTGATGCCTGGGTGGGGAGAAGCATCTGCCCTAATGAGCCAGGTTTCCATATGTCCACCAACAATAAATTCTTGAGAGACGGAGTGGAGGTGCATAATTGTTTGATATCAACCCATCTTTTATCGTATCTGGATGAAAGCAACAGCATAGTTGGGACATATGGGTCGCTACCCAATAATCTTGCCCAAGTCAATCATGCCCATGCCTCCTGCAAATTTGTGTTTTAAGAGTTGAGCGTAGGAGCTACGGGGTTTCATATTCTGCCATATCCATGTTCTCAATAATTTGTTGAGTGCCATGAGATGTTTTTTTTAAGCGGTATAGGGAGTGTCATATATAGGTACAATATTTGGGGCAGTACAAACATTTTAAAAGCGGCCAAACATCCTGTCCAGGAGAGTTCATATTTGGTAATTTTTTTGGGCTTCTTTTGATATCTTACTGATAAGAAGGGAGTAGTTAATATCCGCTAGCTGCGTAACATCCGCAACCAGTCCGATACCTAAGTATGGGATTCCTTCAGTACTCCACGTGTATGCATAGGAGGCTTGAAGTTTTTTGCGAAGTCCCACATTTACCCCTAGGTCTAGTACCAGTGACTTAGTAAAGTTTACTTTATAATAAGATATTGTGCTAAAAGATTCAAGGATTTTGTGTGTTGCTGCTAGAAAGGTATCTGGGTTTGTTAGCAAACAGATTTATGACATGAGAATTAGTCTGGAAGGTGAAGCCTGTGATTTGGGGTGATGTTCTTATTGCCTCTGCTAAGGGTTCTATTAATAAGTTGAAAATAGTCGGGGACAGGGGACAACCCTGTCGGGTTCCGTTTGTGATTAAAAAGGGAGAGGACAATGTGTTAGATGTATACACTTTTGCCGATGGTGTGGAGTACAGCGCGAGTATAGCAGCCAACATAGGTCCAGTAAACCCAAATTTCTTCAGAACACTTTGCATGTACTGCCAATGGATGCAGTTGAATGCCTTCTCCACGTCCAGGGAAAGGAGCAGAGAAGGCACTGACTGGCCCCAGCATACTGAATCAGATCTATCACCTGCCTAGTTGCATCTAAAGCTTGACGTCCAGCTATGAACCCTGTTTGGTCCGGTTTGATGAGAGTGGGTAGGATAAGGGTCAGTCTGTCTGCAATAACCTTGGCGTAGAGTTTAAGGTCTGTTTTTAGCAACGATATGGGCCTATAGTTGGCTGGCAGGTGGGTTCCTTATCGGCCTTTGGTATCGTTACTATATAGGCTTGTAACATCTCTGAGGGGAATGAGGCAGAGGTTCTTAATCGTTTAATAGGCCATCGGGTCCCGGAGATTTCCCTAAAGGTAGAGATCTGATAGCTCTATTAATCTCTTGGGGAGTTATCGGTGCAGAGCTTGCAATTGATCACTTGTCAGAGTGGGCAGTTTAAGAGAAGATAGGAAAGATGTGATCTCCTCTTGCTTTAGTTTTGGGGTGTCCGGGTCCTCATTTAAGTTATAAAGGTGTCTATAGTAGGACGCGAAGGCATCCACAATTCCTTTCGGATTATTTATTTTAGTTTTGTTACTCGGGTCCATAAGGTATTCAATTTTGGATTGTCATTTTTTAGATTTCAGCATGTTGGCTAGGAATTTGCCTACTTTATTGCCTGAAGAGTAGTTTGTTAGTTTGATACTTTGTTTGGGCTTTATCGTCATTAAGTGTTTATCATACTGTTCTAATAATAACAGTCTCAGTGTTGTGCGCAGTGAGGACAATTTTGAGGCTGCAGATTGGGATGCGTTTTTCTTATTGTCAGTTTCTAAAGGCCTTGTGGGTGCACCAAACTGTAAATGGGTCAGAGACTGACTGAGAGTTGTTTTGGGAAAACTCCTGAAGTTGCCTGTTAATATCCGCTACATTTTGCGCTAAGTTAAATATTTGTAAGTTGACCCTCCAAATATATGCAGGGTTGGGTGTGTAGTCCCCTAGCACAGAAATTGATACAGGGGCATGGTCTGATCATGTAATATCGTGAATATTGGAGGAGGACACAGCCTGGAGCAACTTTTTATCCACTAAAACTATGTCTAGTCTAGAGTACGAGTTATGGCGTGCTGAGTGGAAGGTAAAATCTCTCTCCTCAGCGTGTTGACACCTCCAAACATCATAGAGATCTTCCCTATGAAGTAGAGGTTGAAGTGCTGGATGGGAGCGTGCGAGTTTGGATGACATGTCCAACAATGGATCAACAGTCAGGTTAAAGTCTCTGCAGATAATCAAGGATCCTCTTTTGATTTTTGCAAGTCTGGAGAACAGTTTCCTCACTAAGCGTACCTGGTGCTTGTTTGGTGCATAAGCATTCACTATTCTGTAGGGCCTGCCGTTAATCTCACACAAGAGGATCAAAAACTGACCTTCTGGATCACCGATGGAGTTGTGCAATTTAAAAGCAACTGTGTTTTTAATCGCTATGAGCACTCCTTTCCTTTTGTGGGACGCTGAGGCAGTAAAGATATGCGGGAATTTTTTATGGCTAAAAATTGTTGGGGCTGAGGCCTGGAAGTGTGTTTCTTGTATACAAATTAAGTCACTTCCCAACTTAAGTGCCTCTTTCCAAAGAGATGACAGAAAGAGTAATAAGATATGTATATTACCTCCAACTTTGTAATTCAACAGTCTCTGAGTTTGCCTGGGACCCTGTAGGTGTGGACAGCAGTGCTTCTCACAGTCCGAAGAAAAGTTCCATTGGGGCATTAGGTCGAGACTCGCTATAAGTAGTAAAAAAACAAACAAAAAAAAAAGAAAACAGAAGAACATAACAGCAACTGTTTATTAAAAAGGAGAAAGCGATCCCAGATGGGACCTGATTTCAGTACCACTGCACAAGACTCGTAGGGGGGTTCCCGTGGAAAGCTCCAATTAACCGGGGTGGTTGTATTGAAGTCTTTTACATTAAACTGATGATCCAGAGGTGACTACGTTGCATGGTTTTTTATGTATCCGTTTATGGCAAACAGTCAGCCACTCGTCTTGGGTATTCACTTTAGAGGGCGATGAGTGAGCATTGGGTTCTTGTTCTGGCAAAATGTCCCAGTCATGAAGGAGCGCAAGTCCATTTTCTAAAGATGTGATCACGGAGGAAGTGTTGTTCCGGGTGATAGTTAATTTCGTTGGGTATCCCCAGCGGTATGTTATATCATGGTTCCTGAGGGCTTTTGTGATGGGCAAGAGTGATCTCCTTTTCCGTAAGGTGTATTGAGAAAGATCTGTGAAGAGCTGTAGGCAGGGGAATTGCTCAGGTAGCTGCTCTTTTTTGTGAAAGCTGGTCATAAGCTGGTCTTTCACATGGTAAAAATGTATCCTCATTATCACGTCCCTGGGAACATCCTCATGAAGAAAGGGAGGTTTCGGCAATCGATGAATCCTATCAATTACCACTTCAGATGCTGGTATAGAAGGCAGGGTTGCGCAAATCAAATTGCATGCATACTGGTTCAATTGTGCCACTTGAACAGATTTGGGGACACCCCTGATCTTTAGATTGTTCCGTCTGGAGTGATCCTTGATATCTGCGATTTTAGCTTTAAGGATCTCAATTTGGTCATCTTGCACATTGTGTGCATCTATTAGCATTTTATGTGATGTTGCAAATTTGCCCATCTTATGCTTGATATGATCTACCCTGCCTCCTAGCTCATCCACATCAGCTTTAAACTTGGTGACACATTGCAGCATGTTTGCATTTAGAGAGGCTCTTAGTGATACCAGTATGTCCTTTAGTATAACCTCAGAAACAGGCTGGAGTTAAATGTGTCAGACAGTTCTTTAGTAGTGCTGGCAGAGTTTCAGCCTGGGCTTACCTCTATCGGTGAAGAGTCCACAGTCTGGGTTTACTTTTTGCTGGGCTCTGCATCGTGGGAGTGGAGGCCAATGGCGATCTGGGCTGTGTTGTTTTGGAGCACCCTGCTGATCCTGGGCTATGCACTGCGGAGGATCCACTGGTTGAGGCTGGCAAGCCGCCCCCGGCGCCATCTTGCCTCGTGCTGTAGCCTGGGGGAAAGAAGTGTGGCAGTTTCCCCACACTGGCTGGCTCCTTCTTTTTAATACCCAACGTGGAGTGTACCCGGTCTCCTGGTGAGATTTTTTGTGTGGCTCGATTGCTGGTTTACTGCCGCTGGATGTAGCTTTCCCTGGCTGTCTGGAGGAGCTCCTGTCTCAGGCATCCATGCAGCCGAGCGGTAGCCACGCCCCCCCCCCCACCCCCCCGCGCGCGATCTGCGATTTTTTTTTAGCAGGACTGTGACATTGTGGAGGACAAATTTGACCCCAAATGACACTTTTTGGGGACCATTGTCATTATTACATTGATCACTGCTATAAAAATGCACCGATCAATGTAAAAATTTCAGTGTGTTCTCTCAGCGTGTTCTAACTGAAGAGGGGACGGGCTGCCAGAGACATGATAGAGATCACTGCTCTCGATCACTGGAAACAGTAGATCTCTGTCATGTCATCTGTCAGAATGGGGATAAACCTTGTTTACAAAGGCAGATCCCCATTCTGCCACTGTACTAGATGATCGCGAGTCGCCAGAGGACATTGGGTCCACCCAACCCATGGGCATGCTCCCACGGTGTGCAGTGGGTGCTACACAACGATGTACAGGTACGCCCATTTGCCCACCGCTGCCATTATGCTAACATATATCGGTGTGCAGTGGTTGGCAAGTGGTTCATTTGCATCCTATTCAAGTGCTTTCAAACTGTCCTGATGCTGGCCAATTTCTATCAGACACATACCTTAACGTATCTTACCGTCTTTTTAAAAAAAAATATATTTTAGTAATAATTGGGGATACGGAGATGGGATGGGATTCAGGTAATGTATGGTTGTAGTTTTGATTTGTTTTTATTCACTCTGTTTTAACATTTTACTAAACATTTAAGACAATGTAGTATGACACTGCAAAAAAAAGCTCACAAACTATACTTTTAAACAGTTGTTCCACTGGCTAATCTGTATGAAGTTGAGGGCTTTAGCTTTATTTAAGAGTAAACTTTCCTGTAGTGTTCAGAACTGTTGTGACTCCTGCTTCCACTATTTACTTCAAGCCTAACACTGCTGGATAAAAAAAAGTAGGTTTTGCAGCTAAAACTACCCTATTCATATGAAAATATAGAGGTTTAATAATGTGCTTGTGTGTGTATGGAAATTGCCTCCTTAGGGACAAAATCAGTTCTAATTTGGCAAGAGAGGAAGCAATGAGACAGCTGGTGAGATATTGTTGATGCAAAGTTTGGTTGAACAGCATCTCACCAGATGTTTCATTGCTTCCTCTCTTGCCAAACTAGGACTGATTTTGCCCCTAAGGAGGTACTTTCCATCCAAACATTATTAAGCATCTATATTTTCACTATACACGATCAGTGCAGTCTTTTCTTTACTAAAGAATCATAAACTACCTTCCAAATTTCCATCTATCCACTCACACCATGCTTTCTTTGCCAAATGTTTTACAGGTAAAAGACACATCAATAGGAAACTGTTTTAAGAAAGCTGTACCTAAGCTAAAATTGATGGCAGGGCACAAATGGCAGATTAATTATGACTTTATTACATACCGTATTTTTCGCTCAATATTATTCGCTCAATTATATATTTTTCGCTACGGAGCTAATCTGAAGCCACGGCCTTTCCTAAGGCTGAGGCCGCGGAGCGCTTCGGAGTGCGGTGGGGGTTGGTGCCAAGCATATATTCACACCATAAGATGCAGGGACATTTTCCCCCATATTTCTGGGGGGAAAAAGTGCGTCTTATGGTCCGAAAAATACGGTAGATAATCCATTGTAGCTTGTATGCATAAATTTAGCAATAGAAATACTAAGTCCCAAATACTGTTAATAAATGTTTATATATGCAAAGCAATTAACTACTTGCTGTTTTTCCATTTTTCAGTATCATAACAAATGACAGCAGTTTTGTCGATACAGCCCTGGTCTAGATATCTGCAAAAACTCTGGTGTTTTTGTCAAAGGAGGAATCATATTGTGAGTGAAAATTTTGCTTGGGGACACAATTTGTCTAGGTCTACACTCTGTGCATTACTTTCTCTTAACCCCCGTGCACTGTGTGTTATGTACTGTTGATCCCTGCACTTTTTGTGGTACATACTCCTGACACAATGTACGTTACCCACTCCCACCCACTGTGTGTGTTACCTATGCCTGTCCCTTCCTGACCCACACTGTACACCCATACAGACACCCAAACACTATGTTATACCAACTTTGGGTTACATTTTCTCACACTGACCATCAGTAAAGAGCACAAAAGTACTGATCCCTGCACTCTGTACAGGGTATTGTATCCTATGATTTACATTATACTCCTGTCCCATACACTGATTTCATTTTTGTTTCTCTGTATACACTATGTTACATATTATACATGCTGTTCATTATACTCTTGGCTTGTGCACTGTATTTGCTTATCTATATTATACGCTTAACCCACGCAAAAGCAAAGTTGTATATCATACTCCTGACCCCTGCACTATATACCTATGTTGTACATTTTATTAAGGCCAATATTATTGCACATGATTTTAAATTTTCTCCTAAAATGTTATGCCAAATGTGTTAGTAGTGTAAATGGAGTTTATTATTGTACCTGCTAAAGCTATTGAGTTGCTACAGATGAAGGACCTGTTCACACTACCTGTGTTTGGCTGCACTAGGCAGCCTTGAAAAATGTAGAAACAATTACATTTTCCTTGAGTTCTATGAGTTTTGTTTATACCACTGCACTGATGTGAAAAAAGTAGGACTGTTCTGTTTCAAATGCTGCTTTGTGCATTGCCTTTTCTTCAATGCAGTGTGTTCAGATAGTATGGTCACAATACCTTACAGAAGTTGAATCCAACTAATCCAGCTAATTGCAGTACAGAGCATATTTGTCCAGTTTTTTTTTTTAAGTGTAAGAAGACCATGACATCCAAAATAGGTAATCGCAGAATACAGTGTTGATGATATTTGTGAAAATGATACTGTCCCATAATACCACATACAGCTTAAAGGAATCTCCCATCTATTTTTCTTCCACATAACATAAATACCGTATATACTGGAGTATAAGCCGAGATTTTCAGCCCCTTTTTTTAGGCTGAAAGTGCCCCCCTAGGATTATACTCGAGTCACGCAGATCAGATAGGCAGACCATTCCACTATTCAAAAGCCGCGCCTCCCTGTCTGTGATAGGCGGAACACTCAATTTCCCAGCAGTCAGTGTTCCGCCTATCACGGACATCCGCTCATTCTCATACTACGGACGAGGATGAGAGGATGTCCGTGATAGGCGGAACACTGACTGCTGGGAAATTGAGTGTTCCGCCTATCACAGACAGAGAGGCGCGGCTTTTGAACAGTGGAATGGCCGCCGTCTGTCAGACGAGGAGGAGAGGTGCGGCATGGCACACAGAGGCTACAGAAGGCAAAGAGACAGGTAGGCTGCGATGGACACAGGGATGGACGGGACACAGGGATGGACACAGGCATGGATGGGACACAGGCATGGATGGGACATAGGCATGGACGGGACACAGGCATGGACGGGACACAGGCATGGACGGGACACAGGCATGGACGGGACACAGGGATGGACAGGACACAGGGATGGATGGGACACAGGGATGGACGGGACACAGGGATGGACGGGACACAGGGATGGACACAGGGATGGACGGGACACAGGGATGGACACAGGGATGGACACAGGGATGGACACAGGGATGGACACAGGGAGGTATGCAGCTGCAGATGGGCATTGTTGACCCTCTTTTCCACTCTTTTAAGCTGTAACAGTAGCTACTGCATGTCTCACCCTCGGCTTATGCACGAGTCAATAAGTTTTCCCAGTTTTTTTGTGGTAAATTAGGGGCCTCGGCTTATATTCGGATCGACCTATACTCGAGTATATACGGTAAAAGGTTACCCGATTGGTGCAACAAGACAGAGGGCACTCCGCTGCACATTTTTTGGTCATATGACAAACCTAGAAACCTGTGGAAACAAGTTTGGACCCTTATCATTCATTTGACTGACTTAGACCTAGGAGATGCTCCGGTAACTTACGTGCTGCACCATTCATCACTCCCTCAGAAAAAATACAACCCCTGTGGGTTATTTATGAAAGGCAAATCCACTGTGCACTACAAGTGCACTACAAGTGCACTTGAAAGTGCACTGCAAGATCAAGCAGCCTTTTTACACAATGCCGAGGATTAACCACTTAGGTTCCACAGTGAGTAGAACAAGCATGCTTTACTGCAGATACAGACTGATTTTACTGTTGTGGGTTTAGTAACACTTTACTTTTAGTTGGATCGTGTGATGCTCTACTATTATTATACGTTTTTTTCCCAAATTCCTTTGATTTGTGAGGTGTTTTTATGAAGAGGCATTTTTAACCCCCCCCGGGGGGGGGGGGGGGGTTATATTTTTTTCTTCTTTGGTAGGATACAGACATAATGTGCCTTCATAAGACAAGTTATCTCCGATTGTTATATTTCTATCATTGTCAGCTTCAATTCTATTTGTCTGCAAATCTGCATCATGCACAATGTCTGCGCTTGTTATGAAAGCTTAAAATGAAGAATTCAAAAAAAGTTAAGTGATTAAATTAAAAGTATGCTGAATTAACAGTATGTTAAGTTGTGAATGAAACTGTCACAATCATTATCATTGTAATACATTATATTGTGATAATCATTTTGTTTTACTACTTATTGACTTCAACCAAACGCTGAATTAAAACCTATTGTTTTATAATGGTTTCAATTTATTTTAGAAAAATATATTCCCATATTTCATCTAGAAAATTTTGACAAGTATGTATTTTCTGTTTACTATTTAATAGTCTTGGGGCCAAATGATAAAGAAAAAGAGTTCTGAGATAATGGCTCTGATACATCAAAGCTGCAATTGTACTTGATGCTAAAGTGGTCTCTCATGCGGTATTAAATAGTGATTATATTGCTTGAGAGGCTACTCTAGCATACCTAAAGCACTACTGTAGCTTGGTCATTCAGAACCACGATATCTATAATATTTTAGCTGAGCCAAGTGCTTTTCTGCAGTTTATACCCATAAATGCAGGACAACTATGGTATTTTTTCTGTCATGTGCTTAATTTAGGGTGAGAAGTTCTATTGTGTAGCAAGTTTCAGTATTTGTAAAATTGTTCAGTAAAGTGAAATGTGTTATGTTTATCTACAAAGACAGGAACAAGATGTTTTTGCTAAATCAGTATGAAGTCTATGCAATAATACTAACTTTACAAGCTAGATTGGCAACTAGTCAATCATCTTGGTATATAATTTACATGTAGCAGACAGTATGCAGTTTTCTGAATATTTTAATGAATTAAAAGGATCCTAGTCTGTAATACGAACAAGGTAAAATGCACATGGACGTGTCAATATATGATCAATTATATCACCAGGTGACCCAGTCCCTTATGTGTCAGATCAAATCACAGCTACACTAATGTGAACTTAGGCTTAGGCCAGTGCTCTGACTTTGAGAGCGCATGTCGCATGACATTTCAAAATCAATGTTTCGCTATGAGAGCCATCATAAAGGGCTTGTAACGTGGATTTTATGACATGTCCTCTACCTTACAACTTTGTAAAATCTCAAGGTGTTTCACCTTAATACATTCTATGTATTAAGGTGAAATAAACTTTTTTGCTGCAGCTGCCCCCAGAGCCCTCCCCCCATTTTCTAAACTGCCCCCACCTTTTCAGCAACGTCCACAAGCCCACTGTCTCAGTCCACACCCGCCCCCATGAAAAGCGGCTTTCCGCTTTTGAAGGGGATGATGAAGGGGAGGAGCACCAACAGGGTACGCCAGAAGAGGAGGATTGGGGCTGCTATGTGCAAAACCCTTGCACAGAGCAGGCAAGTGTAACATGTTTGTTATTTTTATTTTAAAAAATGTGAACCTTTACAACCCCTTTAACTGATCTGACTTGTGTCGCTCCGACTTTTGAAAAGGTCTATGCACTACTATGGTCTGACCTAGGTGTGATTTCAGGCCATAGAATATAATGGAAGTCACATCCAAGTCTGATCACCATCTTAACTGATTCGACTTGTGACATGCGACATGTGCTCAGAGGTCCAATTTCCCCAAAGACCCCCCTGCATCTATAGCCCCCCTTTGTGTGCAATGTTACCAATGCAAAATCCATTGAGAAAAAAAACGTTGTAGAGTCTTCCTCATGATCCATACCAGGCCCCTTGGGTCTGATATGGATCTTGAGGGGAAACCCCAGGCCAAAATAAGAAACAAATTAGCGTTGGATCCGACTTTGAGTGCGACTTGGATCTGGTATGGATTTTGAGGGATTTTTTTTTTAAATGGTGTGAAAAGAGGAGAACCGGCAGCAGAAGAAAATATCAGCGGAGGGAGAAGAACCGGAGGAAGATGTCATCAGTGGAGGAGGAAGAACCAGAGGATGAAGACATCGCTGGAGGGAGAAGAAATCGGAAGGAGAAGAGACGCCAGAGCTGTTTTAATAAATTACTTTGTCAAAATCCTGTTTTCATTTCTGACACTTTTTTAGGTGAATGGATAGGGGTACAATGTACCCCATACTTATTCACATAGGTTGGGCTGGGGGCCCTTTTGTTAAAGGGGGCTTTCAGATTCCGATATGCCGCCCAACCGCAGACCCCGACAACCACCGGCCAGGGTTGTTTGGAAAAGGCCCTTGCCCCATCAACATGGGGACAAGGTGCTTTGGGGTGGGGTCGCAGGGCCCCCTGCCCCAAAGCACTCACCCCCCCCATGTAGCAGGTAGTTTGTCTGGTATGGTTCAGGGGGGGGGGGGTGCTCATTTGTCCCCACCGCCTTTTCTGGCCTGCCAGGCTGCATGCTTGGATAAGGGGCTTGTATGGATTATGGATGCCATTTTTTTTATTTGGTGTGGCATTTCCCCTAAAGATTCATACCAGACTCAAAGGGCCTGGTATTGTCCGGATCAAAGTCGGATCCTATTCACTGAAGTCGGATGGAAGTCGGACTTCAAGTCGCAGGGCAAAGTCAGATTCACAGTCGTATTACTGTTGTGTCGTACCAGTATGAACCCAGCATTTGTGGAGAACTGATAACTGTTTGCAACAGGTGCAGGGGATAGATGCAGGTGTATGTGAATGCAAGCATCATAATTTTCAGTGCTTTGAATATGCTCTTGGGTAGGAATGAGCTTGGTGTTCGACTCGAACACCAGCTGTTCGCCCGTTCAGCGAAGCCGGAACTCTGTGGGCTGTTTGCGCCAAATTTGTGTGGCGCTCACGGCCCACAATGCACTGCGCCATCGCAGTGCATTGCTGGCTCATGATTGGCCAGACATGCACTGTGACCCCGCATGCTTGGCCAATCACAGCGCAGAGGAGAGCCATGATTAGCCACAGGCAGGATGCCTGTGGCCAATTATAGCTCAGGCTGTGTAGTACACACCCCACACTATATAAGGCCGCCAGCGAGGCGGCCTTGTGTTGTGTTCCGGCGTCTGCAGGAGTTAGTGGGTGTTGTCTGTGTGCCTTCACCGCAGAATACACCTGCATCTACCCTTTATTGCTGTTCTCTAATTGAGCCATCTGCCATCTGCAGTAGTTAGTTGGTGTTGTGTGCCTCCAGCGCAGTATACACCTGTAGCTACCTATATTGCTCTTCTCTAATTGAGCCATCTGCAGGAGTTAGTTGGTGTTGTGTGCCACCAGCTGGGGGCCCTTTTGTTAAAGGGGGCTTTCAGATTCCGATATGCCGCCCAACCGCAGACCCCGACAACCACCGGCCAGGGTTGTTTGGAAAAGGCCCTTGCCCCATCAACATGGGGACAAGGTGCTTTGGGGTGGGGTCGCAGGGCCCCCTGCCCCAAAGCACTCACCCCCCCCCATGTAGCAGGTAGTTTGTCTGGTATGGTTCAGGGGGGGGGGTGCTCATTTGTCCCCACCGCCTTTTCTGGCCTGCCAGGCTGCATGCTTGGATAAGGGGCTTGTATGGATTATGGATGCCATTTTTTTTATTTGGTGTGGCATTTCCCCTAAAGATTCATACCAGACTCAAAGGGCCTGGTATTGTCCGGATCAAAGTCGGATCCTATTCACTGAAGTCGGATGGAAGTCGGACTTCAAGTCGCAGGGCAAAGTCAGATTCACAGTCGTATTACTGTTGTGTCGTACCAGTATGAACCCAGCATTTGTGGAGAACTGATAACTGTTTGCAACAGGTGCAGGGGATAGATGCAGGTGTATGTGAATGCAAGCATCATAATTTTCAGTGCTTTGAATATGCTCTTGGGTAGGAATGAGCTTGGTGTTCGACTCGAACACCAGCTGTTCGCCCGTTCAGCGAAGCCGGAACTCTGTGGGCTGTTCGCGCCAAATTTGTGTGGCGCTCACGGCCCACAATGCACTGCGCCATCGCAGTGCATTGCTGGCTCATGATTGGCCAGACATGCACTGTGACCCCGCATGCTTGGCCAATCACAGCGCAGAGGAGAGCCATGATTAGCCACAGGCAGGATGCCTGTGGCCAATTATAGCTCAGGCTGTGTAGTACACACCCCACACTATATAAGGCCGCCAGCGAGGCGGCCTTGTGTTGTGTTCCGGCGTCTGCAGGAGTTAGTGGGTGTTGTCTGTGTGCCTTCACCGCAGAATACACCTGCATCTACCCTTTATTGCTGTTCTCTAATTGAGCCATCTGCCATCTGCAGTAGTTAGTTGGTGTTGTGTGCCTCCAGCGCAGTATACACCTGTAGCTACCTATATTGCTCTTCTCTAATTGAGCCATCTGCAGGAGTTAGTTGGTGTTGTGTGCCACCAGCGCAGTATACACCTGTAGCTACCTATATTGCTCTTCTCTAATTGAGCCATCTGCAGGAGTTAGTGGGTGTTATGTGCCTCCAGCGCCATATACACCTGTAGCTACCTATATTGCTGTTCTCTAATTGAGCCATCTGCAGGAGTTAGTGGGTGTTGTGTGCCTCCAGCATAGCACAATATACACCTATATCTACCCTTTATTGCTGGTGTTCTATAATAAAGGCATCTTCAGGAGTTAGTGGGTGTTGTGTGCCTCCAGCACAGCGCAATATACACCTGTATCTACCCTTTATTGCTGGTGTTCTATAATAAAGGCATCTGCAGGAGTTAGTGGGTGTTTTATGCCTCCAGCACAATATACACTACCCAATTGCTGGTTTTCCCATCTCCCTGCAAGCCATTACCATGTCTGGAAGGCCAACAAGGAGAGGCAGACAGGCACGAGCCAATAAAAGAGGACAAGCAGGCTCTGTGTCTAGAGACAACAGTGCTGGTCGTGGATGCGGTGCATCGGCCATGGGACACGCTTGTCCTTATTTTCGGCAGCTGGACGTGTTGAGCCGCATTATGCTGAAGACTTGGTAGAGTGGGTGACCAAGCCCTCTTCATCCTCCTCATCCTCTCTCACCCAGGCTCAGGGTACTAGTAAAGCAGCTGGCAATGCATCCTCTTCCCTCGTCTCAATGTCATCATCAGTGACTCCTTCCCTAGACCCACCACGTCCTCCTGAGGAATCTCCCGAACTGTTTGAGCACAGTGTTGGGTACATGCTCCAGGAGGATGCCCAGTGTTTTGTAGCCTCTGATGATTATACTCAGCTAGAGGAAGGCAGTAGCGTGAGCACAGAGAGAGGGGATGCTTAAGAAGGACAGCAATCTAGCAGTCATGTTCCACAAGCTGTAGCATACTGCCAGGTTTGCTCCAGTGATGAAGAGGTAGGGGATGATGAGGGCACTGACTCCACGTGGGTGCCTGGTAGGAGAGAGGAGGAAGAGGAGGAGGAGGCACATCTCCAACGAAGCAGGATGCCCTCCGGGGGCCAGCTTAGGGGCAGCACACCGACTGAATCACACAGCAGAGCTCCGCCTGTGCAGGGCGCTGCCTCTGCGCGTTATTCTAAAAGTTCTTTGGTGTGGGCCTTTTTTGAGATAAGTGCATCAGATCGCACCGCTGCTATTTGCAATATGTCTCAAGCGTATCTCGTGTGGCCAAAACATCAGCATTGACCAGACATATGTTGACCTGCCATGCAGCTCGTTGGCAAGCTTACCTCAAAGACCCACACCAAAGAACAAAGCGGACCTCTCCTTGCTCCTCATCAACTGGGATCTCCAACCCCACTAGACCTTCAGTCCTCTCTGAAACCTGCACTGAGAGGAATGAAGGTATAGAATTAGGTGTGTCACAGCCAAGTGCTTGCGGACACTCTGCTAGCAGTACACCCACGTCCGATTGTAGCAGGCAAATTTCCCTGCCCCAGCTGCTGGATCGTAGAAAGAGGTTCACTCCCAGCCATCCACATGCCCAACGGTTGAATGCTAGCTTGGCTAAATTGCTAGCACTTCAATGGCTGCCTTTTCAGTTGGTAGACTCTGCCCCCTTCTGTGAGTTTGTGCAATGTGCGGTTCCTCAGTGGCAGGTCCCCAAACGCCACTTTTTCTCATGGAAGGCGATTCCGGCTCTCTACCAGCATGTGGAAGGCAATGTCCTTGCCTCACTGGACAGGGCAGTCAGCGGTAAGGTGCATATTACCGCTGACTCATGGTCCAGCAGGCATGGACAGGGACGTTACCTGTCTTTCACGGCCCATTGGGTCACTCTTCTGGCAACTGGGAAGGATGCAGGACAAGGTGCAGTAGTGTTGGAGGTTGTTCCGCCACCACGCCTCCAAAATGCTACTTCTGGTTGTGACACACCTCTCTCCTCCCCCCTTCCTCTTCTTCTTCCTCCATGGCCTCTTCCAGTGCTCTGTCCTCGGAACCAGTGGTACTCTGTAGGCGTTCAAGGGGCTACGCAAGTACGCAGGCAAAACAATGCCATGCCGTGCTTGCGCTGGTTTGTTTGGGGGACAGGAGCCACACTGGGGCAGATATTTTGTCAGCTCTGCAGGGGCAGGCCGAGAGGTGGTTGACACCACGCCAGCTTAAGCCAGGATTGGTGGTTTGCGACAATGGCACAGACCTCCTCTCCGCCCTCCGACAGGGACAACTGACCCATGTGCCCTGTGTAGCTCATGTCCTTAACCTGGTGGTGCAGCGGTTCTTGGGCAGGTACCCAGGCTTACAGGATGTCCTGAAGCAGGCCAGGAAAGTCTGTGTGCATTTCCGCCGATCATTTAATGGCAGTGCTCGGCTGGCTGAGCTCCAAAAGGATTTGAACCTGCCTAAGAACCACCTTATATGTGACATGCCCACCAGGTGGAACTCAACGTTGGCCATGCTGCAGCAGCTGCACACACAGCAGAGGGCCATCAATGAGTACCTGTGTGACTACGGCACCAGGACAGGGTCAGGGGAGCTAGGTTTTTTCTCACCACGCCAGTGGGGCATGATCAAGGATGCATGCACTGTCCTGTCACGGTTTGAGGAGGCCACAAGGATGGTGAGCAGTGACAGTGCATGCATCAGTGACACTGTACCTCTTGTCCACCTGTTGGAGCATACACTGCGTGGAATAATGGACAGGGCACTTGAGGCAGAACAGAGGCAGAAAGAGGAGGACTTCCTTGCCTCTCAAGACCCCCTTTATCCAGACAGTGTTCCTGCTGTCCTACGCATCACACAGGAAGAGGACGAGGATGATTGTGTCAGCATGGAGGTGAAGCCTGGCACTCAGCATCAGCAGCAGCAGTCTTGTAGGGATAATTTACGGTCCCAAGAAACCCGTGGACTTGTACGTGGCTGGGAGGAGGTAGCTGTGGATCATGTTGTCCTTAGTGACCCAGATGACTCCGGACCGAATGCCTCAGCTAACCTACGCTGCATGGCCTCCCTGATCCTGCAAAGCCTGCGGAAGGATCCTCATATTCTTCGGATCAAGGAGAGGGACCATTACTGGCGGGCCACTCTCCTTGATCCACGGTACAAGGGTAAGGCTTGGACACCTTTCCCACCGAAAATCCTCTGGCTTACTGGGTCTTGAGGATGGATCACTGGCCGCCCTTGCACAGTATGCAATTGAGCTACTGGCCTGTCCTACATCCAGCGTTCTTTCAGAACGCACCTTCAGTGCTGCTGGTGGCTTTGTAACCGATCACAGGGTGCGCCTGTCCACCGACTCGGTTGATCGACTGACCATCATAAAGATGAATCAGTCTTGGATCACCACCAGCTACCAAACACCTGAAGCTGATGTAACCGAATAATTTTTTTTGAAATGTCACATCCCTTCAAGACTGCCTATGCTGATGCTGAGTGACTGTCCTGTTATGTGGACTGTCTATCCTCGTCCTCCTCCGCTGATATCTTGGAAGAACATTTTTGGTTCTGTGTGATGCCACCAGCCCAATTTTTCAGCCCCTGTTTAACAGGGGCATGTAATTACAATTTTGATGCAATGCTTTGCAGCAGGGCTCATTCCTGCACTCCAAATAGAGTATATGGGAGAGGTTGCAGTGTCGTGGCACCAGCACCAGTGCCTAAGGCCCAATTTTTCAGCCCCTGTTTAACAGGGCATGTAATTACAATTTTTGATGCAATGCTTTGCAGCAGGGCTCATTCCTGCAATCCAACTTGAGTATATGGTAGAGGATGCAGTGTATAGGCCCAATTTTTAAGCCCCTGTTTAACAGGGGCATGTAATACAATTTTTGATGCGATGATTTGCAGCAGGGCTCATTCCTGCACTCCAACTAGAGTATCTGGGAGAGGTTGCAGTGTTGTGGCAACAGCAAGCAGTGCCTAAGGCCCAATTTTTCAGCCCCTGAAAAATATTTCACAGCAGGGCCTGTTCCTGTGCCCACCGAGAGTAACTGTGAGGACTTATAGTGTTGTGGCACCAGAACCACCACCACAACCACCAAAGGCCCAATTTTTCTACCACTGTTCAACAATGGCATGTAGTTACAATTCTTGATATAATCGTTCACAGCAGGGCCCTGCTGTGAACGGTTATCCGCCCTGCAATAACATTGCAGGGCGGAAGCGACGTCACTTCCGCCCATAGCTCTTAAAGGGACTTTTTTTATTGCATTTTTTTTATTGCATTTTATTGTAAATATGAGATCTGAGAGCTTTTTGACCTCAGATGTCATATTTAAGAGGTCCTGTCATGCTTTTTTTTTCTATTACAAGGGATGTTTACATTACTTGTAATAGGAATAAAAGTGACACATTTTTTTTTTAAAACAGTGTAAAAATAAAAAATAAAAAGGTAAAATAAATAATCCCATTGAGCTTGCGTGCAGAAGGTATTGCCGCGATTAGTAGAGTGAGAGCAATAATTATAGCCCTAGACTTTCTCTGTAACTTAAAACATGCAAACTTTAGAATTTATTAAAGTGGTTGTAAACCCTTACAAACCACTTTGACCTACAGGTAAGCCTAGATTAAGGCTTACCTGTAGGTCCAAGAAATATCTCCTAAACCTATACGGTTTAGGAGATATTTGCCCGAAGACAGGCACTGCTATCTATGGCGCATGCGCCGTAGAAAGCGGCACTCAGGCGCACTGAGCGCGGCATTTCCAACAACGGAGCTGCCGCGCGTGTCGGCTCCCGTGCGCATGCGCGGGAGTGACGTCATCGCAGCTCCGCCGAATGACAGCGGCGGAGCTGCGAGACCCCACCGAAAAGATGGATGCGCCGGACTACAGGGGACAGCGGTGACATCGCTGGCTCCTGTGTCAGGTAAGTGACACATAATGGGCTACTATGCGATGCATAGTAGTCCATTATGCTTTGCCTTTGCAGGGAATGAAAGAGGAAGTATACCCATCAGGGTTTACTTCCTCTTTAAACGTTGCCTATGGAGATTTTTAAGGGTAAAATTTTGTCACCATTCCACGAGCGGGCGCAATTTTGAAGCGTGATCTGTTGGGTATCAATTTACTCGGCGTAACATTATCTTTCAAAATATAAAAAATATTGGGCTAACTTTACTGTTGTCTTATTTTTTAATTCTAAAAAGTGTATTTAAAAAAAAAATTGCGCTTGTAAGACCGCTGCGCAAATATGGTGTGACAGAAAGTATTGCAATGACTGCCATTTTATTCCCTGGGGTATTAGAAAAAACATGTATAATGTTTGGGGGTTCTAAGTAATTTTCTAGCAAAAAAAAACTGTTTTTAACTTGTAAACAACACATCTCAAAAAGAGGCTCAGTCCTTAAGTGGTTAATTCTTCTTTGATTTATGGTATATGTTCTTATTGTTTAAAATTGATTTTATTGAAAGTACTAATGAATATATGTGCGTAAATTGAGGCAGGCTGGTAAGGACCCCAGTGCATTACATTGCCCATGTGATCCGGGTGAGGGTCAGGGGGTAATATTGGGATTGTTGTTGTAGTGTGTCCAGTACATGCTCGACCATTTCAGTGTATACTGTTTGAAGGGATGCTGGCATAGGCACTGTATTATATATGTATTGGTTCACATGTCATCTACCAGCCTCTGTGTTCTAGGGGGAGCCTTAAGGTTATATGTGGCCTACCCGATAAAATCACTAGTAACACACTCATTGGACATAGAGGGGATGTGCATTCAGAGTCTACAGGAACTCCACAGTGCTTGACACCTTAGATTGTGCCCTACGTCACACTTCATGCATGCCTCTGGCCCCCATACTGAGATGGCCAAGCTACTTTCACAGCATGCTTTTGCAGGATTCTCTGAGGGTGCCCAACAGGTCCTTAAGCAGACAGCCACTGGACTTGGACAACAACACGTACATTTGTTGTGGAAGACCATGCCATCCATGGATTCTGAATGATTCCAGGGGATGGTGTTACTTGGCCTCATTGGTTCTGATAGTGGTTATTCTCAGGGACAGTGAGGAACGTCACTTGCTCAAGGCTAGTGTTCGTCCTGGATGCCCCCTCAAACACCGTTATGCTAGGTCATTGTTTGTGGAAAAGAACATGACCTGGGCATGGTTCCTTTCAGGAGCCTGAGAGGGTATTGACATGATGAAAAAGCTAAATTATTGCTTGGGAGCCCCCTGGGTAACATGGGGGGTTTGGTCTCAATGTTGAATTCTGGATTAATCCTGGATTGGGGATATTGCAATCTGTGTTGTACTGATTTTGCTTATGGTATTACTTTTATATGCCTGCTTCAGGTTTATTATGTGCATGGTTTCCGAGGTACTTGACCTTCCAACCCAGCTGCAGCTAATAGAATATATCTTAACTTGTACTATGGCCACTGGGATGAGCATGTCACAGTGAGAAGAAGTAAGTCATGTTCGTGGTTTGTCATGACTTAGAGGGGATTGTAGTAATATGGCTGAACCAAAGTGACTCCATCTTTGTAAGTTCATATGGGATTGTGCTTAGATTCTGTATCTGCAGACTGTAGCAGTTTTTCTGTAAACATGCACATAAGGAAATATAGCTTGCATAGGCAGTCTTGTTCTATGCTGTCTAAATAAAGAGATTGTGTCACAATATGTCTGGTCTATCCCATGACTGTGATTCAGAAGCAGATGACATGAGTAATGATATGTAATGATATGTAATGATGATGTGTAATGTACGCCTCTGTATTAACCACACCCATGTTCTATGCAATGATTGGCTGATAAGGGTGCATATAAAGTGCAGCCCCTCCCACAATATATTAAACAAATCCTGAACTTTGGTCTTGACTCGTCTCTTGTTGTGTTTGTCAAGATGTTGTTTCCTTAATACTGCAGTATTAAGTAAAGGGTTTCGTGAGTATTGTAATTGCGTTAGTTACACCTAGCTGGTCTTTGTCAGCTATATAGAAATACCATTTTATTCACAACAGCTATTAAGATGGCCCTGCCTCGAACACTACTTAAATACTGCATGCATTTAATTATTTATTTCCTTCTGTGAATTGATTTTAATCCCTTTTCATGCAGCATTTAATGACAGTTCTGAGCTTTTTTGCGGTAAACACCACAAAACAGTATAATGAATTGACAGTTGCAGGATCACATGCAATATTTAGGGAAAATTAGCCCGGACACCTACATACAGCATGCAATCTGGTTGTGTGAATGGAGCTCAGTGTGTCTTATGGATTTTTTTGCTTTCCGTCTATCTAGTAAACGTTCTTGCGGTAAAAACAAGGAAGCTTAGACTTCTGTAGTGTAGCAATGCTTTACTAAACAGAAAAGTTGCACATACAACTGTAGGATACACAATACAGCACAATTCATAGCTAACAAAATATGCCTACAACATACACAGGCCAATTATCCTTTCTAGCAACATAAGCATGTACAAAATGTATGCAATGAGTAAATTATACAGTTACTCAACTTAATCAAGGTAATGTTCTTCATAGTTCTCTTATCCAACAGTCAAAATGTCTCCAAAGTTCTCCAACTTCTGGCAGCCATGTCTTGCTCTTTCTCTTCCAAAACATAACTCATCTACCAGTACTGTACCCTCTTGACCCTCCCGTTACTGTACTCAGCTCCAAAACCTATCCAATTGGTTTATTTACATGTCAATTGGGGGGGTAGTCATAATCTCAAAAATATTTCTATGCTATCTAAATATATCTATGCTATTATATACTATAAAATCACTACAAATAGTCACGGCAACACCTTTTAAAAGCCTTTGTCCAGTAAAGGGCGAAATAAACCCTTTCGACCCCGTCTCTTCAGGGTAGTCAGACTAAGTCTCTGTAAAACGGAAAAATTCCTTTGAGCAGGGTCAGCAATGTCCTTGGTTGTCTGTGGAAAGAAAGTTCCATATGATGAAAGTCTCTTGTCCTCCTCCTGGTCACCAGGAAATGCCCAGATGAAAGTTCACTCCAATTCAGCCACCATCAGAATATCAACTGCATCTTCCTCAGACTCTCTTTTGGTCTGTCTCCTCCCATCTGTCCTGGTCATCTGCTCTGCTTGCTCTACCTCTCGATGCTCAGTACCTGTAAAGAGTAAAAGACAAAGCAGATTAAATGTTCCCTTCAACTGTGCCAAAAAACATAGCTCACTGCTCACATTTCTCTATCTTCCCAGTTCTAACTGCAAAACTATTGTAGGGTGCCCACTGTTGCCTTGAAACAATTTCACAGAAAATCATTGAATTCCAACAGAACAAATTAACTTGCATGTCTCGTCTACATGCTGTCTTGGAAACACAGGCCTGCTATTGTCCAGTCTTAGAGTATGGCATATTCTAGTAAAATACCAATTTTTGGGGGCAACAGGAACACTTAATGTGACTGAATCTACCATTACCAACCACTTGCTAAGCAATGATGGTGTAGGAATCCCCTCTATTTCATCTCTAGGGACCCCCACCTTAAAGTGGATGTAAACCCAACCTTTTTTTGGTCCGCAGCAGAATCGCTTGGGTCTTCAAACCTATGTAATCCAATTCATGTCCTAACTGTCAGTTCGCAGTGCGATATGCATGCTGAAATGGGGGTGTCGTTAACATTGTATGACAGTCCCCAGCAGTTTGCATATGGCAGTGTGAACTGCTGTGCGAGTCGGATGTGATGTGGGAACCCACAATGGATTTGCAGGGTTCACGCATCGCTCCTGTGTGAACCAAGCTTTAAATCATACAGCCTTCAAATGTACCTGACTGCTCCCACCAAGGCTCGGTTCATACTGGTGCGATTCGGTGATGATTGTAATAATACGTTGCCATATGCGAACTGCTGTGGAGTGGCATACAATGTTAATGACATTCCCATTTCAGCTTGCATATCGCACTGCAAACTGACAGTTTGGACTTGAATCAGATTGCATAGATGTGAACACCAATGCGATCCGATTCTGGTGCGGACTAAAAAAAGGGTCCTGTGCGTATTTGGTCCGAATGTGATGCGATTTCAGCCATACAGTTTGTATGGCTGGAATCGCATCACACAGAAATCGCATGTGATCAGAACAGCAATGCGGTGCAAATCACAGGGATGCGGTGGGTAGTACATGCAGGATGGTGTCAGGATAGTGGACAGTGTCAAATAATTTTTTTATTTTACAATTTAATTTTTTTTTTCAAAGGTTTTTTGGGACCAGTGGGTTTTTTTATTTTTATAAATGTTTACAATTTCATTTTTTTTATTTTTTTTTTACAATTTATTTTTGTACTATTTTAACAATGATGGGAGGGTGGGGTTTTATTTTTTAAATATATTTTTTCACAGTGCTTTTGGGAAAGGGGGTGGTTGGTGTCAGTGGGTCAGTGGTTGGTGTCAGTGGGTCAGTGGTCAGTGTCAGTGGGGCAGTGGACGGTGTCAGTGGGGCAGCGGTCAGTGGCAATGGACAGTGTCAGTGGGGCAGTGGTCAGTGTCAGTGGCAGTGGACAGTGGCAGTGGGGCAGTGGTTGGTGTCAGTGGGGCAGTGGTTGGTGTCAGTGGCAGTGAACGGTGTCATTGGGTCAGTGGGGCAGTGCTCGGTGTCAGTGGCAGTAGTTGGTGTTAGTGGGGCAGTGGTTGGTGCAGTGGGACAGTGGTCTTGTCAGTGGGGCAGTGGTTGGTGTCAGTGGGGCAGTGGACAGTCTCAGTGGGCCAATGGATGGTGTCAGTGGGTCAGTGGGGCATGTCAGTGGCAGTGGACGGTGTCAGTGGGGCAGTGGACGGTGTCAGTGGCAGTGGATGGTGTCAGTGGGTCAGTGGGGCAGTGGTCGGTGTCAGTGGCAGTGGACGGTGTCAGTGGGGCAGTGGTTGGTGTCAGTGGCAGTTGTTATTGTTTTTTTTACAATTTAATTTTTTTATCTTTTTTTGTACAATTTTGGAATATTTTTTTTTATCAGCCCTGTTAGGGGCTTTGGTGACATGTCAGGGGTCTAAACAGAGACTCCTGACATCTCCCATTTGAGACAGGGAAAGGGACAGAGGACACAGATTCCCCAGTCCCTTTCTCTGCATTGAAATTGAATGGAGAGGAGACAGTGGCTCCTCTCCATTTATACACTGAGCAGAGTAACACACAGGTTACTCTGCTCAGTTATCACAGGACACAGAACGATTGGTAACGAACGCTCTGTGCCCCATTCAGAAAAGAAAGGGGCTGGTAATTGACATACTGACCCCTTTCTCCGCTCTCCATCCTGACAGATTCCCCGGAGGACAGTGAGGGATGATCGGTGTGATGGGACAGCTGTGAGAACCGACCCCCCCCCCCCCCACGTGAATTTTCAGGTGAAAGCTGCAGGGGGGAGTGAAACAGATAATGAAAAGCCAGGCATGGGGGGATCGGTGCTCACAGCTCTCCCATCACACCGATCATCCCCCACTGTCACTGAACATTGTGTAGTTGTGACAGGGGGCCGTGAGCATGCTCTGCTTTTACCCAGAATGCACTCTGCCTCTCCTGCGCACTCTGGCCAAGGGGAGTGTAGTGGTGGGCAGGGAGTCTGCTGACATCATGACTCTGCCCACCAAGCGCCGATAACAGAACTGCCCACTGAATCTGCTGTTTTTGGGGGCTTCAAACTGCTAAACAGGACACAATTGACAGGTAAGAATACATGCAGGAGGCATGTATATCCTTATAGTTCAGCACTATGGCAGTACTTTAGAATTGATGAGAGTGGGTTTACATCCACTTTAAGTAAATTAGTCCACATGTGTCTCCTGGAGACCATAGGCCTTGCCTTGCATTTATCTGACTCAACTCGGCCATCTCTATTTGAGCTGATGGAATTTTCAGCTTCCTGCTTATGGGAAGTAACAGTGGGGCGTGTCTTACTCTTGCTTACAGGCTTAGGTCCTTTGTCCTCTGTTAGGGCATCATTACACTGCACACCGCTTATTGAAATCTTCAGCCCTGCCTACTGGGGTTTGAACACCCTTCAAAGCCACTGCAAGTTTAATTTTGATTACCCTACTTGCTACATCTTTTGCTTTGATTGCAGTTTCTTCCTTAGATGTCATTGCAAGCTGCTTCTTCAGTAAATCTCTTTCTAATTCTGCCGTTTCCCTCTTTTCAGATTCAATATGTAGAGCATGCAGGAAGTGCAAACCAAACACAGCAACTGCCAGCATCTCTCCCTTACTGAACCCCAAATTTTTGAGACTAAAATCTGAGGAAAGATCAGAGATTCCATCCCCCCAAGCTCTGTTCAAAGGAGAAGAATATCTAGCCAGCTCCTGCAACAGACATCCACTGACTATATCTGGCCCAGGTAGGAGGGGGGCACATCTTCTCCTCCTGGACACCAGAAACCTTTGCAGCCTATTGCCCCATACACACAATCTGATTTTTCAACAACAAAACCTTGCATTTGCATACACATGGTCACACAAATGGTGGCCAAAAATTTTGAACGTGAGAACGCGGTGACATACAACATGTACGACTATAAAAAGGAAGTTCAATAGCCAGTGTGCCACCCCTTGGGTGCCATCTTGGCCTCCCTTTAATCTTTAACTGCCATGAAGCTGCACATGTGATCAGTTATGACACCAGCCATTGGATGGTTTGACAGTTTGATTGAGAGCACAACCAATGTAACAGTTAACATTTCCGGCATGCCGGGAATGTAACTGTTTTTTCAAACTGTTAGATCGATGGGTTTACTTCCACTTTAATGTGTGCTAATGTATTGTATTTCTTTCATCCTTCCCTAATTACCATGATTGTAATATGCTGTGAATGTCCTCTTTGTCCTCATGCATGCTGTAAAGCGTTTAATGCTCCTTTTTTGTCCTTCGTGCATATTTGCCTTCACTAACCTCCCCAGCATGCTACTTAGACTAGTCACTCAACCATGTATTTTGTCTGCTCCATTTTAGTGCTTACCCCAAACACCCCCCTAAAATGTGTCCAAATGTTATCTGTGTCCTTAAATTCAGGAAAAGTGCAAGAGGCCAAACCCATACACACTATACCTACCACTTTTGTGTTCGTATTTATGGATGAATTCATCAAAGCAAGTAGTGCAAGGGCCTGCTGAATACTTTGAAATGGTACTGTTTTAAGTTTTGTTCTCCTATTATCTTTCTAGTGAATTGCAGAATGTAAAAATGTGCTTCAATTTGGACAGTATGTATGGGCTGCCAATAGTGTAAGTAAGGAGGGGCTGGCCAAAGTAATACACATTATTTATGCATTCAGCTCTCAATGAAGTGGAGAGGGTTACCTGTCCAAAACATCAAAACATCTCCCCCCATAACATTTTTACAATGAGAGTGAGAAATCTGATAAGTGGATCTTATGCTTTTGTCTTTAAATACTAATTTCAATAAATGTTATACTTATGTTGGCCAAGAATGTTTGTGTCTAATCTGCTTGCAATGTTATGTGCAAATACAATTTTTTTTCTTGTTTAACTCCACAGTTTCCCTCCAACCCACAGGAATGGCAGACTGGGGCCTTCCAATTTGCCCAGCAGTGGGACTTTCCCAACTGCGGTGGGGCAATAGATGGGAAACACGTCCACATCGTCCCACCCCCCAACTCAAGGTCATACTATTATAACTATAAGGAGTATAGTAGTATTGTGTTGTTGGCGGTGGTGTCGGTGACTCCATGTGGACATGGGGAAGAATGGCCGGATGTTGGATGGTGAAGTCATTGCCCAGATGGAATTCTACAGATGGCTCCAGCATGGCAGCTTGGGCTTGCCACCTCCAGAAGACAACGTGGCGGGCCTCCCATTCGTGTTTGTAGCAGATGAAGCATTTGCGCTAGGGGACCATCTTATGCGGCCATTTCCTATGTGGACCCTCACCCCGGATCAGAGGGTTTTTAATTACCAGCTGGCCAGAGCCAGAAGAGTGGTTGAAAGGCCAGCGGGTTCCGCCTATTCCTTACTGCAATACATATGGCAGAATATAATCTAAACCACATTATTCTTTGCTGCTGCATTTTGTACAATTTAAAAAAAAATGCAGCTAACTATATGGCAGGCTCCCCGGACCAATGCATGACGGCACTTGAACCTGGCTGTCTTGGCTTGCCCCCCCCCCCCCAAAGCACTTGCAAAGTACGGTAAAGCTATCTGGAGTAGTTTGGGCAATTGCTATGCCAGATAATATTTAAAACATCTTGAAAATTTATTTGGTGTTAAAAACTTAACTCATATTTCATGTGATTTACTGCTTGTATTTCTTTTATCTATCTCCTAGGTTCTCCAATGGCCTTTTATTTTTGGCCACTTCAATAGTGCAAACATAACTTATTTGATACATTAGGTGACAATCTCTTCTTCAGCTAACGATTATGTTGTGCTATGGCTCTGCTACACACACAGCATGTTTTTGTTGTTAAGGTATGTAATGCATTAATGTTAAAAATAATTATCCTTTTCAACTTCATGAATGAATTGCTTGGAGTTCCTAAAATTGATTGGGGCAGATTTTAGAGCACTGTGGGGGTTATTTCCTAAAGGAAAATTCACTTTGCACTACAAGTGTACTGAAAGTGCACTGAAAGTGCACTTGTAGTGCAAAGTGGATTTGCCTTTAGTAAGTAATCCCCATTGTCACTGTAACTACAACAACTTATCTAAAACATGGTATTGAGCATTTAAAGAAGAAGCCACACATTGTTGAGTATAAAACATTTTACTCCAAGCACATTCACATGTGCATTATAAAAGGGTTTCTAAACAAACCAACATTAGGGATGGCCGAACTGTTCGCCCGGCGGTTGTTTCGTGGCGAATTTTGCGCGTTCGCAATTCGCCGATCAGCGGACTATTGCCGCTGTTCGCCCAGCGGACATATGTGTTTACAGTGTGAAAGAACTTTGACCCATGATGACACATCCATCATGGGGTACAGGACAGCCAATGGAGACATTTCAGCACATGGACAATTGGACATCCCCCCTAATTTATAAATAGACCTGATCTGGCGACCATTTTACATTCTTTCTTGTGTCATTATAGGGAGAGGTTGCTATGTGGAGCAGGGAGAGACTGCAGTGGCACAAATCGCTAGCTATTAGGTCCACAAAAGTCCTTTTAAGGACTGGTATGGTATAGGTGTAGTACAGGATATAGGGTTGAGTGCACTGCTGTGCGAGTGATTGTTGCAGCAGCCTGTCTTTTGTCAGTGCAGAGAGGCACAGGACGCTGTGTGCAGCAGGGACAGTCAGTTTAATCACTAGCTGTTACTATTAGGTCCACAAAGGTCCTTTTAAGGACTGGTATTGGTGTACAGTATATAGGGTTCAGTGCACTGCTGTGCTTGTGATTGGAGCAGCCTGTCTTTTGTCAGTGCAGCAGGGACAGTCAGTTTAATCACTAGCTGTTACTATTAGGTCCACAAAGGTCCTTTTAAGGACTGGTATGGTATAGGTGTAGTACAGTATATAGGGTTGTACACGTATAATATACTTTCTTCCAAATATAGAAAGAATATTATACTTGACTGCTGCCCTATTCTGCAGCGGTCCTTTATCAGTGTAGGGACTGAGGTACAGTCTGCACATCACTAGCTACTCGGTTCACAAAGGTCCTTGTAAGGACTGGTATAGCTGTACAATATATAGGGTGCTGGTGCACTACTGCTGACCGCTGCCCTATTCTGCAGCGGTCCTTTATTAGTGTAGGGACTGAGGTACAGTCTGCACATCACTAGCTACTCGGTTCACAAAGGTCCTTGTAAGGACTGGTATAGCTGTACAATATATAGGGTGCTGGTGCACTACTGCTGACCCCTGCCCTATTCTGCAGCAGTCCTTTATCAGTGTAGGGACTGAAGTACAGTCTGCACATCACTAGCTACTCGGTTCACAAAGGTCCTTGTAAGGACTGGTATAGCTGTACAATATATAGGGTGCTGGTGCACTGCTGCTGACTGTTGCCCTATTCTGCAGTGGTCTTTTATCAGTGTAGGGACTGAGGTACAGTCTACACATCACTAGCTACTCGGTCCACAAAGGTCCTTGTAAGGACAGGTATAGGTGTACTATTTGGTGTGCAGTATATAGGTGTGTAATACACGTATAAAATACTTGCACATATAGAAAGCATAGTATAGTGCATTTCCACTGTGCAGCATTGTGACTGCTGAGCGATTCTGCAGCGATACTACAGAGAGCGACAACTGCAATAAAAAAAAAAGTATTATAACTGGTGTGATAGACCAGTCGCCCCCAAAAACAACAGATTGAATCAGGGTGTTATATACCTTCTTCCACATACACACTGCACTTCTCTAGAGACTTTTGTCACAGGGTAATTTAAAAAATGACAGGCAGAGGAAGAGGCAGGCCCTTCCACAGGAGTGGTAGGGGTAGGGCAGGAGCAACAGACTTGAGCCAAAGTAGCAAATTGCAGAAGGTGCGTGCGATTACGTTAAAGGACGCACCAGACTTGGTTGAGTGGCTCACTCAGCCTTACTCTTCTGCACCCTCCTCATCCTCTTGATCTGCACCCTCTTCTTCCCTCTCTGCTATGTGCACCCCCAAAGACACTACCAGCAACACCACCATATACCTTCTGCTTGAGTCACAGAAATTATTTTCTGATCCATATCAAGACATTTCCGATGCGCAGCCACTCTTGGCATTGGATCAGGAAGAGGAGGTGGCAACAACCGCCACAACCGCTCTCACCGTCCAGCCTCGTCTTCTACTTCTCCTTCTCCTCTCTCCTCACAATTGTCCTCCACTCCACCTTCCATCACGCCATTCTCACGTTTTTCTGCAAAAAGGTAGGCTTCCGTGGGCCAAATGATCGAGCGTAAAAAAAAATGATGACGCCGCATAACCCTCTTGCCCAACGGTTGACGGCTGGCTTGTCAGAACTCATAGCCCGCCAACTACTGCCATATAAACTGGTGGACTGGGAGGCCTTTTGAAAATTTGTGGCCATTGGAACACCACAATGGAAGGTCCCAGGACAGAAGTATTTCTCACAGAAGGGCATCCCAGAGATATATGGCCATGTTCAGCGGCAAGTGAATATATCTCTGGCACACAGTGTCGGTGCCAAGATACATCTGACCACAGACACGTGGTCTAGCAAACACGGGCAGGGAAGGTATATCACTTTTACTGCCCACTGGGTGAACCTTCTGATGGCCGTCAAGCATGTAACCCGTGGCACCCATGTAGATTTGGTTTTACCGCCACAGATTACATGCAGGCCTGGCTCTTCTTATCCTCCTCCTCCTACTCCATCCTCCTCCCTCTCCTCCTCAGCTGACTCCTCCTTTTCCGCTGCTAGCGTCTCTTCCGCTGCACCGCCCAAGCTCCCCAGAACCTATTCGACATGCCAGGTGAGACGTTGCCATGCTGTGCTGCATCTTTTGTGCCTGGAAGCCAAGAGCCACACTGGCCCGGCACTCCTTTCAGCTTTGCGTTCACAGGCAGATCAGTGGCTAACACCGATCAATTTGACAGTTGGTAAAGTGGTGTGTGACAACGGTGCCAATCTGCTTAGCGCATTGAAACAGGGCAAAATTACGCACTGCTGGATGAATTCCCAGGGGGGGCTACTCTATCTGAGACAAGTCAACAACAGGAGTCTGAAGAGGAGTCAGAGGAGGATGGTGCCGGGGCGGATGAGGAGAAGCAAGAAGAGCATGCTTTAAACCTTTCTGGGATCCTTGTTGTTGTGCGTGGATGGGGAGAGGAGAACGAGGAGGACGACATTATCCTGGATGATGAGCAGGAGCCTGGCCACCACACTGCTTCCAGTTTAGTGCAAATGGGGGCCTTCATGCTCCAGTGTTTTAACAGGGACCCCTGTATAAAAAGCATAAGGGTCAAGGACCAGTACTGGGTGGCAACGTACTTAGACCCCCGGTACAGAGGGCTATCAGAATGGAGCACTTCCAGGCCTTGCTTGGAGAAATGCTCAGTGCTGGTGTCAGTGTTCTATATCACGGTGCTGGTGTCAGTGTTCTATATCACAGTGCTGGTGTCAGTGCTCTATAACACTGTGCTGGTGTCAGTGCACTCTATCATTGTGCTGGTGTCAGTGCACTGACACCAGCACCGTGATATAGAGCACTGACACCAGCACAATGATAGAGTGCACTGACACCAGCACAGTGTTATAGAACACAGACACCAGCACCGTGATATAGAGCACTGACACCAGCACCGTGATAGAGTTCACTGACACCAGCACCGTGATATAGAGCACTATCACGGTGCTGGTGCCAGTGCTCTATATCACGGTGCTGGTGTCTGTGTTCTATATCACAGTGCTGGTGTCAGTGCACTCTATCATGGTGCTGGTGTCAGTGTTCTATATCACAGTGCTGGTGTCAGTGCACTCTATCATGGTGCTGGTGTCAGTGTTCTATATCACAGTGCTGGTGTAAGTGCTCTATATCACGGTGCTAGTGTCAGTGCACTCTATCTCAGTGATGGTCTCAGTGCTCTCTATCACGGTGCTGGTGTCAGTGCTCTATATCACGGTGCTGGTGTCAGTGCTCTATATCACGGTGCTGGTGTCAGTGTTCTATATCACAGTGCTGGTGTCAGTGCTCTATATCACCGTGCTGGTGTCAGTGCTCTATATCACCGTGCTGGTGTCAGTGCACTCTATCATGGTGCTGGTGCCAGTGCTCTATATCACGGTGCTGGTGTCAGTGTTCTATATTACAGTGCTGGTGTCAGTGCACTCTATCTCAGTGCTGGTGCCAGTTCTCTATATCATGGTGCTGGTGTCAGTGTTCTTTATCACGGCGCTGGTGTCAGTGTTCTTTATCACAGCGCTGGTGTCAGTGTTCTATATCACAGTGCTGGTGTCAGTGCTCTATATCACGGTGCTGGTGTCAGTGCACTCTATCACAGTGCTGGTGTCAGTCTTCTATATCACAGTGCTGGTGTCAGTGCTCTATATCACTGTGCTGGTGTCAGTGCACTCAATCACGGTGCTGGTTTCAGTGTTCTGTATCACGGTGCTGGTGATCACCTTCTGTACCCTCTTCATAGCCTACCCTGACCTTTCCTCTCCTCCATTGCCTTCATGCACTCCTGAGTCCTGAATTGTCAAAGTTTCACATATAAAAAAAGAATGCTTGTAGTTGTCGATCCCAGATTCACTTCATACATGTGTTATGTCAGTGGCCATGTGGTGGGACTATGTGTACACAGCTAGTAATTATTTTGTGGCTGGAAATATGACCTGTAGGTTTTCAAAGTTCGCCTGCCATTGAAGTCAATGGGGCCCGACGCAAACTTTGCGGTTTGTGAACTTTCGACCGTGTTCGCAGTTCGCATTCGCAAAACGTCCCGTCGGAAGTTCGTCCATCTCTAACCAACATCTTTGTTGTATAACATGTATGTTTGACAGTAGATATAGCTAAACAGGCATGTTTAAAAACATAATATCCACATCCCCAACTCAGGAACTTGCAAAGTTCAACTTTAATAAAGTGAAGGCCATATGAGACATTAGTATGTCTAAACTGTGTTGATTTTGCCTTGATCATATGGGGTGATCTCACCTCTCTAAAAGCCAAATTTTGAAGATGCACACAAATGACTCAAAATGTGCATTTCCATCATGATCCCATGCCTAAAATGTGTGTCTTTTCCCTACATCTATTTTGATTGATGTAGGGAAAAGACACACATTGTGTCAGCATGTGCTATCTGCCATCACGGGATATCAATGTACGAGTTTTGTGGGTGCAGCCCCTTCCTTGCAACTAAAGTAAATGAAAGGAAGGGGATGTACCCCCAAAACATGTACATTGATCCCCCATGATGTGAGCTAGCACATGTTGACACACTGTGTGCATCTTCAAAATTTGGCTTTCAAATTACTTTAAAACATTTTTAAAAACATAAACAATAATGACAGCATTTTTATTTATTTTTTATTTATTTTTTCGGCTAAAACATCAGTGATGTAGGTCAGTCTTTTTTCAACATCATTGATGTTTTCCTTGACCTTCTCTAAATCCCGATTGCACACCATTATTTCGCTGATGAGGATTTGTGCACTGCTGAAGTGAGTTTCTTCTTCCACAACATCCACATCACCTAAAAATAAAAAAAACACCACGTATTATAAATATGCAGACATACATCTATTACCTAAAGCTATGGTCTCAGAGACTGACCTGTTGTGGTCACCATTTTGCCCACTTCCTGAACATTGGACTCAACATCCTCATGCTGCGTTTTGAGTTCCCCTTTTTCAGGAGATGTGGGGTTGCTGGTGTCCTCCAATATCCCGATTATTTTCTCCCCAATGTGAATACAAAAAAGGTATACTTAGCAGACAGATATATGAAACATTGCTTGGAAGTGTGGCCAATTGTCTGTAGTTTCTACCGCCATTACTATACATTATTAGTAACAGCCGAGGTAATCAAGATAGAGGTGGAGCCGCCCGAATGGCTACAATAGATATTGAGCATTAGCACTGCCCACCCCCTGCCCCTTATGGTGGGCGATGCCGCAGCTCAATTTCTTTTGTCAGCCAACCGGCCGGCTCTGCCTCATGTTCTTGGTCTTCAGTAAAATGGCGGCTGACGGAGACATTGTCTCCGCCGGCCACAGACCTCTAGCGAAGGTGGCAGGGAGCCGCGAAAAATCGAGAAAAAAATAATTTCCCCAAACATTTCCTGGGAAACGCTAAAATCAGGAAAAAGGTCCAGATCCGGGAATGTCTTGGAAAATTACGGACAGTTGGTAAGTATGAGCGTTGATCACGGGAAGAGTGGGAGGAGAATTACATTTTTGGGTAAATACTGTGTTGGCCATTTCTTTTTTGGTTGAATTGCAACACATTAAGTATTCTCATGCTATTTGTGAAATTTGGCATACAGGATTGTGACCTACCAGCAATTCCTCACATAAAAAAAACACCCAGTCTCACTCTTTACCTCTGAAATTATGGGCCTATAAAACATGCTTTGAAATATGTGCAGATAAAAATAATTTCCTCCTTTATCCCAGGGAGAGTGAAATGTAGTTTTTGAAATTACAGATGGACCCTGTCTGCTCTGTCCTTCCTAAATTTGCTCTAATAAGAAGTATTTACATTCCGTACAGACAATTGCTATGATTTATAGATTATTATATGTCAGAAAAAGAATAATCTGATTATTAATGGCTGAGTATATCATCTCCCTGCATCCAAAAATGCCTTATCTTAGAAAAGGAGCAGTAATTGATAGTTTTAGCTTTGTTTTTAAAGTATATACCTTACAATAGTTTTTTTTGTATTGCCTCTGCTACATTCAATGATCAAATACGGCTTATTTCTGCAACATAAAAAATCCAGTTCTTCTTCAAAAACTACCTACTTCAAATTTCTTTTTAGGTGAAAATCAGTCTTATCGGATTCCTGCTGCTGCATGTAAGCCAAGCAATTATGTAAAAGTAAAGCAAATGAATAGACATACAATTTATGTGATGCTAAAGTGTGACTGTCCCCAAAAGCCATAATGTTCTGTAATTCTATGCACAGCTTAAAAAAAGAATGTCCAAATCTTTTTTTGGCAATATTTCTTTCACTCTGTTTCATTCTGCACTTTTTACTCTTCTGCATGTTGTGGCTCAATAGAACAGCCAACAGCAGAAAAAAAGGACAAGCGTGCCTCACGGCCACCTGCAGAGGATGCACCATGTCCACAACAACCATTGTTGACTGTAGACACAGAAGTGGTTTGCCCTCTTTTAGTGGCCTGTGAGTGTCTGCCTCTCCTTGGTGGCATTTCGGACATGATCTATTTTTTGTTTTGCAACACCACACTACACTGTATAAGATACTGCGTACACCGCCTGAAATGTGTTAGAAAGCTGCACTCTATTGTATACTGTGTAAACCACCAGAAGTGTAGTAGAAACTGGACAAACTGTATTAGATACTATGTACACTGCCTGCACTCTATTAGCAACTGTACAACTTCTGCACTGTATTTTATACTGTGCACACCACCAGTAGTATAGTAGAAATTGCACACACTGTATTAGATACTGTGTACACCGCCTGAACTATATTAAAAACAGTACACCACGGAATGCACTGTAGATATATGTTACACTGGATGCAGACTATATATATATCTATACGAGACTGTACATATATATATATATATATTGTAATGGACGCCGTGGCTGGGTCCTGGAAGGACGCTATATTTCCCCTCTGTTTGGGTTGTGCTCTCTTTAAGGGAATACAATTGATTAACCCACCTGTTAAGGCAGTGTCTTTAAAAAGCAAGACAGGAAGTTGTAGATGGGTGTGGTGGAGTGTGAGCAGCTTGATGCTGGCTGAAGAGTGGTTTGCCCTGTGGGAGACTGTAGTCCGTGTAAGGGACTGGGAAAGGCTGACAACCTTGAGAGTCAGGAAGACTAAGGAAGTCGGTGAGTCCAGGGGGCTGGAAAGAGTTGACAAATCTGTTGGGAGCAAGCAGAGGAACTGTTGACAATTGAGAGCCAGGTGGCTTGGTATGTTCATTTGTGTGCTGAATGAATTTAAACCCCTGCGTGGGATTACTGGATGAACTAATATTTTGTTTTCTTATAATAAACGTGGGCTACCAGGCCCTTAACCATAAAACGCCTGCCTGATGTAGACTAAAACGTGCATCTACCAATTGTGCTTAATCACCCGAACATTACAAGTGGTGCTCGAATGCGGGCATGTAGAAGGTGGAATCCGGGTCCTTGCTCCATGGTGAGTCGCATCAGGAACTACTGCTAGCTGTGTGTGGCAGCCAGGCGAACAGCATTGCGTATACGTTTATTTGATGGACTGTGTTGCATGCGGGTTGTGTACCTGTGAAGGAAGAATCAAACCTCAGATTTTTTTTTTTCCTTCTCTGCTGAGAACTGTTACAAGCTGCTGTGTGCATGTGATTGCAAGGATGGGACGGTCAAAGCAAAAAAAGGAAGCAATCCTTGCTAAAGCCAGGGAGCGGCTATTGTGGCTAGAGGGTATTTCACCACATGCCCCAGCCACACCAGAGAATTTGTCTGAGTCTGACATCGCTGTGATCTGAGGTAAATTGATCATGTCACCCCGAGTTAAAGGAGAAGTGAAAGAGGATGTTGTTCCTGGCAGCCTGAGCCCAAAGGTGCCACAGCATGACGCAAGGAGGCCTCTGCGCTGCATCCGTTGTAGTGAGTGGGGACATGCTGTTGCCCATTGCCCCTTGTCACAGGAATGTTTGTGGAATAACCAAGCTGGATGGGAGGTTGATGAATTCTGGAGCTCATCTACTAATGATTGTGATCAGCTGTGTCCTCAGAAGTGGTATCCAATGGCAACGAGTGAGAGCCAGTCATGGAGGAGATGCCAAGAAGTGAGCTCAGCATGGTCTGAGAAGATGTCTCCACCTTGTAGGACCAGTAAAAAGGGGCCAGTGACATGTGAGACAGCGAATGAATGGTTCAAGCGGAATCGCAAAGAGTCGGGTGCACTGCAAGGGGCTGAGATCTTGGCCTCTGACTATATGCAACCCATGCTGCCTACAGAGGAGGTGGGAGACTTCCTTGTAAGATTTGAAAAAGTTGCTGTAAAGAGAAAATGGCCTAGGGACCGGTGGCCAAAACTGCTGCAAACCTTATTGCGGATAGAGTTCCGGTCGGTTTACCATTTGATGGATGGGGACCAGGATGACTATCGCAAGTTTAAAGAGGAAATCCTTCTTAGAGGAGAGTTCCATCGGATCATGGGCCGCCAGCAATGCTCCAGGATGGGAGAAGTGTCGCCGGAAGTCCTAGGAATTGGAAATCCAGAGAAACGTAAGGTTTTCTGTCATGGCCGCTTAGGCAAAGGGGTCAGTCCCGAAAGGAGAGTACATCAGCTTGAATCCTGCATGAGTTATAGCCAACCAGCTTTGGAGCGCAAGTCTGCAGTTACCCCTAGCAACAAGGATCTTGTGTTACCTACAGGGGGCGTCAGTGGGTCCAGAAAGGCTGCAGTTTTGCTCCATGGCAACATGGGGGAGTCAGCCTGTGGAGACACCACACCAGTGAGACAACGCACTCAAGTGAAGGCTATGACATCAGCTGCAGGAACTGGTAAGACTGTTTCAGTTTATGATGCTGAACCCAGTGAAGTGGGAGTATGTCCAGTGGGGAGATCCGCAGTACAAATGGACATAGACTTTCTGCATTGTGCTACCCAGAGCAGTGGGGAGGCGCAGCGTAAAGCCCAACTAGACGCAGGGCTAAAGACTGAAAAGGACATGGGGACTCTGTATATGCCTGCTATGATCCAGCAGATGGCTGGGAAAATTGAGCTAGGGGTGACCAAAACAGTGCTGGTACCATGTTCCCTAGTGACAGCTGCTGCAGGGTTGCCCAGGGAAACTTCCAAGGAGCTTGCAGTGTTGGAGCAGAGAGTTTCCCAGGTCAGCTATGGAGCTGCCCAAATAGGCAAAAGTGCCCCTTTACCGAGAGCGGGTGCTGTGAAGAGTTGCTCAGAGGTTATGGTGGCTCATAGACAACCCACAAAAGCAGGAGCTATGTCAACACATAATGAGAATATTGATGGTCATGCTGACAATAGTGTTGGCCAATGTGATGTGATTGGTGATTATAATGCTGAAAAATGTGTTTCCTGTAATGTTACGACTGAGCCGCACAGTGAGAGAGTGTGGGCGCAGCCCCACAACCCTATGTGTAGCCCAGTGGGCAAGGGGTTAATTCAGCCTGCAAAAGTTGAGGGTACAAAGCTGGATGTGTCTGTAGTGCCACCAGAAAAAGGTGTTCAAAATGGTGTGCTGCACCAAGCTTTAGGTGATGAAGCATCACCCCAATGCAACGTTGATAAAAGTGTGGTGTCACAAAATGATGTATATAGAAGTGAGGAATGTGCAGTTAAAGCTAATGAATCCCAGGTTTCTGTGCGGCTTTCTACAGCAGGTGATGCAACGCTGTGGAACGCCCATGGTGGAACCACAATAGACTGGGACAGCTGGGCCAAACAATTGCTAGCCATGCTGGGTAAGGCTAGCTTAAATAACAAGGGTGTGGACACAACTGCTATGCCAGACAGGGGGATCGCAGAGCCGCTGGTGGTTGAGGGCGTCCTGGTCCCTGCAAAGGTTGCTGCCCTCCACTCTGAAGAAACAGTTCAGGGCACTGGCATCGCAGATGTGTTGTCCACAGCTCCACAGCTAAATGATATTGAGTATCAAAGTGATAGTGTGACTTGTAATGACCTGCAGAGGCTCACCAACACTGGTGCAGAAGGGATAAGTGTGAGACATGTGTCTGACAGCTCTCCAGGGGAGAAACAGTCTGTGATGATGAGTACCTCCAAGGAGGATGAGGTCTCTTCAAATGTCTCACCCTCTCAACCTGCAGTCGCTGAGCCCCTCCATGTCTTGGACAGGGTAAAAGACCCTAGAAAGTTCTGGTGTTTAGACATGGGATGTTTAGAGATGACCGAAACCTTACTGGAAATGCTAGAGTTGGTAAAAATTAACTTGCTGTATACTTGGGTATCTCCACCGCAGTTTTACCAGGTGGTGCTGCGTAGCACCAATGGGTGGAGCCAGGTGGTACAGGCAGTGCTGGGAAACCATGACCAACAGTGGAATTGGTGGGACCAATGGTTAACCATTTGGCACAGGATCTCCAGATTCTCTGTGAGCGTACTTCTAGTTATTGATTGGTATGGAAGGCACGCGAGAGAACTGCTTGAGATATCAGAGGTCTCTCCGTCTGGGGCGGTGACTAGAAAAATCTCTGCTGGTGTGGTCCGAGGTGCGGCGGAGCAGTGGTCAGTAGAGGGCGCAGATACTGCCTTACCCGCTAGGCCTCATGAGAAGGAACGGCCCAGAATGGACTCAGCAGTAGCAGAGATGCTTTCTGTCACTGGCCCAGGGGTACAAGTTAAGGTGCCCGGAGACACTATGGGAGAAAGTGTTAATGTTGGTTGCCATAACAATGTAATGTGTACACCTGGAAAAAATGGTTTATGCTTAGGTCAGGGTAGTTTGTTAGAACAGGTACCCATGGAGTGTTGGACAACGGGTGAGGTGGAGCTGTGCTATGGTTCCGTCGGACGTAGTCCCTCCTCAGGTCTTCTTCTAACAAACACTGAATTGGAAAGCACTGATGATATGGAAAGCTGTGATCTGTTAAGGGTTCGTTCTGTAAACAATGATTTGGTTGCAGTGGGTACCAAGAAAAACTGTTTTGAACCTGAAATACCGATGGTGAAGGATAAAATGGGTATTTGTAAGTTGAAAGGAGGGCTCAAGGAAGGCAGAGTTCCCCCAAGAAAAGTGAATAAGCCCAGGGACCCCAAAAGAAGAGGAAGGCTGAGTATAGGACAATATAGGAACCTGTTAAGATCCAGGGGGGAATGTTCCTGGAAGCGCACCCGGAAAAAAGGTTGGGCCTACGTGGCTGACAGCCAGCACAGAGGTGTCCCAACCATCATGATGGGTGCTGGTGTTCCTCCCTCCGGATCGAAACACAGGGGGGGGATATGTAATGGACGCCGTGGCTGGGTCCTGGAAGGACGCTATATTTCCCCTCTGTTTGGGTTGTGCTCTCTTTAAGGGAATACAATTGATTAACCCACCTGTTAAGGCAGTGTCTTTAAAAAGCAAGACAGGAAGTTGTAGATGGGTGTGGTGGAGTGTGAGCAGCTTGATGCTGGCTGAAGAGTGGTTTGCCCTGTGGGAGACTGTAGTCCGTGTAAGGGACTGGGAAAGGCTGACAACCTTGAGAGTCAGGAAGACTAAGGAAGTCGGTGAGTCCAGGGGGCTGGAAAGAGTTGACAAATCTGTTGGGAGCAAGCAGAGGAACTGTTGACAATTGAGAGCCAGGTGGCTTGGTATGTTCATTTGTGTGCTGAATGAATTTAAACCCCTGCGTGGGATTACTGGATGAACTAATATTTTGTTTTCTTATAATAAACGTGGGCTACCAGGCCCTTAACCATAAAACGCCTGCCTGATGTAGACTAAAACGTGCATCTACCAATTGTGCTTAACCACCCGAACATTACTATATATATATATATATATATATATATATATATATATATATATATATATATATATATATATATATATATATATATATATATATATATATATATATATATATATTAATACACTGCTTGCACTGACTGAATATAGAGTATAGAGTAAACACTGAATATATAGTCTATGCAAAATGCAGAGTATATATATATATATATATATACACTAGACTGACTGTATATATCAAATACACTGCCACTAACTGAATAACCTGCCTGCTTAATATAAATCAAGCTATTTCTCTGTCCACACAAACAACACTACACATGGCCACTGTGTAAGCAACCTTATATAGCGTGGGGCATGGACTTAGTCCCCCTGAGCCATGATTGACCAAAGACACCCTTTGCCCAATTATGGCTCTTTTAGCAGAGGGCACTGTGTTTGGCCAAAGCATGCAGGTCAGGTGCATGCTTTGGTCAATCATCATGCATTGTGACTTTGCAGTGCATTATGGGGCGTTCCATGACGCTCGAATTTGCTCTTAGACAAATGGGCGAACACTCAATGTTCAAGGCGAACATATGTTCGACCCGAACATCGAGATCATCCCTATTGCCCACTATTAGCTGACCTTAGGGAGCCACTCCAGGCTCTGAAAGAATCACAATCATATCCACTCAGCTGCCTAATTGATCTGCCTTTCAGTGCATAGCTGAGAGCTGAAGCCAGCTGCTCCCACCATCTCTCCTGCCCTGTGCTCCTGTGAGCGCTAGAGGAACAGAGAGAGAGCAAAGACTAACCGTCATTCTCACTTGCTCCTAGCAGATAGAGAACTGAGTGATCAGCAGTCATGCTCAGTTCTCTATCTTACAGCCGATGTGGGACAGTTTCAGGACCACACTGATGCTGCAGCATTTAGGTGGATATGTATTTTTTATGTACCCCATACATCTCCTTCATATCCTCCAAGCATGTTATTGTACCACTTCAATACTTTTACTTTTACCCCCCTTCCTGCCTAGGTCAATTTTCAGCTATCAGCGCTGTCAAACTTTGATTACAAATGCTCAGTCATACAACACTGTAGACAAATTAAAATCGTAATATTTTTTTGAGATGGATAGAACCATCTTTTTGTGGTATTTAATCACCACTGGGTTTTTTTGGTTTTTTTTGCTAAATAAATGCCAAAAAACTGTGTTTTTTTTCATTTCAGTTATTACATTTTGCAAATAAATAATCTTTCTTCATAAATCTAGACCAAAATATATACCGCTACATTTCTTTGGTAAAAATAACCCAAATCAGTGTATATTATTTTGTATACAGCAAAGTTATAGAGTCCACAATGGTGCATAAATATTTGAAAAGCAATCAAATCGGATGTATTGATGACCCTAAAATGCAAGGACAGTACAAATATTCCCTGACATGACCCTTTTTGAAAAATAGACAGTCCAAGGTTTTTATTAGTAAGAGACATGGTGAGTTTTTTTAATCTGTAATTTTTTTGTTACAATTTTTTGGAAAATTAATAAATAATATTAATAAAAATATTTTTTACATACGGTCCCCAGTGCAGTACAACATTAGCATAAAACTGGTGTGGTGGTGATCAGAGATACTGACTGGTAACAATAAAAAAAAAATATTGCTTTTTTTTTGTTTTTTAAAAAATGTTCCTTTTTAGATTTTTTTAACAGTATGATTGCTTATAAGAGTGAAGAAAGAAATCCATAGCCATTATGTAATATTGGGATAGCTGTTGTTGGCTGTCTGTACCATGTGATCACTGAGACCAATCAAAGAGATCAACACAATGGTACAAAATGAATGGCATTGAAGGAAAGTCATATTGTGCAGAGTATTGCAATTAAGCGCTAAAAGCTTCTTGGATAAAGCAAACATCTTTAAGTTTATGTTAGTGTAGCACCACCCCCGAAGGAGCCGCTTGGTAAATTTGGGTTCTCTGATCTCCACCTCAACCCCAAGAATGACCTCAGCTCCTCTGGCACACCTGGTTAAATTAAATTACTGCAAACACATTTAAAGACACATGTGGAAAATACTGTTATCTTGGCTGTGGAGTATAACCAAAAACAGACACACACCTGGTAGTGATAAACAAATTGAATATATTATCATGATTTAAAGCATATGGAAACTTATAGCTCTGTAGTGTGGACACCAAGAAATGACAGCACACGATTGAATGTGGTTCTTCGCCCTATGCATTTCAGTTACATTGTTTCCTCAGGGGTGTTCTTCAATAACTCACAAATGTGCATCTATAATATTGTTAAAGATATAATGTGAATACATGGAATACAAATGAGACCATAGTTATAGAGATTTCTTCATATAGTCAATGCACTTACATAGGCTGAAATGGTCTCATAGAACGAACATTCCAAGATAAAAATATAAGGAAGGATTGTGCTTTTGTAGGCCCTACCTCCCCCCACACACATGTATGTTGAGAGCCACCCGGAACACGACAGACAGGAGCACTAGGGCCAAAGAATGAAGGGTCTGCAGATAAAGGGGAAAACATTGTCTCATTAGACAATGACAAGTACTGTACACCCTCATGTGTTCCAAGATTCTTAAAAACCAGGAGTGGTATAGACGCATTACAGGAGACATCATTGAAAAGTATAATAAAGAATTTTATACATTAATTTATACAATCTTTTTAAATGTAACTATTACTAAAGTAACTTGGGATTTCATTAGAACCAAATTCCCTAAAGTACCTATGTTCTACACACTCGTGAAAATACATAAGGATGCATCTAATCTGCCAGGGATGCCTAGAATATCTGGAAGGGGGGCTATTAGCGAAAATACCAGTAAATTGTTTGACGAAACTCTAAAAGCTTATGTGAGCTCGTTACCATTAAGTGTGAAGGACACAATCCAGATGTTACAAATTATTGACAATCTTTACATTTCAGAAGACTCCACTTTGGTCACAATTGATGTGGAAATGCTATATAGTTCCATACCACATGAGAAAGGCTTAGCGGCCATTCTACACACTTTACGTAGTAAAACTACACATGATCCAGCTTATAGTGAATTCATCATCTCATTACTAAAATATATCCTCTAACACATTTTCACTTTTAATGTGTTCCACTACCTCCAGATACAGGGGGTAGGGATGGGGACGTATTGTGCCCCATCCTATGCCAACCTGTATCTGGGGGAGTGGGAACAAATGCTCTTTACAGACGACTCTTTGATGTTGTATACGAACCACATTTGCATGTGGTATCGTTACATCAACTACATTTTTGCCATCTGGAATGAACTGATCAAAATACTGGAATGATTTCTGTTGAGACTAAACAAAAGTGACTTTAACCTGACATTTACTATATCTCACAATGAGAATAGTATTGCCTTTTTGGATATTACAATCTATTGGGGACCCTCTGCAGCAGCCTGTATAGAAAACCAACAGCAGGTAACACAATACTGCTGCCTCTAGCTTCCATCTAAGACCCTGTATGAATTAAATACCATATGGGCAGTATTTAAGACTTAGATGCAATTGTATGGGTGATAAGGTATTTGCAACTGAGGTAAATAACCTTCGGGACAAGCTGCTGCAGAGGGGTTACTCACACGCCTGCCTGAAAAGGGCAATATCTAAAACTAGAATACAAATACTCTATTCTCCGAAAACCATTAAAGACATTGAATCCATAAAAATAATCACTAAATATACCAATCAACAGGAAAAAATCAAATCAATCGTGACCAAATACTGGCACATGTTAACTATGGATCCCATACTTGGTAAATTGGTCCCGGAATCTCCATCGTTTACATTCAAAAGAGCTCAGTCTATTAAGGATCAGCTCGTCTGTAGTGAGTTCAAGGGTGAATTCCGTAATGACCCTTACAAACCACTTTGACCTACAGGTAAGCCTAGATTAAGGCTTACCTGTAGGTCCAAGAAATATCTCCTAAACCTAAACGGTTTAGGAGATATTTGCCAAAATACAGGCACCGCTGTCATTAGCCGTAGACAGCGGCGCGCAGGCGCACTGAGTGCGCCACTGTTAATGGCGATATGCCGCGAGTGGCGGCTCCTGTGCCCATTGGCGGGAGTGACGTCATCGTGGCTCCGTCAAATGACAGCGCCAGAGCAACGAGACCCACCAAGAAGATGGAGACTCCGTACACAAGGGGACAGCGGTGACTTTGCTGGCTCCTGTGTCAGGTAAGTGACACATTATGGACTACTATGCGATGCATAGTAGTCCATTATGCTTTACCTTTGCAGGGAATCAAAGAGGAAGCAAACCCATCAGGGTTTACTTCCTCTTTAAAGTTACCTTTATCTGTGGGGTGTGCAACTACTGTAAATACATGCTTACCCAGAAGGACCCAATTCTCTCCAATGGAAGAATTTTCCACTCTAAGCACTTTGCTAATTGCAAGACTCTTGGGGTGATTTACCTCTTGTTCTGCAGACGCGGGTGCTTTTATGTGAGAAAAAACAAATTACAATCTTGGACACGTGCATATAGACATGTCAGAAGTATGCAAATTTCTAATCCAGACTTGCCACTTGGTCGGCACACAAAGGTAGTACATGGAGGCAAATTTCCAAAAATCGAATTTTTGATTTTGGATCGCATCCATCCTGATCCAAGAGGGGGGGACTGGAACAAAGTCCTTCTCCAATTGGAATTAAGATGAATATACAATCTAAAAGCCACATGTTTTCCAGGTTTTAACGAAGCAGTATGCTTTAAACCTTTTCTGGAAGGTTTCTTTTCAGGGGGGGATGGAAAAGTAGAAATTTGTCAGTCCTTGCATGTGTTATTCAATTCACCCCTTTAGTTATGTCCCTCTTATTGTTATTCGTATCTCTTTACCAAGGCATTCTGAGCAGCATATTCTTTGCTCTGTTATTTATTTACATATAAGTACATACTTCTGCTTTATTGATGCCACAAATAATTGATCTCTATGCACTAGTTGCTATTATTTTTCTATATTTTGTATATATATGTATAGTTGTGTTGTAGTTCCACAAGTTGCCCTCTAGGGGGCAATAAGTCAGTTTGGTTCTTCTGATACATTACAGTTAAATGAAGGTATATGCTTTTGTTCTACCTATTTATGTCATCCCACACTATTCTGAGCTGTTACTGTATGATGGGGCCTTTACCATCTCGTCTCTCCGTATGTTTCTGATTCACTGTTCGGGGCAGGCTCAGTCACCCGGCACGCAAAGCCGATTGGGTAATCTACCCATAGTGGCTACGTGGAGCGCATTGACCCTCGGTCAATTGCCCTCCATCTTGCTACTGTCCACCGGCGAAGCTTTGCACGCACACAGCTCTCCTCTCCTCTCCTCTCCACTGCACTGACATTGTGCATGCGTGGTTGTGGCGGGGTAGTGCGTGTGCAGCCCAGGAGACCGTAGTTAGGGCAGCTCTGCTGATCAACATGGCTGACATTGCTCAGCTGTGTTGAATCAGCAATCAGCAAAAAGCTATAAGAGCACAGAAATCCCATAATGGCATCCAGTCCATTGCAGATGGATGTCAGGATGCTGTGTGTTCTTACATGCTGTTCAAGGTAAATCATTTAATTTATATTACTCCCAATGCCACAATGTCTACAATCCTTTCTTAAAAAACTTCTTATGCTCAGAATGATTCATTCCTAAGGTAAAAATTAATTTCAATTAATGGCCTTTATTCTTGTATAGATATTGGTCATCCTTGTGGCTTTGATGTTTACCAAAAGACTCAACTGGGGTTTAATACTACAAATCAGGTATACATGCCTCCCCCCCCCCCTTTTGTTTTCTATGATATACCCCAGTACAAGGTGTAATATTCAATTTAATGCATATTTATACACAGATAGTGTTTATCGCTATTTTTTCTATCTAGGCTGACCCTTCATTCTTTGGCCTCAGTGCTCTTGTCTACTGTATCCCGGGCGGCTCTCAACATACATGTGTGTCAGGTGAGGAAGGGCCCGCCATCTTTGACCATCAGATACAATTTCCATCTAAAGACACTGTCATCTGTGGGGTGACTAGGGTCGTTCTACAAAAGCACAATCCTTCCTTATGTTTTTATCTTGGAATGTTCTTTCTATGAGACCATTTCAGCTCATGTAAGTGCATTGACTATATGAAGAAATCTGTATAACTATGGTCTCATTTGTATTCCATGTATTCACATTATATCTTTAACAATATTATAGCTACACATTTGTGAGTTATTGAAGAACACCTCTGAGGAAAGAAAGTAACTGAAACGCCTAGGGTGAAGAATCACATTCAATCGTGTTCTGTCATTTCTTGGTGTCCACACTACAGATCTGTATACATTCCTTTTTACTGGTCTCCTTAGGGTCCATAATTTTAATGTTATATTTTGTATCATAAATACTTAATAAATAATTATTTCAATCCATTTTTTGTTGCATAGATATTCATGCCTTTAAAGTCCACTAGGGGTAGTTTCTTTTTTTGTCTGATAAAAGTATCAGATGATTCCGGTGCCAGGTCTTTAGTGGGCCTGTGCTTCCTTCTGGGTAAATCCAGTATACTGGCAGTCCTGGCAACTGCTTGCAGATAATGTAGGGCTGCAACTTCCACCAATCAGCCAGTTTGTGTTTTCCAGGGATGCCCAAGTTCCTCAGTAACACTCTGTCACTAGGCTGCAAATCATATACTCTCACCTTTAGGTCAAAGTTTTGCTTGTTTTGCTTCCCCTGGGGTGTCTGAGGCAGCCTGGGCTTTCTCATATGCTGTCTTCAGACTCTTCCTCGGGCTGTCCACATATCCTCTGTGTGACACCATCAAGGTATGATCTAAAGAGGTGCCAAATGCTAAGTCCACCAACAGTCGAGCTTCCCTACCGAACATTAGCCTATATGGTGAATAGCCCGTGGCATCGTTTTCAGTGCTATTATAGGCGTGTTCAATAGCTGCAATGTTCCTGCTCCAATGCTGTTTCTTTTCAGTTTTAAGAGTCCCAAGCATATCCAGGAGGGTGCGATTAAAGCGTTCTGGCTGGGGATCTCCTTGAGGGTGGTAGGGGGTGGTTCTTGACTTGTTTTTTTTTTTAATCAGATCATTTTTTTATTTGTTATTTTTAAGCAAACAACATTAAAACAGTACAAACAGGTTATTCAAACAGAGTCACATTACACCAAATACAACCAAAAGAAAAAAAAGAAACCCAAGCCACCCCAACCCCCCACCCCCTCTTACTCTTGGAGTATATATAAAAAAATAGATACAAACTAAGAAAAAAGAACAGTATACAATATTACAGATTACATAATACATATTGGTTTACAATAATACCTAAGTCATAGATTGAAGCCACCTTGACCAGGTAGCATCGAACTTGCTCATGGAATTCCTTAGGAAGTACGTATGTTTTTCAAAAAGAATAATCCTGTTGAGATCTAGAATTCACTCAGAGTCGACGGGTGGGGAGAGATCCACTTTAGAGCAATCTGTCTACAGGCAACAAAAAATGCATGCCTTATACTGTTATCCATAGAGTGGGATATAAGTTAACATGTCACTGTAGCCTAGTAGATATATAAGTGGTTCAATTGGAATGGGAATATCCAATAGCCCGTTTAAGGTACCAATCACCAATACTCAATATCTTTGGAGTTTCGGGCACCGCCACAAAAGATGTATAAGCATACCTGTGTTATCACATCTAGGACAGGCTGGATCAGATCTCAGTCCGATTGCATACAGAAATTGGGGAGTTCTATAGACTCTATGGAGGATAAAAATCTGTGTCAGTCTGTGCGATGGAGAAAGAGACAGCCAGGATGACTACCGCAGAATACCCTCCCAGACCTCCTCCAGGATGGGACCGATATCTTTTTCCCAACCGGCCTTAGAGCGGATGGGAAAGTTCAGTAAGAACCTATCTGACAATACCATATATGTAGTAGAGATAAGGCCCTTTGTTTACCTTGCCTGTACTATCTTGTCAAGAACAAAGATAGAGGGAAAGAACATCCTAGCAGAAGAGAATTGGGCATGTAAAGCATGTCATAATTGAAGAAATTGATAGAACCAATTAGATTATAGAGAAAACTCTCCCCTGAGCTCTTCAAAAGATTTAAGTATACCATTCTCGTATAGCTGAAATAACGTTGTTATTCCTGATTTCCCCCATATCTGAAAGCCTCTAAGAGACAAAATTTGGGGAAGTCTATCATTTTCCCATATGGGAGTGTATCTCATAGGATAAGAGACACCCAGCATTTTAACTGTATCCCATATTTTACACATTAGTATACAGATGGGCATATAAAAAAAAGCAAGACATTTCCTCTAGCACCATTTAAAACATGAAGTGGTAGCTGACGACCTTTAAATGCATATGAAAATAATCGTTAAGTGGGAAGGGGTATCTGCTCAGGCTCTCATCCAGCAAAGTTCAGCAGCTGGGATGCAAAAAAGTATATCCTTGGATTAGGAACTGCCAGTCCACCCACATTTTTGGGATGTTGTAAGGTCTCCAGTTTAATACGAGGGCTTTTATGCCACCATATTAATCGCCTAAATATGGAATTAATCTTAATTAAAATTTGTATGGGTATCCAAATCAGGGCATTGTGTAAAAAATAAAGAAGCTGAGGCATCCGTATCATCTTGATTAAGTTGATACGGCCTATTAGTGATAAGGGGAGCTGATTCCAGGTTTTACTTTGGTTTTGAAATCTAGAAAGTAATGGAAGTATATTATCCACAATATATGACTGTCAGAAATAGTTATACCCAAATATTTTATAGAGGACACAACCTTAAGATGGGAAAGAGAAAATGGTAATGAGTCTAGAAGTGGATCCAGGGGCATCAGCATGGATTTCTCCTAGTTTATGCCTAATCCAGAGAACCTGGCAAACTCCTCAATATATTTATAATTACTACCAGCAAGGATGAGCAGATGTTGGTCAAGAAGAAAAGAAGATCATCTGCATATATTGATATCTTTTCCTCCATATCTCCCCTTATCAGACCTGTAACATCAGAAGATGCCCGCATAAGAAAAGCCAAGGGCTCTATAGCCAGGGCAAAAAGCAGGGGGAGCAGTAGACACCCCTGCCTAGTGTGCCGGGAGAGTCTAAAACTAGGAGATTGAAGGCCATTGACCCTAATTGATGCCACCAGATCGGTATAAGCCCACATTTTTCAAGAATGGCCCACAGGTATGGCCATTTGACACTATCGAAAGCCTTGATTGCGTCTAGTGCCAAAAAGGCACGGTTTGAATGGCCCGGAGCCGGAATCTGCATATTTAAACATAAAAAAAAAATCCTATCTGATCTGGATGGATAATATGTTTGATAACCTTATTTAATCTGGTAGCAAGTATCTTAGCAAGAATTTTAACGTCTGTAGAGAGTGGAGAAATTGGTCTGTAAGATTCAGGATATAACAGGGTTTTATCCTTATCCTTAAAACTACTATTACAGATTGACACATAATGTCTGGTAGCCAACCCAAATGAAAGACCTCATTTAATGTACTAAGGAGGGCAGGGAGCATCTCTATATTGTATTTTTTGTAGATCTCTATAGGGAGATCATAGGTCCCTGGAACTTTAGAATTAGGGAAGCTAGCCATCGCACTTTCTCCTTCCAATACAGTGAATAGAGCATTAAGAATCTCTCTCTCCTCTGTTGGGATAACCGGAAGATTAATACTGGCCAGATAACTGGATAGCTCTGCTGGATTATAGTTAGCCCTAGAAGTATATAGATCCTGATACTAGCACTTAAAAATGGATATAATAGGGCTAGTCTGATTGACCACCTCCCCTTTTTCGTTCATTAGAGCAGAGACGTGTGTAGGGTTAGATTGAGACCTTATTATCTGGGCCAATAATTTACCGTTCGCCTTTCCCTCAGCCCAGCTAAATCTCTTCTGATAAAAGAGTTTATTCCTAGCCCTAGATTCCAACAGTTTGTTCAGCTTATTTTGAGATAAGAGCCATTCTTGTTGGGAATCGGGAGAGGAATTCTGAATATACCTGGCCTCCGCCGCTGAGGTATTGGCCTTTGCAAGTTCAAGCTCTCTATACTGGAAGCACTTTTAATAACACTTATATTCTGGATTAACAGTCCCCGAAGATAGGCCTTAAGGGCATCCCATACAACTTGTATGGAAGCAGAGCCCAGATTAAGGGACCAGAAGTCCATAATACGAGTGGAAATGACATCCTTTTTGGGAAATAGTTCCAACCAACAGGGGTTCAGCCACCATGACATATTGGATGCCCGATGCCCTGATATTAGGGTAACTAACAGAGGGGAGTGATCTGAGATTCCTCAAGGTTCAATATTTACATCAACTATATATGGTATAAGGTCAGCCGAACACAAAGCCAGATCAATTCTAGATAGTGTATTGTGTGTTTTGGAATAACATGTGTAAGTGCATTCTTCAGGGTGTAGCTTTCTCCACATATTGTACAGTTCTAGTTCCCTGCATAATCACCCAAAGGGGGAGAGATGCCCATTGGTCATTGACCTTGGAGCTGGGCGTCTCTCCCGCTTCATATCAACTACACTATTAAAATCTCCAAGTACCAATATATGCACATGGGGTGAAACATCTGCAAAGGAAATGAACTGACAAACCATTTCAGGATTGTATGGATGGGGTATATATATAGTGGCCAGAATCAACTCAAGATTGTCCAGCTTACGTTGTAAAAAAAATGTATTTGCCATTTTCGTATACCATAGCAGCAGAATACCACACCAGTGTAGACAAGAATAGAAACTCCCCTTGATTGGAAGGTAAAGAGCGAATGGTATGCCGCTCTGACCAAACGGTGCTTCAGAAATCTGATCATGCTGAGTGTGGTGTGAGTCACTGATGTAAGGAAAAAGTGGCTATCGCTCATTAGACCTGGCTTATAGTGGAAAAAAAAAGTAGGCCAGTTCCCCGACAGTTCAAATTATATACATTTCTTGAGAAAATGGGCCTGTCATCCCAAGGTCTAAGTTCTAACCTGACTGTCAAGCCAGTCCTGAGGTGTTTGAAATATTTGTACAATACCTTTGCGTCTACTGCCCAAAGTGTCAATATTTTGTGTGGCCACCATTATTTTTCAGCACTGCCTTAACCCTCTTGGGCATGGAGTTCACAATAGCTTCACAGGTTGCTTATGGAGTCCTCTTCCACTCCTCCATTAGAGACATTGTGCTCCTCACAGATGCTCTATAGGGTTTAGGTCTGGAGACATCCTTGGCTAGTCAATCACCTTTACCTTCAGCTTTTTTATCCTTGGCTAGTCAATCACCTTTACCTTCAGCTTTTTTAGCAAGGCAGTGGTTATCTCAAATGTGTGTTTGGGGTCATTATCATGTTGGAATACTGCCCTGTGGCCCAGTTCCCTGTAGCTCCCCAGTGCCGGCAGCACTCATGCAGCCACAGACCAGGACACTCCCACCCCCATGCTTGACTGTAGGTAGGACATACTTTTCTTTGTACTTCTCACCTGGTTGCCACCACACACGCTTAACACCATCTGAACCGAATAATTTTATCTTGGTCATCAGACAACAGGACATGGTTCCAGTAATCCATGTCCTTAGTCTGCTTGTCTTCAGCAAACTTTTTGCGGGCTTTCTTGTGCAACATCTTTAGAAGAGGCTTCCTTCTGGGATGACAGCCATGCAGACCAATTTCATGCAGTGTGTGGTGTATGGTCTAAGCACTGACAGGCTGACCCCGCCACCCCTTCACCCTCTGCAGCGATGCTGGCAGCACTCCTCTGGATATGATGCTGAGCACGTGCATTCAACTTCTTTGGTCGACCTTGGCGAGGCCTTTCTTAGTGGAACCTGTCCTGTTAAACTGCTGTATGGTCTTGGCCACCGTGCTGCAGCTAAGTTTCAGGGTCTTGGCAATCTTTTTATAGCCTAGGCTATCTTTATGTAGAGCAACAATTCTTTTTTTTCAGATGCTCAGAGAGTTCTTTAACATGAGATACCATGTTGAACTTCCAGTGACCAGTATGAGAGAGTGAGAGTGATAACACCAAATTTAACACACTTGCTCCCCATTCACACCTGAGACCTTGCAACATTAACGAGTCACATGACACCGGGGAGGGAAAATGGCTAATAGCGACCAATTTGGACATTTTTACTTAGGGGTGTACTCACTTTTGGTGCCAGTGGTTTAGACATTAATGGCTGTGTGTTGAGTTATTTTGAGGGAAAAGCAAATTTTTTCAGTGTCACATGAAAAGATATAATATTTACAAAAATGTGAGGGGTGTACTCACTTTTGTGAGATACTGTAGGTGTCTGCATACAGTGTCTGTACTGTGCTAAGAAAGATGTTGGGTTTATACACCCACTCACCAATTCTCTTGGTGATGACAAATGGTGGTTCAGGCTCTTGTAAGGCACCAGATCACCTCCTGTTAGCTGATCAGGGTGGCTGGTAACTGAACTGGCAGGGTGATGGGACAAGGGCCAACAGGACTCCTTGATGGGTCTTATATCACCGAAGCGGTGTGTGCGTTGTCTCTGCTGGGCTAGATGGAGCTGAGTTGCTGAGCAGGGTCCCTGGGCTGAACAGGAGAGGACCATGTGGTTGACACTATTCCTGGCTCCTTTATCCTCAGTCTTTTGGCAGCAGTCTTGGGAAAATCTCTCTCTCTCTCTCTCTCTCAGATGCTGGTAGACAGTGTGTCCCTCTTTTTTTTTTTAGGTGGAGTTCCACCGCACAGTCCCGTCACCTCACCACTCCTGTCGTCTATCCCCTCTCCTCACGGTAACTCTCCCCAGTAGTCTCAAGAGAAACGTGTCGTTCTCTCCCTCTGTTGGGTCACACAGTCCCTGGTGTCAGCATGTGTCTCTTCCCTCAATCAGATGCTGGTACCTCAGACCGCTCTTTTCACTCTCCTCAGACAGCCCTCTTCATATCTTCTGTCAGCACTCTCTCTGTAGTGCTGTGTGTGGAAAACCTGCCTCTCTCTCTTTCAATCATTTCAGAACTTCCCTCTCCTCATTTACCTCTGCACTTCCCCTTTTTTCCAGTGTGCCGTGTCTCCAGTTTTCTGGAAGGACAAGTCAGCATCTCTCTGTCTCTATATTATGGCCAAAAGGAGAAATTGCATTACAATATGCCTGCTGCATTAGATTATGTCTTACACCATGGATAAACATGAACAGGAAGCTGGAATATACAAGTGCATGCACTGAGATAGACAATACAGCTTGCTACAGTATATCATACAAAACAAACTATACACTATAATACTACAGCACCACCTGCTGCATAGATAGGCATAATGCAAACAATATTGTCAGTTTATTAACAACTTTACATTACATGATGTTGTTCTATTCCAACAAACCATTCATTGTGTACAACTCTCATGTGCTCGTTGTGATTGCAAAAATGTACAGTGGGGATCAAAAGTTTGGGCACCCCAGGTAAAAATGTGTATTAACCACTTGCCGACCGCCGCACGCCGATGTACGTCGGCAGAATGGCACGGGCAGGCATAAGCACATACATGTACGTCCTTTGCCTCCCGCGGGTCGGGGGCCCGATCGGGCCCCCGCCCGGTGCCTGCGGCGGTCGGTTTTCGTTCGGGAGCGATCCCGGACGAGGGGACGGCCATTCATTCATGGCCACCCCCTCGCGATCGCTCCCGACGAATGGAAATCCCCGGTGACATCACTTCCTCTCCTGTAATGTAAACACAGGAGAGGAAGTGATGTATTCTCTCCTCCGTGTCGGTATTTTTCGTTCCGACACGGAGGAGAGCGGATCAGTGAGTTGCACCAACACATCCCACACACAGTAGAACATGCCAGGCACACTCACACCCCCCCTTTACCCCCCGATCACCCCCCCAATTACCCCTGCCCCCCAGTCACAGTGACACCAATGTCATTTTTTTTTTTTTTTTTTTTTTTTTTTGCATTGGTGTCATTTGTGACTGTAATAACTGTTAGGGCAGTTAGGGTTAGCCCCCTTTAGTTCTAATGTACCCCCCTAACCCCCCCAATAAAGGTTTAACCCCGTGATCACCCCCCGTCGCCAGTGTCACTAAGGCTGGGTTCACATTGCAGCGGTTTATGAGAACGAATGTGATTCGCACCGCACTGCAGTGCAAATCACATCCGATCTCTGTGCGATTCGAGTTCAGCCATTCGCCGCACCCGCCGCACCCGCCACACCCGCCGCACCCGCCGCAAATTCGCACGGGACCCTTTTTTTGGCCCGCAGCAGAATCGGATCGCATGGGTGTTCACACCATGCGATCCGAGTTTGCAGATCGCACTGCGATATGCGAACTGATCTGGGGGTGTCAGTAACATTTCACTGACACTCCCAGCAGTTCGCATAGGGCAGTGTGAACTGCCGCCGGGAGGCATGCGATGCGGGAACCCGCCGCGGATTCGCGGCGTTTCCGCATCGCTCCAGTGTGAACCCAGCCTAATAAGCGATCATTTTTCTGATCGCCGTATTAGTGTCACAGGTGACGCTAGTTAGGCAGGTAGGTATTTAGGTTCGCCGCAGCTTTTTATAGCGCTAGGGACCCCCATATACTACCGCATAAAGCCCCCTGATTGCCCCCTAGTTAACCCTTTCACCAGTGATCACCATATAACTGTTACAGGTGACGCTGGTTGGTTAGTTATTTTTTTATAGTTTCAGGGCACCCGCCATTTATTACCTAATAAAGGTTTAACCCCCTGATCACCCGGCAGGTGTCATTTGTGACTAATAACTGTTAGGGCAGTTAGGGTTAGCCCCCTTTAGTTCTAAGGTACCCCCCTAACCCCCCCAATAAAGGTTTAACCCCGTGATCACCCCCCGTCGCCAGTGTCACTAAGGCTGGGTTCACATTGCAGCGGTTTATGAGAACGGATGTGATTCGCACCGCACTGCAGTGCAAATCACATCCGATCTCTGTGCGATTCGAGTTCAGCTATACAGATAGTATGGCTGAATTCGTGTCGCACCCGCCGCACCCGCCGCAAACTCGCACGGGACCCTTTTTTTGGTCCGCAGCAGAATCGGATCGCATGGGTGTTCACACCATGCGATCCAAGTTTGCAGATCGCACTGCGATATGCGAACTGATCTGGGGGTGTCATTAACATTTCACTGACACTCCCAGCAGTTCGCATAGGGCAGTGTGAACTGCCGCCGGGAGGCATGCGATGCGGGAACCCGCCGCGCATTCGTGGCGTTCCCGCATCGCTCCAGTGTGAACCCAGCCTAATAAGCGATCGTTTTTCTGATCGCTGTATTAGTGTCACAGGTGACGCTAGTTAGGCAGGTAGGTATTTAGGTTCGCCGCAGCTTTTTATAGCGCCAGGGACCCCCATATACTACCGCATAAAGCCCCCTGATTGCCCCCTAGTTAACCCTTTCACCAGTGATCACCATATAACTGTTACAGGTGACGCTGGTTGGTTAGTTATTTTTTTATAGTTTCAGGGCACCCGCCATTTATTACCTAGTCTCACTAGTGTACCCCTAAATTTAGGGGTGTCTACTTTCTAAAATGGGGTCATTTGGGGGGGGGGGGGTTTGTGCCATCTTGGCATTTTATGGCCTTCAAAACTGTAACGCCCTTAGAAAGCCTGAAGGCGGTGCTTGGTTTTTGGGGCCCCGTACGCGGCTAGGCTCCCAAAAAGTCCCACATATGTGGTATCCCCGTACTCAGGAGAAGCAGCAGAATTTATTTTGGGGTGTCATTTCACATATGCCCATGGCATGCGTGAGCAATATATCATTTAGTGACAACTTTGTGAAAAAAAAAAAAAGTTTGTAATTTTCCCGCAACTTGTGGCAAAATATAAAATATTCCATGGACTCAACATGCCTCTCAGCAAATAGCTTGGGGTGTCTACTTTCTAAAATGGGGTCATTTGTGGGGGTTTTGTGCCATCTTGGCATTTTATGGCCTTCAAAACTGTAATAGGTAGTGAGAAGTGAACTCAAAAAATTACGCCCTTAGAAAGCCTGAAGGCGGTGCTTGGTTTTCGGGGCCCCGTACGCGGCTAGGCTCCCAAAAAGTCCCACATATGTGGTATCCCCGTACTCAGGAGAAGCAGCAGAATTTATTTTGGGGTGTCATTTCACATATGCCCATGGCATGCATGAGCAATATATCATTTAGTGACAACTTTGTGAAAAAAAAAAAAAAAAAAAAAAGTTTGTAATTTTCCCGCAACTTGTGGCAAAATATAAAATATTCCATGGACTCAACATGCCTCTCAGCAAATAGCTTGGGGTGTCTACTTTCTAAAATGGGGTCATTTGTGGGGGTTTTGTGCCATCTTGGCATTTTATGGCCTTCAAAACTGTAATAGGTAGTGAGGCGTGAAATCAAAAATTTACGCCCTTAGAAAGCCTGAAGGCGGTGCTTGGTTTTCGGGGCCCTGTACGCGGCTAGGCTCCCAAAAAGTCCCACATATGTGGTATCCCCGTACTCAGGAGAAGCAGCAGAATTTATTTTGGGGTGTCATTTCACATACGCCCATAGCATGTGTGAGCAATATATCATTTAGTGACAACTTTGTGTAAAAAAAAAAAAAAAATTTTTTTTTTGTCATTATTCAATCGCTTGAGGCAAAAAAATAAAATATTCAATGGGCTCAACATGCCTCTTATCAATTTCCTTAGGGGGTCTACTTTCCAAAATGGGGTCATTTGGGGGGGTTTTGTACTGCCCTGTCATTTTAGCACCTCAAGAAATGAGATAGGCAGTCGTAAACTAAAAGCTGCGTAAATTCCAGAAAACGTACCTTAGTTTGTAGATGTGACAACTTTTGCGCAAACCAATAAATATACAATTATTGACTTTTTTTTTACCAAAGACATGTGGCTGAATACATTTTGGCCTAAATGTATGACTAAAATTGAGTTTATTGGATTTTTCTAATAACAAAAAGTAGAAAATATCATTTTTTTTCAAAATTTGCGGTCTTTTTACGTTTATATCGCAAAAAATAAAAATCGCAGAGGCAATCAAATACCATCAAAAGAAAGCTCTATTTGTGGGAAGAAAAGGACGCAAATTTTGTTTGGGTACAACATTGCATGACCGCGCAATTACCAGTTAAAGCAGCGCAGTGCCAAAGTGTAAAAAGACCTCTGGTCATTTACCAGCAAAATGGTCCGGTCTGAAAGTGGTTAATGTGCATAACGAAGCCAAGGAAAGATGGAAAAATCTCCAAATGGAAATCAAATTACAGATTAGACATTCTTATAATATGTCTAAAAAAGTTAGATTTTATGTCCATAATTTATACTTTCAAAATTACAGTAAACAAAAAAATGTCGTCTGCAAAAGTTTGGGCACCCTGCAGAGTTAATATCTTGTACTGCCCCCTTTGGCTAGTATCACAGCTTGTAAACGCTTTTTGTAGCCAGCCAAGAGTCTTTCAATTCTTGTTTGAGGTATCTTTGCCCATTCTTCCTTACAAAAGTGTTCCAGTTCTTTGAGATTTCTGGGCGGTCTGTCACGCACTGCTCTTTTAAGGTCTATCCATAGATTTTCAATAATGTTGAGGTTAGGAGATTGTGAAGGCCATGAAAAAACCTTCAGTTTACGCCTCTTGATGTAATCCCCCGTGGATTTTAAGGTGTGTTTAGGATCATTATCCATTTGTAGAAGCCATCCTCTCTTTAACTTCAGCTTTTTCACAAATGGCATCAAGTTACCATCGAAAATTTGCTGAAATGTTATTGAATCTATTTTTCCTTCTACTCGTGAAATGTTCCCTGTGCCACTGGCTGCAATACAACCCCAAAGCATGATTGATCCACCCCCATGCTTAACAGTTGGACAGAGGTTCTTTTCATTAAATTCTGTGCCCTTTCTTCTCCAAACGTACCTTTGCTCATTCCGGCCAAAAAGTTCTATTTTAACCTCATCGGTCCACAGAACTTATAGACAAGCCTGAGGCATTTTGGAAACATGTTCATTTGCAAAGTTCAAACGCTGATTTTTGTGGTGAGGACGTAGAAGAGGTTTTCTTCTGATGATTCTTCCATGAAGACCATATTTGTACAAGTATCTCTTTATAGCGGAATAGTGTACCACAACTCCAGTGTCTGCCAGATCTTTCTGGAGGGATCGTGCAGTCAAACGTGGGTTTTGAATTGCTTTTCTCACAATCCTGCAAGCTGTTCTGTCTGATATTTTTCTTGGTCTTCCAGATATTGCTTTAACTTCCACTGTTCCTGATGACTGCCATTTCTTAATTACATTCCGAACAGAGGATATTGACATCTGAAAACGCTTTGCTATCTTCTTATAGCCTTCTCCAGCTTTGTGAGCGTCAACTATTTTCAGTTTCAGTGTTCTAGACAACTGCTTAGAAGAACCCATGGTGCTGATTGTTGGGGCAAGGTTAGATGAGTCTGGCCATTTAAAACCTTTGAGATTGACATCACCTGGTCTTCCCAGACGATGATTGAGAACAATCCATGACACTGGCAGGTCTCAGCTTTGCAAAGGGGGCAGTGCATGCTATAAATTCTGCAGGGTGCCCAAACTTTTGCAGACACCATTTTTTGGTTTTCTGTAATTTTGAAAGCGTAAATGATGGAAATAAAATCGAACTTTTTTTTACATATTATAAGAATGTCTAATCTGTAATTTGATGCCATTTTGAAATGTTTCCATTTTTGCTTGGCTTCGTTATGCACATTAATACACATTTTTATCTGGGGTGCCCAAACGTTTGATCCCCACTGTATATACGGCTTCCATTGATTTCACTAGGGTTTGAATTCTGGACCGAATACCACTGCTTTTTAATAACATTCACCGAATGTCCACCAAACTGAACCCTGGTGCCCTGGTACATTCTGCTATAATGTCCACAACATTATAGTCAGCAGTGAAATATATATATATGGTCTTTAGGGTCACGGAAGACAACTGCATAAAGTGGTGTTAACATTGCTTGAGAAAAAGTTTTAGTGAAATTCTATCATGATATGCTTACAAACAACACATAAAGAAGTTTTTGTGGTCAGGCATGTTAAGGCAGACACCTGGAGCAGCTCTTATTGTTTTACCTCAGTTAGCTCCAAGGAATATTGCTGTTACATGCTTAATTTGTGTACAGAGCAAGCAAGCAGTACATGGCCAAGCTAAGTAGAGAAAGTGTAATTTGAAGGGGCCGTCATGGTATCCACAACTGCCTAGGCTCCCATGTAAAACCTTGTTGTAGCATTGTTCAGTATGGATAAGGAAATCTACTCAGGTTCCATTTATGGGGAGATCAGTGAATCTCTTGAAATCTTCAAATTCAGAAACTTAGCATTGAACCTCAGTGAACTCTATAGGAAATTGTTAATTCTTAAGGTCTTGTTAATAAGTTCTGGTCCTTTTATGGGCTAATAGGAAGCTTTTCACTGCCATGGGGGGATATGTACCAGTTCATAAAAAGTTGAAAAATACTTTACTTTGGAGAGAGGGTCTTCTCATGAGACTTCAAGAAAAACAAATACTTTAAATAACATGCTGGGTGGGTTGCCCTAAAGCTGTACGGTGTTATGTTATGGATTAATACAAGCATATAGCGCACACTGGCAGTGCATTTTTACCTGTAGAATTTATGTTTTTTATTTTACAATTATTAAAACAATCACAAATTATCAGTCACACAATCAAGTCGTGAAAACGATCCAAGCGCACTACAAGGACAAATCTCTCTCTATGTATACAGCTGCTGTTATAATAATCATAAATAATAAAATAAAATAAAAAATGCGCAGGTACAATCTCAAAACTCCGCTAAACACAGTACCTACACATTAACAGCGCTATAAAAATAAAATGAGTACCATACAGTACATATATATATATATATATATATATATATATATATATATACACACTATAGGGAAAACAAAGAGTTCAAAGAATGGAAAAGTTCATAAAAAGGAGTGTTGTGATCCCAAAGCCCTTAGGTTTGATAGGAGAGTCTTCTCAAAGAGTCCACAGAACACCATGCATATAAACAACAGCCTCATGCTCCGTGTGATCCCCCCTTTGTCAATGCACTTACCCCTAAGGGTTTAATCTTAGGCGTTGTAGAAGGTTTTTACTGGGAAGTCCTCTTGCACTGCAATCATCAGCCCACCAAAGGCGTCTCCACCCAGGAACTTTTGTTTATACTCCACCCGGGATTCCACTAGGCTCTCAGTCAGTTCATTAACATAATCAGAATAAACAGACAGAGAGAGAATCCATAGTGTAAACCTGTTTATTTAAAAACCACACTCCACACGCTATAAAAACTGCTTACATTTAAACATTCTTGAGTCATTGCACTAAAATCATCATTATCATCCAGATGCAATCAGTTAATTCTCACCGCTCTCCTCCTGAAGTGTTCACGAACTGACAGGCAGAGGCCGATGAGACCCGGGATAACCACCGCTGACACTTAGACAATGAATAGCTGCATAGACACATCCATACGCGTTTCACAATCACATCTTCTTCAGTAGGTGTCGCCACCGCTGTGACTACCAGTACCAGTCTCCCCCTCCCATATTAAAAAAGGTCCCAACCATCACTCAGCAGCAGAAGAGAGCCTCTGATTGGTCAACAAAACACCAGTCGCGTTTCCATTGTAACAGAATTTGGATCCGAAATTCGTAAATGTAATTTTGTATTTTGTACAAAATTCAGAAGCATAGGAATGTACGAATGTACAAATTTCCGGAAATTCATACAACTTTTCGATTTGTTCTAAACTAACCGCACATGTCTACCAGACATACAGCTTAGGTGACCAGAAAATAGAGGGCAGCGAGAGTGCACTTGGTGCTCTGTACACTCCTGTCATTATGGTTATACAGCTTGAAATCCCAGGTGACCTCATTGACCAAATCTTAAATAGGTAAGTGGTTCTAATGCAAAGGGGGCTTACAGATTCCACCATAAGCTTCCCCATTTGCCTCATCTGCTTTTTTGGGCACACAAAGGGAGAGAAAGGTCTGTTTCTCATTATTGGAACAAGGGCATTTTCCAGGGGAGGCTTTGCTACCTCTTATTGCAAGGTATCCTTCAATTTTGAAGGACATGTGACCTGATATGGTGCAGGGGGGGGGGGGGACATGCTTGTTTCCCTCCCTTTCCTGGCAATCCAGTCTGCATACCTGGACAAGGGTCAGATACATAGCCTGAACAACTCTTTGTCCTGAAGAGTTTCCTGGAAAACAATTGTAAACAGGATTGTGTATCTAGCCTTTCCAGGTTTTGAAAACTACACAAAAAAAAAAAAATATTCTTAAAGACCAAAATACAAATTGTACCACTCAAACTCCCTTATGTGCTCATGACCAAATACAACACAGTTAAGCATTTAATTCAGCGTTTAGACAGTTTTTAGGATAAGTTCATAAACTTAACAAAAGTTTTGTTGTTAAATACAAAGCCCATTGAAACCAATGGGAGCTGAATGTTAAAAAACAGTAATGGCTATTTTTTAGGTCAATAGACAAATGATTATCAAGCAATTGTGTGCAGGGGCATAGTGTGGAGGGGGGTGAGGGCCAATGTGTACTGGGGTAATATGTGCAGGAGGGGGCAGTGTTCAACGTATATGGAGGGAGGGTAATGTCAGACAATGTGTGTAGGGAGGAGAGTAATGTGCACAAGAGGTGGCATTGTATACAGGGAATAGGATCATGTGGTCAAGAAGAGGCTGTCTGTATAGGGAGGGGGGTACTGTGCAGAGGAGGGGGCTGTGTGTACGTGAAGGGGATCATGTTTGCAGGAGGGGGGCAGTGTGTACAGGGAGGGGGGCAATGTGCAGAGGAGGGGGCAGTGTGTACATTGAGGAGGTAATGTTTGCAGGAGGGGTGGAGTGTGTATAGGGAGGGGGGTAATGTGTGGTGGAGGGAGAAGTGTTTACAGGGAGGGGCATATTTCCAACTGTCCAGGATTCAGTGGGACTGTCCTAATATGTTAACTAAATCTCATCGTCCCATGAATTCCAGAGCCTATTGCTACTGCAGGGGCACACTAGCACAGGCACCCTGGACACCTGCCACGCCGTGACGATTTTAATGAAGTTCTTCTTATAGGCAGGCTCAAAGTGTTAGTTCTGTAATTTCAGTATACACAAAATCATCTGTAATGAGAGTCATTTTTTTTTTAAATGATTGTGCTGGGTTTTGTATGTTTTTGTGAGACTCTTGCTTGTGGTGCAGCAACCAATTCCTTTTTTTTTAAGTACAAGAAAGCCCAGGTGTTGTTTAACCGTGCCTCATAAGTCTCTCCTACAGTTAACAGTTTGACCACACCTATTTTTGCCTCGGAGGGGTACACGCCACGGCAGGTCACCGCCCTCCTGAAGTGTCCCTCATTCTCAAATTCCAAAGTTGGGAGGTACAGTAAATGGCAGCTACTAGCTGCTTCCTTCTGTTTTTTTTTTAACTATAGATATAGAACTCCCTTCATTTATACCCGTATCCTAGATGAAGGTCTGGTATAGATGTTAATATTCCTCATTGTAAATCCATCCTCAATAATGATGCCCCTTTACTCACTGAAAAAAAAAAATCCAATGACCAGGCACACATGACCGATCCCGACAGTAGTGGGATGCACCATAATGCACATTTTCATGCTGCCCTTGTCAAAGTGCATGGGGGGGGGGGGGCATTTAGGAGAAATGGCACCTCATCACACAACTGCAATGCGCATTTCTGTACATTGTGGAAATGCAAGCATTACCTCACAATGGGCCCTTAAAAGCAATATCATTAATTTATATATAAGTGGAATTATATAGAAACTTTATTTATTATATAAGGATAAATGTGGTGTGTACTTAATTCTTTATAGTTCGCTATCATATTATTCATGAGAGTAAGACAAAATCTGGCACCTCTTTCCTTTAATTTTAAGGTTTCACTTCCTTGAAAATTCAAGCAATGAGCATGTGAAACAGTTGTTGGAATTTGCTGTCTTGTCTGCTTTTTATGGCTTGATCAATATACATAATAAAGTGAAAGAAAGAAGCCCAAATGCAGGATCCTATTTTCATCTTATGAGTAATGACAGCTTCTATTTTTCTTACAGAATAATATTCTTTTAACCACTCTAATAAAACGCAATAATAATCTCAGAAGTACAAGTGTGTCAAAACACAAAACTACTCCAAGCAATATTTGATTAAACTTTTTTGGCCATTTTATGGACAATCTTTGAATTGAAATGTCACATCTGGCAAATTATAAACAAAGCAATGCTTTATGTAAGGGGACTGCAAATATTTGAAGGAAGAGAAGTGTTCATCCTATTAGTCTCAGTTTTTGCATTAATTTTTTTAGGAAAACTGGATGGACAACCTGTTAGGATTTGATTTTGTTATGAATCGATATAAAGTCTGTAGCAGCATTATGTCATAACTTTAGTTATGAAACTTGATAGATGGAGCTTTCCTATGTGGTATAATGTGAAGTTTTCCTTAAAAAATAATAATATTTTTTAAGCCTTCTTTATCCAGATTTTATTACTAAGAAGGGATTCTACACATAAGATTTGATAACAGTACACCAGCAAACAGTATAGCAGTGGGGTTGGTAAGTACTCAAATACAGACAAGAACATTTCCCTCATCAAAAAGATTTTATTGAACATACAATAGAGTATTTGACAATAGGTTAAGTACATAATATACAACAGAAGTAATGAATCTCAGAGTTATATATTCAATGTAAATTATATATTCAACTATAATCACTACTATAACAATAACACATATTAATGGTATGGTTTTTTTAGAGGAATTAGCTTCTGAAGTAGGAAAGAGCTTCAAAATTATAATAGGAATAGATAGAGAAGAAAGGAAAGATAGGCAGAGAAGAAACTAGGAAGGGAAGAAGAGGGGTCCGCAGGGTCGAGTCGAGGGCTGCCATATCACTCAGAATCCATATACTGTAATCACTTACCCATAGGGTAAGCTACCATGGTGATAGAACTTCTTTGTTAAAATTTGATGGTAAATAATTTTTTATCCACGGATGCCATACTTTTTCAAATTTGATAAGCGTGTCAGCTTCAAGAGCTGCCATGTTGGCTTGCTTCATAGTGTTGTTCATCCTATTCACTACTTCATCCACAATCAATGAAGGGGATTTCCAGGCTCTTGCAAGTGTTTGTTTTGCTGCGGTGAATAAATTAACAATTAATTTAAATTGGGTGTGTGTTAGAAATTCTGGCTTTCGATTGATGAGAGCCTGCCCTTTACCTGGGCAGATAAATCCATTCCATATCTAGGAATACACCTCACTGCATCACTCTTGGATCTTTTTTCAGCTAATTACCCTCCAATGTTAAAAAATATAACAAATATGTTGAAATCTTGGAACCACCTTCCTTAATCATGGTTCGGAAGAATCAACACAATAAAAATAACAGTCTTACCCAAATTATTGTAACTATTCAGAGTCTTAACAAATTCCAATTCCTGCCTATTACCTGAGAATTATACAGAAAAAGGCAAATGCAAGGACATTGTTGGTCATAATAACATATAATTGGATTATACAAATAACATCTAGATTACCAGGGACATTGATAAGTGTAGGAACAAGAGATCCACATGCCAACCATAATTTTGTTCACTCCTTAACCTAAACTGCATTACTGAAGGAAAGAGAAGATACAAGTCAAAAAGCTAGTTTCATCATTCCCCCTAAAGATCCTTAACCTCTTGAGATCCGCGCTATAGCCGAATGACAGCTACAGCGCGGACCTGCTTTGCCGGGACTACGTCTATTGACGTCGTCCCGTGCACGAGTGGCCTGCGCGCCCCCTGAGGCGCGCTCTGTGATCAGCGAGTCTATGAGACTCGCCTGATCATAGATTGGAGCAAGGGGTCGATCCCGACCCCTTACCACGTGATCAGCTGTCAGCCAATGACAGCTGATCATGTGACACAACAGAGCCGGACTTCCCTCGCACGGCCAGCTCATCAGTGCCAACCTGCCCCCTGCCAGTGCCACATAAATATGAAAAAGTGCCACCCATCAGTGCCACCCATTAGTGCCCAAAGTGCCACCCATCAGTGCCCACAGTGCCACCTATCAGTGCCCACAATCTGCCTCAACAACAGTGCTGCACCTCAGTGCCACATATCCGTGCCCATTAGTGTCATCTACCAGTGCCCATCAGTACCCATCAGTGATGCCCATCAGTGCCCAGCAGTGCCACCTATCAGAGCCACCTATCAGTGCCACCTATCAGTGTCCATCAGTCCCATATATCAGTGGTACCCATCAGTGCCCATTAGTGCCACCCATCAGTGCCCACAGTGCCACCTATCAGTGCCCACAATCTGCCTCAACAACAGTGCTGCACCTCAGTGCCACATATCCGTGCCCAGTAGTGTCATCTACCAGTGCCCATCAGTGCCCATCAGTGGTGCCCATCAGTGCCCAGCAGTGCCACCTATCAGAGCCACCTATCAGTGCCACCTATCAGTGTCCATCAGTCCCATATATCAGTGGTACCTATCAGTGCCCATTAGTGCCACCCATCTGTGCCACCCATCCGTGCCACCCATCAGTGCCATCTTATCTGTGCCCATCTTTGCCCATCAGTGCCGCCTTATCTGTGCCCATCAGTACTGCCTTATCTGTGCCTATCGGTGCCACCTTATCTGTGCCTATTAGTGCCACCTTAACTGTGCCTATTAGTGCCCACCAGTGCCGCCTCATCAGCGCATTTCGATGAAGGAGAAAAATGACCTGTTTGCAAAATTTTATAACAAACTATTAAACATGATTTTTTCTTTTTTTGTTTGTTTAGCAAAAAATAAAACTCCCAGCTGTAATTAAATACCACCAAAAGAAAGCTCTATTTGTGGGAAAAAAAAAGATAAAAGTGCATCAGCGCTGAAAGCTGAAAATTGGGCTGGGCAGGAGGGGGTTTAAGTGCCCAGTAAGCAAGTGGTTAAAGTGTTTCACCACTTTTGAAACCAAATTGGAATACCGCCTAATTTATTGTTGTTACATTCACACAGCATACCTTTTTTTAAATGTTCTACCAAAGGAGCAGTAGAAAACAAATCAATGAACACCTAAAGAAATAATGCAGAACTGCAATTTCATAATCTCTTAGTTATTTGGTATGATCTAGGTTAGGGGTCTCAAACTGACGACCCTCCAGCTGTTGCAAAACGACAAGTCCCATGAGGCATTACAAGGCTGGCAGTTACAAGCATGACTCTCTCAGGCAGAAGCATGATGGGACTTATAGTTCCACAACAGCTGAGGGGCCACCAATTTGAGACCCCTGATCTAGATATTACATCTTCAGGGGTACTATAATAATGTCAAAACTGAGACATTGAGAACATCACACACCCATATTAAAATGACAAATTTTAATGTCTCCATCACATCACTTATGTTCTTCTATCCCGAATTATGCTGTCTTATTTCTCTCTTCACTCTTGCTGACCTCACTCTTGTCCTGATGCTGCCTTCAGAACAGTTCCACAAGTGACTATTATAAATGTAACCCTTTGAAGCAAAGGGGAGGGGGGGGCGTTGGTTAGGTTAAAGATTTTGTTCTAGCTCTGAGGATGAGGATGACTTCTCAAAATGCATCAGCTTGCATCTATTTCTGAGTGTGGTCCAGGTCTCTTTACAGAATAGCCACATATTGGATTGACATTGACACTGAGGTTCTGTCTATTCTATTCTTTAATGCTTGTAGCCGTGCAGCTATTGTGAGTATGTTTTTGTACTTCTTTTAATCCACAAATGGTTTTAAGGTAACAGACCACACTTTTGTGCCTTTCTTTTCTTTTTGACTGGTTTGTGGAAGTTTATTGTTCCCCTAATGCACTTATACAGCCATTAACTGCCTTTAGCTACAATCCACTTGGTACCTTTCCAAGGTTATTCTAAATCACAAAATGATTGTCACAAAAATGTCATAATTTTATCACCATACACCAAAAAAACAAAAAGTATAATCCAGAATTGATTAATACTAAATATTGCAAGAATACCAAACCTGAATTATAACTCTGATCGTGCAAATCCAATTAAATCCATGAAGTACATTACTTAGGGTTAGGGATGAGCCGAACACCCCCCGGTTTGGTTCGCACCAGAACTTTCGAACGGACCCCAAATTCGAACGAACTTTAGAACCCCATTGACGTCTATGGGACTCGAACGTTCAAAATTAAAAGTGCTAATTTTAACGGCTAATATGCAAGATACTGTCCTAAAAAGGGTTTGGGGACCTGGCTCTTGCCCCAGGGGACATGGGTCAATGCCTAAAATGTTTTTAAAAATGGCCGTTTTGGCGGGAGCACTGATTTTAATGATGATTAAAGTGAAAAAAAAAGTGAAATATTCCTTTAAATATGGTGCCTGGGGGGTGTCTGTAGTATGCCTGTGAAGTGCCACGTGTTTCCCGTGTTTAGAACAGTCCCTGCACAAAATGACATTAAACACAAAATAACATCATTGAAAACTGCTTGCGGTTTTAATGTTATATCTGGTTCCTGCAATATGGTTGAAAACCATTGAGAAAAATGGCATGGTTAGCCCTCCCTGCCCATTACCAGCCCCTTTGGGTCTTGTACGCATATCAAGGGGAACCCTGTACCCATATTAAAAAAAGGAAATGCGTGTGGCCCCCAGGCCCTATATACTCAGAACAGCAGTATACAGGCGGTGCAAACAAGACAGGGACTGTGTAGGTTTGTTGTGTTAAGTTGAATCTGTTTGTAATTTTCAACTGGTACATTTTTAAAGTGTAGCTCCAGTCAAAAAAACTATTTTTAAGCTTTTTGGAAAACATAGGGAAGGGTTATCACCCCTGTATAATTTGTTTTGTCGTCCATCTTTTTTCATCTCACTTGCTGTTGTCTCCTTCCGTTTGCAAGTAGGAGATGTTTGTAAGTTGGATGTTTGAAAGTAGGGGCCTGCCCTATATGCTCTGCAGAAATGGCGGAACAAGGTGTTGGTTTTGCCACAACATTGTAAGCCCTCAAAGTGACTCTTGGTGGGCACTGGAGCGCCCTGCTGTGAACGATTATATCAAGAATTGTAATTACATGCCATTGTTGAACAGTGGTAGAAAAATTGACCTTTGGTGGTTGTGGTGCTGGTGCCACAACACTATAAGTCCTCACAGTTACTCTGGGTGGGCACAGGAACGGGCCCTCCTGTGAAATATTATATCAAGAATTGTAATTACATGTCTCTGTTAAACAGGGGCAGAAAAATTGGGCCTTAGGCACTGGTGCTGGTGCCACCACACTGCAACCTCTCCCATATACTCTAGTTTTATTGCAGAAATTAGCCCTGCTGCAAAGCATTGCATCAAAAATTGTACTTAACCAGTTGCCGACCGCCGCACGACGATGTACGTCGATAGCATGGCACGGGCAGGCATATTGGCGTACATGTACGTCCCTTGCCTCCCGCGGGTCGGGGGCCCGATCGGGCCCCCGCCCGGTGCCTGCGGCGGTCGGTATTCGTGCGGGAGCGATCCCGGACGAGGGGACGGCCATTCGTTCATGGCCACCCCCTCGCGATCGCTCCCGACGAATAGGAATCCCCCGTGACATCACTTCCTCTCCTGTAATGTAAACACAGGAGAGGAAGTGATGTATTCTCTCCTCCGTGTCGGTATTTTTCGTTCCGACACGGAGGAGAGCGGATCAGTGAGTTGCACCAACACATCCCACACACAGTAGAACATGCCAGGCACACTCACACCCCCCCTTTACCCCCCGATCACCCCCCCAATTACCCCTGCCCCCCAGTCACAGTGACACCAATGTCATTTTTTTTTTTTTTTTTTTTTTTTTGCATTGGTGTCATTTGTGACTGTAATAACTGTTAGGGCAGTTAGAGTTAGCCCCCTTTAGTTCTAATGTACCCCCCTAACCCCCCCAATAAAGGTTTAACCCCGTGATCACCCCCCGTCGCCAGTGTCACTAAGGCTGGGTTCACATTGCAGCGGTTTATGAGAACGAATGTGATTCGCACCGCACTGCAGTGCAAATCACATCCGATCTCTGTGCGATTCGAGTTCAGCCATTCGCCGCACCCGCCGCACCCGCCACACCCGCCGCACCCACCGCAAATTCGCACGGGACCCTTTTTTTGGCCCGCAGCAGAATCGGATCGCATGGGTGTTCACACCATGCGATCCGAGTTTGCAGATCGCACTGCGATATGCGAACTGATCTGGGGGTGTCAGTAACATTTCACTGACACTCCCAGCAGTTCGCATAGGGCAGTGTGAACTGCCGCCGGGAGGCATGCGATGCGGGAACCCGCCGCGGATTTGCGGCGTTTCCGCATCGCTCCAGTGTGAACCCAGCCTAATAAGCGATCATTTTTCTGATCGCCGTATTAGTGTCACAGGTGACGCTAGTTAGGCAGGTAGGTATTTAGGTTCGCCGCAGCTTTTTATAGCGCCAGGGACCCCCATATACTACCGCATAAAGCCCCCTGATTGCCCCCTAGTTAACCCTTTCACCAGTGATCACCATATAACTGTTACAGGTGACGCTGGTTGGTTAGTTATTTTTTATAGTTTCAGGGCACCCGCCATTTATTACCTAATAAAGGTTTAACCCCCTGATCACCCGGCGGGTGTCATTTGTGACTAATAACTGTTAGGGCAGTTAGGGTTAGCCCCCTTTAGTTCTAAGGTACCCCCCTAACCCCCCCAATAAAGGTTTAACCCCGTGATCACCCCCCGTCGCCAGTGTCACTAAGGCTGGGTTCACATTGCAGCGGTTTATGAGAACGGATGTGATTCGCACCGCACTGCAGTGCAAATCACATCCGATCTCTGTGCGATTCGAGTTCAGCCATTCGCCGCACCCGCCGCACCCGCCACACCCGCCGCACCCGCCGCAAATTCGCACGGGACCCTTTTTTTGGCCCGCAGCAGAATCGGATCGCATGGGTGTTCACACCATGCGATCCGAGTTTGCAGATCGCACTGCGATATGCGAACTGATCTGGGGGTGTCATTAACATTTCACTGACACTCCCAGCAGTTCGCATAGGGCAGTGTGAACTGCCGCCGGGAGGCATGCGATGCGGGAACCCGCCGCGCATTCGTGGCGTTCCCGCATCGCTCCAGTGTGAACCCAGCCTAATAAGCGATCGTTTTTCTGATCGCTGTATTAGTGTCACAGGTGACGCTAGTTAGGCAGGTAGGTATTTAGGTTCGCCGCAGCTTTTTATAGCGCCAGGGACCCCCATATACTACCGCATAAAGCCCCCTGATTGCCCCCTAGTTAACCCTTTCACCAGTGATCACCATATAACTGTTACAGGTGACGCTGGTTGGTTAGTTATTTTTTTATAGTTTCAGGGCACCCGCCATTTATTACCTAGTCTCACTAGTGTACCCCTAAATTTAGGGGTGTCTACTTTCCAAAATGGGGTCATTTGGGGGGGGTTTGTGCCATCTTGGCATTTTATGGCCTTCAAAACTGTAACGCCCTTAGAAAGCCTGAAGGCGGTGCTTGGTTTTCGGGGCCCCGTACGCGGCTAGGCTCCCAAAAAGTCACACATATGTGGTATCCCCGTACTCAGGAGAAGCAGCAGAATTTATTTTGGGGTGTCATTTCACATATGCCCATGGCATGCGTGAGCAATATATCATTTAGTGACAACTTTGTGAAAAAAAAAAAAAAAAAAAAAAAAGTTTGTAATTTTCCCGCAACTTGTGGCAAAATATAAAATATTCCATGGACTCAACATGCCTCTCAGCAAATAGCTTGGGGTGTCTACTTTCTAAAATGGGGTCATTTGTGGGGGTTTTGTGCCATCTTGGCATTTTATGGCCTTCAAAACTGTAATAGGTAGTGAGAAGTGAACTCAAAAATTTACGCCCTTAGAAAGCCTGAAGGCGGTGCTTGGTTTTCGGGGCCCCGTACGCGGCTAGGCTCCCAAAAAGTCCCACATATGTGGTATCCCCGTACTCAGGAGAAGCAGCAGAATTTATTTTGGGGTGTCATTTCACATATGCCCATGGCATGTGTGAGCAATATATCATTTAGTGACAACTTTGTGAAAAAAAAAAAAAAAAAAAAAAAGTTTGTAATTTTCCCGCAACTTGTGGCAAAATATAAAATATTCCATGAACTCAACATGCCTCTCAGCAAATAGCTTGGGGTGTCTACTTTCTAAAATGGGGTCATTTGTGGGGGTTTTGTGCCATCTTGGCATTTTATGGCCTTCAAAACTGTAATAGGTAGTGAGAAGTGAACTCAAAAATGTACGCCCTTAGAAAGCCTGAAGGCGGTGCTTGGTTTTCGGGGCCCCGTACGCGGCTAGGCTCCCAAAAAGTCCCACATATGTGGTATCCCCGTACTCAGGAGAAGCAGCAGAATTTATTTTGGGGTGTTATTTCACATACGCCCATAGCATGTGTGAGCAATATATCATTTAGTGACAACTTTGTGTAAAAAAAAAAAAAAATTTTTTTTTTTGTCATTATTCAATCGCTTGAGGCAAAAAAATTAAATATTCAATGGGCTCAACATGCCTCTTATCAATTTCCTTAGGGGGTCTACTTTCCAAAATGGGGTCATTTGGGGGGGTTTTGTACTGCCCTGCCATTTTAGCACCTCAAGAAATGAGATAGGCAGTCGTAAACTAAAAGCTGCGTAAATTGCAGAAAACGTACCTTAGTTTGTAGATGTGACAACTTTTGCGCAAACCAATAAATATACAATTATTGACTTTTTTTTTACCAAAGACATGTGGCTGAATACATTTTGGCCTAAATGTATGACTAAAATTGAGTTTATTGGATTTTTCTAATAACAAAAAGTAGAAAATATCATTTTTTTTCAAAATTTGCGGTCTTTTTACGTTTATATCGCAAAAAATAAAAATCGCAGAGGCAATCAAATACCATCAAAAGAAAGCTCTATTTGTGGGAAGAAAAGGACGCAAATTTTGTTTGGGTACAACATTGCATGACCGCGCAATTACCAGTTAAAGCAGCGCAGTGCCAAAGTGTAAAAAGACCTCTGGTCATTTACCAGCAAAATGGTCCGGTCTGAAAGTGGTTAAACGCCCCTGTTAAACAGGGGCAGAAAAATTGGGCCAATGGCATCACCCAGAACCAGAAATGTTCTTCCAACATATCAGCGGAGGAGGAAGAGGATAGACAATCAACATAACAGGACAGTCACTCAGCATCAGCATAGGCAGTCTTGAAGGGATGTGATATTTCAAAAAAAATTATTCGGTTACATCAGCTTCAGGTGCTTGGTAGCTGTGGGTGATCCAAGACTGATTCATCTTGATGAAGGTCAGTCGATCAACTGATTCGGTGGACAGGCGCACCCTGTGATCGGTAACAAAGCCACCAGCAGCACTGAAGGTGCGTTCCGAAAGAACGCTGGATGCAGGACAGGCCAGTAGCTCAATTGCATACTGTGCAAGCTCTGGCCAGTGATCCATCCTCAAGACCCAGTAAGCCAGAGGATTTTCAGTGGGAAAGGTGTCCAAGTCTGACCTTGCCCCTAGGTATTCCTGCACCATGTAAATCAGACGCTGGCGATGGGTGCTGGAACCGATCATACCTTGGGGCTGCGGACTAAAAAATTGTCTGAAAGCATCAGTCAGACGGCCACCTTCTCCACCGCTCCTTCTGATCGATGCCTCAGCAACACGTTGTCCAGGACCAGGAGTTTCTAACCTCCCAGTCTCTGGGAACGCGTTGCACAGACCTTTCTGCAAGGCCTCCCGGAGATGTCTCATCCTCTGCTCCCTCTGCGATGGCAAGATAAGGTCGACAACCTTACCCTTGTACCGTGGATCAAGGAGAGTGGCCAGCCAGTAATGGTCCCTCTCCTTGATCCGAAGAATATGAGGATCCTTCTGCAGGCTTTGCAGGATCAGGGAGGCCATGCAGCGTAGGTTAGCTGAGGCATTCAGTCCGGAGTCCTCTGGGTCACTAAGGGCAACATGATCCACAGCTACCTCCTCCCAGCCACGTACAAGTCCACGTGTTTCTTGGGACTGTAAATCATCCCTACAAGACTGCTGCTGCTGCTGCTGAGTGCCAGCCTCCCCCTCCATACTGACACAATCATCCTCCTCCTCCTCCTCCTCCTCATCCTCTTCCTGTGTGATGGGTGGCACAGCAGGAACACTGTCTGGATAAAGGGGGCCTTGAGAGGCAAGGAAGTCCTCCTCTTCCTGCCTCTGTTCTGCCTCAAGTGCCCTGTCCATTATTCCACGCAGCGTATGCTCCAAGAGGTAGACAAGAGGTACAGTGTCACTGATGCATGCACTGTCACTGCTCACCATCCTTGTGGCCTCCTCAAATGGTGACAGGACAGTGCATGCATCCCTGATCATGCCCCACTGGCGTGGGGAGAAAAAACCAAGCTCCCCTGACCCTGTCCTGGTGCCGTAGTCACACAGGTACTCATTGATGGCCCTCTGCTGTGTGTGCAGCCGCTGCAGCATGGCCAACGTTGAGTTCCACCTGGTGGGCATGTCACATATAAGGCGGTTCGTGGGCAGGTTCAACTCCTTTTGGAGCTCAGCCAGCCGAGCACAGGCATTAAATGATCGGCGGAAATGCACACAGACTTTCCTGGCCTGCTTCAGTACATCCTGTAAGCCGGGGTACCTGCCCAAGAACCGCTGCACCACCAGGTTAAGGACGGGAGCTACAAAGGGCACATGGGTCAGTTGTCCCTGTCGGAGGGCGGAGAGGAGGTTGGTGCCATTGTCACAAACCACTATTCCTGGCTTAAGCTGGCGTGGCGTCAACCACCTCTCGGCCTGCCCCTGCAGAGCTGACAAAACATCCGCCCCAGTGTGGCTCCTGTCCCCCAAACAAACCAGCGCAAGCACGGCATGGCATTGTTTTGCCTGCGTACTTGCGTAGCCCCTGGAACGCCTACGGAGCACCGCTGGTTCTGAGGACAGAGCACTGGAAGAGGCCATGGAGGAAGAAGAAGAGGAGGGGGTGGAGGAGAGAGGTGTGTCACAACCAATAGTAGCATTTTGGAGGCGTGGTGGCAGAACAACCTCCAACACTACTGCACCTTGTCCTGCATCCTTCCCAGCTGCCAGAAGAGTGACCCAATGGGCCGTGAAAGACAGGTAACGTCCCTGTCCATGCCTGCTGGACCATGAGTCAGTGGTAATATGCACCTTACCGCTGACCGCCCTGTCCAACGAGGCAAGGACATTGCCTTCCACATGCCGGTAGAGAGCCGGAATCGCCTTCCGTGAGAAAAAGTTGCTTTTGGGGACCTGCCATTGAGGAACCGCACATTGTACAAACTCACGGAAGGGAACCGAGTCTACCAACTGAAAAGGCAGCAGTTGAAGTGCTAGCAATTTAGCCAAGCTAGCATTCAACCGCTGGGCATGTGGATGGCTGGGAGTGAACTTCTTTCGCCGATCCAGCAGCTGGGGCAGGGACATTTGCCTGCTATAATCGGACGTGGGTGTACCGCTAGCAGAGTTCCCGGAAGCACTTGGCTGTGACACACCTAATTCTACACCTTCATTCCTCTCAGAGCAGGTTTCAGAGAGGACTGAAGGTCTAGTGGGGTTGGAGATGCCAGCTGATGAGGAGCAAGGAGAGGTCCGCTTTGTTCTTTGGTGTGGGTCTTTGAGGTACGCTTGCCAACGAGCTGCATGGCAGGTCAACATATGTCTGGTCAAGCATGTGGTGCCCAAGCGGCTGATGTTTTGGCCACGCGAGATACGCTTGAGACATATGTTGCAAATAGCAGCAGTGCGATCTGATGCACTCGTCTCAAAAAAGGCCCACACCAAAGAACTTTTAGAATAACGTGCAGAGACAGCGCCCTGCACAGGCGGAGCTCTGCGGTGTGATTCAGTCGGTGTGCTGCCCCTAAGCTGGCCCCCGGAGGGCATCCTGCCTCGTTGGACATGTGCCTCCTCCTCCTCCTCCTCCTCCTCTCTCCTACCAGGCACCCACGTGGAGTCAGTGCCCTCATCATCCCCTCCCTTTTCATCGCTGTAGCAAACCTGGCAGTATGCTGCAGCTTGTGGAACATGACTGCCAGATTGCTGTCCTTCTTGAGCATTCCCTCTCTCTGCGCTCACGCTACTACCTTCCTCTAGCTGAGTGTCATCATCAGAGCCCACAAAACACTGGGCATCCTCCTGGAGCATGTACCCAACACTGTGCTCAAAGAGTTCAGGAGACTCCTCAGGAGGAGGTGGTGGGTCTAGGGAAGGAGTCACTGATGATGACATTGAGAGGAGGGAAGACGATGCGTTGGCAGCTGCTTTGCTAGTACCCTGAGACTTGGTGAGAGAGGATGAGGAGGATGAAGAGGGCTTGGTCATCCACTCTACCAAGTCGTTGACATGTTGCGGTTCAACATGTCCAGCTGCCGAAAAGAAGGACAAGCATGTCCCATGGCCACGTGCTGATGACAATGCACCGCGTCCACAACCAGCACTGTTGTCTCTAGACACAGAGCCTGCTTGCCCTCTTTTATCGGCTCGCGCCTGTCTGCCTCTCCTTGCTGGCCTTCCAGCCATGGTAATGGCCTGAAGGGAGTTGGGTAAAACAGCAGTGTAATGGAGTCACACAACACCCACTAAGCCCTGCAGATGGCTCTATTAGAGAACAGCAATAAAGGGTAGATACAGGTGTATATTGTGCTGGAGGCACAAAAAACCCACTAACTCCTGCAGATGCCTTTTTTTATAGAACACCAGAGATAAAGGGGTATATACAGATGTATACTGTGCTGTGCTGGAGGCACACACAACTTCCAATAACTCCTGCAGATGGCAAGTGGGCTCAAATAGAGAAGAGCTATGTAGGTGGATATAGCGGTGTGTACTGGGTACAGAGCACGCAGACAGCACGCACAAGCTCCTAACACTACTGACTGCAAGCTCTATTATAAAAGATAGATCACTAGCTATATAGGTGAGGTGAATATAGCGGTGTATACTGCGGTCAGGGCACACAGACAACAACCACTACACAACAGCAAGATCGAAAATCGGCCGAAAACGATCGGTGTGTACTGTGTTGAAGGTACACAGAACACCCACTAACTGCTTCAGACGCCAACACACTACACTAGGCCGCCGCGCTGGCGGCCTTATATAGTGTGGGGCGTGTACTACACAGCCTGAGCTATGATTGGCTACAGGCATCCTGCCTGTGGCCAATCATGGCTCTCCTCGCTGCTAGCGCTGTGATTGGCCAAGCATGCGGGGTCACAGTGCATGCTTGGCCAATCATCAGCCAGCAATGCACTGCGATGACGCAGTGCATTGTGGGCCGTGAGCGCCACACGAATTTGGCACGAACGGCCCATAACGTTCGGAATTCGCCAAACGGGCGTACGTTCGACTCGAACATGAAGCTCATCCCTACTTAGGGTAGTTCAAACACACCACACAGGTACATGGCTTAGAGTCGCCTAATGAAAGCCCTGTTGAATCCTCATTTATTGCTGTAATGCAGTAAAGCCGAATACACAGTATTAAATGCATCTTTTTTTATTTTTATTAAGTGCTGCAGGAAGGTTTAAAAAAAACATGTGCTGCTAGTAGAGTCATACCAAACCATTCACCGCAATGCCCCACTGAACACTACTATAATCATCATTAACCCTTGATGCAGCACTTACAAAAAAAAAAGAAGCATAGTGATTACTGTATATGCAGTCTAACTATATTACAATAATAAATTAAGAGGGTTTAACTAGATTTTAAACATTGTGTAAATCAGTCATACAGAGCATAGTGTTTGTTCTAAGCATTCTATGTATACCCTATTTACATCATACTGAGCCAGGAAATAAAGATAGCTGAAGACTCTGAAGTTCAGGTAATGAGGACAGCAGTGGCAATTATGCAATGAAGGAGGTTGCTGAAAGAGGGTGCTTTGACAGGTAAATATACCATAAGGTGTAAACCAGGGATATGCAATTAGCGGACCTCCAGCTGTTGTAGGACTACAAGTCCCATGAGGCATAGCAAGACTGTGACAGCCACAAGCATGGCACCCAGAGGCAGAGGCATGATGGGACTTGTAGCCTTTCAACAGCTGGTGGTCCGCTAATTGCATATCCCTGGTGTAAACATTCTGTTCATACTTGCACATTATGGCCAAAACTCTGGGGACCCAAAGTGGACTTCAGTTCTACTTTAAAGTGTTCTAAAGGCTGAAGGTAAAAAAAAACTTCTGTGTGCAGTGGCTCCCCAAGCCCCCCAATCTTTACCTGAGCCCCCTCTGATATAGCAATGTTCACAATAGCCTCGGCTGCATGGGGACGCTCCCTCGTAGTCTGAGACAGGCTGTCAATCTCAGCGAGTGATCCAGTGAGGAGAGAGTGGGAGGGCGGGGCCGAGATGCAGCTCTATGTATCTTATAAACGCATAGAGCAGCGGCTCAAGAGCAAGCATGCAGCAGTGCCCCCAGGACAAGCTGCTTCCTCTTGGGGCACTGCTTGAGGGGGAGGCACCAGGAGAGCCAGGGGGGGACTCAAAGAAGAGGATCGGAGCTGCTCTGTGTAAAGCCACTGCACAGAGCAGGTAAGTATAACATGTTTGTTATTTTTTTATTTAAATTTTAGATTTTCATTAGGTGATTACCCATCATCTTATACGTCATTAGCTACATCAAAACTGCATAATTATAACTCTAAACTTACTTGTGCACTCACATATTCAGTCCTCCTCTTATGCCCTACCACAGGTTGATGGTAGCAGTAGGTATGAGGATCAGTTTAGACACTTCCATGAGTTAAAACAAGTATTGCAGATTTAAGAACTGCAGTCCTTGCAAATTTATGTGCAAATTTGCTTGGAAGAATTTCTTTAAAGCATAAAGTACTGCATGGCATTTAAATTATGGCCATCTGGCTTAGAAGGGCCAATTAGATAGCTTTTGGATAAACCAACCCCCTCAGTATGAAAGGAGGGCACAGAACAGTTATAGTTTCAGTGTATTGGAAACTGCTGTATGGAAAATATATAGAAATCCACATGTAGCACCCTCTAGTGTGCTACTAGCAGTAGTGCAGGAAAATTCAGTCTGGCCCGGGGATAAACATGAGTCATGGAATCTGGCTCAAGATTATTAAAGGTTAGGACCACATGACTCATCCTGACAGTTCTTTAGTGCTTCCACCTGATTCTGGAATGTTGTAGAATGTTCTAGAAGTTAGTCGGAGGAAGCTAGGAGGGGTTGTCTTGAATATTTAGGGGCCCTTAGCCCGTCCCCAGGGTCTGGCAGGGGACTAAGGAATCCTTATATATAAATGAGCCATGCCAGCCAGAGGAGCCAGGTGGAAGATGGAGAAGCAGTGCTGAAGGAGTCTGTCGGTGGCCATTGAGGGACACCTGCTGGGGGGTTTTACCTCAAGCTGGAGCTTAGGAGGCCATCCCAGAAGGATCCTACCACAGGAGGCAGATGGTGGAGGGACCCTATCCAGAGAGGCAGCAGGAGCAGAGAGAAACAGAGTGAGTAGATCAGCACAGTGCAGGGACAGACATGGGGAGAGACTGACAGCTGTAGCAGGTCACATTTGAAGATAGCGGTGTGCCAAGTCTTCATCTAACCATGCCCTGGGAAGTCTCCAGTATGTGTGTGTGTGTCAGTCGGGTAGACTGGGAAGAGAAAGCAGCCAGGTGGACTGGTAAAGTGGCAGCCAGGTGGGCTAGCATTTCTGCTGGAAATGGAACTGGGATCATGGTCTACAGGGAAGTACAAGGTGATGCAGGGGGCAGTTCACTCCACATATGCTATTTTCAACAAGGGACTGAGAGTTCTTAGCCTGTAATGGGTTGTTGCTGAGCTAACAAGAGACTGTAAGTTCTGAAAAACGTAGTGAACCCAGCAGAGCTGTTCAGATGAGTCAAGTGTTGTGCGGGAGGAAGAAGAAGCTGTAAATAGGGAGGAAGTTGTGCCTGGTTCTGTTTGTTGGACATTTTTCAAGTTGGGCATCCCCTAATCCCTACCCCATCCAAGTTATCATCCCATAGTTTAAAAAAAAACAAGCCAAGAGACTGTTTTCTGTGTCTACATGCAAGAAGGAAATGCTGTTTGACTGGCTGTGCAGCAGTGGGTAACCCTGACCTCTACAACACCTACAGGGTAGTGCTACACACATAAAACACAACTTACACAGAAAACACACCAAGTTACACAACGGGGTGAAAATCTCAAATTTAAAGAACTATAAACACAAGAAGAAAAGTATGAGATATAAAATATATACATAATATAAACAAAACAGCGAGGCTTCCTAGCTCTCCCTATCCACCATAATTAAAACCAACAAAAAGCATGTAATTTCCTGGGAGCCAACATTTAAGGAATCATTTAAAGGTGAATATAACTAATACACCATTGCATAGTGTCCCAATAATCCAATGCATACTAGAACACTGAACTTAATTCCAGTACTACTAATGAATTGACACAAAGACATTTGTACTGAGGAGTATGGAGGAAAGATTCCTACAGTTAGACCTCCACAAATTATTCATTCACAAATTCATTCACAGTATTCATGTGAATGAATTCATTTTAATGCCGCGTACACACGACTGGACTTTCCGGCAGAAAAGGTCAGACGGAATCAATCCGTCGGATATTACGATCGTGTGTGGGCTCCAGCTGACTTTTTTCTTCAAAAACTCAGACGGACCTAGAAATAGAACATGTTTCAAATCTATCCGACGGACTCGAATTTCTATAGGGAAAACCATTCGTCTGTGTGCTAGTCCGATGGACGAAAAACGGTGCATGTTCATAACCAAGTACAAGACGGAAGCTATTGGTCTGGTAAAACTGGCGTTCGTATTGAAGCTAGCATATTCCTCACGTTGCTAATTCTGTGATCTTTTAATACAGTGCATTCTTTTTTTCTTTAGAATGCTAGAAGAATGAAGTTGTTTTGCTGCTCATATTCACAGAGACTTCTCACAACGTCTTTCTTCATTATTTATCCTCATCTCATGACTAATATTCTAGTTTTTTAAAGCCCGATCTCCATAAATAAAGTTTCCAATCATTTTTTATACTCATCTTTTATAATTTTTTTATTTCATTAATATTTATTTTACAATTACTTAAAAATAATTTTTTAGTGATCTCCATATAATTAGTTTTTTTGAGTTTCAAGTTACCACAATATTATTATCTTGTATTTTTTATTAACCTTAAGGAGGTTGGTGTCCCTTGTTAATTTGACAAAGGGGGTTATTTACTAAAGGCAAAATCATTTTTTTAAAGTGCAAACTACAAGTGCAAAGTGCACTTGAAATTGCACTGAAAATGCACTTGGAAATGCTGTCGCTGTAGATCCGAGGGGGACATGCAAGGAAAATAAAAAACAGGATTTTAGCTTACACATGATTGGATGATAAAATCAGCAGAGCTGCCCCTCATTTCAGATATACCCCTCAGATGTACAGCAACTGCACTTCCAAGTGCACTTGCAATGCAATTTCAAGTGCACTCTGCCCTTGTAGTTTGCACTTGAAGTGCAAAGTTGATTTTCCTTTCGTAAATAACCCCCATAGTCTTTTTGAAATGTACCTGCCTACTCACAAACAAACTGTCCTTTTCGAATAAAAGCACTTAGGGAAAATAAAATATCCATTTATTCTGGTTAATAAAATAAAGAGGAAGGAAACAATGGAGAAACTTTTGAAATCTGTGAAGCCTTTTGGCCCCCAGGGCATACATCAAGTCAGTGGAAAACAAAATTGGGATCTTGAGGAGTCCATATAATCGGGAGCACAATCTGGTCCAGGAATCTCAGAGATCAGGAAAAGCAGCAGATGGCATATCTGTCCCCAGGCTGTAATACTACAGCCTGCTTCTTCTGTCAGACCAGACTGAAGCAAGGCCATCACTTTCTTCTCTTCGCTGCAGCATTCCCTCCATGCTTCCCTGCAGCCTTTCTTGGAGGCTGTACCTCTGGTGGTGGACTTGTGGCAGGAGGAGGAGGGGGAGTAGGGGCTTGAGGGGCTTGCTCATATATATGGCTGTTTTCAGTGAGCTGTCCCCTCAACCCCTTCTGAAGGGCCTCAGCAAAAATTCCCTCACAGAGGAGGCGTTGGCCCTTCTCCAATTCCAGCAACCTGGTGGCCAGATAGCAGCCATAGGCCTCTTCAGCATTGGGGGGCTTCTCAGGAACTGGTTGGCTTCCAAAATGAGGGCAAGTAATGCCTCCTCTGTCATTGTTGCCTTCATGGGCCTTTTGGTGGTAATGCGGAGGGGTGACACCTGTGATTGTGTGAGGCTCCTACTGGGCAAAGCCACCTTATGGCTGCCACTGGCCACAGCCTCCTCCTGCCAGCCACTGGTCACCGCCTCCTCCTGGCTGCCAATGGGCATGGCCTCCTCCTGGCTGAGGCCTCCTCCTGGCTGAGCTCATCCTCTGTATAAAAAAAGGAACATAGTTGTAGTTTTTGCTTCATCAATCACACACAATTTTCAGCTCATGACTCGCAAATTGAATGTTAATAAATGGAAAAGGCTATCATTCTGATCCTAGCATTTTTCAAGATGGTGACCAACATTTTTGGCCACTACTGTCTAGTGATATGTATACATAATTTTTGGTATAAAATCATTGATTTGTAAGCAATTATAACATCTTAGTTAACATCATTAATATTAGGACAATCGATATTTCTAAAAAAATATATACCTGGTTCCAGCTGGGCGTATCCACTTCCTCCAAGGATGGAAGGGCCCGGTTGTTCCTGGGAAGCCTCTGCTGGGGTGGAGGGAAGGTTGGAGGGAAGGTTGCATGGAAGGGTCAAAAGAGATTCCCTCGCTTCAGTCTGGTCGTCCAGAAACCACAGTTTATGGAAGTACCATAGCTTGGGGACTAAACTTTATCTGCTGCTGCTCCTGATTTGAGTGAAGTCTGGATCTTCTTGTGCTCCCGCCTGTACATGTTCCTCAAGATCCCAATTTTATTTTCCAAAAACGTGATGTTTGCTTCAGGGACTCGAGTCCTGACAAATTCCAGAAGTGTCTGCAGTGTTGCCTTCCTTGCTTGCTTATTATAATACAAACTGTGTTTTGACCTTCCACAGATTTCTCATCTCCCTATATTTGTCAATAAAAATGCTCAAAAAATCGTGCTCTTTAAACGGATTAATTTTTTCTGTAAGACAATACATACGACAAAAACACTAATGTCAGTCCAAACTCTGATTATTATCTTATCCCAATATAGGGCACACACACACACATTGGACATACGACGCGTGCCATCTTGATAGGACTAAATCAACAATGTCAATCTAAACTAGCCCAATATAGGCCTCAATCTGGGCCTAGTTCAAATGTTACCTTCATTTAGGACGGTCGTCACTGCTGTTCGTCTGACACACAAATCGGACATACGACCAAGGCATGTTAGCTTTATATACTCTGCGCATGTGTCAAACTCCGCCTGCGTCGCCCACTCCTGATGTTCTTTTTGACGATTATTCCCCACCCCTTCAATCTTCGGTGTACAGTAGGAGTGTATTGAGAAAAATGGCAGAGACATATTGTGGAAGTAGCACGGAGGAAAGCCCGGAGCCACAAACATCTGGATCCAGGAGGAGATTGAAGGCCACCAACATGGAAATGGTAGAGATGGTGGGGATTTTAAGCAGGGAGGTTTATAATGGGAAACACGGTCTATTCACCCATCCGAATAGAAGAAAGGACGACATCATGTCAACTGTGGTCAGCACCCTGAAGCAGAAGTTTGGGGTGCGCCGGACAAAAGAGCAGTTGAGGAAGCGATGGTCTGACATAAAACTGAGGGAGCCGGATCAGTATCGCAACATCAAGAAGGAGCTTTAAAAAAGTAAGTACTTGTCATGTGTTCCTGTGACAGTGGGGTCACTTTGGACACAGGGTGAATAAAAGAAACCCCCGATATGGTCTGTGATAGCCATATTCAAGGCTGTATATACATTGTATATAGATTGGATGTATACTGTATATGGGGGTTAAGTATCATTGCTGTGAGGAATTAAGTTGTTTTGCATTTCTATTGTTCATTTAAGTCTGTCCTTGTGTGTATTGTAAAGTGCCAGACAGACTGGCTGCCAACCCTTTGTGAAAAGATGTGTATTGGGTGGGATCGTTTGAAGCCTAGCAGACGTCAGGATGAGGTGTTGAGTCTTGGGATGTGTGGGTGGAGCTGGGCCCTTGTTCATGTTAAAGCATGTGCCTTGAATTGTGTATAAAGTTACAATGTTTCTCAATAATAAATTCATTCCTACTACAGAAGAGACAGAGTGCGTCTCGTCTTTTTGCCAGAGGGGTCGGCTCCTATAGGAAAGGGTCGTTTAGCTGTGGATATTGGTAGCGAGTGGATGTGTGTCTAGGAGAGGGAACATCGTAAACGGCGTTAACCCCCTTTATATTAGGGGTGCCGTTACAGTTCCTATAATGATAATTAACTTGCATTGCTGCTCCATGTGCTTTTCTTTACTATTGTACAGTTTCAAATGGCTACATTCATGTTCGTGGGCAGTCATTTGTAGAAAACATTGTTTGTATAAACATCGTTCTGGTACTAGGTTATACCTACATTTTTGGTCATGCTAATTTGTCCTATTAATTGAAGTTTAGAATATTGTTGTATAGATGTCTTGGAAACTAGAATGAATTGCAAACTTGATTCAGTGGAATGTAAGGAGAGGACACTCAGCAGCTGTTTACACATCTGGACTCATTAGTGTGGGACACCAGAGAAAATTTTTTAGGGTAACCCACACAGGTGCTCCAGGGGATACTTGGGGTGTCTCCATCTGTGACACTTGGCCAAAAAAGGTAAGTATTACAGTTTGTTTAAAAGGGAATTTGAATCATGTCTTCAGCTTTTGGATCTCTTCCCAAACAATTGTACACTACTTCTAAGCAATGTTTTATATTCCTATTTCTGGACTCAAATATCTGTGTGCTAAAGTATACCTTTTCTTTCATTCTCATAGGAGAGAAAAGACTGAGACAACAGAATCCCAGGGACCCCTGACCTCGCCAGCCTGAATGGCAATTAAGCCCCAGCCCCCCGAGGATATGGAGGAATGAGAGGTGCAGGAAGTGGGTGACATGGGCACCCCACCAGGTGAGTCTCTGACACCCCAGCTTCAGGTAATCTATGTATGCCTGCATATTTCTAAATACATATTTTTACATCAATTTTAGGTGATGTTCTGGTTGTGGAAGGGGAAACGGCGGACCCATTTACAAGCGACAGTGCCCAAAGACTCATTGTGCAGATCATGACCTGGAATGGGGAAATCTATGCAATGCGAAATCGCCTGGACATCATGCAGAAGGAAATCAAGAACGTGATCGATGTTTTGGGGAGAATCTAATCCCTTTTTCCCTAAAACTAAATCGATCATGTTCTTCGTTTCCTTTTTAGATGACCACATTCTGTGCTTTTAATTGTTTAAAGTTTTAAAAGTCAAATTTTGAAGATGCACACAGTGTGTCAATATGTGCTATCTGCCATCAGGGGATCTCAATATGCATTTTGTGGGTGCAAACCCTTCCTCATAATGCTAGTAGGTGAGAGGAAGGGATTGCACCCACAAAACACATCCATTGATCCCCCATGATAGAAGATAGCACATGTTGACATTACCCATTTGGACTCCCAATTTGTGTGCATCTTCAAAATGTGGCTTTTACAGGGGTGACATCACCCCATCCGACACTATAATGTCTGATATTGCCTCCAAGTTTTATATACGGTGAACTTTGTAAGTTCCAGTGTTGTGTATGTTATGTTTTAAAACATGGCTGTTTCTAAAAAAAATCTAAAAAAAAATTATATAATACCAGAAATTTTTTTTTGTGAAAACCAAAAAAAAACAAAAAAATTATATTGAGTTAAAAATCTAAAACCCCCCCAGAAAATTGTAAAAAAGCAAAAATAACGTTTAACCAGATTTTAAAAATGCACATGTGTGAATGTGCACAGAGTAGACATTTTAGAAGACAACAATGTGTGGCTTCTTCATTCAATACTCAATACCAGTTTTGTAAGTAATTTTGTGTTTACGGTGACAATGGGGCTTATTTACTAAAGGGAAATCCACTTGGCACTAGGAGAACCTAGGAGACAGCCAAAAAGAAAAGCAAGCAAGAAATCAAACTCTAGGTTTTAGCAGCAAAAAAAAATTCAATTAAGAAAAATTTTAAACATTTTCTTGCATTGCAATGGCCCCCTACACATAAAGATATTCACATAGCTCTCCCAAAATTGACGGGTGGTTTGGGGTGCCAAGCCAGTACAGCCAGTATCCAGGCCTGTCAGGGAAGAATCAGGAATAAGTCCGGCCTCAGGCCCAACTGATGAAAGATAAATTAGAGAATGTTTCCTTAAAAAATTATGTAGTATGCAACAACACAGGATGATGTGGTTTATTTTGTTCCTTTAAGCTTGGGCAGTCTCCAGGGTCACATGTCCCACATCTATCCATTCCATGCATGTGCTTTCACTGTGGAGACACTTATAAATTTGTAGTGTTAGGACTGCAAGCAACACAGGGTGTCCTGATGAGGCCTTGTAGCTTTCACATGCGTTTGCAAATGTGTGCTAACTAAACCCCTGCTTTTAACAGACGGTTAGACAGGTTAATTTGGTTGGTCAGCAGACTGGTTGGTGAGTTGAGCTATGGAATTGTTTTTGTCTTACATATTGATTGCTGTCAGAAACAGGCAGAACTGGCTAGCCATTATCTCGAAGGTATTCTCCACAACTCTTCTCGCTCTGGCTAGCCAGTAGTTAAAAACCCTCCTCTCCGGGGTAAGGGTTCTTTGGGGGAACGACCTCATCAGGTGCTCGCCCAGACTGAAGGCTTCATCAGCAATGAAGACAAAGGGGAGTCCTTCCATGTTATCCGCATCAGATGGCAATCCCAGGCCACTAGTCTGGAGACGCTGGTAGAACTCCGTCTGGGTGAAGACTCCTCCATCCTCCATCCGGCCATTCTTCCCCGAATCCACATACATGAATTCATATTGTGCCGACACTACCTCCATCAACACTACACTATTAAACCCCTTGTAGTTGTAATAGTAAGACCCCAAATGGGGGTCATAACATTGCAAATAAATTACACAAAAACATTCTTGCATGACATCAGTATAACATTTATTTGAGGGAGTACTTAAAAAGACAAAAATATAAGGCCTACTTATCAGATTCCTCACCTCCTCTGATGAGCCATTGATACAATTGTATGAGGGGGAGGGGAAGGGTTATAAATGAATTTAAGGACACACATTACATTTGGACACATTTTAGGCGGTGGGGGAGGTTTCCAAATGTATTTAAGGACACACATTACATTTGGACACATTTTAGGGGGTGGGGGAGGGTTGTAAATTAATTTAAGGACACACATTACATTTAGACACATGTTAAGGGGTGGGGAGAGATCTAAATTAATTTAAGGACACACATTACATTTGGACACATTTTAGGAGGTGAGGGAGAGTTATAAATTAATTTAAGGACACACATTACATTTGGACACATTTTAGGGGGTGGGGGAACGTCATAAATTATTTAAGGACACACATTACATTTGGACACATTTTAGGGGGTGTGGGAGGGTTATAAATTAATTTAAGGACACACATTACATTTGGACACATTTTAGGGGATGTTTCGGGGAAAGCAGTACAATGGAGCTGACAATATATATCGTTAAAGGCATTAGGCTATAGGTGTATATGTTAGTGAAGGAAAATATGCATGTAGGCCAAACAGAAATCTTAAAAAAGCTTCCAGCATGCATGAGGATAAAGGGGACATTCACAGCATATTCCAATCATGGTAATTAGGTAATGATGAAATAAATACAATACATTAGCAAACATTAAATATATATATAATGTAATGTTAAAGGATAAAACTTACCTTAATATAGTCCTTCTGCAGAACCTGCAATTATGGCAGAACAGGTCTCTGGGATAATGATCCCCAGAGCCTGGGGGGATATGCCTGTTGAGAACTTGAGGTCCTGCAGGCTTCTCCCAGTCGCCAAGTACCGCAACGTAGCGACTAGCCTCTGCTCCGGAGTGATGGCTTACCGCATGCAGGTATCCTGCCTACTGATATAAGGGGTCAGCAAAGACAACAGACGGTGAAACACAGGGTCCATCATCCTGAGATAATTCCTGAAATCCTCAGAATTATTCTCCTGGATCTCACAAAGCAAAGGTATGTGCAAGAATTGGTCACGCTGGAGTAACCAATTCTTGGTCCATGAACTCCTCCTCACCCTGTTCATGGATCAGGCTTGGGTCAAAGTATTAACCCCAACACCAAGCCCCCACACAGCACGAACTCGAGAACGAGTCTGTCCACACACTATGGCTTCAATACGGTCAGCTGGTCAGAACAAACTTACACAAACGCACTGAAGAACAGCAAGTGAACCTGTGAAGAGTGAGCTGAAGAACAGGAACGAGCGGAGCAGAGCGCAGTAAAACCATTAGAATAAGCTGGAGTCTGAAAAGCGTGAATCGTCTCTAACCAAACTTCTACTAACACGAGATAAACACGCAATCAGCAGAAGGAGCCCAAAGGGTAGCGTACTGGGTCTTGGACTTCCTTTTTATAGTCCCGTTGTACGTGCTGTACGTTACCACATTCTAAACGGGCGGACTTTTGGAGTGATCATGTGTGGGCTAGTCCGTTCGTTCAGAGGTCTGTCGTAACTCTGCTGAAAAGTCAGTCGGGAAGATCGTCGGACTTAGTCTGCCGGAAAGTCTGGTCATGTGTACGTGGCATTAGGCTCATCTAATAAGCTGGTTAAGAGCAAAGGTGGTGTATCTCAGATGACAAATGACAATAGATATCGGTTCTCAAATGACACAAATTGAGACACTGTAGCTTACAATCATATGCACTAATAAATAGCACAAATTAGATGCTCAGTGAAATCCTAGGTCTGAGTATGTATGCAATATCACGTGAGGAATTATGCAATTCAGTATAGATACTGATTCTCATGCCTATTAATAGACAAGACTTGAAGTGAAGTGACGTTTTTATCCATCAGATTTTATCAGAGGAAAATCCATAAGCATATTTGTCACTGTCTGCCTTTCTATGCATCCATTAGAAGGCCATTCCCCATATATAAATTGATTTCCAAGTGCAGCAATTCAGGTTAGCATTACATTAGCATCACTTACTTAGAAAAAGCATGACTCTGGGGGGAAAAAAGGAAAAATATTTCACTTGTGTAACATAACAACGTATGCACTTATCTCCCATACCAAAATGTTCCTCTCCTGGCTCATTACTCAAATCCTCTCATAGGATCATTATTATAATTCCATATCTTTCCCTGTGCCCAGGTGTATGGATATCACACTGCACGCATAACTATGCCACTTTCTGGACCCAGAATTGATGTCACATTTACACATTTCAATTTACCTGAACCTGGTCATTTTCACTTCAACCTGGTCTTGATATGTTTCCATATGGAGCAAAATGCTTCAATGTAATTTCACAGTTTTCTTTCTAAATTCTTTGGTTTAAAGGATTCAGGGGAAAAAAAGGGCACATGAAGAGATTAGGGTCAGTTAGGAAACTGCACTTGATTGTGATTGCTAGCTCTTTGGGGAATCAACTCCCTTTGCTGCCTATTTTGCTTTTGTTCTTGTTACTGGGGGCTTTTTTGTTTTTAATTTGATTTTGTGGTTGACTAGCAGTCAGCAGTCAATTTTAGCTGCTATCCTGTCTATAGCAAATTTATTTTCTTTCTTTTTCTGCTGCAAGGCTTCCCGGTAAAAATGAACTTTTGTTCCAGGAAGAGTGCGGTGGAGGGGAGCAGTATAAGTTACAAATATCTAGAGCTGAGGTTCAGCTATAAACACTGACAGTACTCTTAAGCCTTGTACACATGGTCAGACATTCCGACCACAAAATCCGTCAGATTTTTTCCGATGGATTTTGGCCGAAACTTGTGTTGCATACACATGGTCGGACAAAGTTGTCGGAGAATCCGATCGTTCGGGAAGAGGTGACGTTCGTTGCGTACAACAGGACTACGTAGAGGCTAGTAGCCAATGGCTTTGGTCTCGTAATTTGATCTGAGAATGCGTGGCACTTTGTCCGTCGGAATTCGCTAAAAACGATCGGAAAAAGTCAGATCGGATTTTTTGTCTGAAAATTTTAGATCCAGCTCTCAATCCGTTGGATTCGACAACATAATCTGATGGGACCTTTTTCCGACGGAATTTCCGACCGTGTGCATAGGGCATTACTCTCTGTCAATAGCACATTTGGGCCTAGTATCCCTGATTAAATTTGTCCTACTAGCCAATTTTACTAGCCTAAACCCCTGCCTGTGCTGTTTGCCTCTGGTAAATTTAGACCCAGTCTTGCTCATTGAAATTGTCTTGCTTCTGGCTAGTTCTGGCCAATTATATCCTGCTGTGTCATCTATTGTCTCTTAATTCCTCTAGTAAAACACCCGCCTGTACTTTTTGTCTTATTCCTTTTATTCCTCATTAATCACTCGGTGGGTGCCCTATAACAGTTTTACTGCTACACGGCAGCAGCTGTGTGCCGGATCATGTGTATATATGTGATTTTGCACTTCTTGTCTGCAGAGGGAGTGCCCAGCAATGCTACAGCCAAATATATGCTGCCAGTGTATGCTGCCGGTGGGCTCATTCAGTTCACAGCGCATGCATCAAAGCACATGCATCAAAGCACATTCATTAACCACTACGTGTTCAGCTAATATAGATAAATAGCTGGAAGGGAGTCATTTCAATGCTAAAAGGTGTATATTTATACAGTCTCCCACATAGAGTGTACAGTGGAGCTCTCTGTGATCGCTGTGTTCCTTGAACAAGGCCAATTAAATTGTCTCAATACCATGTGATTACTGTGTCCAGTAACAGTGATCACATGATCACACGTGTAACCAAAAGCTGCATACCTGCCATGTACAATGGCTGGCTGCTCTGATAACAGTGTATGCCAGTGTAGCCATTCTTTCACCAGAACAAGTGCAGTGTCACTACAGTGACCTTGTACTGCTATAGCGATGATCAGAGACAATGGCTGGCTACACTAATATAAAGTGTCATTAGAGCAGCCAGCCATTGTGCATGATCCCTGCCGCAGCAGGGCACAAGACCAGTGCAGCAAGTCACAGTGTCCTCAATCACCATAAGGCCTTGTTAACATGTGCAGTGCTCGCTGAAGAGCGTTCCATTTTCGGATTGCTCTTCAGAGAGCATTTGACAGGCAGTTATGAGTCATTGTGTCACCTCCTCACCACACGATTTAACCCTTTGAACCCCGCACAAGTACCCCTATTCACTTCAATAGGTCGCAATCAGCATCTGCTAAACCTGTCAAAAGCAACAAGGGTATAATTCCTGCCACAGCATTTTAGCCACTGTATGTGTACACCCCTGGCTGCTGCCTCTGCAACTAAAGGGGGTAGCTCAACTGCGAGAGTTTACCTTCCCTCAACCTGACATGTGAATGAGCCAATGGCAGTGTCCATAAATGTAATAGGTAGTCAGAAAATTAGAGGTGCTCCTTGGATGTTGGGCCCCTCTATGTGGCTAGTCTGTGAATATTAGAAACATCTTAATAATGAATCACTTTGTGTTTCATTTTCAGTATGCATTTTCCAAAGACTAGTGGCAAAAAATGAAGTCTTCAAAAGACTCCTTATGCCTCTTAGAAATTACTTTGAAGTGTTTTCTTTCCAAAATGTGGTCATTTTGTCTGCGTTTCCACTGTTCTAGTGCTCCAGGAACTCTAAAAATGTGATAGGTAGTCAGGAAATTAGGTGCATAATGTATGCCCCTAGAATGCTTAAAAGTGCTCCTTAGTTTTCAGACTTCTCTATGGGGTTAGGCTGCAAAAAAGTCCCACACATGATATCTCTATACTATAATTATAAGCATGCCTAGACTGTGCATTAGAAACATTTTATGAATTAACAACTTTTGTGCATTAGAAACATTTTATTAATTAACAACGTTTTCTAAAAATACATTTTTATTTTCCTTCCTGCATTTTACAAAAACCTGTGGCAAAAAGTGACATTTTCAAAAGACTTACTATGTTTTTCAGACTTTACCTCAGGGTATTTGTTTTTCCAAAATTAAGTAATTTTGTGGGTGTTTCTCCTGTCCTAGCACTTCAGGACATTCTGGGAAATGTGATAGGTATTCAGGAAATTAGATCATTTATGGTTCTTGAAAGCCAAAAAGGTACTTCTTGGATTTTGGGTCCCTCTATGCATCTAGGCTGTGAAAAAGTCTCACATATGTGGTATGCTCATACTCAGGGCGAGTAGCAGAATGTGTTTTGAGAGGTAATTGTAAGCATGCCTATGCTAAATGTGAGAAATAACTTGTTAAAATAACAGATTTGTGTAAAAAAATAAAAGTTATATATAATTTCTTTATATTCCAAAAAAGTGGGAGAAAAAAATTACAAATTCAAAAAACTTACCATGCCTCTTAATAAATACTAGATATGCAAACAACAAGAAAACTTTGATTTGTTTTGTATTCATTCATTAAGTAAATCATTTCATTTTGACATAATCGTTATGTTAAAAGGATTCAGATTTCATTTTGTATATTCAGATTTTTTATTCCAAATCGATAGGTAATTTTTTGGAAGTTATTTCAGATTAATTTGTTAAAATAAACACAGCCCACATCAGCTGGTTAAAAAAACATGTGGCCGCCATATCCTTAACAACTATGACTCATCTGCCATCAGTGGGGTTCTCACTGACAGCAGAATGTAAACAAAAGGAACAGTGCTGAATAGCTGGTTGTTAAGGATAGAGAAGCAGAATGTAAACAAAAGAAGAGTTAGAAAATGTTAAAAAAAACAGCGTGGGCCCACCCAAGATTCATAGCAGACCCTTATCCGAGCATTCAGCCTGGCAGGCTAGGAGAAGGGGTCACGAGCAAGCCCCTGAACCATACCAGGCCCCATGCCTTCAGCAAGGGGGCTGTTTTGGGGGAGCGGGATACCCCAAAGCACCTTGTCACCATGTGGAAATGTGAGTTCCCACTATGCAGAGTTGTGAACAGGGCATGACAGCTGAGCGTTTCTGTCTACTCCCTACTTGTATAAAGATGGCCATACATTATGCAATCTGATTGTGTATTTAGTGAGAAGGGTGATTACTGATTGATTGCATTTCATTTAAAAAACGCACACCTGGGAACGGGTGGGTGGATGATGCCGGGTGTGTGCTAATGAGGTCTGCTGGTCAACTCCTTCCTGTGTGATGACCTAAAGTCTGATCAGGAAGGAGACATTACTACTGGAAATGTCTGGAAACATGGACTAGGACAAGAAAAGTAAGTGACTGTAGATTTAATAGAAAGCTTTGATATTTTTGCAAAAAAAAGTACACGAATGCTATATTGGTGCATAGGGGAGCTGGAATATAGAAAAAAAAGTGTGCAAAAGGTGAACTTACCCTTTAAAAAGAAAAACTAGACAGCATCTCTAACAACCTGCAAAAATTGGAAGAGAACTTCAGGAAAACTCCTGGAAAATATGAAATCATAATTGTTCAGTACCCAAAAAAAATAAATAAAAATAAAGATAATGTTCACATCAAAAATGACAACTATTTTAAGAACTTCTACAAAGACATTCCAAAAGAAGAGTTAACTGTAGAAAAAAAAATTATCACTAAATGGAATAGAAGAAAAAAAAAATCAAGATTTCCAAAACCTACTAGATTTATCAAATAGACTACAAGAAATACCTTAAAAAAATTAAACACCTGCAAAGTAAAAAATCCAACAGTATCGATGGTATCCTGCCAAAGAAAATTAAACACAGTTTTCCAGGGGGGCGTGGCCTGCCTGGACCGAGGACGGGCGCTTTTCAGCAGAGCTCCGCCAGGCCTCCGTGAATCTGGTGCCATCCTCCACTCCAGACCGCCCTAAGTGCACAAAAATCACCTCATCCTGCTCCTCGGACGCTTCTCCACAGGTCAAGGTACTTTTGATCGCTATTCTCCGCTTGGGGACCGCAGGATTCCATCCGTTCTGGCTGCTGGGGGCCGCCGCGCCGGGCGCCATCTTGCGGCCTACTAGGCCTTCATAATCCCCGGACTTTCCTGCGGAGCTACCCGGCGGCGGAACCGGACATCCCGGAGGGGGCATACTCGGCTGCCGCACCGCTGCACCGCTGCACACAGGAGGCTCCTGGGATCCCCTGCCCTGCACCCCTCCGGCCTGGTGAGTCCCCTGTGGGGATATTTGAACTTTCTTCTGCCTGCTCCCCTCCAATTCTCTCTCCCCCCCCCCCCACACCATCAGGAGGATTCCTTGCTGGGCCACCCCTGGGGGTTTATGAGGACTGGTTCGCTGCTATCCTTATACCACTGCATCAGGCAACAATAATCCCTGGCAGCACCCTCCGGGCGAGTCCCTGGCTTCGGCCTATATTGGTTCCTGGTGGCCATCTTGCTACACCCAGGTTTTCACAGCTCCCATTGCCACAGCTCCACAGGGTGAAGGGGTTAAAACAAAAACGAGCCTCCTGACATTGACTGCACCTGTCGCCAGTAATTAATATGACCGCGATCATTTTTAACCACCGTGGCTCCTAAATGAGTTAGGGGCCCATCTAATCTCCACGACCCCCGCTAAACAACACTAGCTACTAATAGATCCGGGGGTAAGCTTTTCTTATCTCTACAGTACCAAAGCACCCCATGGGAAAAATCGGTCAGCAACAGGAACATTACAAACGTATCCCTGAACAACAACAGACAGGGCCTATTATGGATCGTTTTGTCACCAGAACTCAACTTGCGCCCTCTCATTCTCCACCGGATCCCTTCGCCATTATGGATTCAACTCTGGGGATTGAGGGCTCTGGCTCCTCCTCGGCTAATGCTCTCCAGGCCCCTGACCCGGGTCCCCCCTCAGTGCAGGGGGTCCTTACCCCTGCTATCTTGGATGCCAAATTGGACGCTAAATTGCACCTTTTGCTTCAACAGATCACGACTAATGTCTCGGCCGAGGTAAATAAGCTTGCGGTGGAACTGAGAAAGGAGATCAACCAGCTGGGTGAGCGTACAGACACACTTGAAAATAAGTTTGACGAGATGGTTAGCTATGTCCAAGCCGTTGAAGAGGACAATCACAACCTTCGCCTCTCTGTCTCCCAACTACAGCTGCAACAGGAGGACCTGGAGAATAGAGAGAGATGCCAGAACTTACGCTTTAGGGGTATCCCGGAGACTGTGGGTGACTCTGATCTACGTTCTTACCTCCTGGGCCTCTTTAACACCCTGGCCCCCACGGTCGTGGACATAGACTGGCGCCTTGACAGAGCACATCGCTCCCTGGCCCCCAAACCTCCTGCTGGAGCCAGACCCAGGGACGTTGTTGTCCGATTTCACTTTTTTGAAAGCAAGGAGGCACTGATCCACTCCACACGCAATAAACCTCAAATAACCTACCAAGGGGTGAAACTGCAAATTTTCAGTGATCTTTCTCCCATCACTCTGGCAAAACGTAGGAACCTCCGGCCGATCACCTCCCACCTGCAACACCACAAGGTCCCATACTTCTGGGGGTTTCCCTTTCGTTTGATGGTGTCAAAAAACGGAACTCAGCACGTCCTACGGGACCTTCCGGAAAGCAAAACCTTCTTAAAGAACCTTGGTCTTCCTCCCCTCCCTGAGGAGGACATACATCCCGCCGAAGTCCAGATTTGTCCGTTACCCAACACTCCAAGCCGCATCTGGACGCCCGTGCGAAGCAAGACCAGGAGGCACCTCTCTACACCTCAGCGCCCGCGGTTCTCCAAGCAACCTCCCTGAACCCTCTCGACACTTCTCTTGTGGTTCAGTTTATTTGCTACTTTGACCCTCTCATTTTTCCCTTCCTCCTGTGTATGGGAAGGGAGCAGTTCCTGTTGCTGTGGCATCAATCAGTCTGTCCTTTGCCTTGACTCGTCAAGCTGGGACTTTTTTTTTTCCCCACCCCATGGGGCTCCGTTTGTTTGTTTTTTCTACGAGAACTATAGGATGTTATTGTTATTTGTTCATCTACGAATTCATAAGGAGAGTTGATGGCCCTTCCATTTTTTCAGTCCGACCACCCCTGGTGTTCGTCCGGCCATGACCCTCTTGACCTGGGTTGACTCCCTAGGTCCCCTGAGGCACATGATGCCCTCAGGTCGTGCTAATGTTTTTTTTCTTTTTTTTAGCTCTTTTTATTTTTATTTTTGTGGTTTATTTTTTGTTGTTTTTGTTACTGTATTTTACTAATGTTTTATGTTCTACTGTGTCCACTTGTAGAGCTCAGTTTCATTATTCTCCTATGCACTACAAAGGTTGGTTAGGCCTCAGGCTATCCTGGCTTTGGGCGCTTCTATTTTTTTCTCATTGCCGGGGTATACCTGACGCCAAAGTCGCATTTTCTTCAATGATGCCCCGGTGTAATGTTGTTTACTATAGACTGTGCCACTACTCCCAGGTACTTACCATTGCTTATCTTAACGCACCCTTATGGCTTTAAAAATTCTGTCCTATAATGTTAAAGGCCTAGGTTCCATACGTAAGCGCTGGTTGGCCCTGAAGGAATTCAGGTCCTCCGGTGCGGACGTGATTCTGCTGCAAGAAACTCATTTTAGAGCGGATGGCTCCCTTAAGTTTGCCTCTAAACATTTCCCTACCTCCTTCCTGGCCTCTGACCCTACAGGCAAGGCAAGGTTTGCGATTTTGATTAAGAAGTCGTGCTCTATTAAGGTTACAAAATCCCATGCAGATCCCCATGGCAGGTACCTAGTTTTAGAATGTCAACACTTGAGCACCTCCCTGACCCATGTCAACCTGTATGCCCCTAATGTTGGGCAGCTTGACTTCCTTAGTACCCTGCTTGACTCCCCTCATTGCCCATCCCAGCCTTTCATGATAGTTGGGGGGGATTTTAACTTGGTCATGTCTCCCTCCAGGGATAGGAAAACTCTGTTCTCATCCACATCCTCCAGGAAGTTGGCTTCCCAAGCCACCTCATTCCGCCAGCTCATCAGGTCCCATCGGCTCTTCGACTCATGGAGGATCAAGCATCCCACAGCTCAGCAATTCACCTTTTATTCTCCAGCCCATAAAATGTACTCGCGGCTCAATCACTTTCTTATTTCCGCCCCTCTCATCCCACACGTGGTCGACTCTGAGGTGTTACCGATTACCTGGTCCGACCATGCCCCCATTACCCTAAACCTCTTGCTCACTCAGGCTTATCCTAGATCTTGTCACTGGAGGCTTAACAGCCACCTCTTACATTCTGAAAGCTCCCGCTCGGTGCTTGCGAAGAGCCTCACGGAATTTTTCCAACTGAACACAGGGTCGGTCCCGGATCTTCAGAGGCGCTTGTATTGCAGAGAGCTCTAGATTGAAGAGGGATAGGTCCGCACTTATCCGATCACTAACCTCTGCTCTTCTCACGGCTGAGCGAAAGCTCCTGGCCGCCCCCACGGTGGAAAGGCTCCGGAGGGTCACTCTCCTTAGGGAACAGATTAAAACAGCACAACTCAACCGGGCAGCCAAATCGCTGCTTTGGATGAGGCAGAAATTCTACGAATTTTCCAATAAACCACATACAATGCTAGTCAACAAACTGCGTCCACGTGCATTCAATTCTTTTCCTGAGTCTCTTTCCCGACCTGACGGATCTAGGACCTACTGCCCTCGTGAAATTTCAAACATTTTCGGTAAATTTTACCATAAACTCTACAACTGTCTTTCCCCGGAAAACCATTTTCACTTTACTCAAGAGAAATTTAGAGCCTTCTTCTCCAATCTTAAACTCCATAAACTCTCGTTGAGCGATCTAGAGGCCCTTAATAAGGCGGTATCGGCGGAGGAGCTTTCTGACGTAGTGCGGGATCTTCCATCGCATAAGTCACCTGGCCCTGATGGACTCCCCTATTTCTACTATAAAACCTATCTAGACATTTTAGGACCTCACATGCTCACTTTATTTGATACTTTACTACAGGGGACCCCTCCCCATCCACATTTCTCACACTCCTTCATCTCAGTGATCCCCAAGCCGGGCAAGGATCCCTCCATCCCAGATAATTATAGGCCCATAGCCCTTCTGAATTCTGACTACTAAATATTTACTAAAATTCTTGCCTCCCGGCTATCGGTTCTTGCCCCCAAACTTATTCACAGAGATCAGGTGGGGTTTGTGCCTGGCAGACATGTGGGTGACAACACCCGCCGCACGATAAACCTGGTCGATCTTCTGGATAGGACCAACACACCAGCACTCCTACTTAGCTTAGATGCCCAAAAGGCCTTTGATAGGCTCAGCTGGCCTTATATGTTCGCCACGCTCAAGGTTTATGGGTTTCGGGGCCCCTTTTTGAGGGCACTGGAAGCTTTATACTCAACGGTCATTGCCCAGGTACAGATGTCGTCCTTTCTGTCGCCTCGCTTCCCCCTGTTGAATGGTACTCGGCAGGGGTGTCCTCTATCTCTGCTAATATTTATTTTATGTCTGGAACCCCTGGCCGAGGCTGTACGCTCTCATCCAGATATCCGTGGGGTGGTGATGCGACAGGGAGAGTACAAATTATCACTTTTTGCTGACGACGTCTTGCTAACTATTACCAATCCACAGATATCCCTCCCCTCATTGCACAAGCTACTAACATCCTTTGGGGGTATTTCTGGGTACAAGGTTAACACCTCTAAGACTGAGGCCCTCCCCATACACATCCCTGCCACACAACTTTCTAGACTAAAAGAATCTTATCCCTACAGATGGTGCAGTGATTCACTCAAGTACCTGGGGGTTTTTCTGACCCCTTCTTATTCCCACCTGTTCCGTGCGAACTTTCCTGCCCTGTTTCAGGATATAAATAATTCACTACTGACCTGGTCTAAATACCCTATATCCCTGCTGGGCAGGGTCAACGTCTTGCCCAGACTGCTCTATCACTTTTAGACACTGCCAGTTGCCGTTCCGTCCCCTCAGCTTAAACTTCTCTGACGACGTTTCCTTAAATTTATTTGGGCAGATAGGTCTCATCGCTTTGCCAGCTCTGTGGTGTTTGCGCCCGCGGGTCTGGGGGGGTTGGGTGCTCCGGATATTGTGAAATATTATCAAGCTACCCATTTACAAATTCTTGCTACCTGGTCCTCTCTTAATGCCACGAGTCGGTGGGCTACTATTGAAAAGGGGGTCCTGTATCCGGTTCACCCATGCTCCTTGATCTGGGGCGCCCCATCCCCACTGCCCTCTACCCTTAGACGTCAATGTACGGCCCCGATGTCATTTACCTTGGACCTTATAAAAAGTGTAACAAAAAGTACTCGGCCTGCCCCCCCCCCCTCACGAATGTCTTATTTAATCCTACTATCCCTGATGGACTGTCCATGGGTAGGATTTCCCCGTGGCTAGATCCCCCTCTTTTCCAACTTAGAAACCTGGTACATCCTGTCTCCCGTAGACTCCACGCCTTTGAGACCTTGCGAGAAAAATATGACATTCCCAAACATTCGTTTTACTTCTACCTACAGGTGAGACACTTCTTTAACTCTAAATCTCCGACCTTAATTCTTGACACTCCCACAGCTTTTGAGCATCTCTGCGATCAAGGCCCACATCCACCTAATTTAATTTCCTCTATTCACCGAATCCTCCATGAGTCGACCCCTCTAACCGAATTTACGCATCTGTATATGAGTAGATGGTCTCAGTTGTTGGACAAACCTATCTCCCTGCAGACGTGGGATAGGATTTGGTCCTCTACTTTCAAATCCTCTAAGTGTGTCACTCAAAGGGAAACGGCAATAAAAATCCTTATGTTTTGGTATAAGACCCCCAATGTCATCCACAAATACGATCCCTCAGTCTCGCCATCTTGTTGGCGATGTGGACTTGACATTGGGTCATTGTTCCATATCTTCTGGACATGCCCTTTGATACGGCCTTTCTGGATAGCGGTGGGGTCTTTGGTGGTGGAGGTGACGGGGGTATCCCTCCCGATTGATCCCCTACATTGCTTGCTGGGTCTCCCTATACCAGGTATACCTAAAAACACCAATCGACTGGTTTCCTACATTTTACTAGCCGCTAAAAGGTTTGTCCCATTGTGTTGGTTGCCCAGTGCAACTCCCCCCTGGCCTAGGTTACTCCAACTGGTGTCTGAAATTAGGAGAATGGAGTATTTGACAGCCTCGGTGCATGATTTGGTTCCCCAGTTCAATAAAGTGTGGGAACCCTGGGATCGATCAGCATATGGGGCCCCCCCTGCCGGTACATCCATCTGAGTGCAGCTACCGACCGGGGCCCTTTGTTGATGGCTACCGCCCCCCCCCCCTTCCCTACCCAGTCCTCCGGGTAACCTGTCCCCTCCCCTCCCGGGGACATACTATGCTGACCATGTGAATGTTTGGATATTTTTTTTTTTTTGCCTTTCTCTTTTGGCCTCCGGCCTCTTGTTGTTCAGAATAGTTTGCTTGATTTACATTAACTGTTTGTTATTTACAGTACAAGATACAGATACGCAGTTCACCCTTGTGCCTGCGTCTGTGGACATTTTTCTGTCTGTTGTAACTTATGTCTTACACCTTGATCTATATCTCTATTTACTGATTCTTCCAATGCTCTAGTGTATTGTTTTTGCTTTGAAAATTAATAAAAATTACAATTATTTAAAAAAAACAGTTTTCCAGATTTACTTTTGTAATATGTAAAGTGTTTAACCTAGCCTTTAGTGTTGGTTATTACCCTCACTTATGAAACCAAGGCTTCATAACACCCATCCATAAGACAGCTGGGAGAGTATATTGATGACCCTAAAATATCCTGACCCTCATCCCTGGTAATTTAAAAATGGTAGCAGCAGGAAATTGGGACTATGATGTTGCTCAGTTTAAGAAATATACATAGGTAGTAAAATGTAAAGTTTTATTACATAAAACATCAATATACAGGACAGGTTCAATAAAATGATTGACAAAGCATATTGAGAAATATTTTTACTGGTCACTGATGTCCATGAAACAGAGGTGGCCAGCAGTAGATGTTATATCCCAACATGTTTCACCAAAATTGGCTTCTTCAGGGGGTTATTTATAGACCACCAATATCCATATAGCTCTAGTAACAATAAAAATATAAATAATGATAGTAATAAATCATAAGTGATTTCTCATCATATACAAAAATGTACATATAAACAAAAAAAGACACATAAGAGACATCTGTCATGGTTAAAAAGTGTTCTCATTCCCACCTAACTTACCCAAGGAGCAATTTATATGTACATTTTTGTATATGATGAGAAATCTTTTATGATTGATTACTATCATTATTTATATTTTTTATTGTTACCAGAGCTGTATGGATATTGGTGGTCTATACATAATTTCCTGAAGAAGCCAATGTTGGAGAAACATGTTGGGATATAAGATCTACTGCTGACCACCTCTGTTTCATGGACATTAGTGACCAGTAAAACTATTTCTCAATATGCTCTGTCAATCATTTTATTGAACCCCTCCTCTATGTTGATGTTTTATGTAATAAAACTTTAAATTTTACTACCTATGTATATTTCTTCACTTGAGCACCGTCATAATTCCAATTTCCTGCTGCTACCATTTTTACCCATCCATAAGAGTGGAGACAAGTAAAATCCAACCAACTAGATATGGATATGTATCAGCAGAACCTCTATATCCTGAGTAAAATAATCCTCACCTTCCTAACACAGTATAATGTCCTTGGAAAAAGCCAGACAGGGTTCATGCCAAACCATCACACCACAAACCCCATCTACACCTGGACAGTGTTATCGAGAAGCATGTCCACAATACAAAACATGAAAAAATATTTGTCTGTTTTGTGGATTATAGGAATGCCTTCTACTTAATATTGAACCCAGGCTTGTTCCTCAAACTTCTGGAGAATGGAACAGAAGGGAGAACATATGATGTCATTAAGACCTTATATATTGAGAACAGCTGCAGCATAAAGGGGGATGAGAAAGCCAATTGACGGCAGCCCCATGGCGTTAGATGCGTCAAGATATACATAAATGAACTAGCTGCAGTTCTAGAATTCTCCTCAGCACCAAGACTAACTCTATATGACAATAAGGTGAAATTCCTGCTGTATGTTGCCGATCTCCTACTACTGTCACCAAAAGAAAGAAGCCTAAAAGACAACCTGGAAGTGTTGAAGAAATACAGTGCAACATGGGCAATACTTATTAACCCAGAGAAAACAAAAAAATGTAGTTTCCAAAGAAAGAACTCTAAGCCCCTGTACACACGGTCGGAGATTCTGCCAACCAAATCCGTCGGATTTTGTCCGTTGGATTTAGTCCGACGGATTGTGTCTGAAACTGTTGCATACACACGGTCGGACTAAGTTGTCGAAAAATCCGATCTTTCAGAACGTGATGATGTAATTTCGTTACGATGGGACTACATTCAGGCTAGTAGCCAATAGCTTTGATGTAGGAATTTGATCTGAGCATGCGTGGCACTTGGTCCGATCAAAATTCGCTACACATGATCGGAGTATGTCCGATCGAACCAGTTGGTCGGGAAATATTTCCAACATGTTGGAAAATTGGGTCCGACGGATATTCGGACGGAATCAGTCCGATGCATACCACACACAGTCGGATTATCCGACGACACAGCCCGATAGGACACATTTCGACGGATTCTCCGACCGTGTGTGCAAGGGCTAAGGCCCCTTTCACACTGGGGCAGTTTTCAAGCGCTAAAAATAGCGCCTGTGTAGCGCCTGAAAAAACTGGCCCCTTTCACTCCAATGTGAAAGCTGGAGGACTTTCACACTGGAGCGCTGCGCTGGCAGGACAGTAAAAAAAGTCCTGCGAGCCACATCTTTGGAGCGGTGAAGGAGCGGTGTATTCACCTCTCCTAAACCGCTCCTACCCATTGAAATAAATGGGACAGCCTGGCTATACCGCCGGCAAAGCACCGCTGCAGCTTTGCGGGTGCTTTTAACCCTTTTTTTAAAACCACCCCGCTAGCGACCACAGACCACCGCTAAAACCACAGTAAAGCGCCACTAAAAATAGTGGCGCTTTACCACCGCCACCTGCACCACCCCAGTGTGAAAGGGGCCTAAACAAAATAAGGGTTCTTCATTTGCACTAAACAACTGCATACTTGATAAAGTTAACAACTACTGTACACTTACCTCGACCTAGAAATTACCCAATCAGGAAGTTTTAAACCAGCCATATTAGCCCCAGGGATGTGCTGTGAGGTCAGTGGCTGGTGAGGCACTGGCTAGTATCAGAGCCAGATACATACAGGTTACATACGCCACAAACGTTAGAGTGAAAGCAATATTTCTAGAACTAAGCCTACTCTGTAACTCTAAACATGTAACCTGTAAAAAAAATTTAAAGCATCGTCTATGGAGATTTTTAAGTACCGAAGTTTGGCGCCATTCCACATGTGTGCGCAATTTTAATCGTGACATGTTGGGTATCTATTTATTCAGCGTGACATCATCTTTCACATTATAGAAAAAAGCAGGGTAACTTTGGTGGGGTTTTTTCTTTTTTTTCATAAAATAATGTTTAGGGGTTTTGAGAAATTTACTAGCAAGAAAAATTAGATTTTTACACGTGGGAGAGAAGTGTCAAAATTGGCCTGGTAGCAAGTGGTTAATTGCCAGAAGTAAGTAATATACAAATAATTATTATATATAGTTTTCAGGGTAATTTATTATATTTTCAAAAACTGTACTCAGGCAAATGGCTTAATGGACAAATTACTGAAGTTCTACTGTGACCTGTTTGCAGCCTCTTTCTGTCTACATGCATGTACTTTATTGATGGCTACATGGTATTTTTCAGGGTGAGTTTTCCTGATGGTCTTCATAGAAAGCCTGTATGAAAAAAATCACAACATGGAGGCAGCGACAGAGTGTTTTTACTTTGAAACAAAGCCTAACCAAGGTATTATTTTAATTATTATTATAATACAGGATTCAAAAGTGTCAACAGTTTGAGCAGTACTTTACAATACAAGGGAGACAGTACACTTGGGCTCCATGCACACTGGGCTTATAAAAAATGCCAGTTTCCTTAGCAGAACAAAAACGCTTATATAGAGCATTTTTGTACACTCGTTTAGCCGTGTTTAGCATTTTTTCTGCCAGAAAACTTCAATTAAGAATGCAAACCAAAAGGTTTTTTTTTTCCTGCATCTAAACACTGAGCTTAAAATATGCCTCTGAATGTGCTAATGTGCATGGACACATAGGATAACATTGAGCTGCTTTTGCAGGTAAAACACAAAACTCCTGTAGAAGCAGTGTTTTTTAAGCCAGTGTATATAGACCCTTACAATACAATTCAATCAAAAGGATTAGGAGAGCCCTCCTTATAAATTTAATGAAATTTACAGATTTGAAAAAATATAAAAACGCATTTCGAAAAAAAACATTAACATGGGAGAGCTGGTTTAAATATATTTTAAGGTACACTCCTTAACAAAAGCTCCTGAAAGTTGCAGTGGAAGGGGATGGACATATTTCTAATCTGTGTAACCCAGGAGCATGGCACAGTGGGATACAGAACATGATCTCTTCCAGCATGGTGCAGTATACATGTTTAGAGGTACCCCTGTAGGGGCTGCTAAAAGTTGTGGCCTGCCATCCCATCCAGCCCTGCATTCACTTCCCAGTCACTTTTGAGACCATGAACAGTCCATGTGATTGTTTTTGTATTTTTATTGAGGGATTTGAACTTGGATATGGATAGGAATACATGGGAGGCCCAGTAGAACAAGCAATTGGTTGACTGTATACACACTTGGCTACTCCAGTCTCCTCCAGCACATATATTGCTTGTTACTAGGGATGAGCCGAACACCCCCCGGTTCGGTTCGCACCAGAACTTGCGAACGACCCCCGCGTTCGGTACGAACGTTAGAACCCCATTGAAGTCTATGGGACTCGAACGTTCGAATTGGAAAGTGCTAATTTTAACGGCTAATATGCAAGATAGTGTGCTAAAAAGGGTTTGGCGATCTGCCTCCTGCCTCAGGGGACATGGGTCACTGCAAAAAAAAGTTTTAAAAACTACCGTTTTGGCGGGAGCACTGATTTTAATGACGATTAAAGTGAAAAAAAAAAGTGAAATATTCCTTTAAATATGGTGCCTGGGGGGTGTCTATAGTATGCCTGTGAAGTGCCACGTGTTTTCCGTGTTTAGAACAGTCCCTGCACAAAATGACATTAAACGTAAATAACACCATTTAAAACTGCTTGCGGTTTTAATGTTATATCTGGTTCCTGCAATATGGTTGAAAATCATTCAGAAAAATGGCATGGGTAGCCCTCCCTGCCCATTACCAGCCTATTTGGGTCTTGTACGCATATTAAGGGGAACCCCGTACCCATATTAAAAAAAAGGAAATGCGTGTGGCCCCCAGGCCCTATATACTCAGAACAGCAGTATACAGGCGGTGCAAACAAGACAGGGACTGTGTAGGTTTGTTGTGTTAAGTTGAATCTGTTTGTCATTTTCAACCGGTACATTTTTAAAGTGTAGCTCCAGTCAAAAAAACTATCTTTAAGCTTTTTGGAAAACATAGGGAAGGGTTATCACCCCTGTATAATTTGTTTTGTCGTCCATCTTTTTTCATCTCACTTGCTGTTGTCTCCTTCCGTTTGCAAGCAGGAGATGTTTGTAAGTTGGATGTTTGCAAGTAGGGGCCTGCCCTATATGCTCTGCAGAAATGGCGGAACAAGGTGTTGGTTTTGCAACAACATTGTAAGCCCTCAAAGTGACTCTTGGTGGCCGCTGGAGCGCCCTGCTGTGAACGATTATATCAAGAATTGTAATTACATGCCATTGTTGAACAGTGGTAGAAAAATTGACCTTTGGTGGTTGTGGTGCTGGTGCCACAACACTATAAGTCCTCACAGTTACTCTGGGTGGGCACAGGAAGGGGCCCTCCTGTGAAATATTATATCAAGAATTGTAATTATATGTCCCTGTTAAACAGGGGCAGAAAAATTGGGCCTTAGGCACTGGTGCCATCACACTGCAACCTCTGCCATACACTCTAGTTTTATTGCAGGAATTAGCCCTGCTGCAAAGCATTGCATCAAAAATTGTACTTAAACGCCCCTGTTAAACAGGGGCAGAAAAATTGGGCCTTAGGCACTGGTGCCATCACACTGCAACCTCTGCCATACACTCTAGTTTTATTGCAGGAATTAGCCCTGCTGCAAAGCATTGCATCAAAAATTGTACTTAAACGCCCCTGTTAAACAGGGGCAGAAAAATTGGGCCTTAGGCACTGGTGCCATCACACTGCAACCTCTGCCATATACTCTAGTTTTATTGCAGGAATTAGCCCTGCTGCAAAGCATTGCATCAAAAATTGTACTTAAACGCCCCTGTTAAACAGGGGCAGAAAAATTGGGCCTTAGGCACTGGTGCCATCACACTGCAACCTCTGCCATATACTCTAGTTTTATTGCAGGAATTAGCCCTGCTGCAAAGCATTGCATCAAAAATTGTACTTAAACGCCCCTGTTAAACAGGGGCAGAAAAATTGGGCCTTAGGCACTGGTGCCATCACACTGCAACCTCTGCCATACACTCTAGTTTTATTGCAGGAATTAGCCCTGCTGCAAAGCATTGCATCAAAAATTTTACTTAAACGCCCCTGTTAAACAGGGGCAGAAAAATTGGGCCTTAGGCACTGGTGCCATCACACTGCAACCTCTGCCATATACTCTAGTTTTATTGCAGGAATTAGCCCTGCTGCAAAGCATTGCATCAAAAATTTTACTTAAACGCCCCTGTTAAACAGGGGCAGAAAAATTGGGCCTTAGGCACTGGTGCCATCACACTGCAACCTCTGCCATACACTCTAGTTTTTTTGCAGGAATTAGCCCTGCTGCAAAGCATTGCATCAAAAATTGTACTTAAACGCCCCTGTTAAACAGGGGCAGAAAAATTGGGCTGTTGGCATCACCCAGAACCAAAAATGTTCTTCCAACATATCAGCGGAGGAGGAAGAGGATAGACAATCAACATAACAGGACAGTCACTCAGCATCAGCATAGGCAGTCTTGAAGGGATGTGGTATTTCAAAAAAAATTATTCGGTTATATCAGCTTCAGGTGCTTGGTAGCTGTGGGTGATCCAAGACTGATTCATCTTGATGAAGGTCAGTCGATCAACTGATTCGGTGGACAGGCGCACCCTGTGATCGGTAACGAAGCCACCAGCAGCACTGAAGGTGCGTTCCGAAAGAACGCTGGATGCAGGACAGGCCAGTAGCTCAATTGCATACTGTGCAAGCTCTGGCCAGTGATCCATCCTCAAGACCCAGTAAGCCAGAGGATTTTCAGTGGGAAAGGTGTCCAAGTCTGACCTTGCCCCTAGGTATTCCTGCACCATGTAAATTAGATGCTGGCGATGGGTGCTGGAACCAATCATACCTTGGGGCTGCGGACTAAAAAATTGTCTGAAAGCATCAGTCAGACGGCCACCTTCTCCACCGCTCCTTCTGACTGATGCCTCAGCAACACGTTGTCCAGGACCAGGAGTTTGTGACCTCCCAGTCTCTGGGAACGCGTTGCACAGAGCTTTCTGCAAGGCCTCCCGGAGATGTCTCATCCTCTGCTCCCTCTGCGATGGCAAGATAAGGTCGGCAACCTTACCCTTGTACCGTGGATCAAGGAGAGTGGCCAGCCAGTAATGGTCCCTCTCCTTGATCCGAAGAATACGAGGATCCTTCCGCAGGCTTTGCAGGATCAGGGAGGCCATGCAGCGTAGGTTAGCTGAGGCATTCGGTCCGGAGTCCTCTGGGTCACTAAGGACAACATGATCCGCAGCTACCTCCTCCCAGCCACGTACAAGTCCACGTGTTTCTTGGGACTGTAAATCATCCCTATAAGACTGCTGCTGCTGATGCTGAGTGCCAGCCTCCACCTCCATGCTGACACAATCATCCTCCTCCTCCTCTTCCTCCTCCTCACCCTCTTCCTGTGTGATGGGTGGCACAGCAGGAACACTGTCTGGATAAAGGGGGCCTTGAGAGGCAAGGAAGTCCTCCTCTTCCTGCCTCTGTTCTGCCTCAAGTGCCCTGTCCATTATTCCACGCAGCGTATGCTCCAAGAGGTGGACAAGAGGTATAGTGTCACTGATGCATGCACTGTCACTGCTCACCATCCTTGTGGCCTCCTCAAACGGTGACAGGACAGTGCATGCATCCCTGATCATGCCCCACTGGCGTGGTGAGAAAAAACCAAGCTCTCCTGACCCTGTCCTGGTGCCGTAGTCGCACAGGTACTCATTGATGGCCCTCTGCTGCGTGTGCAGCCGCTGCAGCATGGCCAATGTTGAGTTCCATCTGGTGGGCATGTCACATATAAGGCGGTTCTTGGGCAGGTTCAACTCCTTTTGGAGCTCAGCCAGCCGAGCACAGGCATTAAATGATCGGCGGAAATGCACAAAGACTTTCCTGGCCTGCTTCAGGACATCCTGTAAGCCTGGATACCTGCCCAAGAACCGCTGCACCACCAGGTTAAGGACGTGAGCTACACAGGGCACATGGGTCAGTTGTCCCTGTCGGAGGGCGGAGAGGAGGTTGGTGCCATTGTCGCAAACCACCATTCCTGGCTTAAGCTGGCGTGGCGTCAACCACCTCTCGGCCTGCCCCTGCAGAGCTGACAAAACATCCGCCCCAGTGTGGCTCCTGTCCCCCAAACAAACCAGCGCAAGCACGGCATGGCATCGTTTTGCCTGCGTACTTGCGTAGCCCCTGCAACGCCTACGGAGCACCGCTGGTTCTGAGGACAGAGCACTGGAAGAGGCCATGGAGGAAGAAGAAGAGGAGGGGGTGGAGGAGAGAGGTGTGTCACAACCAATAGTAGCATTTTGGAGGCGTGGTGGCGGAACAACCTCCAATACTACTGCACCTTGTCCTGCATCCTTCCCAGCAGCCAGAAGAGTGACCCAATGGGCCGTGAAAGACAGGTAACGTCCCTGTCCATGCCTGCTGGACCATGAGTCAGCGGTAATATGCACCTTACCGCTGACCGCCTTGTCCAGCGAGGCAAGGACATTGCCTTCCACATGCCGGTAGAGAGCCGGAATTGCCTTCCGTGAGAAAAAGTGGCGTTTGGGGACCTGCCACTGAGGAACCGCACATTGTACAAACTCACGGAAGGGGGCCGAGTCTACCAACTGAAAAGGCAGCAGTTGAAGTGCTAGCAATTTAGCCAAGCTAGCATTCAACCGCTGGGCATGTGGATGGCTGGGAGTAAATTTCTTCCGCCGGTCCAGCAGCTGGGGCAGGGACATTTGTCTGCTATAATCGGACGTGGATGTACCACTAGCAGAGTTCCCGGAAGCACTTGGCTGTGACACACCTAATTCTACACCTTCATTCCTCTCAGAGCAGGTTTCAGAGAGGACTGAAGGTCTAGTGGGGTTGGAGATGCCAGCTGATGAGGAGCAAGGAGAGGTCCGCTTTGTTCTTTGGTGTGGGTCTTTGAGGTATGCTTGCCAACGAGCTGCATGGCAGGTCAACATATGTCTGGTCAAGCATGTGGTGCCCAAGCGGCTGATGTTTTGGCCACGTGAGATACGCTTGAGACATATGTTGCAAATAGCAGCGGTGCGATCTGATGCACTCGTCTCAAAAAAGGCCCACACCAAAGAACTTTTAGAATAACGCGCAGAGGAAGCGCTCTGCGCAGGCGGAGCTCTGCGGTGTGATTCAGTCGGTGTGCTGCCCCTAAGCTGGCCCCCGGAGGGCATCCTGCCTCGTTGGACATGTGCCTCCTCCTCTTCCTCCTCCTCCTCCTCCTCCTCCCTCCTTCCAGGCACCCACGTGGAGTCAGTGCCCTCATCATCCCCTCCCTCTTCATCGCTGTAGCAAACCTGGCAGTATGCTGCAGCTTGTGGAACATGACTGCCAGATTGCTGTCCTTCTTGAGCATCCCCTCTCTCTGTGCTCACGCTACTGCCTTCCTCTAGCTGAGTGTCATCATCAGAGCCCACCAAACACTGGGCATCCTCCTGGAGCATGTACCCAACACTGTGCTCAAAGAGTTCAGGAGACTCCTCAGGAGGACGTGGTGGGTCTAGGGAAGGAGTCACTGATGATGACATTGAGAGGAGGGACGACGATGTGTTGGCAGCTGCTTTTCTACTACCCTGAGACTGGGTGAGAGAGGATGAGGAAGATGAAGAGGGCTTGGTCATCCACTCTACCAAGTCGTTGGCATGTTGCGGTTCAACATGTCCAGCTGCAGAAAAGAAGGACAAGCATGTCCCATGGCCACGTGCTGATGACAATGCACCGCGTCCCCGACCAGCACTGTTGTCTCTAGACACAGAGCCTGCTTGCCCTCTTTTATCGGCTCGCGCCTGTCTGCCTCTCCTTGCTGGCCTTCCAGACATGGTAATGGCCTGAAGGGAGTTGGGTAAAACAGTAGTTGGGTAGTTTATATCGTGCTGGAGGCACACAACACCCACTAACTCCTGCAGATGCCTTTTTTATAGAACAGCAGAGTTAAAGGGGTATATACAGATGTATACTGTGCTGTGCTGGAAGCACACACAACTTCCAATAACTCCAGCAGATGTCAATCGGGCCCAAATAGAGAACAGCTATGTAGGTGGATAATAGCGGTATGTACTGGGTACAGAGCAGGCACACAGCACGCACTATCTCCTGAGTGACACTACTGACTGCAAGCTCTATTGTTAAAGATGGACCACTAGCTATATAGGTGAGGTGAATATCACGGTGTATACTGCGGTCAGGGCACGCAGACAATAACAAGAAAACAGCAGAGTTAAAGGGGTATATACAGATGTATACTGTGCTGTGCTGGAAGCACACACAACTTCCAATAACTCCAGCAGATGTCAATCGGGCCCAAATAGAGAACAGCTATGTAGGTGGATAATAGCGGTATGTACTGGGTACAGAGCAGGCACACAGCACGCACTATCTCCTGAGTGACACTACTGACTGCAAGCTCTATTGTTAAAGATGGACCACTAGCTATATAGGTGAGGTGAATATCACGGTGTATACTGCGGTCAGGGCACGCAGACAATAACAAGAAAACAGCAGAGTTAAAGGGGTATATACAGATGTATACTGTGCTGTGCTGGAAGCACACACAACTTCCAATAACTCCAGCAGATGTCAATCGGGCCCAAATAGAGAACAGCTATGTAGGTGGATAATAGCGGTATGTACTGGGTACAGAGCAGGCAAACAGCACGCACTATCTCCTGAGTGACACTACTGACTGCAAGCTCTATTGTTAAAGATGGACCACTAGCTATATAGGTGAGGTGAATATCACGGTGTATACTGCGGTCAGGGCACGCAGACAATAACAAGAAAACAGCAGAGTTAAAGGGGTATATACAGATGTATACTGTGCTGTGCTGGAGGCACACACAACTTCCAATAACTCCAGCAAATGACAATCGGGCTCAAATAGAGAACAGCTATGTAGGTGTATATAGTGGTATGTACTGGGTACAGAGCACGCAGACAGCACGCACTAACACTACTGACTGCAAGCTCTATTATTAAAGCTAGATCACTAGCTATATAGGTGAGGTGAATATAGTGGTGTATACTGCGGTCAGGGCACAGACAGTAACCACTACACAAGAGCAAAATAGTAAATCAGCCAAAAACGATTGGTGTGTAACTGTGTTGAAGGTACACAGAACACCCACTGCTTCAGATGCTAACAAACACTACACGAGGCCGCCTGAAAGGCAGCTTTATATAGTGTGGGGCGTGCACTACACAGTCTGAGCTATGATTGGCCACAGGCAAGATGCCTGTGGCCAACCATTGCTCTTCCCGCTACTGGCGCTGCGATTGGCCAAGCATGCGGGGTCACAGTGCATGCTTGGCCAATCGTGAGACAGCAATGCATTGCGCCATCGCAGTGCATTGTGGGCCACACGAATTTTGCCGCGAACGGCCCAAATGTTCGGAATTCGGCGAACGCACGAACGACCGATGTTCGAGTCGAACATGCGTTCGACTCGAACACGAAGCTCATCCCTACTTGTTACTCTCTCTCTCTCCTGCACAAAACTTTACTCCAGGCACAGCTAGCACATGGTTAGGCCCAACTCTAACTCAGTCAGGCCTCAGCAACTGCCTTTTGCAGGCAGGGACCGCGGGTGCCTTTTAGTGTAGCAAAGAAATAGAATAGGAAGTCTTTAGTGCTAGCTGTCCTATGGCGGACTACTGCTCCCAGTAAGCCCCCTTTAGGCCCAGCCAGCCTTCCTGGATGCAGCGGCCTGACTTCCCTGCCCATGGCATTGCAATCCTCACTGGCTCCACACACAGTTCTGGCTTGTTTCCTCTCAGTCCTCTCTGGCATCCCTTGCCAGTCCTCACGACTGCCCATGTCACTCACCAGCCCTCCTTGCTGCAAAGTGCTGGTTCCCTCCTGAAGACTTGCCTGGTAGTACTAGCTCCTGCTGTGCTCTCTGACTCCTACTTGTGTCTCCTGTTCAGATCCTTCATGAGTTCTTGAAGGGAACCATCCTGCACACAAGTCTCATGCCCAAAGTTACCCCCCCCAAGACTGGGGAGCTCCCTCAAAGTCCCGACAGCCTAGTACTCTGAGCTACTCCCAGCCCACACAGATCAAAACAAACAGCTAGGCCTGCCTAAGTTTACCTGCACTCACCAGAAAATACGTATGCACCGCCATACCATAAGGTTTTTTTTTTCTCCTCTTGCCTTCTCATTTCAAAGTTCCCCACACATGGTTGCCTCATTCAAAAACTTACCTGAGTATGGATTCTCCTGGTTGCCAGAAAACCCTCACAGACAAGGCTGCAGTATATTATTTGAATAAAGTGGACTTGGTATACATTGTCAGGTAATTTTCCCAGCATTTCAGTATGTTTGCAGGCATGAATTTTTACTGTTAACGTGCTCTATTTATTTTTGATTCATATGCTACTCTACAATGTAGTATAGCAGTGTATACTACTTCTTATTTAGATGACATCGTAATAAGAAATATCTGAATCCAATTCTCTTGGGTTTAATACCTCAGCTATACAGGCTCCTGGGGAATTAAAACCGAGATGCATTTTGGCAACAAACTCGTTTGCCAGGCACATTGGAATAAACATTTGTTAGAAAAAAAAACCTTTAACTACAATGAGGAATTGTTCATAATGCTTGATTGAAACACCACAATAAACAATAACTCTATGAAGCTGGAGGCTAATTTCTGAAAAAATAAATTATTATTTTGTGTACTGCGCATACCAGAATAAAAGGAAAAAAAAATCACATGGTGTTTTTCTTTCTGTTTTTTGAGACCTGAACGGTGATGTTTCAGCTGTGAAATGAAAATGAATAACTTTATGTGGGTGAGGTGTACATTTATAACAATCAGTTTTCTTAGTGATATAGTTCTAGATATGTTTTTACTGAATTTAAAATGTTAATGGATAGTGTAACTTTCGGCAGGTATATTTCATACATGTGAGACTTGTTTATATTGCATAAAAATACAATATATAACGATCCAGTGCAAAATGCTACCTCTTGCTGAAATAAAGCTCACTGACCACAAGTATCATCACATATTAGTAAAATATTCATGCAGTTTTTTTTAACACTTTTGTGTTTTAGTATGTTTATTGTGGAAAAGCCAAGGCATTCCTACCCCGGTAGATTAATTCTTTTTTTCTATCTTACCTAGAAAATTTTGCAATACTAAATCCTATTGTAACTGGGTATGTTTTTAAATGCAGTAAAACCTTGGTTTGAGAGTACCTTGGTTTGAGAGTATTTTTTGCAAGACAAACAACATTTTTAAATACATTTTGACTTGATATACAAGTGATGTCTTGATATACAAGTAGCGTCACGTCACAACAGAGTATAAAAGAGAGGCTCCTCTAAGTGTAAATATGGTTACATTTAATGAAGGTACAACATTTAGCAACTCACATGGTTGATGATTAAAACAGGCACATCAAAGTACTGTATTGCTTTACTGCAGGGTAGTCTACCCGGTCACGCTTGCAGACTGCAGTGGTGAGAGCAGACGGTGTGGAGGATGGTCTATTTGGACAGCTTTACCATGGATGCCTGCATACTTAAATGTACCTCTTTTAATCATCAACCATGTGAGTTGCTAAATGTTAGACCTTCATTAAATTTAACCATATTGCTACACTTGGAGGTGCCTCTCTTCTCTTTTATACACTGTAGCTCCTGCTGGATTTTGGTTCTAATCCCCTATGGAGGCTTTCATTTGTAGATGGACATTTTATGGTTACACAACCTATCACATTGCTATAATCTTTTTATATGGACTATAAACCGAAAGGTTTATGAATAAATGGTTGTGGAACGGATCATGTGAGTTTCCGTTATATCTTATGGGGAAATTTGCTTTGATATTCAAGTGCTTTGGATTACAAGCATGCTCTCAGAACGAGTTATGCTCGCAATCCAAGGTTTTACTGTCCCCCTCCGCAGAAAAATAAAACGTATTTATACAAAGTTTTTTCTGTAAGGCCGGGTCCACACGGGCGGATTGTCTGCCCAACTAAGTTCGTCAGACAATCCGACAGACAGTCCGTTCAAATTTTGAATGAACGGACTTGACCACACACGATGAACAGACAGTCCGCTGAAAACTTGCTCGATGACGTGTACAGCACGTACGACGGGACTAGAAAAACGACGTCCAATACACTGCAATGCAACCTTCGGCCGTGTAAATCCTTTCTGAGCATGCGCCATACTTAGTCCGTCCAATTTGCCTACACACGAGCGGACTGTCCGCTGAAACCAAGTTTGGACGGACAAAACCAAGTTTGGACAGACAAAATTACGGAAATTCCGAAAGACAAAGTCCGTCAGACTGTCCGCTGAAAAAGTCCGCTGAAGCCCACACACGAGCGGATTGTCCGCTGAAACACGGTTCAGCGGACTAAGTTGGGCAGACAATCCGCCCGTGTGTATGCGGCCTAAGTCTTCTAAAGTCACAAGTTCTCGTGTTCTGGCGCTGGTGGTTGGCCTCCTGTGAGTCTAGGGCTGACTGATCAATACACATATTTGCCAACACACCATGAATCTTCAATTGCAGTTCAAAGCTTTTATTGCAGGGGGATCACATCACAAAAGAACAAGTGCAATGTTTTGAAGCAGATCACATACCTAACAAAGTGGTCCTACGTGGCTCCGAAACAATGCACTTGTTCTTTTGTGATGTGATCTCTATGCAATAAAAGTTTTGGACTGCAATTGAAGATCCATGGTGTGTTGCTGAATAAGTGGTATTGATCTGTGATATATCCAGTGTCCTGCTGGTAATCACTACAGCACCCATTACAGATGAGCCTGTGATCCAGGAATGGTTGCAATGGGAATATAGAAAAGATAGGGCTGACTGATGACATGCTCCCAGTGAATACAGATTGAATGATGCTGGGTGTCGTTCAACCTTAAATATAAAAAGTTCTAGAAGGGGGCACATAGGGCAGTGCTGGAGCATTGTACTACTTTACATTTTTTAAATGATATTCCGACCCAAAAAAATTTATATATTGTAGTTTACCAGTTCTTAGATTTGGTAGCTGCATTTGTTTTCTTTTTTCATAAAAAAAATCATTTTTAACAAATATAGAAAATATCTGACTGTGCCAGATATGAAGTGTTCTTGTAAGCTGACAGAAATTCTAACCTTTTTTCACTCTGTCCCCATCTCCTCAGACAGGAAACCTAAACTAGTTAAAACTTAGATGGCTCCAAGATGGCCACCAAAGCAGACGTGTATTGAGAGAGCTCTGAGCCCTTGTCTGGATTACTATCCTTTTCCCTGCAGACCACTACCCAAATCCTGACCCAAACAGGGGAAACTCTGCTCCGGACCGGTATGTCCAAGGGGAAATCTGCTATGGTGTCCCGCAAGACACATACCACCCCTAAAACAACTCCCACAGCATCGGCCTTCTCCCGCCAAGCCAGTCAATATGGTGTCCCAGATGGAGGACACTGACCCAGAGCTGAGGGAGCAAACTAACATTGACGCTCTGATGCAGGCCATCACCACTTGCCAGACTACCCTCGCTGAGAAAATTAAAACTATGCAACTAGATATCAGCCTAATCCAGAGAGATATGGACGGAGGACACACTGCAGGCACATGAAGTCTTACTCCGCACCCTGCAGACCAAGATGAAGACCCTGGAGGCACATGCGGAGGATGCCGAAAACCGGAATCACAGAAATAACCTCCGTGTAGTGGGGCTGCCGGAGGGATCAGAAGGCAATGATTTCAAAGTATTCACGGAACACCTGCTGCATACCCTCCTCCCGAGAGCCCAATTCCCTGACTTTTTTGGAGTGGAGAGTTCACACAGGATACCTGCTACCCGGGGAGTCCCAGGAGCTCCTCCACGTACTTTTATTCTCAAACTCCTAAACTTCAGGGATCGCAATCTAATCCTGAGGGAAGCAAGGAAGATTGAAATACTCTGCCATGAGGGAGCGACTACTCGGTCAACACTCAAAAGCTCAGTTTTGATCAGGTTAAACTCGACCTTCATAATCGCAAGATCAAATACAGCCTGTTGTTCCCTGCTCAACTGAGAGTCCAGGATGGGGAGACGGTATGTTTCTTTACCTCCCCTGAAGATGCGACCCGATGGCTACGATCATTAGTAAGGTTAGGAAGAACAATAGGCTTGCATTGGAGGAGGCTGAGAGATAGGCCCAAACTCTGAAAGCTAGTTATGTGACCACCAAAGATGCAGGCACAGATGCTGCCATGCTAACACTACATAAAAACACATTGCTAACATAAGGATGACCAGGGACACATACAATCTGACCCACTATTAATTAATGCCAGATTTGCACACTACTATGAATAACTCCACACTTCCAGAGCTGACTTTTTGCCAGCCTCTTTGCAGGACTTCCTGGCCCAGTGTCAGGGAACTACTAGCGCAAGATGCCAATATGCGTGCGCGCATGCCCATCTGGGCATCAGCGCGTGTGTGTGCGCCAGTGCATGCCTCAGGCACATGCACATGCGCGATGGGTGCATATGCGTTTGCACGTGCGCCATTTGGCACCATTGGCCTTAAAAGGTTTCCGCATACACTTATGTGGCACTGTTCGTCTGCAGCTCTGGACCCAAGTTCTTGATTCCTGCCAGTTCTGATCCTGTGTTACCGACCCAGCTCCTGTCTGACTGCTCTGATCTCTCCTGTCCTGATCCCAGCTTGTTTGACCCTGCTTATGGACTTTTGCCTGATCTCTGTTGCTCAACCACTGCCTGCCATCTGACCTTGCTTCAGCCTGCTGCATCTGCCTGTTTGCCTAACCCATTCTGACTCGGCTTGCCTGACTACTCTTCTGCCTTGCCCCGAGTGTGCTGTATCCTATCCAGGTCCTGTAGCCGCTGCTCCAGCATCTGTCAGTCCTCTGGTCGCTGATCTGCTGTCATCCCAGCCAGCTCCTGCAGTACCAGCCTTCTCGGAGGATCTTCACTCTGCTCCACGTCAGCTGCTGCAACCTGCTCGGACACTCCTACCCCGCTGTGCTCACGGGACCACTGTCTCCATTCCAGTGGCCCCTGAACCAGAGTCGTAAGAGAGGTCTTCTCCTACCAAGTCAGGCCCATCACTAGGTACCTAACACCCAGATAGAGTTCCCTGCATTCCCAGAATTCTATAAGGCCAATCATGAACTCATTACCCCCTCATGAACTCCTACTACCTATGCTGGAGGAGTATTGCCTGCCACCATCCATGTCAGAGGCAATGATGGTGGTGATCCTAAGCCGAACAAGGACCCTGAGCTCTGTGCGTCTTACCGCCCAATCTCACTTCTTAATGTTGATGCCAAGATAATTACCAAGATTTTGGCAAACCGTCTTAACTCAGTCATTCTTTCCCTGGTTTGTGGAGACCAAACGGGCTTCATGTCATGCAAAGTCACAGACATAAATTTACATCGGCTGTACACAAACATATCCCATATATAGGGATGAGCCGAACCCCCCCCCCCCCCCGGTTCGGTTCGCACCAGAACTTTCGAACGGACCCCAAATTCATACGATCTTTTGAACCCCATTGAAGTCTATGGGACTCGAACGTTCGAAATTAAAAGTGCTAATTTTAACGGCTATTATGCAAGATACTGTCCTAAAAAGGGTTTGGGGACCTGGCTCCTGCCCCAGGGGACATGGGTCAATGCCTAAAATGTTTTTAAAAATGGCCGTTTTGGCGGGAGCACTGCTTTTAATGACGATTAAAGTGAGAAAAAGAAGTGAAATATTCCTTTAAATATGGTGCCTGGGGGGTGTCTATAGTATGCCTGTGAAGTGCCACGTGTTTCCCGTGTTTAGAACAGTCCCTGCACAAAAGGACATTAATCGGAAATAACATCTTTTAAAACTGCTTGCGGTTTTAATGTTATATCTGGTTCCTGCAATATGGTTGAAAATCATTGAGAAAAATGGCATGGGTAGCCCTCCCTGCCCATTACCAGCCCCTTTGGGTCTTGTATGCATATTAAGGGGAACCCAGGACCCATATTAAAAAAAGGAAATGTGTGTGGCCCCCAGGCCCTATATACTCAGAACAGCGGTATACAGGCAGTGCAAACAAGACAGGGACTGTGAAGGTTTGTTGTGTTAAGTTGAATCTGTTTGTAATTTTCAACTGGTACATTTTTAAAATGTAGCTCCAGTCAAAAAAACTATTTTTAAGCTTTTTGGAAAACATAGGGAAGGGTTATCACCCCTGTATAATTTGTTTTGTCGTCCATCTTTTTTCATCTCACTTGCTGTTGTCTCCTTCCGTTTGCAAGTAGGAGATGTTTGTAAGTTGGATGTTTGAAAGTAGGGGCCTGCCCTATATGCTCTGCAGAAATGGCGGAACAAGGTGTTGGTTTTGCCACAACATTGTAAGCCCTCAAAGTGACTCTTGGTGGGCGCCCTGCTGTGAACGATTATATCAAGAATTGTAATTACATGCCATTGTTGAACAGTGGTAGAAAAATTGACCTTTGGTGGTTGTGGTGCTGGTGCCACAACACTATAAGTCCTCACAGTTACTCTGGGTGGGCACAGGAATGGGCCCTCCTGTGAAATATTATATCAAGAATTGTAATTACATGTCCCTGTTAAACAGGGGCAGAAAAATTGGGCCTTAGGCACTGGTGCTGGTGCCACGACATTGCAACCTCTCCCATATACTCTAGTTTTATTGCAGGAATTAGCCCTGCTGCAAAGCATTGCATCAAAAATTGTAATTGAACGCCCCTGTTAAACAGGGGCAGAAAAATTGGGCCTTAGGCACTGGTGCTGGTGCCACCACACTCCAACTTCTCCCATATACTCTAGTTTTAATGCAGGAATTAGCCCTGCTGCAAAGCATTGCATCAAAAATTGTACTTAAACGCCCCTGTTAAACAGGGGCAGAAAAATTGGGCTGATGGCATCACCCAGAACCAGAAATGTTCTTCCAACATATCAGCGGAGGAGGAAGAGGATAGACAATCAACATAACAGGACAGTCACTCAGCATCAGCATAGGCAGTCTTGAAGGGATGTGATATTTTAAAAAAAATTATTCGGTTACATCAGCTTCAGGTGCTTGGTAGCTGTGGGTGATCCAAGACTGATTCATCTTGATGAAGGTCAGTCGATCAACTGATTCGGTGGACAGGCGCACCCTGTGATCGGTAACAAAGCCACCAGCAGCACTGAAGGTGCGTTCCGAAAGAACGCTGGATGCAGGACAGGCCAGTAGCTCAATTGCATACTGTGCAAGCTCTGGCCAGTGATCCATCCTCAAGACCCAGTAAGCCAGAGGATTTTCGGTGGGAAAGGTGTCCAAGTCTGACCTTGCCCCTAGGTATTCCTGCACCCTGTAAAATAGACGCTGGCGATGGTTGCTGGAACCGATCATACCTTGGGGCTGCGGACTAAAAAATTGTCTGACGGCCACCTTCTCCACTGCTCCTTCTGACCGATGCCTCAGCAACATGTTGTCCAGGACCAGGAGTTTGTAACTTCCCAGTCTCTGGGAACGCGTTGCACAGACCTTTCTGCAAGGCCTCCCGGAGATGTCTCATCCTCTGCTCCCTCTGCGATGGCAAGATAAGGTCGGCAACCTTACCCTTGTACCGTGGATCAAGGAGAGTGGCCAGCCAGTAATGGTCCCTCTCCTTGATCTGAAGAATACGAGGATCCTTCCGCAGGCTTTGCAGGATCAGGGAGGCCATGCAGCGTAGGTTAGCTGAGGCATTCGGTCCGGAGTCCTCTGGGTCACTAAGGACAACATGATCCGCAGCTACCTCCTCCCAGCCACGTACAAGTCCACGTGTTTCTTGGGACTGTAAATCATCCCTACAAGACTGCTGCTGCTGATGCTGAGTGCCAGCCTCCACCTCCATGCTGACACAATCATCCTCCTCCTCCTCTTCCTCCTCCTCCTCATCCTCTTCCTGTGTGATGGGTGGCACAGCAGGAACACTGTCTGGATAAAGAGGGCCTTGAGAGGCAAGGAAGTCCTCCTCTTACTGCCTCTGTTCTACCTCAAGTGCCCTGTCCATTATTCCACACAGCGTATGCTCCAAGAGTTGGACAAGAGGTACAGTGTCACTGATGCATGCACTGTCACTGCTCACCATCCTTGTGGCCTCCTCAAACGGTGACAGGACAGTGCATGCATCCCTGATCATGCTCCACTGGCGTGGTGAGAAAAAACCGAGCTCCCCTGACCCTGTCCTGGTGCCGTAGTCGCACAGGTACTCATTGATGGCCCTCTGCTGCGTGTGCAGCCGCTGCAGCATGGCCAACGTTGAGTTCCACCTGGTGGGCATGTCACATATAAGGCGGTTCTTGGGCAGGTTCAACTCCTTTTGGAGCTCAGCCAGCCGAGCACAGGCATTAAATGATCGGCGGAAATGCACACAGACATCCTGTAAGCCTGGATACCTGCCCAAGAACCGCTGCACCACCAGGTTAAGGACGTGAGCTACACAGGGCACATGGGTCAGTTGTCCCTGTCGGAGGGCGGAGAGGAGGTTGGTGCCATTGTCGCAAACCACCATTCCTGGCTTAAGCTGGCGTGGCATCGACCACCTCTCGGCCTGCCCCTGCAGAGCTGACAAAACATCTGCCCCAGTGTGGCTCCTGTCCCCCAAACAAACAGCACAAGCACGGCATGGCATAGTTTTGCCTGCGTACTTGCCTAGCCCCTGGAACGCCTACAGAGCACCGCTGGTTCTGAGGACAGAGCACTGGAAGAGGCCATGGAGGAAGAATAAGAGGAGGGGGTGGAGGAGAGAGGTGTGTCACAACCAATAGTAGCATTTTGGAGGCGTGGTGGCGGAACAACCTCCAACACTACTGCACCTTGTCCTGCATCCTTCCCAGCTGCCAGAAGAGTGACCCAATGGGCCGTGAAAGACAGGTAACGTCCCTGTCCATGCCTGCTGGACCATGAGTCAGCGGTAATATGCACTTTACCGCTGACCGCCCTGTCCAGAGAGGCAAGGACATTGCCTTCCACATGCCGGTAGAGAGCCGGAATCGCCTTCCGTGAGAAAAAGTGGCGTTTGGGGACCTGCCACTGAGGAACCGCACATTGTACAAACTCACAGAAGGGGGCCGAGTCTACCAACTGAAAAGGCAGCAGTTGAAGTGCTAGCAATTTAGCCAAGCTAGCATTCAACCGCTGGGCATGTGGATGGCTGGGAGTAAACTTCTTTCGCCGGTCCAGCAGCTGGGGCAGGGACATTTGCCTGCTATAATCGGATGTGGGTGTACTGCTAGCAGAGTGCCCGGAAGCACTTGGCTGTGACACACCTAATTCTACACCTTCATTCCTCTCAGAGCAGGTTTCAGAGAGGACTGAAGGTCTAGTGGGGTTGGAGATGCCAGCTGATGAGGAGCAAGGAGAGGTCCACTTTGTTCTTTGGTGTGGGTCTTTGAGGTACGCTTGCCAACGAGCTACATGGCAGGTCAACATATGTCTGGTCAAGCATGTGGTGCCCAAGCGGCTGATGTTTTGGCCACGGGAGATACGCTTGAGACATGTGTTGCAAATAGCAGCGGTGAGATCAGATGCACTCATCTCAAAAAAGGCCCACACCAAAGAACTTTTAGAATAACGCGCAGAGGCAGCACCCTGCACAGGCGGAGCTCTGCGGTGTGATTCAGTCGGTGTGCTGCCCCTAAGCTGGCCCCCGGAGGGCATCCTGCCTCGTTGGACATGTGCCTCCTCCTCCTCCTCCTCCTCTCTCCTACCAGGCACCCACGTGGAGTCAGTGCCCTCATCATCCCCTCCCTCTTCATCGCTGTAGCAAACCTGGCAATATGCTGCAGCTTGTGGAACATGACTGCCAGATTGCTGTCCTTCTTGAGCATCCCCTCTCTCTGCATTCACGCTACTGCCTTCCTCTAGCTGAGTGTCTTCATCAGAGCCTACAAAACACTGGGCATCCTCCTGGAGCATGTACCCAACACTGTGCTCAAAGAGTTCAGGAGACTCCTCAGGAGGACGTGGTGGGTCTAGGGAAGGAGTCACTGATGATGACATTGAGACGAGGGAAGACGATGCGTTGGCAGCTGTTTTGTTAGTACCCTGAGACTGGGTGAGAGAGGATGAGGAGGATGAAGAGGGCTTGGTCATCCACTCTACCAAGTCGTTGGCATGTTGCGGTTCAACATGTCCAGCTTCAGAACAAGTGTGTCCCATGGCCACGTGCTGATGACAATGCACCGCGTCCACGAACAGCACTGTTGTCTCTAGACACAGAGCCTGCTTGCCCTCTTTTATCGGCTCGCGCCTGTCTGCCTCTCCTTGCTGGCCTTCCAGACATGGTAATGGCCTGAAGGGAGTTGGGTAAAACAGCAGTTGGGTAGTGTATATTGTGCTGGAGGCACACAACAACCACTAACTCCTGCAGATGCCTTTATTATAGAACACCAGAGATAAAGGGGTATACTGTACTGGAGGCACACAACACCCACTAAGCCCTGCAGATGGCTCTATTAGAGAACAGCAATAAAGGGTAGGTACAGGTGTATATTGTGCTGGAGGCACACAACACCCACTAACTCCTGCAGATGCCTTTATTATAGAACACCAGAGATAAAGGGGTATACTGTACTGGAGGCACACAACACCCACTAAGCCCTGCAGATGGCTCTATTAGAGAACAGCAATAAAGGGTAGATACAGGTGTATATTGTGCTGGAGGCACACAACACCCACTAACTCCTGCAGATGCCTTTATTATAGAACACCAGAGATAAAGGGGTATATACAGATGTATACTGTGCTGTGCTGGAGGCACACACAACTTCCAATAACTCCTGCAGATGGCAGACGGCTCAAATAGAGAAGAGCTATGTAGGTGGATATAGCGGTGTGTACTGGGTACAGCACGCAGACAGCACGCACTAGCTCCTAACACTACTGACTGCAAGCTCTATTATAAAAGATAGATCACTAGCTATATAGGTGAGGTGAATATAGCGGTGTATACTGCGGTCAGGGCACGCAGACAACAACCACTACAGAAGAGCAAGATCGAAAATCGGCCGATAACGATCGGTGTATACTGTGTTGAAGGTACATAGAACACCCACTAACTGCTTCAGACGCCAACACACTACACAAGGCCGCCGCGCTGGCGGCCTTATATAGTGTGGGGCGTGTACTACACAACCTGAGCTATGATTGGCCACAGGCATCCTGCCTGTGGCCAATCATGGCTCTCTTCGCTGCTGGCACTGTGATTGGCCAAGCATGCGGGTCACAGTGCATGCTTGGCCAATCATGAGCCAGCAATGCACTGCGATGACGCAGTGCATTGTGGGCCGTGAGCACCACACAAATTTGGCGCGAACGGCCCATAATGTTCGGAATTCGCCGAACGGGCTCAGTTGAGTGGGAGGTTCTTTGGCAAGTCTTAAAGAAGTTTAACTTCGCTTCTAAATTTATTTCATGGATAAAGTTGATGTAAAAAAGATAGAGTCAGAACAAATGGTACCCTCTCATCCCCTTCTATCTACACAGAGGCACTAGACAGAGCTTTCCACTGTCCCTGGGATTATTTGCTATAGCCATCGAACCACTAGCCCTCCTAATTAGGTCCCCTGTGGCGACGGAGGGGATAGCAGTAGGCCTGCTGATGCAGAAGCTCTCCTTATATGCAGACACCCTCCTCTATCACTCTCTTGAGGTGGCCCTGTGGGTGATTGACCAGTACGGGTCCTTCTGGGGGGTCCGTATTAACTGGACCAAATCCATACTTTTCCTGCTATCCCAATCGCCTCTTCCACCACCACCTCACATACCCCTAACATCTGTTACTAAATGTAGATACTTAGGCATTGAAATACAGACAGATCTCTCCTCCTATCTGATAGACAATGTGTACTCGATCCTTCAACAACTCACACATAGATGCCTGGCTTGGAAAACCCTACCCCTGACACCGGTGGGGAAGATCAATCTCCTCAAAATGACATTTCTCCCCAAACTTCTGTATGTATTTAGAAACACCCAGGTCCCCATTCTTAATTCCTATTTCCAAAAACTAGATCAGGTGATGAATGCCTTCATCTGGGCTGGCTTGCCCCCCGGGTGACTAAAGCTACCATGCAGCTACCGCTCTCCTGTGGTGATGTGATACAAGCCCAATTCCCCACTGAAATCCATCTGAAGTCACATGTGGTGGAGCATTTTCTTATCTCCAGCAGAGCCGACCGCATCTTCTCCTCCTTGTACCTTTGTAAATCTTGTGAGGATGATGGCAGAAGGACCAAAATCTTTCACAAATGGAAGGAGGATATACCTTCTTTTGCTGATGATGATTGGGAAGAAGGGATCCAACAATATATTCCCCTAATGATATAAGCTAGGGACAGATACATCCAGCTAAAATTCCTCCATAGAGCATACTACATCCCCAAAGACTCTCTAGAATATATCCAGCTCACTCTGATAGGTGACCTAAGTGCACCACTGAACTGGGCACGTTTTTCCATGTTGTGTGGTCCTGCCCTTTTATCAAACAGTTCTGGAGGGAGGTGGTCCAGAGCATCAACTCCATAGGCAGCCTAAACATGGGGATCACCCCTCATATCTTCCACCCGGGCATCTGTGACCCAGTCACCACAAACACACACAAAAGATTACAAATTTTCTATGACTCATTCTATGCCAAAAAAGTAATCTTAACTAAATGGAAGCAGCCTGAGCCCCTTACAGTTGCACAGTGGAGAGCTCTAATTGACCCCACCCTCCCTCTGTACAAGCTAACATATATGTGCCGTAAATGCCCTAAAAATTTGAGAAAACATGGGGCACCTGGGCCAAAAGTTAAAACCACTCCAATATGGGCAAAGACCCCACCATATCTTGGACCAGCCTTGGAGCTGTCTCTACATGGGTCCCCCCCCCCACCACCACCACCACCAAGGGAACCCCCACACAACTGACATGTAAGCTGTCTTGTATGAATATATGAATATGTAAACACATTTTATAGATAGACCTATTATTTCTTACACTGCTTATTTATTCCAAACAATATATATTATGAAACGGTTGTAAAGCACTGCTTTACTGTTACGCCTTGAATGATGATGTAATAATGATGTAATCTCTGTTATTATATAAAGTTTTATGTTCGTATATAACTATATTGTATATGGAAACACATCTCCTGTTGGAGATAAATTAAAACTTTTCTGTTAAAAAAAAAAAATAGTTAGGACTAGAGTTCTAGCAATAAAGATCATATATATGCATTCATATATATATATGTATTTATTTATTTTTATTTATTTATTTTTATTTATATATACATGTACACATGTATATGAACAGAATAACAGAAGCATCTGATTTTATCCCACTCAGGCAGGTTCAAGCTGTGCTATTATCATTACTACTATAATGTACTATATAAAATGGTTTACTTAATTTGGCTTCCTTGCACAAAACAGAATCATCTAGATATGAATTGCTCATTGATTAACTTGTATCCTAACCTGCAGAGCAGCTGGAGTGGATTTAATGTAGCAAATAGCTGTACAAGCTTTCATCTTGTAAGCCTCATTCCATAATTTGCTCTGCTGAGATCTAATTAGAGCAGAATTGCTGTTACTTCGCCTTGCATATGTCACATTACCTATTATACTATAAAAAGAGAACATCATCCTTCTGGAGCCTCCTGCATATGACCCTGTAAGTTTCAATTACAGCAGCAGTTTACAGGGCTGTTTTCAGACTCCAACTAAAGCCCCTACTAATGTAATGTGTCAACCGCCTGTTTTTGTTCAGGTTGAAGCGTGTTTTACTTTAAAACAGTTTTTGTCGCTGGCTCTGGCCCACCCCTATCTCCACCTGTGCAATACTGTTGACCCAGCATTGTTATGGACATCCTCAGTGACCGGCAGGAAAGTGCAGGAGAGAATAGAACTGAATATATTAGCTTGGTCCCTAGTTGCATTAGGCCATCATGATATTTGGATGTCCTGGGGTGGGGGGGGGGATTGAAACTCATCTGGAAGTTCCTGTTATTCAACCTTCATACATTTTCTTTTTCAAAATTATACTGATGGGTATATTAAAAAAAAAAGTAGGTCAGAAAGCATCATGTATAAGGCTGTATTTACCATTATGGCATTTATGGGTCAGTACCTAAGACAGCAGGGTTAAAGTGGGCAGCATCAAGCTTCAACATTTACTAATTATTAATTAAAAAACTCTAGAGTGAGAGTGGTACAGGTTCTGCGGAAAGGAGTCACAAGGCTTTTTATTGTTCACAGAAGATTGAACCATCTCTTCCATTTGTTTGTTGGTCTGTATAGTTGAAACCTAGCTTGCATATAAAGAAGATCTTGTACAAAATAACACTCAGGTGTGCAACATGGCAACATGTTTTCTAAATAAAGACCAGATCATGGATGGTCACTGGCACTTTCAAAGAATGGGTTTTAAACCTGCTTCACAGTTCTCCGCATACCTGCCATCACACTATTTAAAAAACAAAACAAAAAAAAAACATAATTTTATAAAGGAACCCTTGGATTATAATTTTCCATTTTTTATTGTGAGCAAGGAGTTAATACTGCTGAAAATAATAATCATGACTACCTACAATGCATTGATTGTTTATGTCAATATTAAGGATTCAGTAGCACGTGTAAAACATAAGAGGTCACTGCAATGTTGAGCTAACTTGATGAGAATACAATACCTTTCAGCCCAAACAAATTGCAGTGAGTTTGCTCTCTTTGCCCTAATGGCTTTGCTTTGTATTGGATGAGGTTCTAAATACTTCAAAGTCTAAAGCTTTATTAAATAAACAGCAAGGAAGCACAGTCCAAGCAAATCTGCTACAAATATCTATCAACAATGTGGCGATTAAACCATTTCCAACAGCAGTAAACATAGTAGATAAAAGTACAAAGACTTAAGAGTATGGTTATGTAAGAGCTATTTAGAAAAGCTAGTTATACATTGTACATTTACAGTAGTTTTAATTTTTTTGGTAAAATTGTGAGTTTTTTTTTATGAGAAAATAGTTTAGAGAAAAAAAAAAAACATGAACAAGAGGGAAAAAAAAGGCGTATGTGTGTGTATTCTCTGCTATGTTTAAAAAGTATTTGATATTTATAATATTTGAAATTACAAGGTTTAATGAGAAATGATTGGTCGGAAATATATTTTAAGAATATCGAAAGAGACTGAATCAGATATAGGCTAGAATATTAATGTGTGAGCGCTTACAAAGGCTTGTACAAGCACTAGTGCATTTTTAAGGTGAACAAACATAATTAAAATAGCTCTGTCACTTAATTAAAAATAAATTTTAAAACACCCAGTAGAAAAAGACTCTTTATACTGTAGTTACCTGTTCCATTGCCTGTTCCTGGAATTGTCACTTTGTTGCACAGCAAATCTACCAGCGAAATCTTTACATCAAAGACACTTCTAGGCAATTCAGATGCTTGTGTTCCCCACCACATGCTGTGCCCTCTGCGGTACTACTCTGACAACAATATAATGCAGAAGCTGTAAAATCAATCCAAATTGTCTGTTTTCTTGGAAATAGAGCTTTGGTTTCAAACAAATTACACACATAAATTATTTATTGGATGTATGATTAGATGACTGCAGTGTATACCACAGTTTGAACTTATTATTTACTAAAATAATTTTAGGTATAATTTTTTTTTTAAAATATATGTTAAAGGCCATTGATCTATGGCTCTGCCATTCCAACACTTTGTTGAGTGCAGTCTGCCAAGTATTACTGCTTATATGGGATATTTCTTGAATTAAGTCAATTATCACAGAGAACCTACACTTCCCTGCAGCCTCTGCTCACATTAAAGATGTCTGTGCTCCCTTCAGACATGCTAACCGTAAGTGCCACAAATCTATCTGTTTTATATGACTTGCATTAGAAAGGCTGTTGTGCTGAGAACATTTGAATGTGTATGTTCTTATGCAGTACTTACTCCCCAAGGAGTTGCTGGAATGTTGGTTCCTCCCAAGTGATGACCCACCCTGAACTGAACCCAACACTCACCAACACATCAGTACAAAAATGCAAATGGATTTATTAGGACCAAGTCATGCCCTGCAAAGTAAGATTTGTTTCTAATGCCGCGTACACACGACCGGACTTTTCAACATCAATGGTCCGACAGAACAATTCCGGCAGACTATTCGATTGCGTGTTGGCTGCAGCGGACTTTTGATTTGCAAAAGTCTGACAGACTTTAGAAATGGAACATGTTTCAAATTTTTCCGCCAGAACTCCGCCGGACCCAGTTCCTACCGAGAAATCCGCTCGTGTGTATGCTAGTCCGACGGACAAAAACTGAAGCTAGGGCAGCTATTGGCTACTGGCTATGAACTTCCTTATTCTATTCCGGTCGTACGTCATCACGTTCAAATCCGTCGGACTTTGGTGTGATTGTATGTGGCCAAGTCCGTTCATTCGGAAAGTCCGTCAGAACTCTGTCAGAACTCCGTCAGAACTCTGTCAGAACTCCGTCGAAAGTCTGTCGGACCTAAGTCCGGTCGTGTGTACGCGGCATTACAAATCCAACAATAATAAACATTAACCTTGTATTAAACACTGATGAAATCAATTGCAAGATAGATTAGGTAAAAATACAATAGTAAGTATAAAAGTGAACTTAATGGGAGGCAATAATCAGTATGGCCTATCAATAGCTTTCAAGGTCCTAACTAAACCAATGGCCAGAGGGAGAACTGGACAGATCAAAAAAAAAATCTTTCTGGCAATGGGGACCTCAATTATTGCAGGAGTGCTCACTCTCACAAGGAGAATTTTTGTAATATACAAGTCATAGTATTCCCCTAAAATTAACCCTACTGGCACAGACAGGCAAAGGCAACAAGATAGAACTGTATAAGATTGGCCAGAGGCCTCTCACTATCGATTCTGAATAAAAGTCGTCTGGTCCCTAGTCAGCCTACATGTCCTCCCTAATGGCCAGATGAGAAGTCATGCCACACCAAGAGGCTACCTTCTCAAGCCTCTACAGGCTCACACTGCCGCTCTTTATATTGTAATAGGGATGAGCCCGATGTTTGACTCGAACATTGGGTGTTTGCCTGTTGGCCGAACAGCAAAAACATTATGCTGTGTTCGTGGGCAAAAAAACAGCTGTTGAGCCCAGTTAAAGTCTATGGGCTCTATGGCATTTTAAAGGCTTAAATGCAAGGTATTGCCATAAAAAGTGTATGGGGACCCAGGTCCTGCCCCAGAGGACATGTATCAATGCACAAAAAAGTTTTTAAAATGGCCATTTTTTCAGGTGCAACGATTTTAATAATGCTTAAAGTAAAACAATAAAAATGAAAAATTCCTTTAAATATCATGCTGGGGGGGGGGGGGGGGGGTTGTCCTTAGTATGCCTGTAAAGTAGTGCATTTTTTCCCTGTTTAGAACAATACCGCAGCAAAATTGCATTTATAAAGGAAAAAATCGAATTTAAAACTGCTTGTACCTATAAAGAATTGTCGGATCCCGGCAATACTGATAAAAAAAATTGAAAAAAATGGAATGCAGTGGGAAAAATCACTGCTCCTAAAAAAACAGCCATTTTTAAAAATGTTTTTTTTTGCATTGATACATGTCCTCTGGGGCAGGACCCAGGTTCTCCCCCGGGGACATATATCAATGCAAAAAAAAGCTTTAAAAACATCTGTTTTTGCTTAAAAAATGAAAATATCCCTTTAAATATTGTGCCTGGGGGGCGTCTATAGTATGCGTATTTTCCATGTTTAGAACAATACCACAGCAAAATTTAATTTCTAATGGAAATAAAGTAATTTAACCACTTAAGGACCAAGCCTCTTTCTGAGATTTGGTGTTTAAAAACCTTTTTTTTGTTAGAAAATTACTTAGAACCCCCAAACATTTTTTTTCTAATACCATAGAGAATAAAATGGCAGCCATTGCAATACTTTCTGTCACAACGTATTTGCGCAGCGGTCTTTTTTTTTTAAAGATACACTTTTTTTGAGTTAAAAAATAAGACAACAATAAAATTAGCAAATTTTTCTTATATTGCGAAAGATAGAGTAGAGTAGAGTAAATTGATACTCAACATGTCACTCTTGAATTTGCCCTTGTGAAATGACGACAAATTTTTACCCAGACTTACAGAGGAGATCGTGAGCTAGAATTATTGCTCTCGCTCTGCCGATCACAGTGATACCTCACATGTGTGGTTTGAACACCATTTTCATATGCAGGCGCTGCTCACGTATACGTTTGCTTCTGCACGCAAGCTCAGCAGGACAGGGCGCATTTATCTATTTTAGATTTTTTCCACTGTTCTTTTTTAAAAAAATTGTGTCACTTTTATTCCTATTACAGGGAATGTAAACCTACATCCCTTGTAATAGAAAAAAAGCATGACAGGACCTTTTAAATATGAGATCTGGGGTCAAAAAGACCTCAGATCTCATATTTACACTAAAATGCAATGAAAAAAAAATGTTTATGTCATTTGAAAAACAAACAAAAAAAACAAAAGTCCCTTTGAAAGCTATCGGTGGAAGTGATGTTTTGACATTGTTTTCCGCCCTGCAGTGGTATGGAGATGGGTGGGCACCATCTTCCACTCACTCTCCATGCTAAGCCAGGGACAGGACACGATCATCTCGGCCACTGGTGATGGCTCTGGTAAGCGGTGAAGGGCACCGGAGAGTGGCAGGAAGGGGGGCCCCTCTCTCGCCGCCGATAAAAGTGATCTTGCGGCAAATTCGCAGCAGAGACCACTTTTATCTTGAAGCAAACCACTCATTGAAGAAGAGGATACCGGGGTTTGGCAGCTAGCTGCTGCAGTAACAATGGTATTCCTCTTTAAAGTTGCAGCTTAAAACTGCACGGGTGGTCCGTAAGTGGATAAAACTGTCCACAGCTGTAATGAATTGTCAGATCCCAGCAATATAGATAAAAATCATTGAAACAAAAGGCATCAAAATAAAAAAATGCTTAGGGGTCTGCTTAAAATCCATACCAGGTATAGGGTCGTCCCAAAAATTCATACCATTCCCTTACCCGAGCATGCAACCTGACAAGCCACAGGAAAAGTGGGGAGGTGACGAGAGAGCACCACCCCTCCTGAACCGTACCAGACCACATGCCCTTAATATGGGGAGGGTGCTTTGGGGCCCCCCAAAGCGCCTCATCCCCACAACGCTTGGGGGTTGTGGGGGTCTGTGAGTGGAGGGCTTATCGAAATCTGGAAGCCACCTTTAACAAGGGTACCCTCAGATCCCAGCCCCCCTATGTAAATGGATATTGGGTACATTGTACCCCTACACACTCGCCAAAAAAGTGTCAAAATGGTAAAAATGACAGTAGACAATTTGAGACAAGTCCTTTATTTTTTTTAAAAACTGTCCCGTGAAGAAACTGTCAATTCCTCTTCGATCACAGTGTCCGACGACCCGAGAAAAAAAACCCTGAAAAAACTCCACCTCCATGGGAGGCTCCCACTGACTGAAGCCTCTTCGCGATAACAGCTATTATATAGCTGAGGATGGGGCCACCCAGTTATTTAGATGAGTTAGAGGGGTGACTCAACCCCCTCTGACACCACGTGACATCAGAGGAAGGTGGAGTCATCCGTTTACATCACTGTGTGGCCCCGCCCTCAGCTATATAACAGCTGTCATCGCGAAGAGAGTTTAGTCGGCGGGAGCCTCTCATGTATTACCTCAGTGTATTACCTGAGTATTACCTCATGGTAGTCACTTCACTGGGTACATGTGAGGCTTTACAACTGCTTTAAGCCAAACTAATTGTAAATTTTTTTAAAATCTATTTAGAAGCCAAATATGTGGTGCCAGTGTACACTGCCACTAAGACTATCTGTGAAAATTGTACTTTTGTCTTGCGATGATTGAATTGTATTACTTGGACATGCAACTTCATCTTCTAATAACTGAGGATGAAGCTGTCCTTCATGGTTTGAGTACTCCTTAAACCAGGAGTCTTCAAACTATGGCACTCCAGTTGTTCAGTAACTACAATTCCCATCATGCCTAGTCACATCTGTGAATGTCAGAGTTTTACAATGCCTTATGGGACATGTAGCTCTGCATCAGTTGAAGGGCCATAGTTTGAAGATTCCTGCCTTAGACTCTGCATTCCAATGATACTGTAAGTTAGGTCTGCTATTAGTGGACAGAAAATCCATCGGTCCATCAAAGGTGTGTTGAATCAGAGGAGGAACTACCTTCAATAGAACAACTTTCTACCACAATATTTTTATTACATTTTTATTAAATTAAGGCAAACTCACAAACAATGAACAGTTGCCTAGGCCAGTGGCTGAGAGTAGTTTAAGAATGACAACATATACACCATATACTAATAGGCCTCTTACATGGTATAAGCAGTAACAACAAAAGGAAACAAAAAATAACCTGTTGAGGGTAGCTCAAAATTATTATAATTGAATACGGTAATAGCGGATCATGTGCCACTCAATAGTTAAAGCCTAAAGAATGTGCTGAGCAAACAGCATTTCAGAAATTATCCTGTGAAATATCATGTATTACCTGAGATTGACATATGTTCATTTATGGAGATAAAGTCCAAGAACCCAAAAAAGAATACAAAATACAAAAAAAAAAAGAGGGGAAGGGGGAGGAGAAAAAAACCTATGTAGTTTGCCTCCTGATTTACAAAAGGGCTTTACCACCACTGAAAGATTGATAAGCTATACTATCAAAAAAGATGGAAAATGTTGACCTCAATAGTACAACCAGAGAGCAGTTGACTGACTGAACACAAACTGGTCAATAGAACAACTTTCTATATTAGCGCAAACAATGGTACTGTCATGAGCCATAACAATCAGTCCTGACCTCCCTTCTTCTATTAAATTAAATATGGAGACTGACTAAATGCTAAGTTCAACAGGCATAGTTTTTAAGATACAGCAAAACTTTGGATTGTGGGCATTATTCGTTCTGGAAACATGCTTGTAATCCAAAGCACTCCTATATCAAAAGAAATATTGGAAACTCAGATGATTCTTTCCACAACCATGTATTCATAAGTCCTTCAGTTTATAGTCCATATAAAAAGATTATAGCAATGTCATAGGTTGTGTAACCATAAAATGTCCATCCACAAATGGCAGCCTCCATAAGGGGATTAGAAGCAAAATCCAGCAGGATCTGCAGAGTCTAAAAGAGAAGAGAGGCACCTCTCTAACATGGTTACATTTAATGAAGGTACAACATTTAGCAACTCACATGGTTGATGATTAAAAGAGGCACATCTAAGTATACAGGCATCCATGGTAAAGCTGTCTGCATAGACCATCCTCTGCACCACCGGCTCTCACCGTTGTCAGTCTACAATCGTGACCGGGAAGACTACCCTGCAGTAGAGCGATCTGAAAGAGAGTCTTTAAGCTCTTGTGGAGCGCAACGTGGAAGGGTTGATGTCGATAGTGGTGTGGAGCATTGTCTATGTGGAGAGCTTTACCTCGGATGTCTGCATACTTAGATGTGCCTGTTTTAATGATCTATTCAGTTGTAAAGTGCTGCTACTTGTATATCAAGACATCGCACGTTTATAAAAAAAAAATGCTTGTCTTGCAAAACACTCACAGACCAAGTTACTCTCAATCCAAGATTTTACTGTTGTTTACTTTAGTTGTGGCAAACTAGAAAAGGTACAGTATCCTACAACTGTACAGGTACTATGTGCAGAGAACTATTCTGAGTGCCTATTCTATTGTCTCTCGGTGTATCCCTATACAAAAAAAATTTGAATAATGCAACTAAAGTACACAGAGAAGAAAAAAAGTCAATGACTGTTTATTTATATCCATGGGAAAACTCTTTATTAGTAGATAAAGAAAATATCATGGAAAAGCTGCCCATGTGTCTTAACCACTTGCCACCCGCCCTATAACAAATAGACGGTGGCAAAGTGGTTGCATAATCCTGACCGGACGTCATATGACGTGATCAGGATTATGAGCCGCTGCGCGCCCCCGGGGGCGCGCATCGCGGCGATCATTGTTGCGGGGTGTCAGTCTGACACCCGGCAACTACGATCTCGGTAAAGAGTCTCCGATGGAGACTCTTTACCACGTGATCAGCTGTGTCCAATCACGGCTGATCACAGTGTAAATAGGAAAAGCCGGTGATCGGCTTTTCCTCACTCGCGTCTGTCAGACGCGAGTAGAGGAGAGCCGATCGGCTGCTCCTCTGACAGGGGGGGTCTGTGCTGATCGATTATCAGCACAGCCCCCCCGAGGATGCCCACACTGGACCCCCAGGGATGCCACCAGACCACCAGGGATGCCCAGGACAAGGTATGCCACCCTAGACCACCAGGGATTCCAGTCAGTGCCACAATGGATGCCAATCAGTGCCCATAATGGATGCCAATCAGTGCCCACAATGGGCATCACTGATTGGCATGCATTATTGATTGGCACTGATTGGCATCCATTAGTAAAATATATTATAATACAATGCCGCCTATCAGTTCCCATCCGTGCCACTTATCAGTGCCCATCCATGCCACTTATCAGTGCCCATCCATGCCCACCTGTGCCACCTACCCATGCCCACCTGTGCCGCCTACCCATGCCCACCTGTGCCGCCTACCCATGCCCACCAGTGCCGCATACCCATGCCCACCTGTGCCGCCTACCCATGCCCACCAGTGCCGCATACCCATGCCCACCTGTGCCGACTAACCCATGCCCACCTGTGCCACCTATCCATGCCCATCCATGCCAATCCGTGCCAGCTATCAGTGCCAATTTGTGCCACCTATCAGTGCCCATCCGTGTCGCCCATCAGTACCACCCATCAGTGCCGCCTATCAGTGCCACATATCGGTGTCCATCAATGCCACCTCATCAGTGCCACTTCATTGGTGCCACCTCATCGGTGCCCATCAGTGCCGCCTTATCATTGCCCATCAGTGTAACCCCATCAGTGAAGGAGAAAACTTACTTATTTGCAAAGTTTTGAAACTGAAACAAAAAAAAACTTTTTTTTTTCAAAATTTTCGGTATTTTTTTATTTGTTTAGCAAAAAATAAAAGCCGCAGAGATGATCAAATACCACCAAAAAAAAGCTCTATTTGTGGGAAAAAAAATTATAAAAATTTCATTTGGGTACAGTGTAGCATGACCGCGCAATTGTCATTCAAAGTGCGACAGCGCAGAAAGCTCAAAATTGGTCTGGGCAGGAAGGTGTTTAAGTGCCTGGTATTGAAGTGGTTAAAATCCGCATTCACAAGCTTTTCTTATGCAAAGATGTTTAACCACTTGAATTGCTTACAGCATATCTTGTACTGGTGACAATGTCAACAAGCATGTTTACAAAAAGCATTTCTTTGCTAATCTTCTGCCTTTGCATTGTTCACATTTTCCAGATGTGAAGGAGATCAACAGGATATCACTTCCAGATATTTTCATAGTACAAGACTTACTGTTAGTGTTATACAATTGACATTTAGTAAGAGAATGCAATATGCCAGTGGTTTATATAATATATATATATATATATATATATATATATATATATATATATATATATATATATATATATACAGTGGTGTCTTGAGAAAGATAATGACTGAGCTTCATCAAAGCGTTGACAAGAAAAGCACTGATGGTTTTGATTTTTCCTTCTCTCCAAGAGTGCCTCTGAACCAGTTTTAGATATATATGGCAAGTATATATATTGAATATATATTCATAAAATGTGTGTGTTGGAAAAGTAATTAAATACATTTGTATTTCTCTGTCAATCTATTTTCTATGGTACAGTATCTCACAGAAGTGAGTACACCCCTCACATTTTTTGTAAATATATTATAATATCTTTTAATGTGACAGCACTGAAGAAATTACACTTTTCTACAGTGAGTGTAGTAGTGAGTAGTGAGTGTACAGCTTGTATAACAGTGTAAATTTGCTGTCCCCTTAAAATAACTCAACACAAAGCAATTAATGTCTAAACCGCTGGCAACAAAAGTGAGTACACCCCTGAGTGAAAATGTCCAAATTGGGCCCAAAGTGTCAATATTTTGTGTGGCCACCATTATTTTCCAGCACTGCCTTAACCCTCTTGGGAATGCAGTTCACCAGAGCTTCAGAGGTTGCCACTGGAGTCCTCTTTCACTCCTCCATGATGACATCACTGAGCTGGTGGATGTTAGAGACCTTGCGCTCCTCCACCTTCCATTTGAGGACGGCCCACTCTAATGCTCAATAGGGTTTAGGCCTGGAGACATGTTGGCCATTCCATCACCTTTACCCCCAGCTTCTTTAGCAAGGCAGTGGTTGGCTTGGAGGTCCTTATCATGTTGGAATACTGCCCTGCAGCCCAGTATCTGAAGGGAGGGGATCATGCTCTGCTTCAGTATGTCACAGTATATATTGCCATTCATGGGTCCCTCAATGAACTGTAGCTCCCCAGCGCCGGCAGCACTCATGCAGCACCAGACCATGACACTCCCACCAGCATGCTTGACTCTAGACAAGACACACTTGTCTTTGTACTCCTCACTAGGGATGAGCCGAACACCCCCCGTTTCGGTTCGCACCAGAACTTGCGAACGACCCCCGCGTTCGGTACGAACGTTAGAACCCCATTGAAGTCTATGGGACTCGAACGTTCGAATTGGAAAGTGCTAATTTTAACGGCTAATATGCAAGATAGTGTCCTAAAAAGGGTTTGGGGACCTGCCTCCTGCCTCAGGGGACATGGGTCACTGCAAAAAAAAAGTTTTAAAAACTGCCGTTTTGGCGGGAGCACTGATTTTAATGACGATTAAAGTGAAAAAAAAAAGTGAAATATTCCTTTAAATATGGTGCCTGGGGGGTGTCTGTAGTATGCCTGTGAAGTGCCACGTGTTTCCCGTGTTTAGAACAGTCCCTTCACAAAATGACATTAAACGGAAATAACACCATTTAAAACTGCTTGCGGTTTTAATGTTATATCTGGTTCCTGCAATATGGTTGAAAATCATTGAGAAACATGGCATGGGTAGCCCTCCCTGCCCATTACCAGCCTATTTGGGTCTTGTACGCATATTAAGGGGAACCCCGTACCCATATTAAAAAAAGGAAATGCGTGTGGCCCCCAGGCCCTATATACTCAGAACAGCAGTATACAGGCGGTGCAAACAAGACAGGGACTGTGTAGGTTTGTTGTGTTAAGTTGAATCTGTTTGTCATTTTCAACCGGTACATTTTTAAAGTGTAGCTCCAGTCAAAAAAACTATCTTTAAGCTTTTTGGAAAACATAGGGAAGGGTTATCACCCCTGTATAATTTTTTTTGTCGTCCATCTTTTTTCATCTCACTTGCTGCTGTCTCCTTGCGTTTGCAAGTAGGAGATGTTTGTAAGTTGGATGTTTGAAAGTAGGGGCCTGCCCTATATTATAGCGGTATGTACTGGGTACAGAGCACGCAGACAGCACGCACTATCTCCTAACACTACTGACTGCAAGCTCTATTATTAACCACTTGTTAGCCCAATGTTTGCATAAAGTGAAAGATGAAGTTATGCTGAGTAAATAGATATCAAACATGTCACTCTTCAAAATTGCACATGCCCGTGGAATGGCGCCAAACGTCGCTACTTAAAAAATCCCCATAGGCGACGCTTTAATTTTTTTTTTACTGGTTACATGTTTTGAGTTGCAGAGGAGGTCTAGGACTAGAATTATTGCTCTCGCTCTAACATTCTCGGCGATACCTCATATGTGTGGCACATGCGAGCACATGGGGACATGGGCGCTTTAATTTTTATTTTATTTTTTTATTGTTCATTTTACTTTATTTATGTTAGTTTGACATTTTTTTCCCCAAAAATATATTTTTGATCACTTTTATTCCTATTACAAGAAATGTAAACATCCCTTGTAATAGGAATATGGGGTGACAGGTCCTCTTTACAGTGAAATCTGGGGGGTCAATATGACCCCACATCTCACCTCTAGGCTGGGAAGCCTGAAATAAAAAATAAAAAAAAGATTCTGGCTTTGATCGTACTGGCGAGTTGGTAGAAGCACCGGAGGGCGGTGAGGGGTGGGGGGCGTCTATGGCTGGGTATTTCAGGGTATCACCGAGTATGGCTGGGTATCTCTGAGTATGGCTGGGTATGGCAATTTATGGCAGGGTATTACAGAGTATTGGCGGGGTATTGGCGGGGTACTACAGAGTAATAGCAGGGTACTGCAGAGTATTGGGGGGTACTACAGAGTAATGGCAGGGTACTGCAGAGTATTGGGGGTACTGCAGAGTAATGGCGGGTACTGCAGAGTATTGGGGGGTACTGCAGAGTAATGGGGGGTACTGCAGAGTAATGGCAGGGTACTGCACTGCAGAGTAATGGCAGGGTACTGCAGAGTAATGGGGGGTACTGCAGAGTAATGGCAGGGTACTGCACTGCAGAGTAATGGCAGGGTACTGCACTGCAGAGTAATGGCGGGGTACTGCAGAGTAATGGCAGGGTACTGCAGAGTATGCACTGGTATTGCAGAGTATTGGCAGGGAATTGAGGGGTTAAATTCGGTGAGCAGCGATGTGGGCACTGCAGATGCAGCCCACATCGCTGCTGACACCGATCTCTTTCCCCTCCGCTGTACCGATCGGTACAGAGAGGGGAGGGAGGAACAGGCGTCATAACATGACGCCGGTTTGTTTCCAAGTGATCACTCCGTCATTTGACGGAGCAATCACGTGGTAAACGGCCGCTACGAGCGGCCGTTTACCGTGATCCGTGATGCGACCCGGCGGTCACGGATGCTCTCGAGTGCGCACACCTCGGGGCACGCGAGAGCAGAATTCTGGGAGGCCGTTAATTAACGGCCTCTCAGAGTTAAACAACCGTCCTGAAGCCGTTAATCGGCAATGGGCAGTTGTTAAGTGGTTAAAGCTAGATCACTAGCTATATAGGTGAGGTGAATATAGTGGTGTATACTGCAGTCAGGGCACAGACAACAACCACTACACAGCAGCAAGATAGGAAATCAGCCAAAAACGATTGGTGTGTACTGTGTTGAAGGTACACAGAACACCCACTGCTTCAGATGCTAAGTAACACACTACACGAAGCCGCCTCAAAGGCGGCCTTATATAGTGTGGGGCGTGCACTACACAGCCTGAGCTATGATTGGCCACAGGCAGAATGCGGGGTCACAGTCCATGCTTGGCCAATCACGAGCCAGCAATGCACTGCGCCACCGCAGTGAATTGTGGTCCGCGCGCGCCACACGAATTTTGGCGCGAACGGACCAAGAGTTTGGATTTCGCCGAACGCCCGAACAGCCAATGTTCGAGTCGAACGTACGTTCGACTCGAACACGAAGCTCATCCCTACTCCTCACCTGGTTGCCGCCACACACGCTTGACACCATCTGAACCAAATAAGTTTATCTTGGTCTCATCAGACCCCAGAACATGGTTCAAGTAATCCATGTCCTTAGTCTGCTTGTCTTCAGCAAACTGTTTATGGGCTTTCTTATGCATCATCTTTAGAAGAGGCTTCCTTCTGGGATGACAGCCATGCAGACAAATTTGATGCAGCGTGCAGTGTATGGTCTGAGCACTGACAGGCTGACCCCCTAACCCCTTCAACTTCTGCAGCAATGCTGGCAGCACTCATATGTCTATTTCCCAAAAACAACCTCTAGATATGACGCTGAGCATGTACACTCAACTTCTTTGGTCGACTATGGCAAGGCCCGTTTAGAGTGGAACCAGTCCTGTTAAATCGCTGTATGTTCTTGGCCACTGTGTTGTAACTCAGTTTCAGGGTCTTGGCAATCTTCTTATAGCCTATGCCATCGTTATGTAGAGCAAAAAAAAAGATTTTCAGATCCTCAGAGAGTTCTTTGCCATGAGGTGCTATGTTGAACTTCCAGTGACCAGTATGAGAGAATGAGAGTGATAACATCAAATTTATCACCCCTGCTCCCCATTCACACCTGAGACCTTGCAACACTAACAAGTCACATGACACCGATGGGGGGGGGGAATAGCCAATTGGACCCAACTTGGACATTTTCACATAGGGGTATACTCACTTTTCTTGCCAGTGGTTTAGACATTAATAGCTGTGTGTTGAGTTATCTTGAGGGGACAGAAAATTTACACTGTTAAAGCTATACACTAACTACTTTAAATTGTAGCAAAGTGTAATTTCTTCAGTGTTGTCACATGAAAGATATAATAAAATATTTACAAAAATGTGAGGGGTGTACTCACTTTTGTGAGATATTGTATGTATGTATATTTGTGTAGTGAAGTGCCCATTTATTTACCATGGAAGCTCAGGCCCTCTTAACTCCTTTTCCAACTACGCCGTGGGTATAAAATCCTCAGCTTCCTCCCTCAGCTGCTCAGAGAGTCAGAAGTAGCAGGGCAAGTGATCTGTAGACAAGTGAGCAGCCCTCCACCATCAGAACCAGCCTGCAGGCAGATGGGCCACCGTCTAATAGCATGCAGCTTTTCCAGTCTACCCAACTAATGTGAGGAGGCCACATTGCTACCAAGGTACTCCAGTTTCAGTAGGGTGGCCCTGTTGTTCTGTTGTTATAGGGTCTTACACAGACTATGCTTTGTAGCTACATGTTATGCCGTGTACACAAAATTTCACCACATTCAGCTCTGGGAAAATTCCTTTGCACAGTGCAACTTGCAAAAGATTACCTAATGCTAGAGTCACAGTGAACCCATCAGGGATTGTTAAATGGACAGACCAGGTGAGTAAAAAAGTACAAATTTTATTGAGACATCATAAAGATAGATGACAAACAGTGCCAGAAAATACATATATAGTGTAACATCAGATAAAATCAAATGTAGTTGCGATACAAGTTACCCCAAAAAAAACACGTCATGTATGTCAGACAGTGGCTGCCCTCATAGAGCTAACAGACTAGCCTAAGCGCACAAAGGCGTGGACATCTTTTTTTTTTTAAATCAAATAACTTTTATTTTTATTATAATACATACAAACAAATAGTATGTCAGATTAATCCATAAAGTATCATGAAATAAGAAAACACACAAACCAAAAACTTTGCACCTCACAGACAAAAATAACTTAATAACTTAATATACAATAAAGAAAACATAGTAGGAGCATAAATACATCCTGCACATCAGATTGGACTCCCCCAAGTCAATCATCAGACTATGGCAACTTCCTCCAATCAGCATCAAATTATCAACCAAAAGGCAACAATGTTGCATATATGGTGGGAGTGCCCGAAGATAGAGGAGTACTGGCAAGAGATACTGCGCATTATAAACGAAATAACAAAGAAAAACATAGAATATAAATTACAGATATGTATGTTTCAAAACTTCAAAACATCGAAGAAGCAGATAGGGAAAACAATTATACCGATACTTCTTAACACGGCAAAAGGACTGATCCCAAAAAATTGGTTGAACCCTGAAAAAACTGGAGATGAGAGACTTGTTCGATAAAATCGAGTACCACAAAAAAATGGAAAATCTGGAAAGAAGAGATAAAGGAACAGCTCGGACTAACAACAAAAAATGGGAAAGCAGGGAAAAATGTAAGTGTACAGAAAATTATTTATTATCTATAAAGGAAAGTGGTGGTAGGAAGTAGAACAGAGGAAAGCACAAGGAACAGGGGCGGGGTGGGGAGGGGGGGTAAGGGTAATTTGGAGTAGTAGATAAATTAAAAGAGAAACTCCACTTGTTTTATACGAAAAATTTAAAATATTGTAACAGAATAATGTCAGGGACCATGAAACAGACTGAGACAGAAGTACAATCAAATCACACTTGTTTATTAATAAAAATAAAAAAGTAAATAGAAAAAAGCGTAGTCAAGCATAGCCAGAGTCCAGTAGCCAGATCGGGTAGTCAGCCAGTCCAAAGTTCATAAACCAGATCGGGTAATCAGCCAGTCCAGAAGTCAGGGATCCAAGGAGAGCAACTGCAAGCAGGATAAGGATGTCAGCAAGCCAGTCTTGAAACAAACAGCAGGAGATGGTTCCTTGTGATGTGACCAACACGAAGGCAAAGGAAAGAGTAAGCTGGAAGGCTTTAAATAGGCAAGTCAGACGAGCATCATTGGGAACAGCTGGTAACTGTGGAAAGAGAAGAGAGCTGGCAATTAACCGACAGCTGAGCAGCCAGCCCAGAGGAGGAAGGACTAAGCCAGCCCTGACAAATAAGAAGAGAAGGGAAAAAGAAAGATTAATAAAAAGTTTTAAAGGAAAAGTAAAGGAAAAAAGAAAATAATCCACAATGATGTGAAAACGAGAAGAGACCAAAATTAGAACTGCGAAAGTTGAAATAAGTCTCTCGGGGAATTTCGCTGAAGTGGAAAAAAAATGATCTCTCTTTTACGTTCTTCTCACTCCTCACTCTTCTGCCTCAGCTCTTTGCTCCCACCTATCTCCTCTTCCTTCACTCCTCTCTACTTGTTAAACCATCAAATAATATATTACTAGGTTCTATCCAACATGACCATATTTTACCAAACTTTTGCAGTGTACCTCTATGCTTATATGTTAATTTTTCTCTTTTAAGTATATAATTAAGTTTCTCAACCCATGGTTTATGGGTTGGAGGATCAAAAGATGCCCATTTTCGTAGAATAACTTTTTGTGCTAAATATAGGGATCATATCCACATAGTATGCATCTCTACTGGTAATGCTCTATCAGATATTATACCCAATAGCGCAAGTTTGGGCATCCCTGTTATCTCAGTGGAGCATAATAAGTTTGGGGAGGCATACAAAAGTTGTATCCATTTAATAAACCTGGGGTCAAACCCATATCATTTTAAGCAATTCCACACAAAGACTCACTTTATACTGTCAAATGCATTAACCGCATTGAGTGACATTATAGCTCTATTTCCCATATTATCTGTTGGGAGTTGTAAATTTAAAAATAGCCGCCTAATATTATTTGCTGTAGATCTATTAGAAATAAAGCCTGATTGATCACAATGGATTAGTTTGGAAATGTATCTTGATAATCTAATCACCAGTACCTTTGCCAGCAGCTTAATGTCTTATGTTAGCAAAGATATTGGGCGGTATGAGTCAGGATTATTTGGGTTCTTATCGGGTTTCAGTAGGACAATAGTTAATGCTTCATTCATAGAGGGAGGTAGTGAACCCACCTTTATGGCATAATTAAAAACATCAAAACAATTCAGGTAGCAACGCACCCCCATATTTTTAATATATTTTCCTCTGGAAGACCATCTGGTCCTGGTGCTTTATTATTAGGTAAGTTAAATGCTGCATTTCTTGCTCATCCAATATTAATGGACCCTCCAAAGCCACCCTTTCATCGTTTGAGATATTTGGTAATTCAATAGTATCAAAGAATCTATTCAAAGACTCCTCTGAGTAGGATACTCTGCTCTTATATAATGCCTGATAATATTCTCCGAATATCCCTAATATCTCTGGGGCAGTACCTACCCTGTTATTTGAAGATGATTGTATTTCAGTTATACATGATGATGGCCGCTGAGCTTTTACAATAGTTGCCAATAAATGTCCTGCCCCCTCTCCCTCCTCAAAATTAGGTTCTTGTAGGAAAAATCTTTTATTTTCTGCCTTCTTCTTAGCCACTGCTGCATAATCTAGTTTGGATTAAGAAAATATTGGAGTTCAGCCTTCATCATATTATCAGCTAGGGTTTTTCACATTGCCTAGATTGTTTCTTAATTTTTGATATCTGCGCAATAAGGAGACCTTGAAGTTCTGTTTATATTCTGATAAGTAATTAATTCAATCATAGTTCCTTCAGATAAAGGAAAAGTGACAACCAATATGGTTGTCCTTCCACAGAGTACATCCTAGATTAGTCCTAAAAGAAAAATTAAATATTATAGGAGAGTGATCTGAGATACCCCTAGTCTCATATTTAATATTACTAAGATATGGTAGCATGGAATATGTTCCCAACTCTAAATCTATTCTAGAGAGGCTTTTCTAACTACTAGAAAAGCATGAAAATATGTTGGCTTACGGTCTCCAGCAATCTATCAATCCCAATTCCGCTATATATCTGCAAAGACCATAGGCCGCAATGAAGTTTGCTTATCCATTATGTTGTATTTATCTATTGCGGAATCCATATAGTTATTAAAATCACCAACCAATTGGTATGTACTATCAATTTTATCAGATATTAACTGAATATATTCTTTAAATATTTCAGTTGAATATGGTGGAGGGATATATATATTTCCAATCACATATGAATGGCCTGATAATGTACAGTACAAAAAAATAAATTGACCTTTACTATCCTTCTTAATATTTCTACATGCAAAATGTAAAATTAGATATAAGTATAGATATACTTACTATAGATATAAGTATAGACACTCCTCTGAAGTATGTTGTATATGTAGAATAATACTGAGTATTAAACATTTTTTTTAAAGTAATGTAACGAGTTTAAATGGGTTTCCTGAAGACATATTATTGAGGGTGTGAATCTCCCTATTGAAGTAAACATTGCTTGCTGCTTAGAAGGGCTACCAAAACCCCTTACATTCTATGAAATTAGCACTTCATTTACATTTACTGTAGGTCCTCTGGTCATAGGAGGAATGGTCCGTATGAATTACTGTAGGTCCTATCATCCACAAGATTCCAATTTATGTAAAAACCTGCGAAAAGTTGGTAAAAAGCCAGCAAAAAAGGTCAAAGGTCATATCAGATATGACACTTTGACCTTTTTTCGCTGGCTTTTTACATAAATTGGAATCTTGTGGATGATAGGACCTACAGTAATTCCAACGGCTGTTAGACCTGTGGGAATCTATCTCTATATGCACGTATGACCTCATGGTTTTGGTAAGAGTACCCATCTTGTTCGTTTCTACCTAGAATTCACTGCTTTGAGATGTCTCCATGAGCCAGTTTATCAGTTCAGTAGGAGTATTTCCTTCTACCCGTTCAGGGAGACCTAGTATTCTAATATTATTATGTCAGAGACGGTTCTCCATATCTTCCAATCAAGAGTCATGTGTGGATAGTTGTTGCATAACCTTTTTATTAGAATTCACAGCTGTGTTTAAATAATCTTCAACTATGGTTATCCTCTCCTCAGCAGCTGTCATTCTCTCTTAAAAAATGATCATATCTTGGCTAATTGAAGTTAGATCCTCCCTCATTCCTTCCAAATTATGGGAAAGAATATTCACAGAGCTGTTACATGTAGTAATGTCTTTCAATATATCTGTGAGCATAATTACATGCTCTTTTTCTGAGGTATTTTGTGTATTTGAGGATTTGACAGAATTATCACACAAGGCATTCTCTGGGGTTCCGTTGCTCGCTATTTCATCTGGATGTTCCTGTTGAGTTATTACTCCTTCTCCGTCCATAACCTGGGATTTATCTGTAGCATCAGGTGTTCCCTCTGTAACTTCTCCCTGCGGTGAAGTGGGTGCTGCAAACAAAGTTTCTTCTTTATCCGCCTCTGGTGCATGTGCAAATTTCTAGAGACGAGTAGCAATGTCTTAAGATTTATCATTCACAGATATTATACCCAATAGCGCAAGGTTGGGCATCCCTGTTATCTCAGTGGAGCATAATAAGTTTGGGGAGGCATACAAAAGAATGTGTTCAATGTTTTCTATTCTATACTGTTCTGAGCAGTGCTTTTAGATATAGACTGGTCCCCAGCTTGATCCACATTCCCCAGATCCTTATTAGTCCTTTGTGTCATCCTCACACTCTCTTTATCCCTATTTTCCTCGTACCACCAAAAAATAAAAAAATTATAGATATGACTGGGGTTTTCAGTATGCACAGTGGATTAAGTCATATAGGTAATAGATTCAACAATGCAAACATATAATATTAGTATCATAGTAACATAAAAAACAATATATACATTAACTAAACATGTAGTTGATAAGGATTGCATGGTCTTTACTTACAAAATTGCACAAATGGTTATTGCACGTGGCTGGTATGTGAAAACTCCCACTGGTGTATTGTAAGGCTGGCAGCTAGATGATCAGCAGTCCAGGACAATGCATGGAGGAAACTCCCCAGAAGGGTGAGCCAAACACAATGAGGGAGATTAAATACTCCAAACTTCACAGACAAGGACCTTACAGCTATGGAGTGTAACACCTGCTGATAAATGTCTGGTGGCTCAAGGGTTTACATTTGTTCAGATAGGAGGGTGATGGTACATGTTGATCTGTATATATGAACAGATAGTAAGATTATGGTCAATATAAGGCTACTATATCATGTAGTTCAAAGCATTATATCATCAAATCATGTTAGATATAAAGAAATGGCTGCATACCTCCAAAGAACATGCAACCATTAATACATAGTAACAGAGTATAAGAATATATCTGCTGTTCCTGTGCCTCAAGTGCTTGAGTGTAACACAAAGCTCCTCTTCCCAGCTTGGTGCTTACCATTTGGCTGCACCAAGTGGGGTATAAATACACAGATACGATGATCAGTCATCCAATTGCCAACTTATCCCTGGGGGAGTGGGAGAGACTCTTGTTTTCTGACAAGTCCACATCTATGTATACGAGCCATGCACATAGTTTTTTAAAACGGCCGTTGTTTCGGGAGCAGTGATTTTAATAATGCTTAAAGGGAAAAAATAAAAGTGAAATATTCCTTTAAATATCATACCTGGGAGGTGTCTATAGTATGTCTGTAAAGTGGCACATGTTCCCTGTGTTTAGAACAGTCCCTGCACAAAATTACATTTCGAAATGAAAAAAGTCATTTAAAACTGCTTACGGCTGTAATGTAATGGGCCCTTTGAGTCTGATATGGATATTAAGGAGAACCCCGCACCCAAATTAAAAAAAGGCTTGGGGCCTGAACAGCTGTATACAGGTGGCCCCCGGGTTACAAATAAGATAGGGACTGTAGGTTTTGTTGTTAAGTTGAATCTGTTTGTAATTTGGAACAGGTACATTTTTAAATTGTAGCTACAGCCCCAAAATCTATGTTTAAGCTTTTTAGATAATATAGGGCAGGGTTATCACTCCTGTAACATTTGTTTTTGGTGTCTGTGCCCTTGTTCAGAAGATTTCACCTCACTTTCTGTCCCAAAGCCAATTGGTTTTAGAAAATTTTGGATTATTAGGGAAAGAATTTCCCTTCCTAGGGGTAGGTTTCCTCTCACTTCCTGCTGTCTACTGCAGCATCAGATATAGGCTTGGCTAGAATAGAATGCAGTGGATATATATTTATATATGTAGGAGACTATATATATTTAATGCACATCAGATCACCGAATGACCTGCCTAAAAAGGGTATTTGAAAACGTACACCAGGAATGGCATGCAGTCAGATATAGGCTTGGCTAGACTGGAATGCAGTGGATATATATATATGTAGGAACTGTATATATATATATTTTATGCACTGCAGATCACTGAATCACCTGCCTGCCTGAAAGTATATTTGAAAATGTACACCGGGAACAACCTACAGCCAGATATAGGCTTGGCTATATATATATATATATATATATATATATATATATATATATATATATATATATACACTGCATTCTTGTCTAGCCAATCCTATATCTGACTGCAGGCCGTTCCTGTATACGTTTTCAAACACACTATCAGGCAGGCGATTCAGTGATCTGCAGTGCATAAACTATATATACAGTCTCCTACACATATATATATATATACACTGCTTTCTAGTCTAGCTAAGCCTATATCTGGCTGCAGGTCATTCCAATATATATCATAAAGAATATAAGTGCAGCGCTAATTAATGATAAGTACAAAAAAGATATTAGTGAAAAAAAATCGCAAAAAATTGGCATAAAGATGAAATGATTCCCACTAAAGCATTAAAAATGAAATTGCATATGACACTATAAAAAATTTTTTTTTTTAAAAGAACAAAATGAAACTAATGAAACTAAAAGTAATAGTGAAAAAAATCTTAAGAAAAAAACAGGTCAAAATCAGTGACAGATGTGTATAAATTAAACAGCGTAATCACTAAATAATACAAAACAGTGCATTAATTAAATCCCAAGCTGTTAAGTGAAACAAAATCCATAAAGTGCAATTGATGCTCCACACAGATAATGATATAAAACAGTGCATTATTTAGATCCCAAACTGTTAAGTAAAGTAAAGTCCATAAAGAGCAAATGCTGCTCCACACGAGTTGTCAGTGAAAAGATCCCAAATCCAAGGTAGATCACACCAAAGTGAGTATCAAAGCCTCTTACCAGCTGCAGATGACTACCATAAAGATAACCTCACCGAGCATAGGGAAAAATTCAGGTCTCCCCCGCAACCTATAACTGCTTCCACTGCTTGAGGAAATAATTGTATCGCTCATAAAACAAAGACAGAGATGGCTCCCATAGTGCAGCACTTCTTACAAATTTTAATAAGGTAACTCTGAATTCACGGCGCCTCCACAGGCTTCCGTTCGCCTACCGTCTGTGTCCCATCAATCTCTGGATATCAAACGTAATGACGTCACCGCCACAGGCACCTCCCTACGCGTTTCTTCTCGATAGGACGTTGTCTGGGAATTGGCCAATGATGATCCATTTTGTAAGTGCAGTTCTTTTACCTTATTCAAATTTGCGGTACCCCGTAGGGGCTGCTAAGTAATGTGGCCCACCTGTCACCCTGCCCAACCTGGCGTTCACTCCTCAGTCACTCTCAGGCAGAAAATAGTTCATGTGCTTGTTTTTGTTATTTTTATTAGAGAATTTAACTTGTATTGGGTAAGGGATTATGAGATGCCCAGCAAATTGTTTATCAGTCAGTTAGTAGATTGTATATCAATCAATTAGGTGATTGTATAGTGATAATCAGGACAACTACGTACACAAGTGTTCTCCCAGGAGCAGCTAACACATGTTTAGGCCTGACACTGGCTCAGCCAGGCCTAAGTAACTTGCCCTTTGGGCCCCTATGGTGTAACAGAAAATAAGAAGTCTTTAGGGCTAGCTGTCTTAATGGGTGGGCTACTGCTCCCAGTCAGTCCTCTTCAGGCCCTGCAAGCCCCTCTGGCTACAGCTGCCCGACTTCACCCAGTTTCCTCTCAGTCCTCTCTGGCATGCCTCTCCAGTTCTCCTGACTGCCCATGTCACTCACTGGCCCTTCTGGTTGCAAACGGTGGTTCCCTCCTGAAGACTTGCCCAGCCATACTAGCTCCTGCTGCCCTCTCTGGCTACTCCTGTGCCTCCTATCCAGATTCTTGATGCTTTCTTAAAAGGCTCCATCCTGCACCCGAGTCCTAAGCCCAATGTCATCCCCCCTCAGACTTGGAAGATCCCTCAAAGGCCCCTATAGCCTAGTACTCCATCCACAGTTCTTCCACCCAACAACTCCTCCCCAGCTGGGCTGACTCTGGGTATTTAAGGAGGCCTGCCCCTGCCAATCCAGGTTGGGGACTGGTCAGGGCTCCTTAACACACCCCAGGCAGCTCCATCTCTCTTCCTCTCTTCCTAGTACCTTCCAGGCAGCTCTAGAAAGAAGTGGGAGGTCTAGTGATGCTGCCTGTGAATCATCAACTGCTAACTCTGAGACACTCCCAGCCCACACAAACCAAAACAAACAGGCCTAGCTTCCAGCTAGGCCTACCTAAATTGAACTATGCTCACAAATAAAGGAATCTAGCACCTACCTATGTGGAGGGTGCTACCTGTACTTTTGCCAAAATAGTGGTACCAAATGCTAATTGACACCTTTTTTTTTACGGTGCCTATAACCCCCACACATACAGTACTTTATTCTACAGTCTTGTTTTATTTGTTTTATTTCTGTGTTAATGAATCCTTGAATTCAGAGCTAAATTGTTAATGGTCCATCTTATCAAGGGTCAGAATGAGTAACTTGTTCAGACTTTGTATTCTAATGCTTTTGGATCGTCAGGCATGAGTACATATTTGTGTTTCCATGCCAGTTAGCTTATTCACACTTTAGCACTGCAGTATTATGCTATGAAAGGTGACTTCTGTTCAATACGGCTTCATAATGCAGCTCTAAAGCATGAATGGAAGGTTCATGTGCTCATTCTAGCTGATTTTCTGCTACATTCTAACTAAAATAGAATTAGACCCTTTGGTGGCATTCTCTGGATCTGTACAGCAATTAGTAGCTGCAAATCATCAATGTAGTTCTTCTGTACATCAAAATAGAATTAAGCAGAGACAGGCTAACCAATATTTACAAATTATTTTTTACACAACCTAAACTTAAAGCGGGATTCCACCCTAAAGTGGAACCTCCGCTGATCGGATCCCTCCCCCCTCCGGTGTCACAATTGACACCTTTCAGGGGGGAAGAGATACCTGTCAAACACAGGTATTTACACCCACTTCCGGGCATAGACTCCCGTGGGAGTCTACGCCATTTCCTGCCCTGCCGCGCTGTCTGCTGGGACACACACGGGTCCCAGTGACAGCGCGGAGATTTCCTATTGCGCGGCACAACTCGCGCATGCGCAGTAGGGAACCGGGAAGTGAAGCCGATTCGCTTCACTTCCTGATTCCCTCACCTAGAATGGTGGCGGCAGCAGCCGAGGGCTGAGCGATCGATCGGCCTCGGCTGCCGGCATCGCTGGAACCCGGGACAGGTGAGTGTCCATTTATTAAAAGTCAGCAGCTGTAGTATTTATAGCTGCTGGCTTTTAATTATTTTTTTTTTTGGTGGAATCCCTCTTTAAACATGCAAATACGTACTATATTTCTTCTGTAAACTAATCATCTCATAAGCTGCTACGTAGGAATATATTTAATAATAAATGAATTGCTATGCTCTAAATAACCCTCCTACTGCTGTATGCAGTATCACTTTTACTGTACTGTGTTGAAAGTGTTGCACACAGCAATAAATGACAAGTTACTAGCTGTACAGTTAACATCAAAAACCAAATACATAGCAAAGGTGTTTTTAAGTAAAAAAAACAAAAATGCCCACAGCTAACATCTCCCAGACATAAAACAATATAAATGTGTTTTTTATTGTAATATAACACTTCCATAATAATTTTGGGAAGGTAATATACTGTATACAAAACCATTTACCTATTCTCAGAAACTGCATTAAGAGCACATGCCTTGTAATTGTATTTCCATTCATTTCTATGTGAGTAGTTGTAAAGACATTTGGCATCTCATCAGCAGAAATAGCAGATGCAGAAAGCCTTTCCTACGTGCTTTGTCAAGGGAATTAAAAGTTTAGGTGTTTTAATAGACATGGGGGATTAGCTGATGTGCAGGAACGTGCATGCATTCAGCTATAGTGATTATTTGTGTCTGCAATGAAAAGGAAAACAATGATATTTTTTATGTCTATATTATGTATGTGTAGCACTGGTGGTTAGCATAATTGGAAGGAATACTGGTCCTCAGCTCACTAGGGACTACACTGAGTGTTCCAGGCCTACTTACTTGCCAAATAATTTCCCAGGCACATTCTTTCTCAGGGAGTAATTCTTTTCTCTGGATGTTCAAACTGATGGGCATCATTCACTTTAGTTAAGAATTTTTTAGATTTTATTGCACATGTGCATGGAGATGCAGGGCCGTCTTTAAGGCAGGGCAAAAGGGGCAGCCTCTCTGGGCCCTGTTATTGTTGTGGGGCCCAAAGCAGCTGCCTCATACTTGCCAACTATCCAAGTTTAAATGCCCTCCTCCCTTGAGGTTTTAGTCCTGTGTCCTGAAAGCTCAGTGAGAAGTTTTGTTACTAATGCTGACCAGCTCTGTCCTATTGTAGCATATGTTGTGTACAGATGACTCACCTGCAGACTCTGTGTTTACATGTAAATAGCGTTTGCATTTATATGTAAATAGCAGCGGACCAGAAGTATTCATATGTAAATAGAGGCAATATTCATATGTATATCATGCTTCCCTGAGGTCATATCCACCATCACCTATACTGAATGCTGCCCACTGGGGAGATAAAAAGGGACATGCTTGAAAGTCCTGCCTACAACTGTGGTCATTAAGCCTAACAACAGCCTGTTCTGCAAAGGTAAGCAAATTAGTGGGGGGAGGGTAGTGTGGGGTGTGCAGAAGTAAGGAGAGAAGGAATTACAGTTTGGGTGCACAGGTGAGCAAGGAGGAAATGTATAGAGGTAAGGAACTTCCTGATAGGCAGTTAGAGTATAAGGGGAGGGGTATTAGAGTGAAGAGGATGAAGTAGGCTTGGAGTGCAGAGGTTAGCATGGGTTTTAGGATGCAAAGGTGTACTGACAGGGTGGATAAAGATGTAGGGCAGCCCATTTTTTTCAATGGGCTGCTCTATGCGCTACAAATGTGGAAGAATTTTTTTTTTCAAAATTACACAGTGCCAAGGCACATGTCAGCAGATGTGTGAGGGTGTCACTAACAATTAATGGCACTGCTGTGTATCTGATAAAGGGCAACACGTTTCTGTGGTGTCAGGAAAGCGATTTTGCATGCGTTCCCAACGCACACAAATGTGAACACAGGCTAAATGTCTCAGTTACTTTGGTGGTCAGTGTAAATCTTCTCATTACATTGGGGCTTATTGTAGAATCCTTTCATTCATACTAGTGGCCAGTGTTAATGCCCCCCTTATATTGGAGGTCAGTATAAATCCCTCTGTACATTGGAGGTTATTGTGAATTCGTATATTAAATTAGTGGTCAGTGTAAACCCCTATTACATTGGTGGCCACCGTTGAAACTCCTCTTTATATTGGTAGTCGGTAAAAAAGAAATCAGCATTGCCATTGATCACACCATCCCCCAGCACTGCTACTGATGCCAGGAGTGCTAGAATCCCATAGGAGTTTTCTGTCTTTTAATGGGTCCCCTCACCTTCCCAGTCCATGGTGTGTAGGCAGTAAGGAGATGATGTGCTGTAATCTCTAGCAACCAATCAGTAAGCAGTAATGATGTGCAGTAACCTCTAACAACCAATCAGTGAGCAGTATTGATGTACAGTAATCTCTAGCAACCAATTAACAAGCAGAAATCATGTGCTGTAACCTCTAGCAACTAATTAGTGAGCGTTAATGATACACTGTAACCTCTGGCAACCAATCGCATTCGCTGCCTGATCTGATTCAGTAAACTGATTTTGAGTCTAGCTGCTATTTACTGTATGTCTCAGAGCAGGTGGAGAGCGAAACTTCATGGAGGGGTCCCAAGAAATTTTTTGCCTAGGGTCCAATCAGTATTAAAGACCGCCCTGTGGAGATGGAGATTTGAAAGTAGGGTAGAGGGGGAACAGGATGCAAGTTTCTGCTATGCGCAGTATTTACACATGTCTTTTTAAACTTCTGGGTCCTACTCCCACAGGGTTTCACGAACACCTAAACTTCAGAAAACATAGGTTTGAGTGGTATTCAAGGCAGGACTGCGTGGAAAGGTTCATGGGGTGGGTTCTTACTTACTCAGTCATCATGTGGTGAGCAACAGTGGTCTGCTTCCTCTAGACTTAAAGTAGCACTCCATGGCAGCCACTTCAAGGAGCCCTCACAGGAGGTTTGCTTCTTTCAGCACTCCTGTTTCCTAAGCCATAATGCCAAGGGTAAGACAGGTGTTACATTTACCTCCTCACAGGACAAAAGCCCAGGAAAAAAGACCACGAGCCAGTAAGTGCCTTAGATATATAATAACATTTCCATCATGCACCATCAGACATTGCAAGCTTGCTAATTGGCCAAGTATTAAAGATCCTTAAATCAAAATGATCTCTCAAGCACACCCTATTAGAGAACATTCACACAGCAAGTGACTAAATTGATACATTCCATGGGGTTATGGGTTTGATTTACTAAAGGCAAAAAGTCAGTTAATTCTGTAAGGTAGGTTACCCCCAAAGCTTAATGAATGTGGTGAAATATTACTTTCCAAAGGATACCTAAAGAAAATCTAAAAAATTTAAATAAAAAATAAAAACAGCATTTTTGCTTGCAAATATTTGTATGATGGAAGTTAGCAGAGCTGCACTCCATTCACTAAGCTCTGAGGCAAATTCTCTTACAAACTGCAACTTCCCTTGCAAAGTTAACAGCCTATTTTCCTTTTGTAAATCAGCCCTTATGCTTATGCCGCGTACACACGAGCGGACTTTTCAACATCCAAAGTCCGAAGGACTGAGTCCGTCAGACTATCCGATCGTGTGTGGGCTGCAACTGACTTTTGACTCGCCAAAGTCCGAAGGACTTTAGAATATGGAACATGCTTCAAATTTTCCCGAAGGAACTCCGCCGGACCCGGTCCCCTTCGAAAACTCCGCCCGTGTGTATGCTACTCCGACGGACTAAAACCGACGCTAGGGCAGCTATTGGCTACTGGCTATGAACTTCCTTATTCGAGTCGGGTCGTACGTCATCACGTTCGAATCCGTCGGAGTTTAGTGTGATTGTGTGTGGCCAAGTCCGTTCGGCCGAAAAGTCTGTCAGAACTCCGTCGGAATTCCAGCAGAACTCCGACGGAACTCCTTTGGAAGTCTGTCAGACATAAGTCCGCTCGTGTGTACGGGGCTTTAGAGAACAAAAAAATGCTTAGCTGACTAAAGTTCCTACAAGATCACAAAAATTCAAAAAGAGATTTTAAAAATACTACATCTTTGCATGTGTATTATGAAAAGCAGAATTAAATTGCTGTACTGGACAAGATAAGAGGTGTGCAAGTGATAAAGAAGATGTAACAATAACAGAAATTGAAGGTGTCCAAGAAGAGCTTGTCAAAAAAATGTATATTATCAATCAAATCCTAATATTATGACATTACAAGCAAATTATTTTGTACATTCCCCCTGTTGCAGAGAATTCCCCCACCCAAAATCCATTAGCTGTTTTATTTATTCATCCATATTGCTCCTCAGACTGGTAACTACAAATAATGTGAATTAGGTTTAAACTTGTCAAATGAGGGAGGGGTATGTCCTGATGTGAGCGGCGGTGAACATGTATGGGAGGAGCTCCAGATATCCTCCAGATATCCTGAATGAAATCTGTTGTCATCCATGCAACTGCCTATCTAAAACAAGCTGATACCCTACCAGCCTGCACGCCATAGCTCCTGTACACCTGAGGCCTCCGCCAACTTGCTGGTCTGTGACTTTCTGGGAAGAACCGATCCCGGCCTGACTGGAGGTAAGGGACTGTCATCCATCCTAACCTGCTTGCCCATCCACCTACCCGTCACAGTCCAGAGGACCGCCACATGGACACAGCAGATAAAAATACTCAGAGACTCTTTCCCCCCACCCTTGGAAAAAAGGGCGGGGTAAACTGTCCAATGGCAACAGACACACAGGTCAGGTGTGTTCAACTTCTCATCTCTCTCATCAACAGGCTTAGCAGCGGGGGGGGGGGACTACTGGAGGAATCCCCCCTCCCTCCATAGAGATAAACATCCCATAATATCCAAGGCAGACAGACACAATAGAACATTGGAAGACAGCCCCACCCCAAACGATCACAGCAAAGAGTCAACAACAAAATGAGACAATATACAATATATACATATATACAAGACTGAGTCCGATTAGTACAGATTAGACTGGATTTCTCATTCACCTCGCAAAGAGTATTGTTCCTTAAAATCCATGGCCCATAACCAGAATGCAAGAGGCTAGCATTCAATTCTCTACAAAAGCCTCTGTCCTGGCTAGATCTGTCACACTCACCTAATAGGCAGCAAAGTCCTAGCGCTCAAGCGGGCATGGGTAAAACAAGGGTTTCATGCCACATACTACTCCTATGCGAGGGACGTGACTATTCTGCTGAGCAAGTCACTTCCTTTCTCGGTAGAACAGGTCTTCATTGATCCGGAGGGAAGATACCTCATTTTAATTCTTGAAATGTATGCTCAACGCTGGGCGATAGTTAATGTGTATATCCCTCCTTCATTTGACTCCTCTATCCCGTACAATATTCTTACAAAAATAGCTACCCTCCAGGTCCACAATATTATAGTTGGAGGGAACTTTAACGCCATCCTAGATCATACTAAGGACACTACTAACCCCCTTAGATCTGCTCCCCCTGATTTAACCCTCTGGGCAGACACTTTTGGCCTTCAGGAGATTTGGCGGTGGAAGCATTCGGATGATAGGACTTATTCACATATCTCAGCATCGCATAGATCAGGGTCTCGCATAGACTTATTATTTGTGTCTGCTTCTGCTGTGTCTCAGGTTGGGGCGGACTCCTATCGCCCGGCAGGCCTTTCAGACCATTCACCAGCTGGAGCTGGGCTTGACTCTTGGTACCTCCTGTGAGCTGGGATGCTGGAGGCTAGCATCCAATTGGATAGAGAATGCTCAAATCCAGGAATTAGTAGGGTCCATACTCACAGAATACTGGATGCTTAATGAGGGGTCATTTTCCCTTGATGTGGTTTGGGAGGCAGGTAAGGCTCATGCCCAAGGGGAATATGTTTGCGCTATCAAGGCAGTGAGCTCTGACTTTGCGCCACAGACCACTCAACTGTGTGAAAGGACGGCATTGGAGCTTTTCATGGGGCATCCAACACCCAAAAACTATTCTACTCTAGCCCAAGCAAGAAGAGATTTGACGCTCCACTACACCTTGCTGGTGCAATCTGATGCATGGAAGTTTGTGGCCAAGCTTTTTGAATCAGGGGACAAGAATGGTAAACTACTGGCAAACCTGGTGGCAGAACCTATGCTCCAAACAGTAATTCCTAGAATTCAGACTTACACTGGTTGCCAGGTTACAGACCCCAAAGGTATACTGAGGGAATTTAATCTATTTTACAGCAAATTGTACGATGAGCTATTCTCTAACTCAGTCGACGCCATGTTGGAGGAATTAGGAGGAATCACCTTACCTCTTCTTTCCGATGAGGACAGGGATGCACTAGATAAGCCCTTAACACGACAAGAGATAGAAGATGCAATCTACTCTTTGCCTAACAACAAATCCCCGGGCCCCGATGGTTTACCTGGGAAATGGTATAAAACACACGCTGCTTTACTGGCCCCCAAACTAACTCAGTTATTCTTAGATTGCTTGGAATCTGAGAGGTTGCCAGATAGTATGTATCAGGCACACATAGTGCTGCTGCCCAAACCAGGGAAGGACCCCACTTGCTGCTTATCCTATAGACCCATTTCATTGCTGAATTACGACCTTAAGATAGTTACCAAAGTGATAGCCAATAGAATCATGAAGGTTTTACCATCCGTAGATCAGACCAGCTTCATGCCTGGCAAGTCCACGGACTTAAACCTTACATGAGTTTTTACCCATATTGGTCATGGTATCCCTTGGCATCGAGAAGGCTTTCAATACAGTTAGGTGGTCCTATATGATGCAGGTTCTGGAAGGCTTTGTCTTTGGCCCAATTTTCCAGAAATGGATCGGCTTACCATACAGGACCCCCACAGCAATGGTAGGCTCTCGCCCTCCTTTCCAATTAGTAGAGGGATAAGACAAGGGTCTCTTCTTTCCCATGTGCTGTTTGCCCTGGTGATGGAGCCTTTGGTTGAGGCCTTGTGGAGATCGAGTGAATTGTCTGGAGTCTGGGTTGGCTCAGTAGTCGAGAAACTAGCATTGTATGCGGATGATCTAATCATCTTCCTCTGGAACCCTGGTCCTTCGCTCTCTGGGGCGCTCCGCTTTTGGACCTCTTTGCAAACCTCTCTGGCCTCCAAACCAATGGAGCAATCACTTATTCTAGCTATAGATCCTGGGGCAAAGAGGCTGAGGGATCCTGCTTCACCTCTACAATGGGCAAGCACCATTAGATACCTAGGGATCAACATTTCTTCCAATACCCAGGACTTTGGCAAACTTAACCAGTGCTGCAGTGGTGTAAACTGAAGATGAAGGCCTGGTCGAACCTCCCATTATCCCTTATAGGGAAAATTAACTTAATAAAAATTAAACTACTCCCATTTTGGATACTTGGTTTGCTGTATATTTTACTACACTCCCCAATTTGAATACATAAGACTATTTACCGGCAGTTGGATTCCACAGTGGCCGCCTTCTTGTGGCAATCACACCCGGCTAGATTCAGTAGAAAAATCATGCGTAGGCCCTGGACACCTGGGGGACTTGCCTGCCCAGACTTTCACACCTACTATTTAGTGGCAATTCTCACTCATGCACATAACTGGCTGGTCTCGGACAACACTAAACAACTATCCCAAATTTACCAAGCACTCCTACCATCCATTCAGCTAGGACTGGATGGTCTATGTGGTCTGTGGCTGGCAGAGGTGCAGGAACTGGACAGGGAAGACTGGGAAGACTGGGAAGACATGTGGGACTATCCACGCCAGCCACTGGTTGCTACTAGGGACAAATTGATCCAATTCAAAATCCTACACAGGACCTACTACACACCCCAACGCCTCCATCGCATATACCCAGCCTTGTTGGTCAGCTGCTGGAGATGCTCTGGTACTCCTATAGGCTGCAGACATATATTCTGGGATTGCCCACAAATTCAGGACTATCGGTAGGAGGTAACTTAATTTATTCACAGTTTATCCACCATTCCTATTTCTCTGACAATTAGTCTTTGCCTCCTTGGCCTAGTGGAACAACTGGCATTCGCTAAAGCAACATGCACCCTAATAAGTATCTTTCTTTTTTATGCAAGAAAAGCCATAGTACTAAAGTGGAAGTCTACCACTCCCCCACCCTGTCCCCATGGAAGAGATTAGTTAACACAAAGATATCCCTCTATAAAGCAACGTATGTGTCTGACGGATGCCCCAAAAAATATGAAAAAGTCTGGCAATTGTGGACAGGCTCAGAGTCCAAAACAGACAATCAGCCCTCGGGGGACTAACCCAGATAGATTTCCTCTGTATCTACCTGATATACTAAGAGTTGAGGTCCATACTCCAGATAGATAGATTGAGGTGTAAGCCTAGAAACCAAACTAACCACATTTACTCTTAAATGTTCCTGTAGCATCAAGTGCAGACAACTAGGAACAAGATGAGGTCCTGCAAGAAACAATATTTCCTATCATAATCCTATCACGTGTAACCTGAGCGATGACTATGCTGTATTTACATGGGCATGTGTAGTTTTAAGGTGTACTGTTAGTTGTACCTTGTTATACACATGGCTACATACTGCTGTTGGCCGGGGTATGCCCCAATGGTCCTGTTTTGTACCTCAACAGTAAAAAAGTTTAAATTAAAAGATTTTTTTTTAAAGTTGGCCAATGAATAGTGGAGTGGAAATCTTTATTATTATTATTATTATTATTATTATTATTATTATTATTATCATGCAGGATTTATATAGCCCCATCCTTTTGCAAAGCGGTTTACAGAATGAGCACAGACAGTACAGTTACAATACAATTCAATTCATTCAATGCTCCGGATCATTAGAGCTTATAATCTAAGTGGGAGGGTAAAGTGATACAAAAAGTAATAAATGTTAGGGATGAGTTGATGAAGAAAAGAAAAGTGCAGTTGTTAGGCAGGGGCAGGATAGGCTTCTCTGAAGAAAAGGGTTTTCAAGGATTGCCTAAAAGTTGACAGAGTAGAAGATGGTCGAACAGATTAGGGTAGGGAGGAATGGGAGAACTCCTGGAGGCAAGCATGGGAGGAGGTGACAAGTAAGCTAGAGAACAGGAGGACTTCAGAAGAATGAAGAAGACGATTTGTTGGTATTTTGAGACTAGGTTAGTGATATAGCTGAAGACTATATCACTAGTTGTGGATGGCTTTGTAAGTTGTTTTTAGTATTTTAAATTGAATTTGGTTGGGTGAGCGGGAATGGAGGGATTGGCAAAGAAGAGTAGTAGAGACTGAACATTTGGTAAGGTGGATGAATTTGGTAGCAGGATAAATTATGGATTAAAGGGGGGATAACCTATGTAAAGGTAAGCCAATGAGGAGCGAGTTGCTGTAGTCAGGGGGAGAAATTACCAGGGAGTGAATTAGAAGCTTTGTGGAGTCATTGGTTAAGAAGGGGTGTATTTTGGAGAGGTTGAAGCAGCAAGCTTTGAACAGTGTTTTGATGAGGGGCCGTAAGGATAGTTCAGAGTCCAGGATAACACCTAGCACCCTGGCATGCAGGCACAGGTTGATAGTTGTGCCATTGATCTTGGCAGATAAGTCAGGAGAGGGGGCACATGGAGGCGGAATTATTATGAGCTTGGTTTTGGATAGATTGAGTTTGAGTAAGTAGTGTGACAACCAAACTAATATGCCTGTTAGTAAATTAGTGATGCATGTGGAGACTGATGGAGTGAGCTGAGGGGTAGAGAGATAAATGGGGTGTCATCAGCGTAGAAATATTATTAGAAGCCATGGAAGGCTATCTACTGACCCAGGAAGGAGTGTAGATTGAGAATAGGTGAGGTCCAAGAACAGAACCTAGGGGGACCCAATTTCTCAATGGATTTCTCTGAAGTAATATCTGCTTCTTCACAAGCACAAATTCTATAGAATGGACATAAGCAGAAGTGGATAAGTCTCATATACAACTGTGCATTACAGCCATTATATATTTACATACTGTATATTACACACTTTTATGGCATGTGAATTTAACTGAAGTGGGAGGGAGAAGGCGGAGCCTAGCCGAGAGGTAATGCTGGCTTAGAGCTCCATTCTCAGCAGGACAACGGAGCCATATAACGGCGGAGGTAACTTGACCCTCCGCATATATATCATACCAAACGGTAGATAAATATCCCTACCTTACATTGGTGACATTCGGGGGGGTCAGAGGAGACTCATGAGGCAGAAAATTAACAAGAAAGCGCCGCCTCACACACACAGCAGTATGGCACTGAAACCCTCCCCCTCTGAGGGGAGACACAGTGAGGAGAACAAACAGACAGCCCCTTCTGCTGCTTTACATAAAGATGTTCTCTCATTAAAAGCACATAGTCTCTCTAACCAAATACCTGAGCAAAAAATATGTAAGTTCTGGAGAATTTAGAACTTTCCACACAAAAAGACTTATCCCCTCCTGTAACGCTGAAACAAATAGAAAATCTGCTTCAAAAATCACTAAAAACCACTGCAGATATCATCACCACAAACCTTACCAAAGAAATTAGAATACTTGGTCAGCGTACATCAGCATTGGAAATTAGAGCAGACGATCTGGAAAATTATACATCTAACATTGCCTCAGAAATTGATTTTCTTAAAGAGTAAAATGACATATTACAATCCAAATTGGAGGATTTCGAAAATCATGCAAGACGCTCCAATATACGTATTAGAGGAATACCCGAATCTGTGACTGATTTAAACGGTGCTATTACTGCACTTTTTCAAGAATTACAACCAGCTATCCCACTAGAGCGTCTTGAAATGGACTGGGTTCATAGAGCCCTAACACCAAAGAAAATAGATGGTCCTCCCCGTGACATTATCGCAAAATTGCATTTCTACCGCACTAAGGAACTACTGCTAAATACAGCTAGAAATAAAGATCCCCTAATTTTCCAGGGTCATAAATATCAATTATTCACAGACCTCTCACAGATTACAGTCAACAAAAGAAGAACCCTGAAACCACTACTGCAAATATTACAGCGAAATGACATAATCTACCAATGGGGCTTTCCTTTCTCAGTGCGTTTTACTTTCCAAAGTCGCAAATATATGTGCCGAACAGCTAAGGACCTGCAAACTACTTTACAGAAACTAGGGATGATAAACACATCAAGAGATGCTGCGGACACTTGCCAAAAATCATCCTCATATGCTGATACTCCCTCCTCTGCTTCCAGAAGAGAATAAGACTACAATCCACAGAAAAGAAGTCGCATACAATCTCCACCTCCAGATCTGGCTGACACTATGGACTGATAAACACTTGTACTGAGGCTACTATCTTGCCTTTTCAACAGAATGGCTACTGCCGAGTTTCTCTGACTTCCAATCAATATTTTTATCATAATCTTATTTAAGAAATGTTCCTAATAATTTAGGCACCTTATTATAACTTTTTTTTCTCTCTCTTCTCTTCTTTGTCTCTGAGGTTGCCTTAATCTTACATTTTTATTTTTTTGCTTGAAAAATGAAATTATATGATTGGCTCTTGGTGTCCTGCAGGGAAGTTCCTTGCACCCTCTCTTGCTACCCTCAGCAGCTCGGTGTACACCGGGCAGTTGACAGTGGCTCATGTACCCTTGGAGGGAGAGATTTTCTCCTCCCAACGGACACATTAAGAACATAGATATGTTAAGATATATTTCAATATTGTATATTAATTGTATTTTCTTTTTCAGTCATTATCTCCTTTCCCTCCACCCCTATACTCTGGAGACAAATAATTTCTTATATGACACACGTTCTAACATAGACACCAACACATATTTACTTTTCCCAACTCCATGGCACCATTAAACATCATATCATTAAATACTCAGGGACTAAACGTTCCACACAAACGCACTAAAGCCTTCCGCACATTTTCATCCAAGAAAGCACATATAGTTTGCCTCCAAGAGACTCATTTTGCGTCACAATCCACTCCCAAATTTTTCAGTAAAGACTACCCCCAAGTATACACAGCTTCGGCCTCCTCTAAAAAATGAGGCGTGCTTATAGCTTTCCATCGCAATACACCATTTTCACTAATGAAGGAAATCAAGGATCCAGAAGGTCGTTACTTGATTCTTAAAGGACACCTACTTGATACCGCTATCACCATTACATCATACTACGCTCCTAACAAAAATCCTATTTCTTTTCTTTCTCATTTATTTCAAACTATAGAACACCACAAAATAGGTACTACAATTCTATGTGGAGATTCTAATCAGACCATATTCCCATTTTTGGATAAATCACCAATCCCACAGTCACATACAGCAGACAAACAACTCTTATCAAAACTAATTACAAAACATAACCTAGTAGATACTTGGAGAGAATTAAATCCAACTAAGAGACAATACACACATTACTCGTTCCCTCATCGCTCATTCTCTAGGATAGACCATATATTTATGTCCATAGGGCTAATTCCAGAAATAATATCTACAAAAATTATTCCCATCCCATGCAGGCTACATTACTGTTGCCTCTATAATTCCAAAAAAAAAAGATCCAACATGGATATTAAGAGATTTCCTACTCAAAAATCCAGCTCATAAAAATAATATTGAAATTGCGCTCAAAGATTATATAAAATATAACTCCACACCTGACGTCTCTCCGACTACATTATGGGAAGCACACAAACCTGTTCTCCGTGGCATATGTCTACAGCAAGCAAACATATTCAACAGAGAGCGGAAAATCCTTTGTCAGACTTTAGAAACAAATTTCAATAAATGTCACACAGCATTCCAAAATAACCCTTCTTCTTTATCTAAAATAAATCTTGACAAAGCTAAATTGGAATTTGATCTATTCCTTACTGAAGCAGCGGATAAAACCATCAAGAGATCACAACACAATTTCTATATCAATGCGAATAAACCTCACACACTATTAGCCAGGGCATTAAAATCCTGCCAGAACCCAACGAAACCAATACGTCTGAAAATCTCTAGGGGGGTATACACAAATAATCCTTTAAAAATATTACAAAAATTCAAAACACAATTAAAAAATGTATACTCTTCTAATAATGAGTCGGACCCTTCTAGAGCAAACGATTTTTTCTCTCATATATCTCTACCGACACTATCTAAAACACAAATGGAAATGATGGAGGAACCAGTGTCAATTATAGAGGTATCTGAAGTTATCAAAAATCTGAAACTAAATAAAAGGCCAGGTCCTGATGGTTTTTCTGCGCTGTATTACAAAACGTTTGTAGACACCCTATCTCCAGTCTTGACAAACACTTTTAATTCCCTTTTGGAAGGTCATTCTTTTAGAAGAGAAACCCTAACTGCAATTATCTGTATGCTCCCTAAACCTCACACAGACGATTCAATATGGTCTAATTATCGCCTTATTTCGTTATTAAATTTGGACATAAAAATTTTAGCCAAAATTCTAGCTAACAGATTAAATACTATTATAGGCAATCTAATACATCATGATCAAGTGGGCTTCATTCCATTACGTCAAGCAGGAGATAATATTAGACGTGCAACACTCCTGTCACATGCCGCTAAAAAAAGACGTATTCCCACTTGTTTTCTTTCTTTAGATATTATGAAAGCTTTTGACACAGTATCTTGGTCATATATGAACTATACCCTTTCCAAATGGGGATTCGGCCCTCATTTTTTACGATGGAACTCTAGTTTGTATCAAGATCCCAAAGCTTATATCAGATATGCAGGGTACAAATCGGACGAGTTTAATATACTGAGGGGGACTCGTCAAGGATGTCCACTTTCGCCATTATTATTTGCTTTACTCATTGAACCTTTAGCACAAAGAATTAGGATGGAACCCACTATAACAGGTATTGAAATGGGTGGCTTTCATCATAAGCTCTGTTTATTCGCAGACAATATTCTCCTTTTGCTATCTTCTCCACATGTTTTGGCCCCAAATCTTATGGTTGTACTACAAGAATTCTCATTTATTTCGGGCCTTAAGGTCAATATTCAAAAATCTTCAGCATTAAACATTTCACTTGTCGAAAAAGATAAACAATCTTTACAAAATTCACTACCCTTTAAGTGGGTAGATCATAGCCTCCCATATCTGAGTGTGCAGTTTACTCCTAACCCCTCCGATTTATTTGCAGCTAATTATCCAGCTCTATTAAAAAATATTACACGGTTGTTATCTAATTGGTCATCAATGCCGATATCATGGTTTGGGAAAATCAATATCATAAAAATGTCTGTTCTTCCGAAATTTTTATATTTATTCAGAACTCTCCCGATTCATATTCCTGCATATTTTCTTAGGCTGATTCAACAAAAAGTAACAAAATTTACTTGGGGGAAAATAAAACCCAGACTTCACAAAAAAACACTTGTTCTCCCCAAAACTTTGGGTGGTTTGGGATTCCCAGACTTTAACATATATTATAAGGCAGCTCAATTATCTCAATTAACAAAATATCACTCTTCTACAGAGATTCCTTTATGGGTCCTCATTGAAGCTGTAGACTGTGATCCTCTTCCTATAAACAATATATTTTGGTTACAACCTGCGGATCGTAAGTCTATAAATTACCCCATTTCTAAGCACTCTCTATCTATATGGGATAGGTATAGAAATTCACATGGTCTGCAATCTCCACAAAATCCGCTATTATCTTTCCACAAGAATCCAACTTTTTACCCAGCCTGGAAATATCCCAAAACCTTTAAAGCTTGGTCTAAGGCTGGTATCACTTGTCTATATAATTTAACTTCAACTACATCAATAAAATCTTTTACAGATCTATGTGAATTATATAAGCTTCCACAATCAGAAATATTCAGATATCTCCAAATCAAAGATTTTTATACTCCTCTTCTCAATTTAAATGTAAACTTACATAATATTTCTCAATTTGAAAGATTTTGTCTCAAGGAAACACATGCTAAAGGTCGTATTACATCATTGTATACACAACTGATATCTAATTCTAATACTGTTATACCTAAATACGTGGCCAAGTGGGAAAAAGATTTGGATTGTACGATCGATTCTAGGTCTTGGTCCAACATATGGTCTTTCACAAAATCTTCCTCTATAAATATATTGGCGTCTGAATCATCATATAAAGTTCTCACACGCTGGTATTTGGTTCCTGCGAGAATCGCCAAATTCTGAACAGACAACACTGGCCTCTGCTTTTGTGGCTGTCCAGAAAAAGGTACCTATATAAATACCTGGTGGCATTGCCCAATTGTACAATCATTTTGGAAAAAGATCTTTCTGATAATTACAAAATTTTTTGATCATCCAATTTTTCCAGACCCAATTATAGCTCTCCTTAATTTAAAACCAGCCTTTCTGAATCAGAAACAATTCAAATTAGTTCTTACACTCTTGATAGCCGCAAAGCAGACTATAGCCAATGCGTGGAAAACAGATGTGGTGAATATTGCAGAAACCAAACGTAGAATGAATCAATCTTTCATCCATGTTAAAATGGACGCTATAGATAAAAACCAGATGACAACGTTTGATATCATATGGAAACCCTGGATTAAATATTATACGTCAGATAATATTGACAATCGAGTTTTATTGTTATGGTGATTAAGATTTTTTATAGAATTACAACATTAGCTGATATATAAAACCTCCTCCGGAGAATTATTCCCTCCCCTTCCCCTCCTATATACCTTTTATGTTCTTCCCTTACTATATAATACTTACTATAAACATACTTTAGAAGTTATGGTCAAAAATTTAAAATCATATATTTTCTTTTAGACATATTTATATTTTCTTGGGATTAAAATGTTTAAAACTCAGCTATAAGAATGTTTTCAAATTCTAAAATATATAAGGCCATTTATTGTCATTCCCACGAGAATATCTTGAAATTCTTCTTTGCTTTGTATCATCCGTACTTCAATATGTCTACTTTTTATTTCTGGTATCACATAATTTGTCTTATATTCTGTACATGTAATTTATCTTAACATAAAATAAAAATTTTTGAACGAGAATTTAACCGAAGTGTACTCAGTGTAAGCCTAGAGACAACAAAGAAGAATAACCTAGACACCAAGAATCTGCCATGAGCTTTTATGTGGTTCTATAATGCTATTGAATGGAAAAGAATATGATACAGCATGCTACTTTAACCCTATAACCTAACATATTTAGTCACATAATATATGTGAATTTACCTTGCTCAAAGAGGTTGAGAAAGTATTGGCTCCTCCCCTCCCAGGCTCCCAGAACATATACCCCTTGGTTTCATTTGGGTCTTGATGCTGGGGGCTAGGATGAGAATGCAAATAAATCAACACTACACATGTCCACACTTTTAATAGCCACCAGTATTGGATTAATAGTAAATGCACTATGGCTTCAACATGCCCACCTTATTAAAGTGGAGAAGACATTATTCCATCTCTTTTGGTGTGTCTATCTTTGTGTAAAATCCCAAGGTCAATGTCAGACAGCATTCTGCAATGAAGTAAACCCCAAGTCATTTACAGCCCTGACCGTTGATCATTACATTTATTATTTTTTAAATGAATTCATAGCTACCAGTACTTTAAATAGTGGCTTTTTATTATTGTCTGGACATAATAAAATGTCTGTATTCATGTAAAGTCTACATAGGAGCAAGGTAAAGCATACACAAGAGCAATAAACATATATATCACCCATTAATTTCCAGAAATGCATTGAACACTTCCTTTAGCCCATTGTGTAAGAAGTGTATATGGCTGGGTATGTCAGTGCTCAGTGACCTGTTTGCTTTGATTTGCTTTTCTTGTTCTGCAGAACAAATCCTGTTTTGGCCACGCAGGGCTAGGCAACAGGCTTGTTTAAAAGTCCAGTCTCCCATAAGAGATAATGAGCTTGTTATCTTATTGTTAGTTCTAGAACTGATAAAGGGAATAGGTGATGAAGAAATAGAGAGTAGCGCCAGAAGAAGTAAGATTCCCCAAACTTTAAGTAGAACTCCAAGTCCCTTGACGCTCCATTTCTGTTGTCAGCCTTCCCCTTCATCCAGCACCAGCATCAACGCATCATTCTACCCATTTCCCATGAGTCCAACTTGTAAGTCACACATCCTTTGGGAGAGCGTTGAAACACAGAATGTGTTCACAGTACTCCAGGAATGAGCAACGCCCAGAGTAAGCTCCCGCAATTGCACTATATTGGCTAGAAAACTGCAAAAAAAGGTAAGCATGGTTTAGGGTTAATAAAAAAAGACCTTTGGGGCTTCAGGAGTGGGAATAGAGTAAAAGATGGGCTCCAATAGCTGTAGTTCTGCTTTACTTATATAAAAGCATCTATCAAACGTCAGAGGCACTCTCACAAGTATGAGTGATACTCAGGAAATTACCTTTACATGGTTGTATTTATATGTACGAATATTTAAATGGTTTGTAATCGCCACTCTATTCTTTTTTCTTTCCATTGCATATCTTTGTATATGACTGTTCACAGTAGTGCTGTAATCAAAGATATGTACATGTTGCTGATTCAAAGTTAACACAATGTTAAATAAGAAGTTTGAGAGTGGAAGAAATAAACATATTGTATATACTCACCTAGATGGCTGCAGCATCGATCGGGATATCTTCTCTGCCACTCGAGCACTCACTGGAGAGGCTTGGTCAGGCTCTGAGCAGCAAGCTGAGAGAGGCTGGACTAGCTTTCAATCAGCCCCCTGGGCAGATCCCAACATTGTTGTCGGGATCCATACAGAGCCTGGCCCGTCTCTGGGACATTAGTTAACAGTGGACTTGACTCCTGAAAAAAACTGTGTCACAGAAATAAGTTCACGCCTGTGACCCAAAAGAGAAGTATGGCCAAAAAAACTATATATATATATATATATATATATATATATATATATATACCGTATTTATCGGGGCAACTTTCAGGGAAAAAAAATATCATCCCCATGCAGCCTGATCTGTGCCCATCTGCAGCTTCAGTGCAGCCTAATCTGTGTCTATCTGCAACCTGATCTGTGCCCATCTGCAACCTGATCTTCACCCATCAGCAGCCTGATCACTGTCTATCTGCAGCCTGATCTGTGCCCATCTGCAGCCTGATCTTTGACCATCAGCTTCCTGATCTGTGTCTATCTGCAGCCTGATTTGTGCCCATCCCTCCCATTAATAAAGCTGCCTGATTAAGCCTCACCAGCCGAGTGAGAGCCAAATGAAGAGGAGATGAGCTCAGCAAATTCCGGCGGCGCTCGTCCCCCTCCTTCCCCTCCGAGGTACACTGTCAGTTGTAGTTACATAGAAGTGACTTGATCAGTGAATACCACCAGAACTGGCTTATCTGGAGGAATATCATGTGATGCCAACAGATGCAAATGTACTCCTACATAAAAGCTGACAGTAGAAGAGAAAGGAATCAAGATGGGTTGGCTTGAGTGGATGCTGGAGAATCCAGAGGTTGGGAACCTGCCGAGGAGTCTAAAGCAGGAACAAATATGGGGGGACTGTTGCCTACACCCATGCAAAGGAAACACAAAATAAAGCAGTGGGCTACTTTCAGAGTAATTAGCAGTAGGTAAACCTGAATTCTGTATTAATTAGCAATCTTATTTTTAAACTGCTCAGATATTCAAGAGGTTCCCTTTAAACAGTCAAAATAATACAAGACTTTATAAATATTATATTTATTACTATTTATAACTATTACTTTTATAACAAAATGTAATAATAAAAGTTTCTAGCAACAACAACAAAAAAATGTGATCCAGCTGGTATAATTTTATTTCATGTGGCTTTTTCAAAATGTTTAAGAAAATAACAACTTTGAACACAAATGTTTAAAATAATTCCTTATACCATAACTTCCTCTGTGTTGGTTTGAAGGCATTATAATTGCTTTTTAATATGTTACCATGGAAATGTTACACTGTGGTAGATAATAGCAAAAATGACCTGTTCGTTAGACTTTCTATAAAATGAAATTTATTCCTACCTACTTTAACCACCATGTGTAAACATTATGTAAGATTATTAATATAATTCATTCTGACCAGTAAAAAATAATTCAAGTAATATTCTATATACAATTAGTCTGTTAGCAATTTCCACACAACAGGGATTATAACACAAACAACCATGCTTGCCATTTTTGAAAAATCACTTTCAAAATTAAAAAAAATGTGTTATAAACCTCTTCCGTCTAATAAAGTAAACTGTTAATGATGGGTAATTATATTACAATTCTTTATTATAAGGCCAAGATTAAAAATATTTAATCTGCAAATCAACCTGGGTCCAATTTGCTAAGAGTTTAGTATATCTTTTTTGAAATGCAGCAAACTCAACGTTAGGAGACAAATCCTACTGAAGTATATGGAGGGTTCTTCGTGTTAAATTCTGACAATTTTTAGGGCTAATAGGCAATTTACGTTAAAAGAAAAAAAAAGACATGAGAAGCTAGGCACATGTCATAGGTCACGTCATGTCATGTAATTTATTAATAAGCAATAAATGATACAATAGATGATACAGAAGTGTAAAAATGGCCAGCAGTATTTTTTTTTTTTATGAGGAAGAATTGCCTAAAATATACTAGAGACTGACTGGTGCTTTGCTCCAAGAATTGATTTACTGCAGAGAATAGAGCACTAGAAAACTGATCAGCAACAGGAGAGTTTATTGAGAATAGGCCTAAATGGGCTATAGACAGAGTACAGGTAGGTGATTTACAGTGCACACACACATCTTGTGACTGCTGTGTCTGCCATATAGTGATCACATGAAAGCTGATATAAATTCATAACAGCTGTGTTCCTATGTTGTGATTAGCCCACAGCTATCACATGGTACCTGGGCCAATCACAGCACCCTGTACCATGTGATTGCTGTAGCCAATCACAGATCACTAATGAGCACAGATGTCATGAATGCTTAACCGATTCATGACAGTTGAAAACTGTCAGGGAAATAACAATGGTGGCCATGGCAGATGTTATCGACGGGTTCCTGCGTGCATGCGTGGTAGAATTGTGGTTCGGCGCATGCGGGGTGCAGAATGGAACGGGACAGCGCAGGCGCGTAGCAAAGCATGACAGACGCAATGGCCTATAAAAGGCTGCCTAGGACTCTCTCTCTTTGCTGGATTGTCTTCAGTTCCCCCTGAGTTCCTGATCCTCCACCTGTTTCCTGTTGTCTTGCTGTGACTCGGATTATTCCTTGGCTAACTCTGATCTTCACCCTGGCTTATCCTAAGGACTACTCTTCTGCCTAATCTGCCTGCTTGCTTGTGTATGACCCCGGCTTATCCTAAGGACTACTCTTCTGCCTAAACCTGCCTGCTTTTCTGTGTATGACCTTGGCCTATGCAAAGGATTTACTTCCATCTAAATAACTACCTGAGTGTGACCCCGACCTGCTTTAGCGACTTTGCTACTTCCTACACCAGTCTACCTACTTGTGCAGGATCACCGGTGTTGGATCCTCGGCCAGGCCTTTGCTGACCTCCCTAGATACCCTACGCTAGGGTGTTTCACTTTCTAATGGAAAAAAATAAACTGTAACATTTTTGCAGACTTTAATTACGCCTTGAGTCTGAGTGATGTAAAAGATGTATATACTAAATTTCAAGAAGATTGGATAATATTTAGAGGTTGCACACTTTGATCTGTGTTGTAAAAGTAAGCAAAACATATGACTTTTAAATTATTGGGAAAACTAGAAATCACAAACTTAAAATACTATTAAAAAAAAAAAAATACTATTAAAACTATACACTAAGATTAATAAGTAATATGATAGGCAAAACATGTTATATTAATCAACTTTGAATGATGCAATCCCTTGTATTCTGTCACGTTGTGGATCCCAAGAAATTCAAAGGGTTCAGGTCCTTTCCTTCAAAAACCATGTTTTTACCCTCTAATCATTTCACTTCCTTTTTCTTTGCAGGTTTGGTTTCTAAATTTTTAGTCATATTTTCCTTAACAGCCTGAGTAATACTGTACGTTCGTCCAAAAAAGCCAATCCTACTTTTGTTTCTGACAGATACTAACAGATACCAAAGGTGTCTCTTAGCAACTGTGAGAGCACATTTTTTGATGTCTGCATCTGGGTAAGTGCTCAAAAGCTGTAGCATATACAAATTATTCTTTGGAGCCCATCAACTTACAATTTCCTCATGTCAAAAGCGAACATATATGAGGCTGACAAAATGTGCAACCCGTTTCATTCCTTCCAATTGTTGAGGAATATTCAACTGTTTAGAGAAGAGGACAATTTTAAGTGCATATATTGCCTTTGCCATCCACCTTGCTTGATGCAGTGCCCCTGGTATCCTGAAACTGAAGTGGTTTTTAGACCAACTTCCTAGTACAGGAGTGAGAGTTGTAATAACTCTTTGTAGTCTTCTCTTGGATGACATCCATCTTTTAGGATATTTTGGATGTAGTTAACCATTTTCACTCGTTGTTCTTCTAGAAAGCCTTGAACGGGACTTTCTTCATCCAGCATTGTTGTATATTACTTCTTATCAAGTGAAGCCCACAGACTTTGCTTTGATAAAAGTGATCAATGTGTGCAACCCCTAAATATTATGCAATCTTTGGTATATATATCTTTTACATGACTGAGACTCGGGGCGTAAGCAAAGTCATATGAAAATCACATCTTTGGAAAAATGAAACACCCTACCCTATGCTCTGTATCCTGTTCACACTCAGCCCCGGAATATTTTACCCCCTTCCTGACCAGAGCACTTTTTGCAATTTGGCACTGCGTCTCTTTAACTGACAATTGCGCGGTCATGTGACGTGGCTCCAAAACAAAATTGACATCCTTTTTTTCCCACAAATAGAGCTTTCTTTTGGTGGTATTTGATCTTTGATCACCCCTGCGGTTCTTATTTTTTGCGCTATAAACAAAAAATATCGACAATTTTGAAAAAAACACATTATTTTTTACATTTTGCTATAATACATATCCCCCAAAAATAGTTTAGTTGGATACGTATTCTTCTACATATTTTTGGTAAAAAAAATCACAAAAAGCGTTTATTGATTGGTTTGCACAAAATTTATAGAGTTTACAAGATAGGGGATAGTTTTATGGCATTTTTATTCATTTTTGTTTACAGTAATGGCAGCAATCTGCGATTTTTAT